>NC_143384.1:9570268-10183544 GCF_980474605.1 Leiobunum rupestre | reverse complement strand
TGTTTTCTGTAATTTTAACATAAGGTAATTTTTTAGATAGACAAATGTGTGGTAATATTTACATCTTTTTTCTCTAATTTTTACAAAAGCAAATCTGTTAAATGAACTAAGGTGTTGTAAAATTTACTTCTTTTTTCTGTAAATTTTACAGTATCAAATCTGTACAATAAATCAAGTTGTTGTAAAATTTACTTCTTTTTTCTGTAAATTTTACAGTATCAAATCTGTACAATAAATCAAGTTGTTGTAAAAGTTACAACTTTGCATTGGTAATTTTAAGATGTTGCTCTGCAGAAAAAACAAAACGTTTGTAAAATTTACTACACATGTTCTGTGAAAAGTACTATTAGTTTTAACTATAAAAAATACAACCCTTCTACTGTTATCCTAATAAAAACCAAAATAAATGGTAAAATTTAAAGAAAGATTCTGGCATGAAGTGCTTCCAGAAATTTTCTGTAATTTTAACAAAACCTTTTTATCTGTGTATTATTGTTTGCTACTGTCTGTGAGCCCTGTTTTGTCGTTAAATATCTGGACGACTATAGAGAAATTTGAGCAAGTGTTTTCATTTGATGTGTCTTCAATTTTTTAAGTCGATGCCATATGTTATTCAGGCGTAACAGATGCTCTAATTTTGTTACGATCTCGTTCCATAGATATTACAATAGAACATCTGCAGAAGCACGTAAATTGCGCTTAAAGTGTATCTGGAGTATATATATGTTACACATATATGCATCTGCTGAACACTTAAAGTGCATATGCTCGTGTGTTCAACAGGTATTAGGTGCTCTAATTTTGTTACAGTCTAGTTCTATAGATGTTACAATATGACACCGGCAGAGCACCTAAAATGCATTTAGAGCACATCAGGATCGAGTACATCTACCGTAAACATAATTACATCTGATGAACACTAAAAGTCCATATATGGCAGTGTTTCTTAAACGTGCTGTGGGCGTCATAAGGATTTGCAGCGCAGCTGGAGCTCCTTACAATGACCTGCTTCTTCTCAAATCATTAACACTCGACAATACATTCAGCTATCTCACAGTCAACATCACGCAAGTTTTGGAATCATTTATGGTATTTCAAGCTTCGCTTTCTTCGATAGTCGCATCAGTTCGTCCACTTAAAGACTGATGGTGAGTGCCTTGCAGAAAGTAGATACAAATCAGTTTCATTCCAAGCGAACCACCGTTGCTCTTCATTTGATTATGGATAAGAACTTGAAAGATTTTCTTACAGCAATTCAATGAAACTGTTCAAAATAATGTCACTTTCAGATGGGTATGTAGTAGTTGATCCGAACTTTTGGGAGGACAGACACGACTACAAACAGGCCATGGAAACCTTAAATTCTCTAAAAGTAGTTAATGATCACGCTGAACGGGGAGTTGCTCTCATTCAAGAGTATAGTAGATTTATAACCCATGATGAGCCGCAACTGCAATTTCTGTCACAAGTTGTCGAGGACCATCGCAGAATGTACCCATATAGCAGAAAACAAACACTGGCAGCGCACAGTGCGCAGCAATGATTAGTAAACTACTTTAAAAACATAAAAAAATAAACTATGTTCCTACGATAGTGCTCGGAATTGATTATTCATTATCCACAAAAGTTGGTAAAAATAATATAATTTTAACTTATTTAATTGTTTTTTACGCAACCACGCATTTATTTGAATTAAAATGGTATTTATTTAAATAATTGTTTGTTTTGCTTAAATAATAGGCTTATCCACTTTCGATTATTTAAACATTTTACAATTATTATTCAAATATTGGTTATATAAATAAATATTATTTAAATATCACCGAACTAATTTTATCCATGGATAAAAGTTAATCGAACGCCGACCTCTACCTACGAAACTATTAAAAACTATTTAATAATAATTAATGTACTAATTTCTAACTATAAACGCATAAGTAGCCTAATTTTCATATTTTTACAATTTTTAGTAACCTTGAGCTACTTCTTAAAATACAAACTTATTCCTGAGACCTTTGCTGAATTGTTTCTATATCAAAAGGAACCATTTTAGGGGTAAGACTTTTAATAAAGAAAAATTATTTTTTCCCCATTTTTAGAACCACCCTACTCCAGATACTAAATTTAGTTTGACCTGACTTATTTCGTCAAAAATATTTTAAAGAACAGGATTGCAAACAGGATTATATTTTTGGTTAAAAATGGTCGTGTCAACGCTAGAAGTTAAAAAACTGCTAAAATTCTACCTGCTATCCCCACGGTTTGCTATTATAAAACACAAATCTCTATATTATTTGAAATGGTTAATTAGTAAAAACAAATAAGATTTTGAATAAAAATTCTTGAAATTGTACTCATATCCTGTACAATGTATTGAAGTATAAAAAAGTGTGCCTTTAAAAAAATGCGTACATAAAGCCGGTCTAGGTCTTGAGAGTCTTCTTCTGAAATAAATTCAAAAGTTCTGGGCCACTACCTCGACAACTTCTTTTGACATATTTCTGTTTCCAATAAACGCTCTTATTGTCTTTGTTTAAGCTCTTTGTTTTCACGAGAACTCCAAAAACCAATAGAAGTTTTGAACACGAACAACATTTCAGCATTCAATCGAAATGGTTCGATATAAAAGCCAATGGTCACGCCAGACTCGTCCTTTGATCGAGTGTTTTTACGGTGTTAAGCGACAATCCAATATTTGCCAAGTAAGCGCAAACTGAAACCAGGAACTAAATGTTAATATAGATAACCAGGAAGTACAAATACGCGAATAATTGCGTAAGTATAAATTTTTTTATAACCATAATATTAAAAACGACCAGTTTCGGCAGTGTTAGTAATATCTGATAAAATCGGTAATTGTCTTAAAAAAAGCAATATAAAAATCTCGTTTAAACCCCAGAACCCACTAAAAAATAATCTCAATAACGGAAAAGACCGTCTCGAGGATGAAAACAGACAAGGGGTTTATGAAATACCATGTATGGTTTGTGACCAAACTTACATAGGTCAAACGAAGCGCAATTTCAAAAAGAGACTTCGGAACATAAAGGTCACCTAAGCCGATGTGAGTGGAACAAATCTGCGGTAGCCTACCATAGTAAAAAAACAGGTTAGGTGATAGATTTTAACAAGTCTAAACTTATTGCTCAACCAAATACATTTGCTCAACACAATACTCATGAAAGTATTGAGATTATGAAACGAAAAAATAACCTGATGAACTTCGACGACGGTCTTTATCTTAATTTTGCGTGGAAATAATTTTTTTAGAATCCCCCCCTTTTTTGTGTTTAATCTGTATTGTCTGTATAAATGGTGTTGCCACGACAGAACTTTTGTTATTCCTGATGGCACTAACACTGCTGAAACTGGTCGTTTTTAATATTTTGTTAATAAAAAAAATTATACTTACGCAATAATTCGTGTATTTGTACTTCCTGGTTAATTAACAGCGTAAGGCTGGAACCACACCAAGCTTTAATTATGTTAATATAGATTTATTTTTGCTTTAACGTATATTGACGAGTATGATTTGAAATATTCAATTATTTTACTTAAATATTTCAAACCCAATCTTTTTAAAACACCACAGCAAGGAGTATGAAATCTAGATAGTGAAAGTGTATTTTTATTCAATCGTCGCTTTTTCTACAGTCTCTCCTGTCAATATTGTCGTTATATTTAGTATAGCTACATTTAAAGGTAAAGCGTAGTTTATCAAATGAGATGTGATGTGACCGTCTAATTTGGAGTGATTTTTATCACTCTGAATTTTTTGTAAATCAAAAAATGGGTAATGGGTGTCCCCGCCTTGTATTTGATCTATTTAACGTACAATTACATTTTTATAATTGTGTTTTAAGCTAATATTTTAGTATTTATTTGAAACTTTTTCTTATATAAAAATCCAGAAGGTTTTTCTCTGGGCTTTTCTATACGGCCAAAAACTAATAACAATAAAATAAATATAGTAATTTTTAAAAGAATAAAAATTAAAATATTTTCTAATTTCCATGCATGAAACGGAGATATATCCTAATTTTAGTACAGGTAAATTTTTCCTCGCAGAGTTGCTGTAACTGTGTGGATAATACGATGTCTTCTCAAATCTGAATCTAACAGTTTCATTTCATACTTTAGGCCATGCCAAAGTACTTAAACGTTAATGGTTAAAAGTTTCTTAAGCAGTAAATTTCGCAGATAGGGGTTCAAAAACACGTTAAAATTAACATTAACATAAACGCTTAACAGTGATAAACCACAAAAAAATTAAATTTCATCGTTTATTTATTCTTTTGATATAAAAAGATAATGTTTTGAGAGACAATTCTTTGAAATATATATTTAAAATCTAATAACTATAAGCCGTACAGCACCGACTTTTTTAAAAGGTATAAGAAGGTTTACATTTATTAACCGGAAATAGTTTATCAATTTACAACAACAATTTCTTAACCAAATTTTTAGAAATTGTTTTTATCATTATATTTCTTTCAGTTAATAAATATTATGTTGTTGTAACTTAAATTGAGGTCGCACCATAATAAATAAATATATTAGACATCGGAATCTCAAGCAGCCACGCCCTTCCTATTGCCCACTTCCCATGGCCCGCGACCTATTGCCCACTTCCCATTGCTTTCTTAATTTTAAGAAGGCTATATACCAAAACGCAACTTTTGCAATCTCAGGCGTTTTTGATTTCGAAATTTTTATTTTTTCGACCCGTCCTTAAAGACTTTCGTCGTACCAACTACATTATGAAACTTATTAAAGATAGTTTAAGTTTCACCCTGTTAATCTATATTTTCAGTACCAAGAAGAGCATTTGTAAAAGACTTTTATGTCAATGTTTTAATATCACTGGTAATTCATGTTCACCTCCCCTTAGAAGGGTAAGTATCGATGTCTGTTAAGGTCTTCGACAGAGGGCCCTGTGTGAGTATCGGGCGTCACCTGTTTTTACAGACTGTTTAACGGCCACTCTCTCTTGGAAAACCAACTATGTAACAATAGGCCTCATGTTTCCTAGAAATGCTAATCGTTTATTAAATAGTTTAAGTTCAGAACAAGCATCATTTTTGCAAAGATTAGTCTAAATATGCTGTCAGAAGTGCCTGGAAGGGAAGTAACAACGCTTCACTTTTCTTCTTTTCTCTAAGCTACCCTTGCCAAGGCCCACGTCGCAAACTTTCGTTTTACTGTCACGTGACTGCCACCACAACTCAATATGGAAGACCTCTGCCCATTTCCGAAACCTATGATGATGAACGGTAAATTGGTGCACAACTTTGACGATCTACGTAATAACTACCAAGATTACCTATGACGGTTGCAGAAGAGATACCGAGAGAACATAAATGTTTCCTCAATTGGACCGGTTCTTCACCAGCGATGGAATCCGACATCATAGTAGAGGAGTTCAACGAAAGTAAGAATATGCACGGCGTTGAGTATTTAAGAATTATTCGTGAAGAGGAGGTTTACGCCAATATAAATAAATTTGTTGCGTTTGGAACGAAAGTGGAGAAAAGCGAATGCGCTGATCACGGTGGTACGAAACTTTAGCTCGAAATTTAGTTGGAAAAAGATTTGATGAGATGGACAAAGTGGAAACCTCCCCCCCCCCCCTCCCCAAGAAAGAGATCGGGCAAATTACGAAGAAAATTGTAAAAAAGCCAGATATGAGCGTGGAAGATTTCGAAAGAAAGAAATGCGAAATAATGAACGAGCTGAATGTAACACCCAGCGAGCGAGACGTGATTCAAAATCGAACGATTGAACGATTGAATAGACGAACAGCGAAGAATGGCACCTGCAACAGGCTTTGGAACTATGGCGAAACGGAAAACGACAAGTGGTTTCATGTTATAAAAATTTTGTATCGTCCACCTTCTAAATGTTTGTATTTATTTGTCCTTCTTCACAACGCGAGGTAGAATTGGAACAACTAACTTTTTATAAATAAGTTTGATACAGAGAGACTTATGACGAATAAAATGTTTAACTAGACTTATTAAAATTCGATTTTATAGTTCTTTGTTATTTTTTCAAATTGTTATTTTGATGATTTAAATAATTAAATTTATTTTAATCGTTGCCGTGCGGCGTGCATAGTTTATAACACCATTGTAGGTGGGTCAAGGTGGGGCACATTTTTTAACTACATAATTTCAAGGGCTAAATGATGTTGTAAAAGTAAAATAATAGGAAATTTAAACCAATTATTTAAACTTACAATCATAGTATGAAATACTTTTATTTTTGTAAAAATAAAATTCATTTGAATTGCATTTATTTAAAGCATGATATAAAGATAGTGCTGTCTTTAAACTTCTACATAAAAAATTATTGTCAAAAGCTGGTTTAAATTTTGAATTGCCCTATTGTGAAGATTATAGATTTATCTCCTCTTTAATATTCATGATTGTCTCAGTGTAATTAAAATCTTATTGACAATAATCAATTTAAAAATTTTCTTTCTGCAGTTTTTGTACTGAAACGTGTTACTTACCAACTACCGAATTATGACAGCGCAACTCGTCACTTCAAGGGAACAAGCCGGCCCAGGCCGTAATATTAGTTCCACATCAGTGTATTCGAGTGGGCAAACCCATACACCCTTAGTAGACACAGGTAGGCAAACTTATACAAAAACTGTTGAGGCTACGTGATTTCGTATCGTTTGATATATAAATTGCCATCCTAAGTTAAAGAGTGGGTGCCGCCCACCCTCAGGATACGCGGGTGGGCAAACCAATTTAAAAGCTGTTGAGGCCATGTGATTTTCTATCGTTTGATATATAATTTACCATCCTATGTTAAAGAGTGGCCACCGCCCACCCTCAGGATACGCGGGTGGGCAAACCAATACAAAAGCTGTTGAGGCCATGTGATTGCCTATCTTTTGATATAATTTACCATCCTATGTTAAAGAGTGGCCACCGCCCACCCTCAGGATACGCGGGTGGGCAAACCAATACAAAAGCTGTTGAGGCCATGTGATTGCCTATCTTTTGAAATATAATTTACCATCCTATTTTTAAGAGTGGTCGCCGCCCACCCTCAGGATACGCGGGTGGGCAAACCAATACAAAAGCTGTTGAGGCCATATGATTTCCTAGCGTTTGATATATAATTTACCATACTATGTTTAAGAGTGGCCACCGCCCACCCTCAGGATACGCGGTTGGGCAAACCAATACAAAAGCTGTTGAGGCCATATGATTTCCTAGCGTTTGATATATAATTTACCATCCTATGTTTAAGAGTGGCCACCGCCCACCCTCAGGATACGCGGGTGGGCAAACCAATACCAAATCGGTTGAGACCATATGATTTCCTAGCGTTTGATATATAATTTACCATCCTATGTTTAAGAGTGGCCACCACCCACCCTCAGGATACGTGGGTGTGCAAACCAATACAAAAGCTGTTCAGGCCATGTGATTCTATATTATCTCGGTGGTTAAATGATTATTTTCTTAGAGCAGATATTTAATATGGATTATTAACAACTGCATAAATCATATTATTGCAAGAATGTATTTATGTACTAAGAATATGGCAAGACGGAGATTCTTTTCAGCTTAAGGGCCTGTTGCCAAAGCCGTAGCCAAAGTGGTAGCCCATTGAATTTAACATGTTTGATTCTAGCAAAGCAGACTTTTGCAACACGCGCTAAGTTCGACTGCTTTGAATTTTTTGGTCTCACTCTTTCAAGTAGACGCTAGCGTAGACGATTCCAATCTTTTACTTTTATTGTTCTATGAGACCAAATTGTTTTTTCGGTCATTTTCACTTTAAGGGGGTTGGTCGGAGGGGGCGGAAATTAACGGCCTTGCGTGCGCGTCAAAGAGTTCTATCGAATGAGACCAAATCTCTGGACCAGCTATACAAACTATACCAGTTCACCAAGAAGGCGAAGTTTGAAGTTAACTTGACCCTAAAAAGCCGTAAATATACGTAAAATAACGCGGAAAAACGAACGAGAATTGCGAAACTTAACTAGACAAATACCTCCACGTCGCTAAAAGCTACTAGTAGTTCCGAGTGAAATATGAATAGAGCGGTGTGACTTGGTTGGTAAATTCGTCGTTTTACGCAGCCAGCGGCTATCTGGGTTCGAGTCCCGGCGCCGCCAATCAAATAATTTATAAAATTTATTTTTCGCAGCTCCATCTACCGTGTCGTTGCTTTCCACACCAAACAAACAAACAACACTTAACGACATTCCGTCCATAGCAATAGTCCCACTTCGATATATATATATATCTCGATGTGGAACTAAAAACCGGGAAAGCAGAAGATCTTCCCTTAGTGACGATTTTATTTGTGTGGCCGGTACAACGAAAACCAATAACTACGAGACAGTCTATGAACTAATTTCACCAAGGAGGGGATATGAAAATCATGCAGTCCCGAAAAAATTGTGCCAATTACTATAAAATTTTTGTAGGCGGGAAAGGCTCTATTTTTTAATGTAAAACCTTTTGGAGGAGAGTGGAAACCTTGTCACCGTCGGTAAAAAATAGAGGTCGCTAGGGGTATTGGGAGTTTCATATCTCTAAAAGTGCTACTATTATGTTTAGTGTAAGTTTATTTTCCACATGCCCTTAACGTAACCTCAAGGTGGGTCATGAAATTCTGCATCTGCCTATAGCTACATGGACTAACTCTTTCCGTAAGACCAATTGGTGACACAAGTACAACAGGAGCACTGGCCGTTGGAGGAGCTATGGAAGGTTTGAGGTAGCCAAAATCGTCATTGGTAATCCGAAAACCGTATTTGCCGTCATGGATGTAAAGCAGCGGCGAGACCTGTCCTGGCTGACTCTGTTGGAATGGCAACAAAATTCGGAAGCCAAAAGAATATTTTCCTACATTGAAGGCCAATTCAAGATATGTTTTCAATGAAAAGCCTCCGATAGAGGACACTTAGAGTCCTATATTGGAGGCCAATTCCAAGATATGTTTTCAATGAGAAGCCTCCGATAGAGGACGCTTAGAGTCCTATATTGGAGGCCCATTCATAGGTATGTTTTCAATGAGAAGCCTCCGATAGAGGACGCTTAGAGTCCTATATTGGATGCCTATTCCAAGATATGTTTTCAATGAGAAGCCTCCGATAGAGGACGCTTAGAGTCCTATATTGGAGGCCCATTCATAGGTATGTTTTCAATGAGAAGCCTCCGATAGAGGACGCTTAGAGTCCTATATTGGAGGCCCATTCATAGGTATGTTTTCAATGAGCAGCCTCCGATAGAGGACGCTTAGAGTCCTATATTGGATGCCAATTCCAAGATATGTTTTCAATGAGAAGCCTCCGATAGAGGACGCTTAGAGTCCTATATTGGAGGCCCATTCATAGGTATGTTTTCAATGAGAAGCCTCCGATAGAGGACGCTTAGAGTCCTATATTGGATGCCAATTCAAAGATATGTTTTCAATGCGAAGCCTCCGATAGAGGAAGCTAATGTGACCCTTCAATTTATGTCGCTTCTTAGCCGTAATATTTACAAGAATAAACATGGTTTTTTTTGTACGGAGAACTGTTTTGTATAATCACATTATAATCGACGACGTACATGTATTGTGTGCCTCTCTGCCTGACGACGAACACGAACGAGATACTTTTGGTTACAGAGCGTGTTTTACGCCTGTCTTCCATTACTAAGCGGCAGGGCGTCAGTGGCAGAGAGAACGCGACTTTCAATTTTTTTTTGAGGTGGGGATTATAAGCGGAGAGGGTCGTTGAGTTCGTTTGACGTGTCTGTCTTACAGATCTCATTCGTGAGAGGGCGATATAGAAAGAGAGAACACGACTTTATATCTTTTTATCTGCGGGAATGATAAGAGAGGCTAGTTGAGTTCGTTTTCATTTTCGATCTTGCAATTTCACTTTGCCAAGATAATCTCATTTCCTCGTATTTCGCACTTTGGACTGGGTTCCCCCAGACTTTCCGGGTTTTTTCTCACAATTTCAGAAAATCATTTTGGCCACGAAATAAGTAAATTGTTTTGTTTGAATTAACTCAATTAGAGCCTAATACCCTATTCAGACGAGGCTAATAAAAGTGGGTTCAGTAAACCAAAGATAAATTTTAATAGCACATTTCAGTATAGCTAAATAAGCTCTGGTTTCAAAAACGGCACCTAAACCCTGGTTTATAAGCCTCGTCTGTAAAGCTTGGTTTCCACCAACGCGCGTAAGAGTGCGTCATAATGTTAAGTTTTTGTCGCTCGTAAGAACATTTGCACGTTTCAAAGCGGAGTGTCGCTTTTGGACGCGCGCTGGTGGAAACCAAGCTTTAAGAGTATTAGGTTGTTCAGTTTTATTTCTTTGGTTTGATTATTTTAGTGCGTGGTATGTTTTGATATTACGTATTTCATTGTTAATAATGGTATTTCCTTAATCATAGTGCTCTTACCCAATTAGTGTTTTTTAGATACATGTACGTTGGGGAATTAAGTATTGTCGAGTAGTTTTCTTTTTTCGGCTCCGTTGCTGCCTCAGAAAAATGTGGTGAATAATTTAAAATTTTTCCCAGTATTATAAATTTGGCTGCTTGGAGTTTGGCGCGGTAATTTTTAGCTTTAATTATATATTTCAGGCATTAACATTTATATTGTTATTTGGGGAAATGTTTTCCGAGTTCAAATGAAACCGGGGGAACAGGATAAAGTTATATTGACGCTCTTCGCGGTTTAATTTGGTACTCGTTTTGTTTTCAGCATTGGTAATTTTTGTTTAGCTATAACATTTTTAACTCTTTTACGCTCGCTTTTACGTGTACTTTTACAGTTAAATTCGAGGGATCTTTTATTCTTGCACTCCCGTACATTCTAGAGAAAAATTATTTTAGTAATCATAAAATTAGCTTCATAATTCTGAAATCTGGGCGAAAGTTAGTTCCAAAATCTCCAAATCAGCCTTAAAAAGCAGATATCAACACGAAAATCGCACTCTGAAGTCTCAAAATCATCAAGAAAATCTTTATCATTTACAAGGAATATAACCCCGAACGGAATTGTTGAGTAAATGTCCTTTTTTGCCGAGGGCCGCTGCGCGCGAGAGGAAAAGTGAGAGGAAAAGATGATTTTTAAAGTCAATTACTAATAATTTTCTCCAGTGGCGTAGCAGAAATTAGTCAATGGGATAGGGGGGTCAATCGTGCTAAAGTTCAGAGGGGTCGACGAAGGTGAAAATTGTTACAATGAAAACTATTGTTACGTTTTACTTCAAACTATTATGATTCCAACGAGTGACAAGTAATAAGAGAGAGACTTCATTTAAAAATATTTATTGTAAGTAATAACAGCGAAAACTTTACTCATTGAGTAGCCTTAATAAAATCGAACTAATGAGAAGAACTGAATTTTATAAATAGCAGGAGTTGACTGATCTAACACAATTGTTTAATCCACTTTTATACAAGTTATTAATTAAACTAGAAAACAAACTTAATTTTTTTGATGCGCGACTGATAACAAATTCAACTTTAAACTACAGTCTATTTTATACGCTTCAAAGTTACAACTATTCCCAAATGGGGTTAGGAAACGTAAACCACCCCTTGTCTTCGCTACTGGTTACATTTCAAAGAATTAAACAATGAATGCGGCAAAACTTTATTAATATTAATATGCTAACATTTCAAACCTAATTTACTTTAAAACCAATTCTATTGGTTTTCGCATATTTGTTTAGGACTTCTTCAGCAGTTATTGAAATTTCGCCGTGGATAGCCAGAAACGCTAGTCCGTTTAAACGATTCTGAGACATGCTATTTCTTAAATAGCTATTTAAATGACATAATGTAGAGAAGCTTCTCTCCACGCTACAGGATGTAACTGAAAGTGTTACAAGAACTTTAAGAAGTTTAAAGATATTTTGGTACATATTTTGATCGCATTTTACTAAAGGTTCAATTGGACTTCCAGTTTCTTCTATCCTGTTATTCAATTCTTTAACTCCGATTTCAAGTTGTTGTTCTATTCATTTCCATTGGCAAAAGACTTTGAAAACCTCTTAGAATTTCTTTATGGAAAAGAAATCGCTCGTCCATTTGCTGAAGGAAAGTTTAAAAACGGAATAAAAATTGAAACCAGAAAGTATTCTTCAACAGACTCGCAGTTAATATTGCACCTTTGTGTTTGGAGTTTTGAATTGCGTGGTCTTCTTATTTCAAAATTCATAGTTTTAGCATTTTCCTCAAGTTTGAGAAATATAATCTCCTGGGTATATCCTCATAATGTTTGGTCTAAGTGGAAAAGCAGCATCAGCGACAAAGGTGCTTGGTGTTTAATCCATTTATATTGTGACCTTTTGTTAGATCCAGTTGACTATTTTCTAACATTTCACCAAACAAATTACGCATAAAAAGGCCACCATCGCTCTCTCTCCCATAACCACCAACGGCAATGATTACAAATTTTTATTCAGCATAACGGCGAGTAACACAATTCCAAAGAAGCCTTTGTAGTTAAAGTTGTCCGAGCGTTCTATCATAAGTTTATAATAAAGCTCCTTATAAGTTAGAATCCCCCATTGACGTAATGCTCCGATCAAATTCTCCCAAGAAGACGGAGTAGATAGGTTGTAAATGCAAAATAGTGGTGAAAAATTATATTCGGTTGTTTGCTCGGTCTGTTAAGGTATGCAGAAAAGGTGATTTTTTTCAAAAACTATGTTTTCTAGACAGTTGAAATTTGTACTGTACATTATACGTGCCAGGGGACACATTCTAACAAAATTGCATCTAAATCGAAAAATGTTTGGGCATTTTTTGAAAATTTAAATTTTAACCGCTAGGTGCTATAAGAAAATTGTCAATGAGAAAATTGTAGAGCGTCACCGAAAACGTACAAGTAGCGTTGGCGCGAAAAAATAGACATCTTTTTCACTGAAAAAATACGACTTGGAAAAGTGACAAGTTGGGCAAGCAAATATAACTTTTTTTTTAATTCCATTGGGAGAGCAGTATAACTTTATGAAAGTCAGAAATTTGCTAATCTGGTGTTTAATGCAATAAACCCCGCTGAAAAATCGAAGCAGGTATTACACGATTTAATTTCGTAGGATGAAAAAAAGATACATTTTTTTTATTAAAAGAACGTTTCGAAAATATCACCTTCATGCTGCGATGCAGGCTTGGGCGCGAACAATCATATTGTCGAAGGCCGCTTGTATCATTTCCGGGGTTACTTCCCGGCAAGCGCTTACAATTCGTTGACGCAGCTCTTCAAGGGTCTCAACCGGAGTGGCGAACACCTTGTCTTTGACGAAGCCCCAAAGAAAGAAATCCAACGGAGTCAGATCGGGCGACCTTGCTGGCCAGTGTACGGGAACGTGTCTCGGTAGAATTGTACTATTGGGGATCCGCCGCAATTTTGTTTTTTATTTTATTTATTGTTGAACATTCAATGGATAATAGAATTTTATTAAAAATAAACCCCCGCTTTTCGAGAAATATTGAGTATTTACGTTATATTCCAATTTCATAAATTCCGCTTTACTTTTCTGCTAACTTTTACTTTGAGATAGGTCTAGTAGAACACGCGAAAGACACTAGTGGTGTACAGACAATACGAAAACATTGTAAAAATAGTCTTACCTAACCTAACCTAACCTAACCTATGATACGATTAAATTGGTTAGGTTAGGTTAGGTTAGGTTGGGTTCAATATATTATCATTATTATTATATCATTTTATATTACAACAAAGATATCAAAACACACTAGTGGTGTACAGACAATACGAAAACTTGGTAAAAATAGTCTAACCTAACCTAACCTTACCTAACCTAACCTATGATACGATTAAATTGGTTAGGTTTGGTTAGGATGGGTTCAATATATTATCATTATTATTATATCATTTTATATTACAACAAAGATATCAAATCGTAGTAAAGTTCAAAAGTAGTAATACTACCGTCATGTACCCTACGATATATCAAAATTTATAATTAGGACCAAAATTGCGCTGTATATTCTACATATATTAGGAAATATAACGGAATGTATGAATTTGGAAATATAACTTAAATTCTCAATGATTCTCAAAAAGCGGGGGTTAATAATTAATAAAATTGTATTATCCAAGGAATGTTTAAAAAAAATAAAAAAAAAATTGCGGCGGATCCCCAATAGTACAATTTTACCCGTTTCTCCCTATCCATCGTTGTGGAAATTCGTTGTTTAGATAATCTCTCACGGCTCTGTGGTAATGAGGTGGGGCACCGTCTTGCTGAAACCACAGTCTTGCTCGTTGCACCAACAGCAGTTCGTCAAGTTGTTGTTCTAGATCATTTCTCAAGAAATCTAAATAACTCTGGCCATTTAGATTCTGCGGTAAGAAAACTGGACCAATTAAAGGAATATTGTCACCCGGTATTTTTATTTTTTTCTATTTTCAGTTCAATTTTCTGCTTGTAGGTCGGCGCAACGTGTCAAGTCGACGACAAATATACTCTACTGTTCCTCTCGTATAAGGTACAGATTTATACTATAGAGTGGCGTTGAGTGTTTTCCTATTTGACCATCGACTATAGCTTAGTTTAGCGCATGCGTTGTGTTTGCTTGAAAACTTTCACGCGGGAAAGTTTGAACTTTCGTTTAGATGCCCATATTTTAGTATTCATTACATTGGCAATTATTTACGGATAACTGTGTAGTTTTGATTAATTTCCGTGAACAATTGTTTTAATTATGTTGAGAGGTCATTTATTTAAAGAAATTGAAACCAGGGTGCTTCATTTTATCTTATCATAAGTAACATAATACCCCTAAGTATGACATTAGGAAAATCTTCTACGACATCCGTTCTTCACAGTGACGTAAATTTTTTTTCGAAATAGCGCCACTCGGTAGCGGCGGCATGAACTAATCTAACCCAACTTCCGGGAAGGTGATTCCCACGGTTTTGAAAACAGTCATTTTTAGGCTTAAGGCGTATAGACGCACTAATTTCGTTTTCGCCACGGAAACTTTAACAACGGAAGAAATTGTATGCATTTTTCCTAACAATATTAAATCTTTATATCGGGCAAATGGTATTATATTAGAAATTCACCAACAACTCGAAATTTGTGGATCACTAGTGCTGTATATTGGGAAGATCAATCTCATTGATGTTTATCAATGTTGTGCACCAAATACTGTAGACGTTAAAAAAGCTTCACCTTGTTACGTTTTTAATATAAAAAAGTTTCTCATTTAGTTTACGAATATTTTATTACCATTTCTTCCAGATTTTTACTATTATAATTTGAATATACTTGTATTTTGTACCTGGATGAATGCCTGGTTTTGTCCGCCGTGATCAGAATAAAAATGAATTGATGAATTAAAATATAAGAATTAACCTTTTTCAAACTTCTGGAATAACTTTTACAATTGCTAATTACGCAATAAAAATATTTTTTTTCAGTTCAAACTTTGAAAATGACCCTAATAACATTTAGTATTTAGGTATAATTTTCCGATAGAGTTAGGCCTAATAAGCCGACTACCATAACGGCCATTTTATTTCTTACATTTCATACCTCATAATATTTTGTAGCGCTATATGATTGGCTAAATTTGAACTCTGACTCCTTTTCGATGACCAATAAAAAAATCAAATCCCAAATAGTATTAAACTTCCGGGTTACAGAGTTGCTACTCGTTTTTCTGATTTATCGTTGGTGAAGAAAGGATGTAGTAATAAAAAATGCATGAGCAAAGCTACAAGTGTCATACTTAGAGGTATTATGTTACTTATGATCTTATCCATGAAAATAAAAAGTAAACGACAAAATAGAACATCCATAGTTGTTGTCAAGGTAATATTTCAGGGGGGACACGTTCCTATATGTTCCTCTCCTTTGTTACACAACTGATTTTAATTAGTCGATTTTCATACCTCAATCGAAAGCATAAAATATGTCTTTCGTATTGTAGTATTTACGAAACATAATTTTTTAAGTATTTCTACTTATTTTTAGTTTAAGTAATTAAACTTTTATTAAAAATTAACTAGAGAGATGTTAACCTAAATTTAATTACACTTAATATCTTAGTTATAATTTATACTCGCAATTATCTAATCAGGAATCGGGATGCTTGAAATTTGGATACACAAAAAAATCTTTAAATTTGTTTTGGTACCTTTGTGTAAAACTAAGTATATCATTAATTTTAATTAACCGATTGTCAAACTTAATACTTCATTTTAAAGAGAATACGGTGTACTTCTTACTGTTTTAATTATCCAATTTGTATGGTACACATTTTATGATAAAAGTTGCAAAAACCTCGATATGTTTTATTAAAAGTATTTAACTTTAAATAACTAAAATTAATTAATTAAGATATTAAATAGTAAATTAAGTAAAAACCGTTTCCAACTGTTTGTTTGTTACTAAAATAAATAAAATCGAACGATAATATAGCTATTTCAATAGATACCAACACTCGCTATCTTTCACCCAGAATTACTTAATTTCATGGATATACGCTACCCTGAAAGAGTCGTTCTTCTTTCACAAAACGCATGATTTTATCGCTATACCGCCTAACCAATTAGCCTCCCCCTTTTCTTCAAAAGAGACACACCATAAATTCCAAACGGTGAAATTGTAAAATTCGGAACCCCAATACCCAGTTTCTAAAAATATCCAACAATACGCGGAAATGGTCATAAAATAAAGAAGCTTCGTTGCCTTCGGGAAGAAGAGCGGCTTATCAAAAGGCAGAGCGAAACTAGTTAAGCAACAACCCCGACTCTTGCTTCTGGGTTCCAAGTCGCGCCGTTAACCCCGCTCACAAATACCATCCCGAAATCGTTAAAAGTCAATCAGTCATCCCGAAAAGATAGACTTTACGAATTCAGGGATCTGAAAGCCTATTACCAATTGTCAAGCGGGGAACACTTTCTAGGAAACTGCCCTTTCAAAAAGGGACGGGGTCCACGCCTAAATTCGGCAAAGAAAGCGTACCAAATTGTGACGAGCCGAGAAAGTAAAAGTCGTTCAAAACTGGAGAGGAGAGGGGAGCTGGAATGGGAATATAGCATATAGCTACCGTCGTGATTTTATGAAACTATAACCGATTGAGTATTATAATTTTCAGTTACATTCGTATACTTTGCTTCTTTGGAGAATAAAACCAGAAATTTTGACTATATCTACTACATATGGCCAAACGAGAAAAAAAGGAATATCGCGTAAATTTAGGAGAAGAACTTTATGAACGATGGAATGCGGAACGTAGGAAACTGGCTTATACAAACTAACAGTTTGCTCATTTTATATTTCAGAAATGGTAAGTACATTTAATGTATAATTGATTAATAATAACTATAAGGTATTTTTATATTAATTCATACGTACAATATAAGGGATGAATTGGAGAAATTGAACGAGAAAAAAATAAATTTGAAGAATTATTCTATTCATAAAAGTAAAAAGTGCAATAATAAATTACTAAATTTTAAAAATAAATAACTTGAAATAACGCTATTCACATATTTAGGTGTAGGCTGCCAAACAAGTCTAGATGATCTTGTCCCTTCTACCCCTCCGCCAAGTCCATCTATGAATCCTACCACGCTAAATAAAACGCCTTGTAGACGGACTCCTATATTGAACAGGAATTATGTGAAAAGGAAAACAACAACTCCTCTTTTGTAAGACTAAATTATAACTAGAAGCGACAGTGTTTTTTCTCTTAGAAATTACGGTATTTATTATTTTATTTTTTAGACGTTCCTTCGCTGATAAAATCGCAAATCTCAGATCGCCTAACTCAAGGTACCTGATCTATTGCAATTATAATTGTAAATAGAAACATAAACGGATTAAATGTTATCTTTAATTTAAGGTTCGATTCTCTTTTGAATAATAACACCGTGGTTAATGATATGCCAGAAGGGAATCTATCGATGTCACCAGTAATTATCGAAAAAGAAAATGAAATTCACTATAGTGATTACTTATTTGATATTTTTTCTTAAGATTATTAATGAAAACAGAGCGATAGAAAACTCTCCATTTATCAGCCCAAGTGGTGGAATAAACTCCAACTTTAATTCACCGTTATTAATAGATAACTGCGCACATCTCACAGATATGGTATGCAATTTGCCTCTGTTCTCTCATACGCACTTTTAAATATAACTTGATTTTATTAGACTAAAGAGATCCAATCATACGGTGATAATGGTAACGAAGTAAAAGAAGAAATGGTTTTGGTCTTTTTTTCGTGTCTCTTTGATCTCGTAAAACAAGCATTTGGTCATAACTGCCTTTGCGGACTTCGTTTAGAGTACAAGCATGTATTTGATGGCTCCGCAGTGATTTTTAGCTGGGAATGCCGGGCTGGAAAAGGTGTAAAACACAAACGACCGGTATATACGCTCGTCGAAATAATAAAAGTGGAAAATACTTGACTTACACCTTAAACATTATTTAGGGTTCGTGGGCTACTCAAAGATTGTATTGTGGCAGTTTCGCTGGAAATTTAAAAATTGAATCTCAAAAGGTTAAGAAATTAGCGAAATTCGCCAAGATTCGAGGAATATCGGAAGCAACCTTTTACAGGTAGAGTAGTAAAAGAAATGTTACCAATATATTTATTCTCAAGTATCTGTTACCTAAACTTTAATTAATTCAGATGTCAGAAGCATTTTATTCAACCGGCCGTTTCAAAATACTGGCAAATTTTACAAAACCAAATATTTGAAAAACTTTCCCGGAAAGAAATCATCGTATCTGGAGATGCTCGGCTAGATTCCCCTGGTCACTCAGCAGCATGCGGTAGCTATGTTATTGGGGATTACAACAGCCAATACATACTATCAATACAAACCATTGATGTCAGGGAAGCTAATGGTAACAGTAACAGTATGGAAATAATTGGCTTCAAAAGAACTGGAGAAGAAGTCACCAAGAAAGCTGCCCAATACGGAGTAAAGATAATTGAAGTTGTGACAGACGTCCATCAACACATAATAGCTGAAATGAGTAATTGTATTTTTATAAATATCGCGCCACCTTAGAGCAAAATTCAAGCAAGTCTAAAAACCCCTATTTGAGAAAAACATGTTTTAAGTTCGAAATCTAGAATAGTAACAATGATAATCTCATAATAAAAATTAATAAAAAGAAAATTAATATATATATTGAAAGTTTTTTACTGAGTCACCTTAATTTAAAAACATTCCAGGATTCTTATTTTGAATTTCTTTCAAAAGTCACGTATCTCGACTTACTTGATTCTTGCTCTCAGGTAGCGATATTCGGAAAGAAATAATATTTTAATTCGTGAGTTTAACAATTTTAGAGAAACCCGACCGCGTTTTTAAAGACGTGGTGCTTTCCTTAGATGTGTGGCACTGTAGTAAAAATCTAATGAAAAAATGTTTCGAAGTATAATGATAACAGCTTAATAAACCTCTAATGTCCGAATCATGAGTAATTTTACACTAACAGGTATCTAAGGAGGCTGGATGTAAAGATTTGGCATTATGGGGCTCACATATACGTAATCACTTTTGGTGGGCTTCGAAAAATTGTAAAAACGACGTATATAGATTGCAAGCCTCGTTAAACAGCACCCTTAACCATGTAATCAATTACCACGAATGGTACACTGATTTTGGGGCTGGATTTTCGACGAGGAGACGAGAAACACGCCCTGGCTTATTGAAGGCTCAAAGCCATACAACAAATTAAAAGGAATAATCTTGAACATTATACCAGATTTAGGTAAGTGTAATTTATGGAAACCAAACCGTTCCTGCATTTGTTTCGGCCCATCGTTATTTCTTAGCTAATATAATATTAATTATAATCGTATATTTTAATTTAGGCACACTGGTTTTATTGAGTCATTCAATAATCTAATTACGGCTTATGCTCCTAAGCGAAATTACTATGAGTGAGTGTTATATTGTCAAACAAATATTTTCAACGCAGGTGTATCATAAATAAAATATAGAATCCAGGGGGCGACCTTCGTGGGGGGTGGGAGCGAACAGGAGAACCTATTTAATGTAGACTTGTTACATTTTCATTATATTTAGCAGTATATATCTCTAGGGTTCAATTTTTGAAACACAAGGACAGGGTGCAAAATATGACATGTTTCGAAAACCTTAAACATCGCGGGGGGGGGGAGACATCTCAAAATCATCCTACGCCAGTACGCCTAGTGGGGGGCAGTGTTGTCCACACACCCCTTACCCCTGAGTCGTGAAACGATAAGATTTCCCACTACGCTTGCCGCAATTGATTGGAATGAGCACGCAAATAGACCTCAGGCCGTAAACAAAAAGGGGGAATCGCAGTTCCGGTTTGCAGTAAAAAGTCTGGAACTTTTATTGTTGCGAAAGTTTACGTAAAGAAGCAATATGCTTATATAGATAAGCTAACAGAAATGATTTTTCTCGAAAGATAACATCACAAGGTATAACTCTTAATTTTATTCGATTTTAGGAGCTACACTTTTTTAATCAACAAATTATAAATTAAAGGAACGTAATGGGCGAGTATGTGATACAGTCCCGTTGACAGAAAGTGATCCGAGAAGGATAAATAGCTTAATTTGTATGAAGGATATGCCTTCGAAAGAGCAACTTTTGGCCAACCACAAATCTAGATTTGAATAAACATATTCATGTTAAATAATAGTATATTTAATCTCTTGGAATTGTGGTTTTAGGGTGCTGGCTTAATTTGTTTATTATTTTTGTTCATTAATATCTCTAATGTAATAATTTATTTTTACTCGGTGTGATGTCGTATTCCTGAACGTATTTTTATAAAATACTTCTCATTTAAAACATAAAATAGACGTGATACTCTTCTGTCTGTAAAGCGAAGGGTCATCTCAACGTAATTTTATCCGAAATTTCATTTTGAGATTAAAGTATGGGGTCGGAATTTTGATGCGGATTTTCAAGACTGATTTTCACCTAATATTTCTCCTGGATGTCTCAAAATTTCTAACATTTCTCCTGGATTTCTCATATTCTTTATATTTCTTGTGTTTTTCTAGATTTCCAGAAATATTGAAAAAGTCTTGTTGTTTCCAATATTTTAACATAATCATATTCCTTATATTTCTTATGGATTTCCACACCATATTTCCTAATTGGCTACCCCCTCGAGGTCTGAAATCATCGTCCTGTCCTTTTCCTCGAATTAGACCTCCACTCGTTCTCCTAAAATACGGTTCCCTCGGTCAAAATCTACACTCTGGCGACGGTCTTGTTTATGACCACAGTACCGGCAATGTAACAGTTGTATACCTATTTCTCATTCTTATCTGAAATACTCCTATTTTTACTGACCTTGTACTTTAGGAGAGAAAAATTGAAGTATGAGAGCCTCATTCCTCCCATAGTATAAGAACCCTTTCATCTAACCATGACAGATAAAGGCACCAGAGGGCTTGAAATGGACGAGCAGGGCTTTAGCCAATTATACTATATGGGTGGGTGGAGCTAAGTTGGTCCCCTCATTCCCTTGACATAAGAATAGACTTTTTGGTGCAATATTCGACAAAAGTCTTGGAACGGATAGACACAAAAGTTTGGCTCTTGCGCAAAATTTTAATAAACTTAATATTTTCTTTAGCTTTAGTCTATTTCGTTATTCTTTATTTTATTTCTTTATTATTATTTTAACAATTATGAACTGTACAAAAATTCCAGTTGAAATATTAAAAATTACAACCGGTTATATAGCGCCCCCCATGTTTGTGCCGTAATGCCTGTCTACGGGCAGCTACCCGAACCAGCGCGAGAGAGGTAGGCCCAAGAGGCGGTTGCACTTGTCGGGCGTGGGAGGTCAAATGTCGCC
Organism: Leiobunum rupestre; assembly: GCF_980474605.1. Classification (NCBI taxonomy): domain Eukaryota; kingdom Metazoa; phylum Arthropoda; class Arachnida; order Opiliones; family Sclerosomatidae; genus Leiobunum; species Leiobunum rupestre. The sequence goes on along the minus strand of NC_143384.1, from coordinate 10,161,694 downwards.
CGGAATGCAAATGTGCTCCGGGGAAAGTGCATTGCAGTAACTTAGCTTCTGCTCAGGCGTATGTAAGTAATCTTTGGATATATATATATATATATATATATATATATATATATATGGTGGTCTAAATAATATAATTAACTAATTAGTTATATATATATATATATATATATATATATATATATATATATATATATATATATATATATATATATATATAATTAACTAATTAGTTATATATATATATATATATATATATATATATATATATATATAATTAACTAATTAGTTATATATATATATATATATATATATAACTAATTAGTTAATTATATTATTTAGACCACCAAACAAGATTCAACGGCTAAATTGAGTCGGCCAAATAAACGAAAACTGAATGAGCCGCTCGCGGTACCTGGTTCTTCGAGGGAGCCGCTCGCGGTACCTGGTTCTTCGAGGGTACCTCGAGTTAAGAAGATAGTGACGACGAGGGCAAAAGTTATCCAAGAGAGAAATATAACACAAAATGAAGTCGAGATGGAAGAAGCGCTAGCAAGAAGAATAACCGAATACACGGTTTGTCAATCATGTGTATATGATTCTTATAACGATGTTTTCGTTACGTGTGTAATTTGATTGTTTGCGCATCTTTACAGAAAGCAGCAAAAAGCGCTTCACGGAGAAAGTTGGAAAACGTTTTTTGTTCGGTGGCGGCAAAAAATCCAGAAGCGGTGGCCTTGTTAATGACATTTGGTAATTAAAGTTCTATGGGCTTTTCCTAGTCTGTTAGAAACTAAGGGATCGTCACTTCCCGTAATCGGTGTACAATCCTCTCGAAGACAGCAATAGACACTAAAGATTTAGAGATCTTTCATTACACGTGTGAAATATTTGTTTTTTCAGATGAGGACGATCCCGTTCCGCAACATAACCCAGGTGCTCCAAAATTTTGCATTTGCGGGCATTGTAGGATAATGCCCACAGTTATAGAGAACAAATGTTGTAGGCAAGTGCCCTGCATTAGCAGTGGCGCAATATTCGAAATAGTGTGCCTCTTGGAGGAAATCATTCTCATGACGATGAAATTTAGAAAAGACGCGACTATAATGAACCGGACTGAACCAGTTAGCGTAAATTTCAGGTACGTGCAGAGATTTTCTGGGGTCCGGCCAAAAATTATACTCGCGGGCCCTTCAATTACCTCCTCGAGACATTGAAACGTTTTGAAAATTTCTTTGATTTGCACCTTTCATGACCTCGCTAAACATTTTCAAATTTATCTTGATTTGCAGCCGCCAGCCCCCCCCCCCCCCCCCCCCCCCCCCCCCCATAGAACCCTTAAAACCTTTTTTTCAAATCTTCGCCCCACAATTGCGGGCCCCTTATCAGTCCCCCGTGGGCTCTTTTCACCCGGTTCCTGGGGATTTGGCCTATTATAATGATTTTTTTTAATTTATCGGTACATATAGATATCACGCATATAGAAATTTTACGTTAATGCAATATGGCATTTTGGGAAGAGGGAGGCGCCTAGTCATTCCGGCGTGCTGCGTTTTTAAAATTAGAGAGAAGTTCCCTTCGCCCGCTGGAAGTTATATTTGAAGAAGGGGAATTGCCAGCTGGATACTAGTTTTTCACATGTTATTTCAATTTTATTTTACTTTTGTATATCATTGAATTATTTCTATTCGTTTTTTTCTGTAATTTTGTTTAATGGCTTAGATTTTTGTCTATCGTGTATTTAAATTTATCTACACTTGATTTTGCATGTAATTGAAATTAATTCTGTTCCTTTTAGTTTTTTTAATAGAATTTAATTATTTTTCTCTTTAATTTTTTTGTTTCATTGAATCTATTTGGGTTTTTCGAATGATTCGTGTTTCTTTGATTTTAATTTTATTTTTTCGGTGTAATTTTGTACATAATTGAATTTAATTGTTTTTCTTGTAATATCGTTTTCCGTGAATTTCGTATTTATTTGATTTTAATTTTGCTTTGTATAATTTCTTTTATTCGATATTATTTTTTCGTGTAATTTTGTATAATTGAATATGATTATTTCTTTTACCGAAATCTTTATAAATAATAATAATTATATATATATACATTTCAATAAAACGGAAATAGATCGGAATTTCGATTCATGAAGTTTATTAAAATCTATAGCTATATACACCATGAACCAAATTATCATGTTCATAATATAATATGAATCAAAACTTGATTGTTTTTGGTTTCATCGAATTTAATTTTAATTTAATAAGCTCTTGGCACGATGACGTCAGATAGTTTCACCAATGTTTTCCATTGAAAAAGAATACCTTCATCAGGGACGTAATTTTGGTGGGGCAAGGGGGCCATTGCTCCCATCAGAATTTTTATGAGCTAAAACGGTTAGGAAAATATTTGCATTAACCTACTTTCGAAATATTAACAAAAAGGGGGACAATAACTAAAAATACAAATCTAAAGAATATTAAATTTGACGCGTTTTTGTTCTTTATAGAAAACATTTTCCGGGGGCTGGGGGCTCTGTCCTCCCTGAAAAACCAGAAAACACCGTTCCTGACCTTCATGGCGGCCATACATGGTTGCGGAATGCTATTACCCTATAAAACGTTTTAACGTAAATTAACTGTTTTATTATCGAAAAAACCACAGCATAATTATGCATTATTTACTCCGTAAAATATTTCCCAAAGAGGCATTCTTATTGAAAATGTTTATAGACTTATGGTAGTACTTGTAGTATGAAATAAATATTAATGAAATTTAAAAATCAGGATAATTTTTATAATTATAATATATATTTAATATTTTTCAAAAATTATTATAAACATCGATTGAAATAATATATTTTAAACGAATAATTAACGTAAATATTTATTATCGCTTCATGGCGCCATTGTCGTATTTTCTATCCACGAATGGATAAAGCGCCTTCTGGTGTTGAAAATTAATTTAAAAAATATTTAACCCTAATATATTTGTACAATATTTTTAAACGTAATATTTGAAACAAATATATAGTTTCAAAACATGAAAATTATAACTGAAAAACTAATTTTTTCAAATTATTTGTAAAATTCGCCGTTTTCTTATGGGTGGCGCTTAAGTATAGCTCATCAAATTCCGAGATCGAGAAGTGGAATTCAGGGGCCAAAATGAGTGACAATATTCCTTTAACCGGTTTCCAACAAGACCAATCCAAACATTCAAGCGCCCAAATTGAAATTGGTGACGGTGTTCATATCCCCAGTGTGGATTTGTGTATTCCCAAACATGATTATTTTGGTGATTGTAAGGGCCGTCTCTTGCAAACGAGGATTCATCCGAGAATAGCATGTTGCGGAGGAATTGTGGGTGCACGGAGTTTAGCAGCCAGTTGCAAAAATCCAGCCGTTGTTGAGCGTTTCCATCTCGTAAACCGTGGTGAAGCGTTGCTCTGTAAGAATGGTACTTATACCTACATGTATGTAAAATTTCCCAAATGCGAGTTTTTTGCAAGCCAAAACCTTACTCGCCGCAGCACAACTACTATGGGGGTATGCGGCAAAATAGGCTAAAACGGTGTTTTCAAAGTCCAAATCCCGCTGACCAGGCCCACGAAATCGAGGTTGTACGTTACCGTACTGATGAAAGTCATTTACAGCTCGCCTTACAGTAGTTATGGATGGTCTTCTATCTGGATGTCGTTGCTCAAAGATCTCACTCACTTGTCGTAGATTTATTCTACCTTCCGCGTAATAAATGGCCATACGATCAGCTTTGGAATATTGAGGCATGATTGTTTCGATTGATTATGACAATAATGTTACAGTTATTTAAATACTTAATAAATTTAAGGTTTTTACTGACCTTTAAACCTGTGGTCTATTTAACTTCTCGCCTATCAAGGTTAAAATAGGTTTCGAATACGACTAGATGCAAACACAGGCCTATTAGATTAAAAAACTAATAGGAAAAGTCCAAAGATAAATGAGCCAGATTGTGGTTTCAAAAAAAAGTCACGCCTCATGACCCCCGAAATGTGAAATACTGTATTTCAAAACTATGAATAGGGTGAAACGGTTCGGCACATTGGCCAGCAAAGTCGCCAGATCTTACGTAATTAAAATCGCCATTAATATTTAATTAATTAATTTAAATTCTGCGCCATTTTCTCCTCGATTTTTCAGCGGTGTTTATTGCAAATTTCTGACTTTCATAAAGTTACACTACTCTCCCAATGGAATTCAAAAAAAAGTTATTTTAGTTTGCCCAACTTGTCACTTTTTCTAGTCGTATTTTGTCAGTGAAAAAGACGTCTATTTTTTCACGCCAACGCTATTTGTACGTTTTCGGTGACGCTCTACAATTTTCTCATTGACAATTTTCTTATAGCACCTAGCGGTTAAAATTTAAATTTTCAAAAAACGTGAAAATATTTTTTGATTTAGAATCAATTTTGTTAGAAAGTGTCCCCCGGAACGTATAATGTACAGTGCAAATTTCAACTTTTTAGAAAAAATAGTTTTTGAAAAAAATCCCTTTTTCGGGGCAAGAAAAACACCCTGTATATTTTTTTAAAAAAGAAAATCAATTTGGTATCGTTATAACGAAAGAAAAATAAAGAAACGCATTGTATTATCGGCGAAGTAAAAACACAGTCCACTGAAGTTGGAACTTTAGGCCTTTGCCGAGAAGGCGGTAATACCAGTAGTACAAAAAGAAACATTCAAAATCCCAAATCTGTATCGACTAAAACTAAAGAGTCTCAAACTGTACGCAGCGATGTTAACGTTAACACAAAATGTTATCTCTTTCCCAACAATCCTGAAAAGTTTGATATACCGACAAACAATGCTGCAACACAATGTTGTTTAGGTGAGACTACTATTGCACACATAATCCCATTTATTAACAAGAAAAAATCTGACAGTAAAGTAACTCAAACTGAAATCACGAAACCAGTTCTTGCAAATGACAACAAATTACTTTCAATGGTTGAGAATGGTTTTGATAAAAATGCATCGCCTCACCTTCGATTAGAGGTTTGTTCTATTTTATTGCTATAAATTAAAATATATAACAAACGTTTACTGTTATTAAATCAATTTGATTTTACTTTTAAGGTTTCTGAACTGTTCGGAGGAATACCATTTGTGTTAGTGACCCGACATAATGGAAAAGGGCTGCTTGGAGGATTTCACGATCCTATTTCTTTGTCAATAACCAGCATAGGAGAATGTCATTTATCGGTCATATTCAAAACGGTTGAATACACAAAATTATTAACTCAAAAGGGGAGTTTTATAAAGAAATATTGCTAACGCTTTTAGAGTTGATTTCCCTTTTTAATGCTGATAGCTATGTTTTTGCTCGGGACTTAAACCTAAATTTGCCAATATTCAAAATGCCATGCCTCCTTATATTACCCACTTGAAATACCCATTTGAAAGATTTCAATCTAAAAATTGCACTATTTACTATACAAACTCAAAACCCACTAACCGTTTGCTCAAGTAGTGTGGTAATTGCAAATATGCTACGAACTGTTTGACTAAAACTAGAAAGAGGAAATTAAACGAAACTCCGACTAAGACATTTAAAAGACAGTGGGTTACAAGCCGCTTCAGTATACAAAAGCTATCACCGGCCAGTAGAAATGTACGTCTCTCAAGATTAAGACAAGCAAAACAAACTCTTAATAAAAATATAAGGAAGCTAGAAGAGAAACTAAAATCAAGAGATATTCATTTAAACGGACAACAGTGCCAAGAAATGGAAGCAATTACTAAATACATGATTGAAAATTGTCACGAAGAATTGAACGACATATTTCACGACCCACAACTTGACAAACGTAAAAGGGAACTGTTACGTCAAGCCTGGCAAAGAGATTCTCAACTAAAACAGCTAAAGGACAAAAAGGCCTTTCACCACGATTAAAACACTTGTGTTAAAAGAGAAAAAACCAACAGATGGAGTGCCGTTACACTGCGTATAAATTTAGCCGTCCATTGCAGAAGTCCGGCAGCGTATAACGCTTTAAGGGGATTTGACATACTACAGCTTCCCTGTGAGAAGACCCTTAAAAAACGAGCCAAGAAATTTTCACCTGAACCAGGAATTGACCAGAGATACATAGCTCGAGAAGAAATGAAATACCAAGAATACCAAACGGAAAAACAACGAAAAGGTGAAAGAAAACCTCTCGGAAAAGGTGTTGTGGTATTTGATGAAACAAAAGTCATTGACAAAATTATCTGGAACTCCAAGTCTAATGAGTTTATCGGTTACGCAATGCCCAGGGAAGAATTTAATGATTTAAATGATGTTTTTGAACCGCAGTCGGCCAACTCTACAAAGCCCACTCAGTATATCCTACATTTATTTGTAGAGGTCTCTCTTCTGATTACCATTTTATAGGCCCGTACTTTTCATCACCGGCTACGTTCCAACAACATTTTGTAGCAGATGCTTTATTTAAAATCTTGGAAATTTCACGCATATTCTTTCGAAACAATATGTTTAGTTTGCGACGGTGCAAGTGAAAACCTCGCTCTAATCAAAGGCACTGTGGCTTGTAAGAGTGCTTTTCCAACTGACTCTGAAAATTTGCATATTCATTTTCCCAAGGTCAGAGAATTCACAGGGTAATATGTCCCACGCACCAACTAATAAACATGGTCCAAGATCTATTTTGTTCAAAACCTACAGGCCCGAAACAATTTGAAAGAAACGGTGTGGAACATGGATGACCGGATATTCAAGGTATGAAACGAAGAGAAGAAGCAAGAGTGAACAGAAAAGAGACCAGATTCATGCCAGGTCTATTAACAAGTCATGGACCAGGCTAAATGTGATTCCGAGCAAAATATTTCAACAAGAGCTCGTCTTGTCTGAGTTAGCAGGCTTCTTTAAAGGCGAGAGACCAGTGGGAACTGTAAAACAAATGGCCAGTGCTAAATTTACGTATAATTACCTAAGGGCAATAAATCAAATACTCAAGCGAGGAATGTTGTCTAAAGAGAAGATTTCTGCCGAAGATGGAAACTGCATTCGATCAATTAAACTTGGGTTTGATTATTTAAGAGTGTGGGATAAAGAAGTATTAAATGATCCAGATGTCAACTTGACTTCCGCTCCTAAGCTGGCAAACGTGGGACTTGCTGCGCATATGTGTATTCGGAATGATAGATTTATCTAAAGTCTTTCTTTCGCAGTTTCCAGAATACTTTTTATCTCCATTGCGTATGAGTGGAAGCTCAGTTGAAAGCCTCTTTTCGCAAGTAAAATACGCAACTGGAAGTAAAGGCAGTGGTATAAACTACGCTACTGGCCTGCAATCTGTGTTAGCTAAAGCGACATTCACGGGCACAACTCTGTACATTAAAGAAACAAATATTTAGTTTTATAATTTTATTTTATACGGAATTCATATTTGTACTGATGCCACCGTTTTTTTAGATGTATTTGCATTAAATTTATGCATATAGTGTTCAGTTTATCAAATGAAAAATTAAAAACATTATATTTCCTCCTAAATAATTCAAAATAACAATTTTCAATAATAATAGCACTTCAATATCAGCTTTATTCATATTGGTATCATTTAACACATTAAGGTAAATCAGGTAACTTTGTAATATATTTTAGGATAATTTAAATACTTTGCGGGAACTTTTAAAGAATAAATGAAATTTTTAGGAATTCAAAATCACTAAATAATCACATTCTTTTTCAAAAATAATTCTAGCTCTTTCTTCTTTTAACTCTGTCACTTCTCCTTAGCGGTGCTTTTGATTTGTAAACTTCCACGTTTATTGTATTTTCTGGGATCAAATTATTAGAAATATTTTCTAGGCTTTGAACAGATTGCATTTGGTTCATCATGTTTTCTGTTTTTTTTTAATTCTTAATCTTCACACTTTCCTTGGAGGGTATGGGCTCTACTACTTTGGCACTTTTTGAGGGTAACGGACTTTCTTCGTTTAAAATGGTCTTAACCCTTTTTTTCCTTTTTCCACTATTTATTTTCTTGACTAATTTCTTATTTCGCGAAACAGCCGCGTATAGTTTATCTCTTAGGGTCTGCCCACCCCTACCAATGTCAAGTTTCTCTTTGGAAATTCTATTTTTATAACCATCGATAAATTCTTGAATCCTCGCATTAACCATTTTTCGGAACCCAAACACTGAAAAAGTCTTTAACTACATCATCTCCCAGTAAGCAATTCGTGGGAAGAGCGCGACAATACAAGATCCATAATGTTGGCAAATATTTAGCTATAGCTTCTTTGCATGACTGAAAAAAATTAGGAAAACAAAAATTTATTAAATAATATAAAATTATGCTATTCTAATAACCAATAAAATACCTTGATCATGTTTGATGAATTTTTCTCAAGACCTTCATCCGAAGTGAATTTTCTTGTACGTATAAATGGGAGAAATTCCTTTTTGGGAAACATCATTCCTCCTTTTCTTCCGTCATCCCTTATTTGTAGACAAATGGATAAACTGGTTTTTCTTCTTTAGTTTGTAAAATTTTCTTGGCCATGTTGTAAATATTTCTTTCTCTAATCTTTTGTTTCAGCGTATAATTGGAGCACTCCTTTAACCGTTTTGTTACATTTTTAATTTGTCCAATGGCTCCACCAGCTATGCGATACAAGGCTTGCTCGGGTTTTTTTGCAATAAAATTACCATTTAATGACGTATATTGTTCAACTTGTAGTAATTGTTTGTCTACTTCTGCTGAATATTTTTAATGGCATCAGCCTCAAGTTTGTCAAGTAATAAAGGGTCTATATCGAACTCGCCCACATCATCTTCAAAACTTTCAACTAGATAGCCAAATCTACTTTGATTAAATCATTTTATTTCGATTTAAAAATTCCGTAATTGAATATTTTTTCAGCATCCGCTCGCGCAATATCAAAGGGGACTAGATTATCATCACTAACTAAGTTATTTAAGAATTTCATTTTAACATCACCAGCTTGGTTTAAGTATTTAAGTGAAATTAAGTCTGAAGGATACAATAGTTCCAAATGCTATTAAAGGTTTTGGTTTTCTTATCTTTTTTGATTTATCATCGACTTTCACCTAAAACTATTGGTTTTGTAGTTTTTAAGGGGTTTGGTCTGTCTTTCAACTTTTTTCAAATTCATTAGTATTTTGGTTAAAAATGTTAATTAGTTCTTGAACCTTTGTGAAGTTTCTTGGCTTTTATTTCTTTAAATAAGGCAGACCTTTTGAAATGAATAGCACCTTCCTGAGACTCACATAAGTGTAATTCTTTGCTGATTTCATTCTCGAAGAATAGAGCGAAATTCATTATCCGAAAAACTAATAATTTTAAATTGTTAGTTAAATCCATAAAGCTAAGCCTTTCACCAAAACAATAAGCGATATTGAACAGATGATAAAAACTACCAACTTCGATACACACGGCAAACGTTGAAAACACTTTTATTCGGCCGTAAACCGAATGTTCGCGTCACCTTTTGAGAATAAAATTCCCAACTCATTGGTACGTATATGACAGTGGCTGAAATTGGATTCCGCTTCCGGCGGGCACGGAAATGCCGATCCTAGTACAAAAATTATGCGATAGGGCTCGCATATACATTACGGGAGCGCGACGCGGGAGAATTTGATCGGAGCATTACGTCAATGGGGGATTCTAACTTATAGGGAGCTTTATTATAAACTAATGGTTGTATATAATTAATGTTGTACAAGATTTACCATAATATTTCTTCTGCGCTGACAACTTTTCTAAATTTTGTATCTTTCTACGTAATTTATATCTCAACCATTGAAAGTAGCTTGGCAAATTGGCCCTTGCTCATCCGAAAATAGAGCGAGGAGTTTACTGAGTTGTTATTCTTAGATCATAATTTGATAACTGCCTTTTGCGTTTCTATTTTGTATCAATGGCTGCACCCAGCATTTGTGGAATGGTTTTTTCCGATATATTTTCCATAATAGAAATAGAGTTAAGGCCATGTTTGTTTTGACTTTAGAGAATGAGGTAGCAGACTCCCGAACCAGACGACGAGAGTAAAGGATATAATAGATGCGCGCTTTTTGAAACGATTATAAAATGCGATGGTGGAAGCGTGTCTGGTTGTCTAGCTGTTAGAGTTATTTTTTTCTGAATATACTGAACAAAGTAAGCGAATAGTAATTCTGTTTTGACCTTATGATATTAATTTATTATATATCGTTCTTTAACATAGAATGTGACCTAAATTAAACACGTGAAATTTCTTACCATAGAGCCGTCAAAATGGCACGCGACGCTATAAGACGCTTTTAAAAAAAAAGCTAAACCTTAAAAAAGTCTAAACATTTTATTAATTTTAACAAGTTACTTGAACCTAGGAGCAACACAGCACCTAACACAAATAGAGAACGCAACCCGTCAAAAGTCGTGCATTTTCTTGGGTACAGTTTTAATTGGTTAGACGCTTTAGCACCTGCGGTCGTTGGGAGGCGAAAATTCACGAAATTTTCTTCCCTCGCCCGTAAAACGCTCCGCGTACAGGCTCGTCCAATGAAATTTGTACACAACACTGCTTTAGCGTGTTAAAAGGCTAGCTGCGTTCTCCTTGTGTGGGGTGCTGTGTTGGTTGCTCCTAGGTGCCATGTTGATTTAAATTTTTTGGCGCTTGCCAATATAATATCTTGAAACGTTTCTTTTAGTGCAGTTTGCTTCTTAGCGAATGAAACTAATTTGAATCGCGTTCTACACTGTAAGAAATAAACTAATACATTTGCAGCATATTTAATTGCAAAGCCATATCTCTATAAAACGTCTACCTAGATTGCTTTGTATTATTATTATTTCACGTCATTTTTTCTACCTTATGAATAACGGCGTAGTACCAGTAAAATGTAAGGTTTCTGTGAGATGAAAGATTTAATTTTTATGTAGCATCAGGTGTTAATGTTATATTTAATAAATTATATCTTAATTGTAAAAACAAAATAAGTATAAATTATCAACTAAGCTTTCAATGTTAAAACAATACAGGTTATTAGAGAATATATAACAGCAATTATAGCCTTTGTTTTTCTGGATTCCCAGAAGATATTCTCGGGCTACACGGAGCAAGCGTACTGTTTTCCTCCATTACTGGGAACAAGTTGGAGAATATTACACGAAGGATATACGAGGGCGTGGTTTTTCTTACGGTTATCTCGATGCAATGTGGCTGTAGCAAATATATTCTAAAGGTAACCTGAATATATTCTTGATTTATATTATCGGTAAAGGCATTTTTATAACTAAATACTAGAAATCATTTTAGAATATTTTAAATCGATGAACCATATCGCTGAAGATAATGAAGGTAAGGTTTTAATGAATTTAAAACTTGAAAACCATTATCATTTAAAAAAAAATGAAGTAACATTAGTAAAAGGATTGAGAATGTAGTTCATAAAAATAATGTTCCCAAACCCATATTCCAAACAAATTCTTCGCAAAGTCCAAATAGCTTGCATCTATTAGTGTACTGCGCGTTTTTGTAAATACTTTTTAGGTCATTACAATTTGATATTTCCAAAGACACCTATTCTTATTGCAATAACGTATCATTTGCCTATTAAAGAATGAAATAAATTTCAAAATAACATCGATTTAAAGTCTTAAAAAATGAATAGATATTATTTGCGTATTGCATTATTTGGCGTACCTTTCTGCAATAATATATGCAGAGTTTTATCTTAACCTATTTCCTGGTTTATTATTGCAGTTGCTGTTGTTTTTGTTATGTGCATTAGTTATTTGTAAAGGTAAGAATTATTGTTAAAAATTGTTTGAAGAACTCTTAATTCAACTGTCGAAGTAAAAATTCCGTACGATTTCAATAGGCGAAGTGACCATGATTCAGCCATTATTTTTAGAAAATTAACCACGTAACCAGATGTACCTAGAAATTAAATATATACGTCTTTTAAGTTAACATTTTGGCGTTTTACCATCTTTTAATTTTTGCGGGCTTCTATTTAAGATTTAATGTATTCTATCGACTTATATATGAGAAACAAATTTTGGCACTGTTACTTATTGTATCCTTAGCAACACAAAGGCGGTAACTTTAAATATATATTGCCAAAATTAAAGCCAAACCATTTTTTTTGCAAATTGGCGTACTTATCATTTTCTTAGAGGAGATGTTGGAAAGGAAACCATCAAATTTAGGAAACTCATTTGATACCGATATTAATCATATTAATACTTTATATTTAAAGACCCCACCTTCAATTTATCAATTTACCTTAAATAGGTCTTCATTCGTTAACGCAATGCCAGATAGAGATCAAAAGTAAGTAAAACATAAGTGAATCTGGAAATGTATAATATATTTCTTACGAGAGAATCCATTAAACCTATTTATGGTATACGGGGTGTATCAAAAGGTGATGCAAAATTTTTAAGGAGTTGTAGGGGATGAGTTGAGAAGAATGCTAGTTTTTTTTTTCATTTTCCTACGATGAGTTAAAAGAGTGCCAGCGAGCTTCAAAATGAGGCCTAATAGCACCTGGAAGTAGGCTACAACAAGCGCAAAAACAAGCTGCAGGGAAATGCGAACATTAAGGTTTGGGTTCGTGTGATAGGTAAAAAAGGACTTTGTAAGCAAATCGAGGTAACCAGCGTAAACAAGTAAACTTAAACAGTATTTAAAGTCCCTGCTGCTTGGTTTGGCCTTTGTTGCAGCCTACTTCCAGAGGCTAGTAGGCCACACTTACCTCATCGTAGCAAAATGGGGAAAAAACTGGCATACTTTTAAACTCACCCCTTAAAATTCTTGCATCACTTTTGAAACACCCTGTATATCCCTGTCATATACGAGTACCTTCGGAGGCTCGACGCCGACTTAAAGGTAAACGAATTTTACGCCGTGACGTGGATGTGTTCATTCCTTCACGACTTAACATTTAAAGCGTGTATAACATTGGAGAACGATATAAAGTATAAAACTTTTAGTGGCTTCTACGTAGAAAGCTCCTTTTATTTTTGACATAATAGTTTCAGAAACATATTAAATGGTGTATTGCGCCCCACATTGGTTATTATCCGAACCAGCTGGAGCCTACGAAGGTTCACGTTTCAAGCGAATTACATTATGATCATAATAAAATTAATACTTTTTAAGTATTGAATTAACACCTCCAATTGGAATTTATTTTCTAAAGAGAACAAATACAATAGTAACAATAAAGAAGGCGAGCCTTACACGCGTCAGTGCAAAAACGACGGCACTTTCGTTGAAAGACAATGTAAGGTAAGCGATCCGGAATTTTGCGTTTGCGTGTCTCCAATCGACGAAAACAGAGTGAGCGTTTTGTTCGATAATTTTGTCCAGTGCACCCCAGGTAATTATTCCAATGTTATTTTAATATAGTTTTGGTTAGAATAATTTACTCTTTAAAAAACCACCGGTGTAAGAAATCGACCAACTTCTTTATTTATAAAATGATTATTTTATATATTTACTAGCTGAGAAGCCCGCCTTACAGACAGGCCCTCAACTAGCTGTGTGTTTCGAGGCCCTCCACCCCAGTACGGGCCCCCCAACCCCTTTTTCCCATGTGACAATTTCCGTTCCTCTCCTTTTCCCATGTGATAAATACCGTGGTACCCACCTTCTCCTTTCCCCATGTGATAATTACTGATCCTCCCCTTTTTTCCCATGTGATAATTACCGTGGTACCCTTTTCCTCCTAGTTGAACCACCCCAGTAAGGCCCTTCTCCAGCGCAGTTATACTTAAGGCTGCGAAAAGGTTTGGTAACAATGACACATTGTGCCTTTGGATCAAATCTATGTTAACTGACCGAAAAGTGGTATCCTCCTTGCTGGGTGACTCCCTTATGGTCTCCACCAGTCGTGGTGCCTGGTGGTGGTTGAACAGGGGAGGATGCCGCTGTTTCGGTTACGCCGATGATATTGCTATCATCATTACTGGGAAATTCCCGGCAACAGTGAAGGACGTAATGAGGAGGGCCCTAGCATTAGTTGAGAGCTGGTGCAGGGAGGTCAACCTCATGGTTAATCCTAATAAAACTGTCTTGGTTCCTTTTACTCGTAGAAGGATAAAAGGTATGTTTGAGGGTATTTCCTTATTTGGAAAGGACCTAGTGGAGAGCACCGAGGTGAAGTACCTCGGGGTCATCCTGGATAGCAAACTAACATGGAAACCACACCTTGACTACATAGTCAAGAGGGGCAAAGTGTTATTTTGGAGAACTAGAAGTGCAGTTAGCAAGACCTGGGGCTTAAGCCCCAGGGCTGTGTACTGGCTGTACACCATGATCAACAGACCTATCTTGTCTTATGCAGCTGTGGTCTGGTGGCCAAGTATTACTTTAAGGACTGTGCAGTTTGATCTGCGCACTCTGCAAAGGCTGGCTTGTGTCGGCATTACAGGAGCCATGAGAACAGCCCCAAGCGCTTCTCTGGAAATACTCCTGAATATGCTTCCTCTCCACCTTTTTATTGAGGAAGCGGCCCTTTTAGGTGCCTATAGGCTTAACCAAAATGGCTGGTGGAAGGCTAATAATTGGGAGCATAGCCACACCAAGCTCATCTAGGGAGAGAGCTAGAGAATTACTCTCGCTCTCTAGGTCCAGTATTAGGATTGTTACTGGCCTACTTACAGGCCACTGCCATCTTAACAGGCATTTAACGCTTATTGGGGTCAGTGATGACCCGATTTGCAGATCTTGTCTAGCTGAGGAGGAAACTGCCTCGCATGTACTCTGTAGCTGCGATTACTATGCAGCCCAGAGGTTTGAGCATTTGGGTATGCATCGGTTGGAGACGTATGACGTCTCTAATATTACGGCCGGGCAGATTTTAAGCTTTATGTCGGCAATAGGACTTATTTAAGTCACCCAGTTTGGGGATGCACAATGGACCTTAGGTCGAAGTGTTTGGCTTGCCTTCCCACTCAATAATAATAATAATAATAAGGCCTTTCCTCCCCCTTTTCCCCATGTGATAATTACCAGGGAACCCTTCCCCCTTTTCCAACCCCCTGTATCCAATGGCTGATGCTTAAATGCCACGGGACTAACGTACGCCGAGAGTGCCACGGGACTTTCAAATCGAAACTACCCAGCACGATCCCCCCCTCTCCGAAATCCGCGGCGGAAAGAGAT
The DNA here is from genome assembly GCF_980474605.1 of Leiobunum rupestre. Lineage (NCBI taxonomy): Eukaryota > Metazoa > Arthropoda > Arachnida > Opiliones > Sclerosomatidae > Leiobunum > Leiobunum rupestre. Next base: position 10,146,533 of record NC_143384.1, on the reverse strand, counting down.
AAATTTCGGGTGTCTTGCGGGTTGGGACAAACACGGTACAACTCTCAGGGGCGACAGATTTTGAGCATTTTTAGAAACTGATAATTGCGTCACTTTTGAAAATTTGTAATAAAGAATTTAAAATCCAAATTGGAAATCTAAGACCACTCGGTGCGAAAACGCGAATCGCAGCGTACGTAAAAAAATGCCACGCGACACTCGCGCCCGTAACGCGAGCGCGAAAAGCGTCCGAAAATCGAGATATAAATCTCCAAATTCGGTTGACGAATGAACCTACCTACCACCCAACCAACCGCTTCTTATTATATAGATATATATAAATAATTAAATAAATATACCAAATATCAAAAAACAAATAATTAAAATGTAGAAAAATGTATAAAATATCAAATACCTATATAAAGTATAAAATATGTAAAATATAAAAAATATTTATAAAATATAAAAAATATTTATAAAATATAAAAAATATTTATAAAATATAAAAAATATTTATAAAATATAAAAAATATTTATAAAATATAAAAAATATAAAATATATATAATATACAAAAAATATAAAAAATATATAAAATACATAAATAAAATTAAATTAAATTAAATTTTAAAAAGTATGTCATATAAAAAAATAAAATAGATATAATACGAAATAAAATAAGTTAAATAAACTTAATTTATTTAATTAACTTGATTTAAAAAAATAGAACGCAAAGATGTTTTCCCTCCACATATTGACTTTTTGAAACTTGGTTTTACGCGCCAAAGGTGCGCCCCTTGGGGCCCCGAAACTTAAGGGACCCAATTATCGCTCTCTAAGATTCAAAAGTTAGCGTATAGTAACTTCAATGGGTTAAAAACGGGACAAAACATTGTAGTGCACCTAGGGGCCTCGCATTACTAATCTTTTTACGTTTCGTCATTTGTAATTACAGATAAGAATGTAAAGCCTTGCAGGTATTATGACAAAATGCTCCGACAAAAGTACTGTAAGTAAACTAACCTTTAAATAAATATTATAAAGAGAGGTTTCCATCTTTTCTATTCTATACTTTTCTTTGGCAACTATACCGGTAGTTTAGGTAGTTTTCAATTGCCAAATCCGTAAATTTCAGGTTTTAGGAGTTTAATTAATTGAGAAAGTTAAAGGGCATCTTAAAACACGTAATTTGGAAAAGACATATTTTTCACTAATGATTTAGGTAAGGGAAAAAACAGTGGAAACTATCCAATCTGTTCAATTTGGGGATAAAATTATAATGTGAAATATATGTCAGTTTCCATGTTTCAACTTTCAAAAACACATTTTATTAAGGAATTAAAAAGGTTCAAAGATTTCATGGAATCGGAAAAATAAAAAGTACGGAGTGTCTATTTACTGCCCACTTCAGGAGGTAAAAAGATTATAGTTGGTTCCGCGTGGTGGTTGCTATTTACTCCCAACTTTAAGTGCTCGGGGGTAGAAATCTTTAACCGCGCGGACAAAGCTATTATTCCCCAACCAGAATGAAGCCCCAAAGGTCGGGGGTAATTAGTAACATCGATCGTTGCCGGCTATTTCCACCCCAAAATGATTGATATCTTGGTTTCGGTGGGAAAAAAGCTTTCGCCGCGCAAATCATGCTATATACTCCCCGAAAGTTGGGGCTTTCATTTTCAGTGATAATTTGTGAAAATAATTTGGGGAATTCTATAGAGGTCGAAACTTTTCATAATAATTGTTATTGGAATTGAAATTAATTATGGTTATTACATTCAAGAGAAGAAACTTCATCATCTAGAATTATTTGATTGTCTGTCTGGTCATAACTTTTTTTAAGAGATAAATAGGGGTAGTCAATAAATTCCAAAACGATATACTTTTTATTATTAAGCTAAATAGTAGTAATCTCAACTTCCTTGATTATTTATTGTTTGTCTGTCTTTTGTATACAATTTTTAGAGGTAAAATTATGGTGTGTCTATAAGGCCGAAATGCTATATTAATTATGTTATGTTACTATACGTATTTTGAATTTGAGCAGGTGTTTGGGCTACATTTTTTTATGGGATGTTTGTCCGTTTCTATTTTAAGTGCGTGCTTTGGCGATACTATTTTAAAGTGTGATCAGAAAAAATTAATTAAACCATTCGCGCACACAAAATCTTCCCATAAAGTAAATATTTTATTTTATATATAAAGCTCCTGCGACCGTTGGTTCTTTAACGAGGAACCCGGCGGAAAAGTGTTGAAAACTGAAGCTGCGTTACTGCGTTGCAAGTAGAATGCAATTAAGATGCGCTGGGTGAGGTACTCAAAACCTTGAAATTGAATTTTTAATTTCTCCGAAATTTACAGACTTTCCGTTTACAAAATATACACTATATTTCCTTTTGGGGAAAATGACTTGTCGGGTTGTTAAAATAGTAAAATGTCACTTAATCTAAGAAAAGTGTGTTTCTTTCCGCTGGTTTGAGCAATTTGAAGTTCTTCATTTATAATAGTAGGTTTTATTTGGGTAGAGTAGGTAAGATACTAAAATCAACAACAGAATAAGATTCATTTCGATTCCAATCACAAATTCATCAAATAGAAATGAACAAATTTACTTTTAATGGCCCTAGTGAGAATGCCAATAGTCAAATCAGAAATACCGAAACTTTCAACTGTTTCAACTTTCAATAGCCCGAAATAATGAGACAGAATGCGATTCAAATGGAAACTTTAAGAGGCTCCAACACAGAAGACACACCAGGCATGGCGACTCACAGATACTGTGGTGTGTCGAACCTTTATATGGAGGTGCATTTAGGAGGGCAAATAACGAAAAAGATACTTGTAAGTGTTTGTATTTGTACACGTTTAAATTATTTAGTGCACTATACTTTAAATATGCAAATAAAATTATTTCAACATGCACTATACTTTAAATATGCAAATAAAATTATTTCCAGATGCACTATACTTTAAATATGCAAATAAAATTATTTCCAGATGCACTATACTTTAAATATGCAAATAAAATTATTTCAACATGCACTATACTTTTAATATGCAAATAGAATTATTTCAACATGCACTATACTTTAAATATGCAAATAAAATTATTTCAACAAGCACTTTACTTTAAATATGCTTGAATGATAATTGAAAGATTCTGCAAATAGTTTCCTTTGTATCTTTCAAAAGTAGCTTTAAATGTTAATTCTATTTTTAAAAATTACATTTTAATTTAGTTTTACGGTATTCGAGCGAACCATATATTTTACGAATGAGTTAAGTTAAGTGCGCTAGTTAGGAGCTCTCTCAAGTTTATAAGTGCGCGTGGTGGTCCTTGTAAGATGGTTAGCTAATTCCCCTTTACCCGCTTTAGCCTCGGAAATTAGTGTAAAATGTTGCTCTGGTCTCAGACATCAGGGCCAATGTCCCTGACAATTTCTTTTACGGCGAATTAAAAGAGCTCCGCGCTAATGCAAAAACCCCCACTGTGTGCGTAAAACACATTTAAATACTTTCAGTTTGCGAAAGCATTGTATAGCAGGTATAAAATTTAAAACAAAATTTGTGCTCGTAAAATAAGAAACGTTTCCGATTGGCCATTTGGAAATTTCGCCTATATTTTACTCAAGATTTTGTAAATTTTCACGAAGTCAATGACAATCGCGCTATTAAACATGGCCGCCGATAAATTATTTAAGTCTTAAAAAGTACTTCATATAATGTTTCAACATTCTAACTTACATTAAAACTTTCGAGATTTTAAGTCAACTATAAAAGCTCAATATGGTTTGAACTTCAGCGCATTTAAATCTACAGTTAAATAAGTCATAACAAGTTCAACAAATTTTATTGGATGGTAAATGTCTCTTTGAATAAAGAAAAGATACCATTCGTAATTAGAAATTAGAACATTGTTTCTAAATTTGAAAGTCAAACCATAACGAAGAAATCGCTAAAGAGAAGGATATATTTATAAATTTCCACGCAGTATTTACAAAATTAAATTAAAATTGTATTTGTGTGACCTGACAGCTGTTTTAAAATTGTAGTTAATATAAAAAAAATTGAAAGCTATAGAGTTTTAAACCATTGTTTGAATCACTATTTGACAAGATTTAAAACTAAATTGTTTAACAATATAACAATGTAGCCTTATATATTTTTTATTATTTTTTTACAATATAAACTTTATTTACCAGTATTTCTTTCTAAGCAATATAACCTAATTTATCTTTATTTATTTTATTTACCAATATAACCTAGTTTCCCATTTATTACAAAACCCGTTACCTCTAAAATATATATATTTTAGTAAAATATATATATTTTAGTAAAATATATATATTTTAGTAAAATATATATATTTTAGTAAAATATAGATTACGCTTCAATCATTAATGTTTACCTTTTTATGACTGTAGCCATTTGAAAACCAACTTAGTTAAAAACATAAGAATATTATAATTTTCCTATAAGTAAGGGTTAAGGTCTTTGTTCAGTTGTGGTTGGTGGTACAAAAAGGCACTTAATAGTAGCTATATTATCAACTAAGAATTTCTAAAAGTATTAACAGCAATGCATAATGAATGTTCACAAGTCATTTGTGAGCATTTTTAAACCAGGTAACGATGGCAACGAAATATCCAGCCTTTGAACGCAATAGCCAAGCCTTTTTGAAAAATGAAACGTTTCAATTTTTGTGTGCCATTTATAAGCCTCTACTTAATCTGGTTGTGAGAAAATACATTTAGAGGCGAAATTTTTAAAACAAAGATGACGCTGCTATCTTTAAATTTACCCTAGTGAACAATACCGTTAGAACTTTACTTAAAGGGACCGTTTTGATTCTATAGCTATAAACGTTCCTAAAAAAATGGACTCAAATTTATTTTTTTGCCTTTAATCGCTTTTGAAGTATCTTTCTTTACAACAGGAAATCAGAGTAATCGTCGTCTGATTGGCTTGCACATTTTTTACTTTTCAAATTTGATTGCAAAAATGCAATTTTCAAATATTGATTTTAAAAATTAGTCGATAATATTTTTATTATTTTAGCTTAAGATGTAAGCAGTATTGCTTCAGACAAAACGGCGCTCAATTTAAACATATTGAAATACTTAAGGTTTTATTTAAAGAAGAAAGTTGAAAATAGTTTATTTTTAGGTCTACCACCTGTAGCCCCTACGACTAAGCCACCGACCACTGCGACTAAGCCATCGACCACTACGACAAAGCCATCGACCACTACGACTAAGCCATCGACCACTACGACTAAGCCATCGACCACTACGACTAAGCCATCGACCACTACGACAAAGCCATTGACCACTACGACTAAGCCACCAACCACTGAGGAGAAGCTAAATCCTACCGAAGAACCAACACAGAAACCACAACCCACAGCGAAGCCAAAGCCTACCAAAGAACCAACAGATGCAGGCACAGAAACCAAAACGGAAGAAACTTCAACAAAACCGGCAGAAGGAAAATGTTTGCAACTCAGGAAAAAACTAAGCAATAATAAATTTTGTAATATAACCTTTTTATTTTATAAAATAGCGTTAAGGCTAAAGTGTCGAAGTTCGCAGTGGCGGCGATCGGAAAAAATTCCTGAGGGTGCCCGGACCATTATGTTTTGTCGAAAAATCCATATACTTAAAACTTGAGCAAGAAAATGTACAACTCTAAATCATTATCCCTATATTTTTTAAAAAAGGTCATTTCTAATATCTCATCCGTCAACAAATTCATAGATAACGAAAAATAAGTCGATGTCTTCAGAAAAATATCTGTGTACATGGCTAGATCATTAAGCCTTTCTTAGTATTTTAGGCTATTTTGCGTAATTTAAGATGATTGAGTAAAACAGGATACACGACGTTGCGATTTTCTGTTTGGGCGTATCTATCGAAATCAATTTTAGGCTTATATCATCTTATTGTTACTTGCATCTTCAATATCGAAATAACTTCTGTAAAAGACTGAATTCGAACCAAAATAAGGCAGTGAGATTAATTTAAACAGTTAATTAACAAAATGTTAAAACAGACTTATATTAGATTTCAAAAAACAAAGAATTTGAAAAACGTCAAAATGTTTTTAAAATTCGCTAAATAATTTCATGGTTTTAGTCAAATAAATTATTCAAAGCTTAGCAAATCTAGAATTTAACTTACAAATTGTTAGAGTTTATAGAAATATTTCTATTATATTGTATGAAAAACAATAATTTTAAAGTTTTAATTGAATTCGTTTTAATTGAAACAAAGCACAATGTTTCATAGCGAGACAATTAAAAAAAACCAAAGCAAACGCTTATCGAAATATTTATATTTAAGTTCCGCACAACGATTTCCATTTAAGTATGAGAGCTCTGCGACCTCTAACTGCGGAACTAGATTTCTTGGCGAATTTACAAAAGTTTTGTAAAATCGATCGTTTAGTCACGTTTTAAAATTTCAAATTCTCTCCACAGACGAAAAATACAATAAAATCAATTTTCAGGGTGATTTATTCAAATAGGATACATTTTTTATTAGAAATTATGTAAAGATAAAAGCTTTGAAACAAAATAAGCGGATGTTATTGCCTGTCGTCCCATACTATTCTTACGGCTGTTTTTAGCATATTAATAATTTTGAAAATTCAAAATTTTAAATTTTAATTAACCTCTTTTTCCAATATCCATGACAATTATGATATTTTTTAAAATGGATATCAAAATTAAATAAATTTTCTATCAAAGGTTGAAAACTTTTTCTTTTGCTACTTGCGTCTATGGGACTGACTATTTGCGAAAACCTCTTAAGGACACTATTTTATTTATTATATATATAATTTGAAAATATCTCATTTTTTTAAAAAATTTCACTAATATGACAGTATCCTATTCATTCCAAAGGTGTTTTCATTATTAACTTAATGAAAATTAACAAATTTAATAAATTTCTGAATATATAAAATGTTTATTTTGGGGATTCTTTCAAAATGTAGAATCTCTGGAATAAAGTGCTTACGCTTGATGAGTTTGTTTCTTTCCATAGGGAAAGGCATTTGGCCCGCTTGTACCAAAAAAGGCACATTTTCCGAAATACAGTGCAAGTTCCGAAGACGAGCGAACATTCCATCCTGTTACTGCGTCTCTGACAACGGATTCATTTTGCGCAACGCAACATTTTCGATTAGAGACATTAGAAAGTGTAGTCAAGCACGACGAGATTCAATTTGGAATCGCAACTGGCAACGCGACGATTACTACGAAAACAGTTATTTCGAAGATAACTACGACAACCATCAAAGAGATTTCTCTCGTAGGGCTGTTGATTTTGATTTTTGGTGGAATAGCAATTATCAGGGTGATCTGGATGATTATGACGACAATCAAAATAACAATGGAAAAGATTGGAAGAGTTTCTTTGAACAGTATTTTAGAAGAAATGAGCAGAAGAATCCACAAAATATCGATTTTATTAATAGAGGAGGTGATTACTGGTTAAACGATTATTCTAATTGGAATAACATGTTTGGAGATTCTGCGGATTTGGATTACGGTAATGAAATCGATAGTGACTATTCAAAGGGTGAAGATTACGACAACAAAGAATCACGAGACAATCACGAACGTAGCTCTTCCTTATCATATTTTTGGAAGCTTTTCAAAAAATGTCTCAATAAAGTCTTTAATTAAAGTGTAACTTTACATGATATTAAAACCACGTCCTGCAAACTAAAATTTATTAAATTTCTATATCATTACACAAGTAAAAAATCATTAACTTTACGTATTTTAATAAAGGTGATGAGCTTTTTTGTTCACGCTGTGAAATTTTGATCGGAAACAAATCGCTTCTCTTTTTAGTTCTTTTGGAGCGGTAAAAATTAAATTTTCACTCTTTTTTTTGGTAACCGATTGGCTCCTCTCCTTTCGCTCAATTTTGTGCTAGGAGCAACAAACACAAAGAGAACGCAGCCAGCATTTAAACACGCTAACGCAGTGTTGTGTACAAATTTCATTGGACGAACCTTTTCGCTGAACGTTTTACGAGCGGGGGTAGACAATTTCCGAATTTTTCCCTTCCGACGGCAGCAGGCGCTAAAGAATCTAACCAATGAAAATTGTACACAAGAAAATGCACGACTTTGACGGGTTGAGTTCTCCTTGCGTGGGGTGCTGTGTTTATTGCTTCTAGCTTTTGTGGTAGGAAGTCTTCGCTCCTTTCTTTTCACTCATTGTTGAGCGGTAAAATTGGGATTTACATCCTTGCGCCACTAATTTTCCTTTCTCTCTTTTTAAAAATGAATGTATTTCTTCTCTATTTCGCTGAAAATGACCTTAATGACTGAGCTTTCCTATTAAATTTTTAGTATAGATATGTATGCTAGTTGGTACAGGATTATTAAAATGTATTATCTTCACCAGAATAAGATAAGGAATCTTATAGGGGTGGATCTCGATTGTCTATTTTTGCTAAATGAGGAAAGTCTTTAGATTTTGGATTGGTGATTTCAATGGGAATTTTTAGCTGGATTTCGCTAAATGTTCGACACCTCGGAATAGACACTTCTTTCAAAACACCAGATTAGTTTGTTTAGCCAAAAATCTACAATTCATACCAAGTTCAAACAAATCAGCTGGTTTGGAAATTCACTTTATCAACGCCATTTTAATCGTTAAGGGAGTATAATTCTGGTAGGGACAGTCAACCTTTTGTCGATACTGCTCGTGATGAGGCAATCTAGAACAAAACTGCAATTCCCTTTGCTGCGGGGAAATCCGATATTTTGCAGCAAGAGTTTTGCCTATGCTACGATTGAGTTAGGGCTGTACTCTCATTGAAGGGCAAAAGTATTGCTTATAAGTCACATGTTTTGGGAAGCGGTAACATATACCAAAATCACTTGGTAGAAAAGTAAGAACTACGTGATAATCGATCGTAATTTTTTAGACGATTCTGTGACCTTTTCAGGTTGATTTAAAATGCAAAACCGCCAAGGGTCGACGCAAAAAAAATCGTTTAACTTAAGACAGGTTTCAGTTAGGGTAAAACTGTTGTGACGGCGAACAAAAACGTGTATTAAGGCGAATTTCTATTATTACAAAAACTCCGTGACGTTGAGTGTTTTTGCAACAAAGAAAACCCACTTCTAGGCTTAACAGACATTTTTAAACTCGCAGCTCACCGAAGTGGTGTTTTGCCTTAGAGGAAACTAGCCGAACCACACTTTCTTTCACGCCAACATTCAGCACACGGTGTGTTTTATCTCTTCAGTTCTTACAAGCCAAAAATAAAGAGTAGCTTGCATGAACAGGATCTTAGGTATTGAGGGCTGTATCCAGCGACTATTGGCACTCAGGGGTGTTTTAATTGTATTAAATTGTATTAGGAGCAAAAAAAGTGTGTGCATCCCTCTACGACACTGAGTAGAGGTGGGTCAAATTCACTGCTGCTTCAAATTTACCTTTACTTAAATAACATTTGTGTCGTTAAGTATTTGATCTCAACTAGTATTACCGCACAATCTAGTTTAAAAATATGCGATTGTGTACAAGTCTTTCACATTAAAAAGGAATGAATTTTCATAATTTAGGGCTGTAATTATTTCGTTGAAGGTTTAGTTATAAACCGATAAATCTTTTTACGACATGGTACGGCTACGAATAACTTTAATCAAATATCCGTGCTGTTAAAAACCACCTAATGACTCGGTTTATTTTAGCTACATTAGGTTGTGTGGGCTACGTTGTAAGTGGCTAAGAGGACTTCGCACACTGCAGTTTCCTTTACATGAGATTAGCGAAAGTGACGTAAATCTGTGTTTCACTACTCTCTGTTGAATAAAAATGAACTAAAGCTTGAACTAGTAACAACGATACAACTGCAGAGCTTAAAAACTATTCATTAATAACGTGTCGAACGATTTTTAATTAACTCGGACTTTAACCTTGGTCATTGGTATCCCCGGTGCCGATTTTTGGTTGGGCCGACTGTTCGACGGCGACTTTTTCGTCGCCAAATTACAGTCTGGAAACTACTCTTTTGACAGGCACTATGTCCGCCCAAATTACAGTGGGCGAAACTGTTATAACCGCAAAAAAACGCACTTTCAGACTAACATTTGGTACGTATCCCGACGCAAATTAAATTACTACTTTACTCAATAATGCAATGATACCCAACCCCGTTTCGGATTCACACCCGACTCCGATTAGGATCCATACCCGTCCCCATTTCGGATTCACCTCCGACCAAGTTTCGGATACACACCCCCTGTAGAATTTTAGAGTCGGGCCAACGCCGGCGTGTCTCTTAAAAAATAGAGGTCGGTCGACTGCCGGGCCACCCCACTCATTTACAACTCCGAAACGACGTTGGGCAACGACGTCAAATTTATCAGTATTTCCGACTCGGACTAAAAAAATACCGATTTGATGCCCTAAAAGATATATAGCTGTGATTGAATTGCTAATACTTTTTAATGAATTTGTAAACAAGCAACGATTTACCGTAATTGCAAAGAACTAATACAAACACTATTAAAATGTGTTGGTAGTGCTTGGTAAACTACATAGATGATTAATGCTCGCAATACAAGTCATCGATTTCACTTTAGCTTACAAATATTTAAGAATAATTAAGCAAACGATACACAAAATAATGGGAAACAAACGTTTTAAAGTATGCTAAGGGTCAGAGATCTTCATTAATAATATATTCCCTTAACATATTTATCTACACGAATATGACCTACTTGAGTTAAGAGATTTTTAAAAAAGCAAACACTTCAAAGAAATTTTTACTTGTCTACAAAGAGACTTTTAACGTAACAGTCATCCGACTGTCGGAAATCAGGCCCAAAACAAATATACCTCTGACAGTTATTTGAACAGTCGGCCAATAGTAGTTTTTGCCGTGTGCAAACTTTGGACACTAAAACCAACATATGGACTCTTAAGCGATTATATTTCGGCACCTATGTGCTACACGGGATGTCTTAGAGAAAAATATATATATTTTTTTTAAAGTTCAAATTAATCCTTATTTGTAAGTAAAGAGTTATATTTAAACTCCACTTTGACAAATTTAATAAAATTAGGATCAATCTTTGTCAAGATTTTGATAAATTTCTTGAAATTATATCAAACAAGCCCAAGTAAGACGAAATTCTTAATTGACCGAATTGGACATGACGTTCTTTCGCGCAACACTACTACTACATGTTTTGTTATCTACCTGCTTTTTTGCTTAAAACATGGTGGGTTATTTTCACACGCAAAATGAATTTCAAAAGCCGTCAATTTTGCAAACTAATCGGTATAGGCCGTTCTATAAAATAACGTGGCCTTCTTGTTTTAATGTGGCTATTACGTCACACTCTCTCACTAAGTCCACGAGCGCGCGCTACAGTCGCCAGAGGAAAATAGTTTTTTCTGCGCGCGTGCGAAGTATATACTAATAAAGCTGCGTCTTGTAACGTAAGATTCACATATTATATTTTTCTACATTATATTCTCATTTTAAAGAAACATCTATTGAAAATAAATTCTTGAAATTCAAGATACACAAGAATTTACAAAACAGTAAAAATAATAATTAAGGATCAATGGAAGGACTTCGTTGTTTCGTTCAAAACAAAATCGCAATATTATTACAAATTACAATTTCTAAGTTTTTAAGAAATAATTAGCCATTTTAAAAAAAAATATTTTGAAATATTATTGCGAAAAAGTAAAGGTATATATCTCGATTCAATTTTATTTCGATTCAACAAGGACCAAATATTTAAAATCTAATGAAAAATTTAAGTAGGACAAAGGTACGTATAATAAAGCCTAGAATTATAATTTGATTATTTAATAAAATACAATTTGCAGCCCCCTGTTTAATCAAGTTTTTTTAAATCTAAATATTAATTAAAATTTTATAGAAATTAAATCTTTTTAATCGAATGTTGGGAAAATCTTAACTAATTTAAGTTAATTTACATTTGTAATTAAACAATGTAATAAAAGTTTAAATTTTTTTTACAATATTTTGATCTTAACTCAATCAGGATTTATTTGATACGATAATATTTCATCCTTTCTCGATATTACTTTATTCCATCTTGATCAGAATTTATTTGATCTCAAAATATTTGATCCCATCTGGATCAGGATATATTTCATCCCTTAAGATTTATTAGCTTCTTGATATGAATTGATTCAATCTTGATAAAATAAATTAAATATATTTTCAAAAGGATATGTTTTTAGATAAGGTTAAACATTTTATATTTAGTTAAGATGAATGTGGTTTTGCAGTCTATATGCTGATATAGTTGGAGGATAAAAGAAAAATACTTCGTTAAATTTTATTTATGCAAATTTAACGAAGTATTTTCTTTTATCCTCCAAAATTTCATATTTAAATGACTTGCAAAATTAATGTCTTAAAGCTGCTTTATTAAAATTTACTTAATTATTAAGTATATTAAAAAATGGCTAAAACGATTACGGAAAAAATGAATTTAGGTAAATATGAAACAAAAATGTACAACACTTACTAACGACTTTAAGTTCGACATTTCAGAAATTTCATTAAAAATGCTATTACCTACACAATACTTGATCGATTGTTTCCGAAATGTTTAACGTGTAAATAAAACTTGCACGTTATACAAATACCATCTTTTCATTTCAAAGCACATTTCGTTTTAAATAGAAAATATACTATTGTTAGCCTTCGTCAATCAATTGTTTGGATTAGATCGATTTCCGCTACATTTGCATTTTTAACTTTTTTCTCTTACAATATTCGGTAACCATTTCTTGAGTAAAATCTATTCGGTTCTGCGGCATTCGAAGGTGGCCAAATCCAAGCCTCAAACTGCTCATTACTCTAAGGAGACATGGCCCAGCATTTGGAAAAGGATTTTTATAATGAAAATTCAGTGAGATATACTGCAGCCAGTGTAAGTAATTTCATAATTACCAAGAAATCAGTTTTAACGATTTTTTAAAGGGGAACGGTCAAGCTTTAACCAGTTAGATAGCCCTATAGCCCGTTAACAATTAAAATTTATGGCGAAAACCGCATAAAAATATTAGGCGCTTAATTTTTAATAAAATAACGCAATTTCGGGAAATTGAAAAGCGCGCGTCCGCTGCGACACCTGATGAGAAATCGGTGAGACCGAAAAACAACATAAAAGCGCGCGCTGCTGAAGACGCGAAAGATTTCTTTTGCACGCGCGGCGCGTTCCAGTTATACGAGACCTAAGTCTAAATTGCGCGATTTAAAAAGTTAGGGTAGTTAGCAAATCGCTCACTATGGTCCTGCTGGCGCTACCGATACACCTTAAGATGGCGGTGAAAATTCAAACCCTTTAATATGCAAATACGGCGATATTTGGAAAAGCTTGGCCGTTCCCCTTTAAAATAAATATTTTTTTTTGTGAAAAGCGGCATCTAAATACTAATTATTTAAAGCACTTCGACTATTGGCAAAGACAAGGCCTCAATAGTTCTTTTTGTATACTAACGTGGCCTTATTGTTTAAATGTTGCTCTTACGTCACAGTCTCTTACTTTCACAAGCCTACGAGCGCGCGCTACAGTCTTGAGGAATATAGGTTTGTCTAGCACGCGTGAATTCTAGATAAAAATTTTCAATATTAATTTAACTTTAATACAGATTTCATCCTTTTTAAATTTTGTGTTCCTAAAAAAATTAATAAAAATCTTTTAAAATTTCTTTTCGCAGTTGATAGACTATTTTAGTGAAGACGGGGAAAATGACCCATTTCTTGGTCATTTTGGTAAAGTAGCAAACGATATTATAAAGCTACTTAACATAAGGTAATAAATAAATATTTATATAACATACTGCAAAATTTACTAACGAACAATGTTTCCTTTAGTTACACGTTTGAAATGTACCCAACTTACAATTTGGGATATTACGTGAACTACTCTTGGACTGGAGTAATCGGAGAACTTCTTAAAAATGTAATATTTAACAAAAAAAAAGACTTCAAATATTAATATTTCGATTAAAGCTCAAATTAGACGGCAGCAGTTTTGGGTCAAGCAGGATAAATACGTTAAGTTAAACATTAAAAGAATTTCAAGTAATTAGAAGTCTTGGACTAATGAGGCCTTCAAGTAAAAAATAATTAAAAAGTATAGAAATGAGTTATATTTTCGAACCATAGAACAGTTTCGTGCGACTAACCAACAGAAAAAACGCAAAGCCTAAAAAATAAAAAATTGCAAATACCGTTGCGTATAGCACCGGAAAGCCGAAAAGGGCACAATTTTGGAGAATAGAATGTACCAAATGTTATTTAAATATGAACCGCCGAGAAACTTATATTCAAAGAATTATAAGAAATGCGAAAAGATAGAATGGTTGGTTTGAGTCTATTTGATCGATTCCCAAATGATCAAACGGGTCCCATTTGATCGAATTTCCACAACGGTACATACGCGCCTACGGCGCGCGTACATCAACCTAACCTAACCTAACCTAACCTAACCTGACCCTATTTATATATATCAAAAACAACGGGTCGTTATCGTCGATGACATAAAAAAAATTCCATCATATAGTGTATAAAGTAACAAGTTGGCAAGCCAAAATATACCTCTCCTCGGAAGAATTGTCCCTAGTGGTATTAATTTCTCGAGATAACCCTTAAAGATATATCTCCGCAATTTAGAGTTATTTGTTAAAAATATTAACCCATTTCTATCCCGCCCGGTATAAAATTTTAATTATAATTAAAATAATTGAGACGAAACGACCAATTTTAATTTATTCAGAATATCATAAGTTAAGTAGTTGAATTAAACCCTTTTACAGAACAAGTTTATCAGTTAAATATAATACGAAGCAAATTTTAATGAAAGAAATATCTACAGAGGCTTTTTGGAATTACTCGCTTACGAAATACTTGCCGCATCTTTAACGCTCATTTTATTTCAACACTCGCCCTTGATGAAGATACCGTAGATATCTGGTAGTGGACGACTCGTTCACTTCCTGTTGACGTTGTGACGCATACCACATGAAAAAGACCAATGCCGTCCAATTTCCAATATCATATAATGACTCACACACCCAAGAAATCATTGACTGCGTTAGAAATCGTAGATATCCAAATATCCACACCAAATGTATTTACAAGAAGCAAAAACCTTACCATCAACAAAGCACAGAGAGCCACTTGACTAACCGCCAGCTCTTAAAGCAATTAACGTTAAATTATCTCCTTTGAATTAACAGAACAATATATAGGTCGTTAAGAAAGTGGACCACCCACAGGGTCTACCCTTTAACCCTCTAATCTCGGCTGACTGCGCTAAAACAAGATTTAACCTTTAAAAAAAACCAGATTAGGCCTTCATAAATTCATTAATAAAAAAAGACTTTATTACCTATTATGCTTACGATGCCTGTCTTAATTTCAGTGAATCTAAGCAGCTATTGGTGGTTCTGTGGTAGAGCGCTCGACTGCCAAGCCGAATGGTCTGGGTTCGAAACCTGGGTGGCGCATTTGTTTTTAATCAATAGAGAAACGCTAAATTAGAATTTCTTCGATGCAATAATTTCAATTTCAATTCTATTTCAATTAAACCAAAATTTCGTACTCTATTAAATACGCTTCCGATAAAGCTGAAGGTCTAATTTTCAATAAGGCGTAACAAGTGTCGGTGGTTCTGTGGTAGAACGTCCGCCTGTCAATCAGGAGGTCTCAGGTTCAAATCCCGCCCGATGCGATCGCAAATTGATACTAAGACGAATACCGTGTACAACTGGTGGAAACCCTGCCATTGGACGTTGAGAGGTAGCATTACACTCAGCACTCGGTCCGTCCCAAAGTCATTAAGAAGAAGTTGGAGAGAAAACGCCCATATAAACACAACAGACTCAACATGCACAACCATCAGAACACAAACACAACAAATTCAACACTCACAACCTACGCATAAACATTACAAAAACGTAATACACCAAACCGTCACGACGGTGAGCGAAAAAACACCATCCAAACCAAACCGCAAATGCATCCGTTAACGCTCACCGTCACACGGTGGTTTTGCCAACCCTTTGAGAAACTGCGTACGCAGTGATTACACTTTGCACCGAAAATGCGAACGCGTTCCCAGTCCTGACAGACCCACAGACCCACAGACAGATCCACCCACAGACCCACCCACAGACCCACAGACAGACACGGTCGTTGTATAACCCCTCCTAGGGGACTTTGTCCCCTCGGAGAGGTAAAAATCTCTTCATCTTTGTTAAAGCAATGAATTATTCCATCATTATTCCTTCTGCACTTCATATTGACATTCGGTAAAATAAAAACATACCAACTGGTACTATAAATACTTTTGAATTCGATCAAATAGTATTCGATCATTTGAAGGTTCGATCTTATGAAACAAATGACAAATGGGATTCGATCAGATGGAATTTCGATCAATTGCAACGTATAATGATTGACTGTCGATCACATATTTTTCGATCAAATGGACCAACACCGAATGGTCATATAAGGGAGCAAAAAATATAAAGCTTTTAAAATTTCAAGTTCATCGTTGGTTCGTATTTACATTAAATTTGGCACATTAAAAAATTCTCCATCACTGGACCTGTATTCGACTTTCCGTTGCTAAGCAACAGTTTTCGTCTTTTCATTGATAGGCTTAGCTTTAATTTTAACCAGATTGGGGGATCTTAAAATTAATTTTGCGCGTTAAAATGCGCCGCCATGTTTGGGTATAAAAGCAAGTAAATAAGCCTGATATACCTCACAATGTAAATTTACTGTCACGCGCATAAACGTCATTTTGATATCGGTCAAATGTCTGCACAGAACCGATGAGCCACAAATTGGGTGAAACAAGCCTTCTGTTGTAAATTCTAGGTAATTTACATAAATTTAATTTCTTTTCGACTCAAAGGTCCGATATTCGAATCCTTATTTTATTCTCGAAGACCTTATGGTTCAAGCTAGGTGCAACAAACACAAAGAGAACGCAGCTAGCTTGTAAACACGCTAAGGCAGTTTTGTGTACAAATTTCATTGGACGAGCCCTTACGCTGAACGTTGTTTTACGGGCGCGGGGGGGGAGACGATTTCCGAATTTTCCCCTTCCGACGGCAGCAGGCGCTAAAGTGTCGAACCAATGAAAAATGTACGCAAGAAAATGCACGACTTTTGACGGGTTGCGTTATCCTTGTGTAGGGTGCTGTGTTTGTTGCTCCTAGGGTCAAGTAACTTTTTAAAATTAATAAAATGTTTAGATTTTTTGAACGTTTAGCTTTTTTTCCACCTTATATGATGGCCCTTTCTACATTATCACATTTTTATCATTCTTTGAATTAAAGTTTATCGGTGGTTCGTATTAAAATAGCCTACCTTACCCCTGGAGCAGTCACTGGCCGTTCTAGCTTTGTAACCCAAAACACGTGCGTACGTTTTGTTTTTCAGAAATCTGACATATCATTGTTCCCAGTTCCATTTACCTATTCTTTGTTCACTGACCTTGACTACAGCGTTCCAATGGCATTCGCCGGCTGGACTCTAGTCTCTGGGACTCCACTCTACGAGGACCTACTTATATTCGCTTCTCTCTCAATTTTTGATAACAAAGTGAGAATTTTCAAGGAAACTTTAGGTCAGGGGTGCCCAAATTTTTATCAAGGTTAATATCCCCGGTTTATTACAGTTATTTTGATTATAATATTTTAGTATTATTTCTATAATACCATTTGAAGGTTAAGAGAGGCATTTTGGCATCTTGGTTTTAGATCAACATCACGTTCAGTGTTCCTAGGTGGAAAAAAAGTTAATTGTTAAACACCCTAGATATAAAAGGGTTTATGGATAAAAGAAACCAATAGTTGACAATATATTTCTTACTGAAAACGATTTCGTAAAAAATATACATCAGTCTATGTTTATTGACTATTTTCGTGGTGCTAATTAAAGTAAAATGTCGCTTCTCTAAAATAAATGAATTTAAACATAAACGGCATTTAGATATTTATTTTACTCCGAAACCAAAAGTTTAAACACGAAGTAATTTGTAGTTCTCTAAAATGAACCGTTTAATTATTAAGGGCTCTAGTTATTTGTGGTATGCAATATTTCTAACTAGCCATTTTTTTAAATGTCTTCCAACTATTTGCATTTCGTCCGAACATACCTGAGAATTTAAGTCTTATTTTATTTTTTCAAGGTTTGGATTACATTGTTGGCACTTTTAACGTCATTTCCGTATATTGTATGTTTTCTGATATTATTCGCCGATACTATCTATTCAACTCAAAGTTCATTTCTCAAAATCTATACACGGTGTCAAACTAAAAGTATTGCGGTTTTCTTCAAACAGGGTAATGTTTTAATTACATTTTGAAATACATTTGTTTGTACTAGGATGTCGAACACCAAAGAACTTTATAAGTCAAAAAATAACATTAAAAAACTGAAAATTATTCAAAAAAGAATAATCTCCTTACTTTCACTTGTAAATAAAACAGGCCCAAGGGCCTTAATCCCATACAAAGGTTTAATAAAAGTTCAAAAATCCTAAACCCTAGATTTTCCCAAGGGCGTATCCAGGATTTTTTTTCAGGGGGGGTTTTGAGGGAAAATTTCAAGGGGGGGGTGCTGACGGAAGTTTTACTGATTTTTATTAAGCACCCCCCCCCCATTCATCAGCATTTGGGGGTGGGTTTGAACCCCTAAACCCCCCTTAAATACGTCCTTGGATTTTCCCTCTTAAGGGGGAAGACTACAGTGGCCATTGTCTACTTTCGCGCTATTTCAAGCTGAACTCTTTTTATTTTGTATTTTAACTTATACAATTAATATTTATGTGTAGAACAGCCTAGTGACTTAAATAATTTTGTCAATTTTAAATTTAAAAGTAATTAAGTTATTACGTTTTAATTTGGACCCCCGGAGCTAAACAAGTTGGGCAAGCACCCAAACTACCCTTTAGTTAGGACCTTATATCTCGTTAACTATTAATATTATAATTATCAAAATTATTTTAAGCACTAGAGGAAGGTTTAGCCTATTAAGGAAATTATTATTCAATTATGTAATTGATCAACAGAAACGTCAGCTTGAACGAAAAAGTGGCTTTTACTGTATTCTCCCCGATTAAAGACCTTATATGGAAAATTAAAAAACAAATTCGTCGAAAGAACTTATCCCTCTACCAGACTACTTTTGGTGTCCAGTCTACGGCTGACTGAGACATGGATCATATATAACATCCTTGACAGAGTTGAAAAGTTATTTAATCATTTTTCGAAAAGTAATTCATTTTTTTTGCTCTTACAACTGATGTAAAATCCAACCAATAAATAAATTTCCAGTCGGAGGCCACTTATTTGTGGTCATGCATTAGAAAGATTGAATAAAATGTATTTTTTTTAAATATAGGTACTAATTTTGTCAAGGGGAACATAATTATAGTTTTAATGAGCGATTGTCAAGTTTTGGGTGCAATATAAGACACCAAATGTCTAGATATGCTATCGTTTATTTCGGTTCAAAAACCAAGTCTTTAATCAATGTTTAATTCATTCCAGATGCAAAACTAAGGATTATTCCAGTTTATCAAATTTGTGCCTGGTACGGCTTTGTCCTGGCAATGTTTCTCGTGAATACCGTATTCAGCGGCAACTTACTTTCTAAAATAGCATTACCAGAAAAAAATATTTATTTTGAAAATATAAATGAAGTTTTAGAGAAACCGCAAATATCAATAATAACGTGTCGAGGTCCACTAACCGACAACAGCATTATTTACGTATGATTAATTATTTATTATACGTTTGTAGCAAACGAAAACAACTTATCTTATCTAAAATTTAGAATTGACGATAGATAACTTCGTCCATCCGTTATTCAACCGCAACAAATTTTGGCTGTTTACACCGAGTAAACATAATTTTAAATTTTACTCAAAAATTCTACGAGAAGTCATTTCGAAAAAACACATTATTGTTTTAATCTGAGGTTCAACTTTTAGATTTAAAGATTTGTTTTGTCCATCGTTATTAAAATAAATTTCTTGAGTTCTTTGGATAATAAAAACCTAATTCGATCCCAGCTTGTGGCACTGGAAGAAAACTCGGAGCAACTCCGTCTGTGTTGAGTTTCCGAGTTCTCTTCTCACTGGTTTAAGGGGTTTTTCCCTAGCTCTTCGGTTTCCCCTTCCATAAAAACCTGTTAATTTTAATGGTAGTAGTAAGTGTAGGGAGCTATTGGCTCGCGTGGCATGAAGGGCTTGCCACCACCCTCCTAGGCATTGTAACCCGGCCACCTGTTTAAAGGCATTATAAGTCGCTAGATGACTTGGGCCTAAGGTGGTGCCTTGGGTATTAGCCTAGCTAATTATTTATAATAAGCATTGCTTATTATGTATAGTAGAGGTGAACTAACAAAATTTTTACCTAACCCATATTTTCACCCCATAATATCTCTTAAACCATTTAACTTTTATCTTACGTTACAATCGAAGGAAAGCACTAACCGACCGAAAATTAAAAAAATCCTTTTTTATGAGTTAATTGCAGAAGGTTTCAACGGACCGAAATATATATTTTATAAAAGCTGGAAAAAAACGTTACTATAATTGAAACCAGGTGGATTATGTTGGCATTATCTGTTAAAAATAAATATCAAAACAAGAACATGCAAAGCAGACCACCTTGAAAGGGCCAAAAATATACACCCCACAAGAAATTGGAAGCGCGCGTTTTTGTTTTTCACTCGAAGGGCTTTCCTTTCGAATAGTAATGAAGAATAGTAATTTAATGCAATAATTTTGCTTTGGGCCCATTCGACCGAAGCATTTTATAGGACTTTGGAAAAATTATATGTTATCCGGTGGGTCGCCGACAGAAGGTTCCACGGAGAAAGTTGAAGAGCAAATACCATAAAAAGAAAGAATCACAGTTGGTTCCGTCAAAATACGCATGCTTTGCCTTAAGGTTTTAGGTCATTACAAAAAAAAAACAGTTGGTTTATGAGGCATAAGCTTTCTGCCTTAAGTTTCTTAAACCAAGATAAGCAATTGAGTAAACGCTTCAGATTTCCAGAAATAGATGTTTAAAATTTATGAAATAAAATGAAGAATAGCATATCAACCGTTATGGTTAACATTAAAATTTTTTTTATCAATTTAAATTGATACCACTTCGAAATAAAATGATTCTTTAAATTTGTTAAATCAAATTAAGTATGGCTCATTATTCTTTAGAACAGTGTGCTCATATGCTTGAGCATTATCATGATGACGAAAACTCACGTTTAGTAAGTTAGCTACTTTGAAATCGATATCCCAACTATTGACCTAGTCACATGACTGTTCTCCAAGTTATTAACGACTTAAATAATACCGGAAACATTAATCCGAGGTTCCGTGGACCAGACCGAAACTACATCGACATGGACGTTGTCTGGGCGTATTTTGTTGCTAATACTCGATCAGAGCGTCTTATGTGGAGCAACGAGAACCCCACTGGGAATTAGGTCATCACCATCAACAACAGTTTTGGGTCAATGTGTGAGCAGATCTCTTAGGAGATAGACTTATTGGTTATATTTTTTATACTGGTTCGACTTAACAGACTTGTTTACTTCATCTTCCTTTAAAATGAAGTGTCGGAGGATATTAATTTGGGCTATTACATGGCTCTTTGGTTTGAACAGGACGGTGTGGAGTACTTCAACATTGAGTTCCCAAATAGATGGATTGCGAGGAATGAACCTCTAGGTAGACCTCCTAGATCGCTGGACTTATTATCTCAGGACTTCTTCTTGTGGGGTATTATCAAAAACCACGTATACCGTACACCTATTACGAGCATCGAAGAGTTACGGAAGTGAATCGTTGAAGCCTGTCGCCTTGTGACTCCATCAATTACCCAAAGCTCTTTTCAAAATATGCTTAACCATCCCGAAATATGTATCGCAGCGAACGGCGGTAACATTGAACCTTATTTGTAATTTCTAAACAATATACTTCAGAAAATCACTTAAAATCCCCGAAATGTTGTACAATTACAGATAAGTTGTCAGAAATCAGTTATCAAGTGTAAAAACGTTTAGAGAGTACCTACCTTCTCGCTTAATAATTATTAAAAATGACGGAAAAGATAAGTAACATTCAGTGATTTTTTTTTATTTACGACGGAAAATAATTATTCGTATGGGAATAACTTGGCCTAAGGTGGTGCCTTGGGTATTAGTCTAGCTGACAGGGGCGTAGAAACGTTCTAAAACTTGGAGGGGGCAAAGAGAAACGAAAAGGGGTCTGGAGAATGGTTTTTAATTTTTAATGGAGTGTAGATTCTCCGAATGCATGTGTACTTTTTAGTACTATGTAAATTGGCGGGAAAATACTGAAATTTAAAAACAGTTGAGATTCTATAAACTGTATATGCTTTTAAAATGATAATTTGAGCCTTGCGAAGATTTCAACTGACCAAAACGTTGGAGGGGGCAATAACATTAGTTGCCCCTCGCAGTCAAATTATAGGGAGGGGCATTACCCCCCTGCCCCTCCCGGTTCCTACGCCCCTGCTAGCTGATTATGATCAGCATGCACCACGGCCGAAGTTTCCCCGGCACGAATGGGGGTGAAGAAGAAATAACGTCACCAACGTGCGTTTCAACAGCGTTTGCTGATGGGAACTAATGAGGGACAATGTCAATTTGATTTTTTGGGGGAACGAGATCACGTTTGAAACATGGGGTGAATTTGGAGCAACGCTGAAAATCATCTCGAGGATTTCATTCTCCCGAAGTAACAAATAAACTATAATATATTCTTTTGGGAGATAACTGTGCAAAATGATCTAAACTACAGCTCAAAATTTTTGTTTCTTGGGGACGGGTTTGTAAAGGAAGATAATCCATCAGCAATTGACTTGACTCTGTTGGGCTTACGTAACTTCAAGATAGGGTAAAATCTATGCTCTCAGTAACGCCTAAGGTTAACACGTCTAGGAGTATTCTTATAATTAAAGTTATAAGATTGAAAATTGACAATCAAATTTATTTGAGTTTACAATACTGACAGACCGGACAATATCATCAATAATTAATTAATTAGAAAAAACGTTAAAATATACACCACATAAACCATAAATGGTTGTTAACGTTCATTATAAAATATTTAGTTGAAGTATATTAAAATATCTATCGCGGCAGCGAATGGTATCCTCCTTGAAATATGCAAGTGACCCGAACGACCGCTGATCAAAACCACGCAGACGTTTTAATTTAACCAATTTGAGGCTATTTTCGAAACCGGTTTAAATTCCGCCTTACTGGACTACTATCAATGCAGCTCTTGATCTGATCTAATTCTGCTCTTATTCAATAATCCGTCAGTTTGGTCACCTAAGACCGCGGTTCCCAAATTTATTTTGCTATGGAACCCTAAATTATCCACCTAATTCTGGTGGAACCCCAACTAATTTTTTTACTTATCTTAAAAGACTTGACACAAACAAAGATGGCCGCGCTGAGAATTCTCGGAACCCCTGTGTTCCTTCCACGGAACCCTAGGGTTCCGTGGAACACCTTTTGGGAACCGCTGACCTAAGACCACGGACCTCTTGTTTCAACTCAAAACTGAGGTGAGAAACTTCATTGGGGTCGGATGTTGTGAACACGGGGGTAGCCAAAACGTTCTTTGACAAAATATTGCCCGTCTTTAATAGAAAGGGATGGTCCCCCGAAAAAAAAAAGTGGAATTAGTAGAGCTCTGGCCATTATTTATCTAAGCTCAATTAGGAACGACCCGACTAACACACTGTGAGGCGCCTACGCCGAGAGCTGACTGTAAACTTGCCAAGAATCATAGGGACGATCAACGTCCAAAATGAATACTAACGGTTTAAAAAAAGAAAATGAGAAACAAATATTGTAAGATTGGATAGAAGAGTTACTGTATTTGACTTAAAGGGAGTCAATAATTGTGTAGTTTCGGGATAATAATGTTATGCAATATTTTGCATTACATCTTCCATTGCAAGAAACGAATTTTTATTCAAATCTGCAGTAGTCGGGTAGACAGCGGATTAAATACTGTCTTTTGTTTGTCAATTCAAAAAGAAATAGACAAAGTAGAGAGGAACGCTTTTGAGCTGTCTCTGCAGGATATTATCCTCATCGTGTACATTTAAAACAATGGTATTTATCATTTATGGTATTTGGGGTCGTTCGAAAGTAGTTATCTGCAAAAACGTAAATTACATGGTCACTTGTCTTTACTTTGTAAGCACTTGGTTCCCTTCGCCAAAACCTCGTCTGATACATCGTATTGTCTTCGACTCTCGCAAGCTCAAAGAAGTTGGGTTTATTTTGAGGGATAAACGGCAAAATCATTGCACAACCAGTTAGTTTTTGTAAAAAACATCACCCATCAAATGAGAACCACTTTCCGTAAAGCGGTTCAATGTTTATAGTGAAAGATAAAAATTATTTGAAATTATCTACTTTTCATTTCATATCAACCAATTCTAATTGTCTAAATTAAATGCGATAAAAGAAAAAATAGATTTAAATTAATACCTTTCTTTTCAACCTTTTAGAGTCCTCTTAAAATTGTCAAGGATAAGTTGGACAAACAGTTGATGATACTTGAAGGAACCGGTCCAGAACATTTGGACATATTGTTAGAATCCTTTCAGAAAATAGGACGAGGAGAAGCTGTCGGAGTTCTTTCAAAAAATGCCTTACTAGAGTTTTCAGATTATTTTCTCTCAGACTTTGACGCGGACAATAATTTCTATTTCACAAACCAGCCGGTCGTGGTTCAACCGATGGCTTACCCAATAAAACGGACGCTTAACCTGACCATTACTACAAAGTGGAAAGAGCTGTAAGTGTAATATAATACTAATCAGTTAGGCTAATACCCAAGGCACCACCTTAGGCCTAAGTCATCAATCGACTGGGTGGCTGGGTTAAATTGCCTAAGAGGGTAGTGGTATGCCCTTCATTCTACGCGAGCCAACAGCTCCCTATACTAACTATTACCGTTAATCTCAACAAGTTTTAATGGAAGGAGAATACGAAGAGCTCGTGATTAAACCCCTTAATCCAGTGGAGAGAGAACTTGCAAACTCAACGCTGAAGAAGTCGTTCCGAATTTTCACCCAGTGGCACAAACTGTGATCGACCCCGGCTCCTACTTGTTGCTAGGTGATAGTTCTAACCACTCCACCACCCCACTTAATACAATAGCAATGAAAATAGTTAAACTAAGAAACTGTCTTAATGTTTAAGAATTTAAATGTTTTTAAAAATTACGGATGAGAAGCCAATGGTCGCAAATATGGCAAGATTTTACTTCTAGAGATTTATAGGTAAAAAACTCCACAAAATTGGCATCTTTTTTAGTACTCTTATACACCTTTATTTCTAGCTTATCGATTCTTAAGTCAAGCAGTTTAATATTAATACGAATTTCTAGCAAAACATATAGGAAACACAGAATCATGCCTCAAAACATACCGGAAGTATTAATATTCCTGATGATGTGATTCTTAAGCCATACGCAGCGTTGGAGTATTTACTTATTTATAAATAAAATGCTCGTTCTCTAGTAGTTACAAAAACTACAATAGAGATATATTATCGCACTTTTAAATGTATTTTGGAAAACAGCGGATGTATGTTTCACTCAAATAATATTTGCAGAAAAGTGAGATAAATACTTATCTCTGCGAGACACGCATTACTTAATGTCGTTCTTTTTCGGTTCTTTGTACAACGCATCTGTCTTTTAATAATATCGCTCAGTTATCAAAATGTTTCTTAACCATACGAATAACAATTGTAAATGTTGAATTGCTTCAAATGGAAAACGCACCAGATAAAATAAATAATCAAGTATCCACAAAGATACATAGAATATGTGAGAACCTTTTCATGCTCCTAGACATCTCTAGTAATAGCATCAAAAGGTCGCTCGCTGACGAGGAATGTGGCCTGGGTATAAGTATAGCATTTTAATAATAATAATAAAACCATAGCTTCAGTCTGTCGCGAAATCCTCCAAGACTAATTGAATGGGTTCTTATTAAAACAACATGGAAAATAACAGAAAAATTGAAAGGGGATCATATTCAAATCATATTTTGTATATTAAAGTTAGGGTCTATCTTCCATTGGTAAAATACGCGAATAAGTAGATTAGTCCATAATTAAAAGGGATAATATAGCTAAATCCTAAACAAATTTGAAGAAATTAAAAAAACTTACTAATAACTCGTACCAATAGGTCTTCGAGCAAAAAACGCGAAACTCGGATCATATAGATCTTCGAGTAATAAACAAAATTAAAAAGAAATAAAATACACTGCAAATCTTTGAAACACCTAAAAAGCGTTTATAGATCACCTAAAAAAACACAAAGGAACGTCACAAAATTTAAACACCTGACACCTGTTGAACGTTGAATCAAGTGTAATTTACGTGTTAATCATGTGTAATTATGTGTGGGATATGTGTACTTTACATGTACTATATATGTACTTGAAACGTTTTTCGTCGATGTCTCACAGATGTTCTTTTACAACACCTGTGGAACGAGATAGTAACAAAATTCGGGCATCTGTAACATCTACAATACACTTGACACCTGCGGAACGCTAGCTCAACATGTTCAGTTGAACATCTGAAGAACACATGTGTCTAAGAAATGCAGTTCCCCTAACATATACAACACTTAAAAATTCCTGTTAAATTTACAGGAATTTACCTGGCAGAAAATTACCAGGAAAATTCCTGTAACATTACAGGTATTTTTTCCTGTGATCGTAGCAAGTAAAAACCTGTTCTAGACACGATAAATATAAAGTACCATTAGGCCTAACAGTAAATTTTAAATCGCTGTTGTTCCAACATGAAATTTCCCATTAGGTTTACGGGAATTTAACAATATAACTTTATTATCCTGTTGTCACAAAAATTATGCTGTCGCTATAGGCCTACCCAAAATTAATTCCAAATATTAGTTACTACATGAGAATTGTACATATGTGATCTAAACAATTGTTACATGAATAGCAATTTTAAATTTAAATAGATAAAACTAAATTATTGATTAATTTTTTTTATTTGAAAAACATGATTTTTAAAACACAAACAAGTGCAGAGACCTCACCAAGATTCTTTTTAGTAAAAATACTATTACAATTTATACTATTTAAAGTTCATAATTTCAAATCAATTAATAAAATAAAATCTGTCAACGTTCATTAACACTTGTATTTCGGGGAAATTAAATTATAAACGTGAATTTTCTGCTATTTAGTACTTAAAGGGTTAGGTTTTCTTCTTCCTGTCACAATTTAATTTTACTTTCCTGCCGCACAAATATCCTGGTGGTAGGCAAACCGCAGAAAACGTTGGCCTACCACCAGGGTATTTGTGCGACATGGAAGTAAATTTAAAGGGTAACAGGCAGAAAAAACAGACCTTTAATTTAATTTAACAATTGATGTTTTTTGAAATTATCAGCTTCAGCTTTCTTGTCTGTTTGCCATTGATGGAGATACTCGAGATGAAACTTTACTCAAATCCAGCTGTTTCAGTTTCTCAATCTTGATTTTAATAAATTCAGCCAAAATATTTTACAATTTGAAACTCTTCAGCAGTGTTCAATGTCTTCTACGAGGGTACTGCCTCTAAACAATATAATAATTTTAATAACTGGAAATTCTTCATACAAAATCACAATTATTGAACCAAAAACATTTATATATGCACATTAAGTATATTCATTAAGATTTTAGGCAGGTTCTTTCAACGGTAGTGATTAAAATAAAATTGCAATTGCAATTTATTTTAGTAAAAAAGTTTAAATGGATAACCAAATTTCAAACTCAATTTTAAAAAGGGAGCTAAATGGATTTTTTATCACCTAGCTTACTCAATGGGTGACCACAGACTAAGATAGATAATTTTTGAAGATATTTAAAGGCAACTTCTCTTACATTTCACCCAGAATGACATTAATTGAATAAAAGAAATGTAATCCCATACTTCAAGACTTGGGAGAGGTGGTTTTTAAGAGGTGTTAAAACAATAACTTAAATTTTAAAATAAGTCTGAATAACTATGTTAAGTAATAAAAGGGTGGTTAAATATGTTTGGATTCAATAATTGAAATTTAGGGCAAAAAAAACTTGAATATTTAAGTTATCTCAGTGAAATAAAAAAGTTTCCTTTAAATGTAGCTAAAAATAAACATTATTAGTTTGTGTTCACCCATTGAATATGGTATCAGGTGTATAATTTTCATTTCGCCATCTTTTTAAAATAATGAAGTGCTTAAATGTCTTACATATGATTCTGGGTTAAAAAAATCATATATTACAGTATTAACTTAAGTAAATAAAATTTTTCATCTGCTACCATAACCAATGGTCACACAGACTAACAAAGATAACTTTCCACTATATTTAAAGCCAACTTCCCTTACATTTCACTATGAAAACACTGAAACTTCTTTCAATGCTATAACTTTATTATATGCAATTTTTTTTTCCTAGAATTACAATTATTGAATCAAAGAAAATATGTAACCACCTTTGAATTACCCAACACAGCTTTTCAGACTTGGCCAGGTTGTTTTGAAGTGATGGTGTATAATTTAAAAAAAAAATTTCAGCTTTTAAATAAGATTTTATTTTGGATCCACCCTTTATCATTTACATAAAACATGAAATAATTTATTTTTTAATTATAATTTAACCATCACTTTAAAAACCTTGTGCAAGTCAGAATAGTTGTGTAGAGTACTAATAACGAAGATAAATATTTATTGGTTCAGTTATGTGTAGGGAAGCTTGTTTTAAGATATGGTTAAAATGAATTTGGAAAAAAATGCTTGAGCTTTCAAATATATTATACAGAGTGGATACCAAAATTTCCAAATAAAATTTAATAAAAGCTTGCTAAATGAAATTTTTTCACTTCCTAACATACAGACTTAAAAAGATAATTTTCCACTATATTTAAGGCAACTTCCCTAAAATTTCCTCCTGAAAACACTGAAGTTTCCTTCAATCCAATAACTTTAACATATGCAAATGTTTCACTCAGAATCATCACATAAACTGAACCAAGAAATATTTATCTCCATTATTAGTACCCCGTACAAGGTTTTTAAAGTGATGGTTAAATTAGAATTAAAAAATAAATTATTTCAGATTTTATGTCATAGATGGATACCAAAAAAATCTTATTTAAAAGCTGAAGTATTTTTTTTAATTTGAACACCATCACTTAAAAACAATAATTAACCTTGCCCAAGTCTGATAAGCTGTGTTGGGTAATTCTAAGGTGGTTACATATTTTTTAGATTCAATAATTGTAATTCTGGGAAAGAAATGGCATGTAATTAAGTTATCCCATTGAAAGACACTTCAGTGTTTTCTTAGTGAAATCATATGTAACATAATTACTCATTAGTATGCCTCTGTATAACTTTTCCATTAAAAAAAATTCAATGAGACCTTGTTTCACGCGGAACATAGAATAAGCAAAAATGCTTATAATCCTTGCGCTATTGAAAAGGTTACCATGGAAATGAAATCATGTGATCGAGAGGCACGAGCTAAACTTGACATGGGCAAAGCCAGAAACGCGCGAGGAATTCTCATTAACTTCCGTTTCCAATCAGTAAAGTTGATGACGCGTATTTCGTCACGGAATTGTAAGTGACGTAAATAATAATAAATAATAATAATCAGCTAGGCTAATACCCAAGGCACCACCTTAGGCCTAAGTCATCAAGCGACTTTTGAAGCCATTAATTCAGGTGGCCGGGTTACAATGCGTAGGAGGGTGGTGGCAAGCCCTGCATGCCACGAGATCGAGCCAACGGCTCCCTACACTAATTTACGTCATATCCCGTGAACAAGGTTTCATTAACGAAAATGCTTTTATGGCATACTTATGAGTGATTATGTTACATATGGTGAAATGTAAGGGAAGTTGGCTTTAAATATAGTGGAAAATTACCTTTGTTATTCTTTGTTCACCCATTGAGAATGGTAGCAGGTGAAAATAAAATTAGCCAGCCTAATTCTGTAATATATGCAAATTATTCACTCAGAATCACAATTATTAAACCCAAAAAATATTTAGCTATTTTATTATTACCCAACAAAGATAGTCAGACTTAGCGAAGCTTATTTTAAGATGTGATTAAAATTAATTTAGAAAAAAAATGCTTGGGCGTTTAAATATATGATACAGGGTGGATAACAAAATTTCAAAATAAAATTTAATAAAAGCTTGCTAAATGAATTTTTTTCACTTCCTTACATATTCAATGGGTGAACACAGACTTCAAAAGATAATTTTCAACTATATTTAAGGGCAACTTCCCTTAAAGTTTCCTGCAATCCAATAACTTTAACTTATGAAAATTTTTCACTCAGAATCATCACATTAAATGTGATCCATCCTGTACCCTAGTTACCTCAAACAATTTTTTTCCAAATTAATTTTTAACTAATCTTAAAACAAGCTTCCCTAAGTCTTTTTAGCTCTATAGGGTAATAATAAAATAGCTAAATATTTTTTGGGTTCAATAATTTTGATTCTGAGTGAAAAATTTGCATATATTACTGTATTAGTTTGGCCATGGTTTGGCTAATTATTTTTTTTCATCTGCTACCTAATGGTAATTTTCCACTATATTTAAAGCGAACTTCGCTTTCATTTCACTATGAAAGCTTCTTTCAATGCGATTACTTAATTAAATGCATTTTTTTCCCCAGAATTACAATTATTGAATCGAAAAATTACCCAACGCAGCTTATCAGACTTGGGCAAGGTTGTTTTAAAGTGATGGTGTTAAATAAAAAAATATAATTCATCTTTTGAATAAGAAGTAATTTATCCATTCAATTCTAAATTAACGAACATTAAAAAACCAGGTTCAAGTCAGAATAGCTGTGCAAAGTACTAATAACGTAGAAAATGTTTTGGTTCAATTGACCTGATGAAAAATTTGCATATGTTAAAGTTACTGGACTGATGGAAGCTTCATTGTTTTCAGATCGAAATTGAAGGGAAGTTGCCTTTAATTAGCTTTATAAGTCTTATGTTCACCCACTGAATATGTTAACGAGTGAAAAAATTTCATTAAGCAAACCTTTATTATATTTGAGTTTGAAATTTTGGTATACATCATCGTGTATAATATATTTAAAAGCAAAAGCATTTTTTTAAAAATTCATTTGAATCATAAATTAAAACAACCTTCCCTAAGTCTGACTAGGGTAATAATAAAATAGCTATGCTAAATATTTTAGTTTCAATAATTGAGATTCTAGATGAAATATTTTTATATATTACAGTATTAAGTTGACTAAGTTTTTTACCTGCTATTTTCCTTCAAAGTGATAACTATAATATATACAAATTTATCACTCAGAATAATAGGTGATACTTTAATTACTGTTAGGTGCAAAAGTTTTAAACTATCGCGTTTAACGGGATAATTTAAAAATTGACGCGTTAATTGAGTTAAGACTAGGCGATTTGTTCATACCAAATATACAACACAAATATCTATTTAACTAAAATGGCCCCATTATTAACTTAATTATTACTTTAAAATAATGAAATTTAAAATTCTACTCACTATTTTGTATTTGATGATAAATTGTGTGCCGAGATACGATCTTCTACAATTGCACCACGGCAAAGCCGTTACTTTTTGAAAAATCTCTCGTAAGACACAGCCTACTTAGATCCACTGCTACTCGCACTAGAGTAGCAGAGGATCTAAGTTGGCCTTCCGTAAGACGACAATAAACTTTCAAGGTGCGAATTACGAATAAAATAACAAGATGATAAATCTTAAATGCGCGAAATACGAAATAAAATAACAAGACGTTAAATTTTTAAGGCGCGAAATACGAAATAACATACTAAGATGGTTAACTTTCAAGGCGCGAAATACGAAATAACATACTAAGATGGTTAACTTTCAAGGCGCGAAATACGAAATAACATACTAAGATGGTTAACTTTCAAGGCGCGAAATACGAAATAACATACTAAGATGGTTAACTTTCAAGGCGCGAAATACGAAATAACATACTAAGATGGTTAACTTTCAAGGCGCGAAATACGAAATAAAAATTATTCTTCTTTGAATTATTTTATATGACGTATAACGTTTCAAATATAATTTGTTTAATTTTTTATTACGTTGTTCACTTGCTAAGTAAAATTTAATCGTAATGATTTCTTATTTACCGTGTCATACACGGTAATATAAAAATAAATAAAAGTCAAAATTAAAACTTGCCGGTGTAATCTAGACGCTCAAAAACACACATAAAATACGTTCAAAAGAACACTTGCAGATGTAATCTAGACGCTCGTGAAAAAAGCTTCAATGCAACTCAGACGTTCGATGTTCATTAGACGTTCTAGAAACATCTATATTACACTTTGAACATCTGTAAGACACTTGTATTTTTGTAAATAACCCCTGAGCTACGTTAAGGAAACATTAAATAACGTAAAGCGAACACCAGTAGGTCATCTGTCACCTGCGCATGTGTTCCACAGATGTTTTCCGGTGTTTTTTAGCCGTCCCAAAGATTTGCAGTGTAGCCAGAAATTCCAACGGTAGACCGGTTTCGTTCTATTTGGAACTCCTCAGTACCGTGCGGAAAATCTGGCTGGCGACTGTCAAATCTAAAGGAGAAACTAAGCCTAAACATTAAAAATTTCAAAACGCGTTGCATAGCAACGGAAAGCCGAAAAGGGGGAGTGTGTTGGAGAATAGAATATACGATAAGTTAAGTTAGAAGATACCACCTATGGTTGGAATTTCTGGCTATTTTATTTATTTTTAATTTAGTTTATTACTCGAAGATCTATTTGATCCGAGTTTCGCGTTTTTTGCTCGAAGACCTATTGGGTACGAGTTATTAGTAAGTTTTTTAATTTCTTCAAATTTGTTTAGGATTTAGCTATATTATCCCTTTTAATTATGGACTAATCTACTTATTCGCGTATTTTATCATCCTTCTCACAGTCCATAGGTGGTTTCTTCTAGTCTATCTTCCATTGTCGTGTCTAAAAAAATAATGTAAATAAAAAAATATTTTATTCAATACTTGTACCAAGAGCGTATATCTGGTGTTTTCTTGTGATTAATAGCCTTTTTCCCAATCCTAAAAGACTACGTCTAAAGGCTGGTTCACACGTGCAGTGTTTTCCGGATTTTCTCTATTTTATCGTTTTACCACCTTTTCCCGTTGTTCTGGCGCACGGGAAAACGACTGTACACACGGACAACATTTGACGGATTTTTTCGCCGTCAGCGCTGCCGGTAAACGAGAAAACGGAGAAAAAAATGTTGAAATATCTCTACTTTATTTTCCCGTTTTTGAAGCTCTTTGAGTTCGACTAATCAGCGAGCGTTTCGCTGTCACGTTATATAAGGAGTGATTTTGAAAATCTTTAAAAGTAGAATTAAGAATTTTTGCGTATACCACATGACGGCATAACGCTCGCTGACTGGTCGAGCCCAACGCCCCTCAAAAAAAGGTTATCCGTTTTCTCGTTCCCCGGCAGCGCTCGCTGTGATAAAATCCGGCAAATTTTGTCCCCGTGTAAA
Source organism: Leiobunum rupestre (assembly GCF_980474605.1). NCBI lineage: Eukaryota > Metazoa > Arthropoda > Arachnida > Opiliones > Sclerosomatidae > Leiobunum > Leiobunum rupestre. Next base: position 10,112,872 of record NC_143384.1, on the reverse strand, counting down.
GTCGTGTTCCTGCGCGCCAGAACCACGGGAAAAGGCGGTAAAACTAGAAAATATAGAAAACCATGAAAACACTGCCCGTGTGAACTAGGCTTTAGAAGTGATAAAAGCACACGCCATCAACTTTTCCCCCCTCTTTAGCCCGGAGAAAACTTTGACCATGATGCTCGTGATCGTCTTAACATAGACATTAACTCTAAATATAATTAAATACATTCTTTCTTGTACTTATATATTAATTTTAGGGCTCTAAAATATTTCGAAGCACACCTTTTACAAAAATCGATTGATGACAAAACGTATCGAAAAAGGGAAACGTACTGGAAAAAAACTCTAAAACCCGAATTGCCAGAAGACATAATACTGAAAATGGACAACTTGCTTTTTGCTTTCATTTTCTTCGGAGTTGGAAGTACCTTAACAGTCATTGTTTTCATATTGGAAAAAATAGGCCAATATTCTCAGAGGAAAGAGATACATAGTCACAAAAATAAAGTGAAGCGTAACAGAAGGAAAAAGATGGCAATAAACTTGGGGCAGTACCCGTTATACGTTTTCAACAACAAAAGTTATAAAATAAACGTGATCATGGAGGAGTGTGAAATAGTAAATCACCGAAAGCATTAAATCATTTGTCATGTATCGCTGTTACCAGATTTTAAAATCAAACATTGACATTTAGGTGAAACCCCCGTGAATGTTTAGTATCAGTGATTAAAGCAAAATTAAAATTGGCGTTAGTAAATTAATTTTCATAATAATAAAATTCGACTAGTTTTGGCACACCTCTGTGCCATAATCAAATGAACATTTACAATTTTCGTGTTTTTATTTAATTTTGCTGTAATATACACGCATCAGTGATTGTAACTTGATACGGTAAAAAACTCCCTAGGAACTATCGGCATGGAAAAACTTTTGTAAAGCAGATTTGTATCAAATAATGGAGTTTTACCTATTTACTGAGCGCAATCTAAGTAGTTAATCGAAAAGTGGAAAATCTAAATGAATATATAGAAAATATAATTATAAATAGTTACATGCTAGATAGCAATTACATTTTTTCATTATAAAACTCTAAAATAAAAGTATTATATTATATTAATGATATTTAAAAACAATGCAACTTGAGAGTAAGCAAAAATACAATTTTTTTAATTTTGGCAATGTTTTCAGGGGAGGCGATTTAAGAGAAAACTAAGAAAGGAGCTCAGCGCTTTGAATGAAAATTTACCTTTGGCTAAGTTGCGTTGGAGTCATTTTCCTTACATTTACGCTTTGTATTAAGAGTACTTTAGATAACAAGAGCGATAGTATAAAATAAATCTTTGTATAGTGCATTGAAATTCTCAATTAATAAAGTATAATGAGCAAGTTTGAATATCCCTCTTAATTTCCCAATGCGGCGTGGGATCCCAGAATTTTTAATTTGGGGAGGGGATTTCGGATTCACTTAGTAAGCCTAAACCGTATACTTAATAAACATCAGTGGCGGCGGAACGGGGGGGGGGGTACAGGGGTACATGTACCCCCCGATTTCATCGAGTGGGTACAAGCTATATACTTGTACACCCCCCCCCAAATTTCATTCTACCTTTCCCCATATATTAACATTCAATATACGTTGTATATTAACATTCAATATACGTTGTATATTAACATTCAATATACGTTGTATATTAACATTCAATTTACGTTGTATATTAACGTTCATTATATATTAACGTAAACGATGGTACACATAGCATCCCCTCGAAACATTTGGGGAAATAGACCCTTTAATACGCCGCTGCTCTGAGTTTGTACCCCCCAATTAAAAAGCTTCCGCCGCCACTGATAAACGTAAAATAGCTTTTTCCCTTAGCAAAAGTAGCATAAGACCCAAAAGTGTGTCAGCTGTACCTTCGCGCCTCTTAAAATTTCTAGTGAGGCCTAGTCACACACTATAGACTACATAACCTACTAGTTGGAATAGTACTAGCAACATTTTATTTAGTCTATAGTCTGGCGCGATTTTCTCTCTTCGATTTACTCGCCCGTAGACATACGTTCTAAAACGCCTCACTCGGCGGCGCTGGAGTACCTCGATTTTGATGACGCATTTTCCGACCCCCCGTTCGTTTCCCTTTCTTACTTTGCGACAAACTCTCATTAACTACTATACCGTTCTGACACACTTTTGGGTCTTATGCTACTTTTGCCCACGGACTGTAAATTTTAGAGGACCGGTATTCCCGAGGTATTTTACGCCCCGTTCACCGATCAGGCTGACGGGAGTCGCTCAAGGTCATAAAAAAAACTAAAGCGCGTGTCATTCGGTCGGCCAGATTTCCAGATAACATGCGGGGGGGGTCTATCTCTATGCGTGGTACAAATGACCTTGACGGACTCTCTCTCTCTAGTTCGAAGTGATTGATGCTCGGGGAAACCAAAATTCTACAGGGGAAGGCTACGCTTTACTCGTCCTCTAAAATTTACAGTCCATGCTTTTGCCCTAGGTAATAATTTTTGATATTAGACATTAAAGTGACATAAAATTAAAAGCCATACTTCAATTATTATTATACAAGCTAAAAACCGCTTGATCTGAAAACAAATGGTATCTGATACTAAAAGCGTAGGAATACAAGTCATCTGACTTTGGTTAGTGCCACCCTGCATTTTGTTACAATTTGAGACGAGGAACGACACTATTAGTGCTTTGTGACTAAATTTTCACAACCATACGGTGGTCAAGCATTGCTCAACTGGCTACCAGGGCAACGGGCGAAAGAATATTCACGGATATGATAACGACTCAATTTAGACATTATTATTAATTCAAAAATAAATTGAGATTCCCGTTAAGGCATTAGTAGCGACTGCATTGCGTTTTTTAAATTTCACCCGCACACAGCTTTAAAACTGACGCACTTTCCCTGATATATCTAGGTTTGGGTTAAATATTTAAAATTTCCCTGATATCTCCCTGTTTTTTTTTTGGAAATAATCTGTTTCACTGATATTTCCAGGTTTTCCAGGTTCTACAGGTTTGTATGAACCCTGTAAAAATGCGTGGCAGCCTATAGCGCCCTGAGACAAATTATGTTTTTTGTTAACCAAAATCGCTTATGATTTGGGTTTTTGGGTTTAATTTTCTAAATTTGTTTGGGATTAATTCATTAGTTAAATAAATAACTTTCTAAATTCATATAATTTTATTAATATATTATTGTATTATGAATTTATTATTATATTATGAATAAGGCTTAGGAGGTTTGCAAGTTCAATATGCGTAGTTGATGATTAATGAAATTAAAAACGACTTCGTTATATTTGCATATTTAATAAAATATTTATGATATTTTGTAAATATCATAAATATTTTATTAAATATGCAAATATATCGAAGTCGTTTTTAATTTCATTAATAATTATATTATGAATGTATTATTATTTTATGAATTTATTATTATATTATGAATGTATTATTATTTTATGAATTTATTATTATATTATGAATGTATTATTATTTTATGAATTTATTATTATTTTATGAATTCATTATTATATTATGAATGTTTTATTATTTTATGAATGTATTATTATATTATGAATATATTATGTTATTAATTTATTATTATATTATGAATATATTATGTTATTAATTTATTATTATATTACGAATATATTATTATATTAGCTAGTTGAGTAAATTGGGGTTTAGAAAACGGAAACAAAATGCACTTTACTTTAAATATGCAAATTAAATGATTTTTAAATAGTAAATAGGCATTTTTTAAAATTGCAAACGTTTACTGAAGCAATATTAACATATATTTGTTTTCTTTGATTAGTTTAAGATGTAATTATGATAAAGCGTTTTTGTACACAATATTTTTAGTTTCTCCGTTTGGAGTAAGTATGTACACGTTATTTGCAGCTCCAACTCTTGAGCACGCCACATAAAGCATGGGTTTCCCGCAGTTTTAAGTGACTGTCCTTGCGCTTTATTAATTGTCATTGCGAAGTTAAGATTGATTGGAAATTGCAGGCGTTAAAAATCAAATGGCATATCGGTTGGTATTATGGTTATGCGTGGAATGAATACGGGCCGGGCAAAGGTGTCTGCGTGACACAGTTAGAGAGAGGGGGGGGGAGCTGTGAAAGAGAACGAACGCGAGCGAAAAGGGTCGAAGGTCGTGCCATGCAGCAGCTAAGAAAGGCAATTAGATCCAGAGAGATAAACTCCCGTGTCTCTTAATACCCGCGTATCGCGACAGTGCGAGGTCAGGGGATTCGGTCTTGCGGGCACCGGTTATTGGTCCCGTGGTCAAAAACTACGAAGGTTAGAAATCTCAAGACGCCCCTATAACCTGACGGCAAGGGCCACAATGTCACAGACCAAATTTCGTGTGAATCGGACAATTATCTTGGGCGTGCATAGAAGGTAACAAACCAATATATATAAATATATATACAAACATCAGATTATATATATATATATATATATATATATATATATAGATATAGATATAAGATAAATATATTATTATAGTATGTGTACTGTGTAGTATAATTATTATTTCTGAGGGTTTTGTAAAATTATAAACCAAAATCTGATGTATGAAATTTTGGAAGGGAATTTTGGGGGTTCAAAAACATTGACTTCACCTTCGCCTGAAATCTAGGATGGTACAACGTACCCCTGTACCCACCTATTCAACCACCACTGCATTGTATGTTGAATCTCTGTTTCCGACATAATTTAGAGATAGCCATTACAAAGTGGACATGGACTAATACAAATTCATTACATTGGGTTGCCGCGGTTCGGTTCGCTTATTTCTTAGGGATGCAACGGATAACCGGAACCGGAACCGGAACCGAGAAGAACCGAGAAAATTCTAGGAACCGGAACCGAAACCGGAACCGATAATATAAAAATTTGATAACCGTATATGGAACCGGAACTGAAATTTGCAAAAAAAAGATAACACAAACCGGAACCGGAACCGAGTTTTCCATTGTTTTAAACGGTTTTTAAACGGTTCTATAACTTTATTTACCAACATTTAGCGCATGTTGAAATTTAGTAATTAAACTTCCTAATTTACTATTAGTTTTTCACATAAGCTTTATCCCATCTCAGATAACTCTATGTGGGTTTCTACGTAACTGTCAACTGACACACCCTTACGTATTCTCAATTGAAAATGGGCTCGTCCTCCAAATGTTTGCTTTCAAAACTGGCATCATCCGGAAATCCGCGATAGTTTTTGTTTTATTTTCTTCAGTCGGAAAACTCGACACAATTTCACAAATGTAGCAAAGGCCACAAAAAATATTTGTCGTCTACTGCTACTAGACTAGATAAATGTTGTTACTGTTAATGCCTTAATGACATTCGCGTCCGATTACTCACTCTACACCGGGGGCTAAGCTCCTAGACCCCTCGTTTCGTTTCTCTTTGCGCCCTCCATCTTCTAAAACGTTCCTACGCCCCTGAAATGAGGAGGGGAAGGGAAAGCAATGTCTCCCCAAAACTTGAAAGTACATCATCCCCCCCCCCATCTTGAAACGATGAAACCATGGGAATTTTCAAACAGAAGATTTCATTTTTACCCTATTTTATTGAATAAACAAATACATGAGTTCCCTACGAGAAAATAGTAGCAATGTTTTTTTTTATTATTTTACATTAAGTCATCTAGATCGTGATTCTGGTCGAACTTCGGCGTCTGAACTCCAGACTTCCAAGTTCTACCAGAACCTTTGTTTTTAATGCTCCAGACGCTGATTTCCGTGATTTATCTTAATCGTTTCACTTAGGGCTTAAAGCCATTTTTAAGCGCTTTATATATTTAACATGCAAGTACGCGTTAAATCTAATTGTAGAAGGCGATACATGTTAGCCCTAACTCTAGATGGCGATAATCGCGACTCAGCCTTAATGATTATAAGGGACCCCAAAAACAGTTTCGCGGGAGGACCCCGAACCCACAGCTACGTCACTGAGAAAGCTACTATTTTTAAAATATAATTTATCAAAAACAAATTTTATATTCTATATAAATAAATGTGGTGGATTTTATTTCTCTTTGACTTCATTTGAATCGCTTGTGTATTTAACTTTAATTAATACTAAACACACTGGAACCGTATAGGAACCGTTTAGGAACCGGAACCGATCGGTTCTAAATTTTGAGAACCGGAACCGACAAATTAAAATTTTAAGAACCAGAACCGTAACCGATAAAGCAAAAATTTCGGAACCGGAACCGGATCCGGAACCGAGATAGTCCAAAAAAGTGGAAGCGTTGCATCCCTATTATTTCCAAATATTTGGAAGAAACATAGCACACGCGCCGAAAAAAACACCAATAGTTTGGACAAAACGAAATTAAGTTATTTCTAAATACAACGATTTTATATTCCAATTGAGACAATAGACATAATAGTCCTTGTCAATTGTCACTGTTCTCAGTGATTTATTTATTCTTTTTCGCGGCTATTTCAAAAGTAATAGTATTCGAAAAGAATTCGGTTCTTTCGGTTCAGTCCGGTTCCGTTTTCCTTCGGTTCCGGTTCGGTTCTACATGGAACCGGAAACGAACCGAAGTGGCTTCGGTTCTCATTTCTTGGAACCGGAACCGGAACCGAACCGGGAATTTCGGTTCGGTTCCGGTTCTAAAGGGCAACCCTATGCGTGGTACGTTGAATCTTGAAGACCAAGTGTATCATGGACAGGAATAAATGACGACCCTATGCGTGGTACGTTGAATCTTGAAGACCAAGTGTATCATGGACAGGAATCAGGGGCGTAGGAACCAGGGGGGGGGGCAAGGGGGGCAATGCCCCTACCTAGAATTTTACTGGGAGGGGCAACTAATGTTACTGCCCCCTCCAACTTTTTGATCAGTTGAAATCTTCGCGAGGCTCAAATTATAATTTTAAAAGCATATAAAGCTTATAGAACCTCAACTGTGTTTAAATTTGAGTCTTTTCCCGCCCATGTATATAGTAGTAAAATGTACAAATGCATTCGGAGAAGCTACACTCCATTAAAAATTCAAAACCATTCTCCAGACCCCTTTTGGTTTCACTTTGCCCCCTCCAACTTCTAGAACGTTCCTACGCCCCTGACAGGAATCAATGACGACCCTATGCGTGGTACGTTGAATCTTGAAGACCAAGTGTATCATGGACAGGAAAAAATTACGACCTACATCCACAATCACTTCAAATTTCCCACTGGTGCCGACAGAATGAAGAGTTATCTATTACTTAAAAGTAATTTAAGCTTCTAAGACGCGTAGGTTAATCGAAAAGAAGACAAGGATCATTTATGGCCACCCCTTTACCAAAATCGAAGCTTATTTTTTAAAACTTAAAAAAATTAAACCTTCCACAGTTATATAATTCAGCCTTAATTCATGCTTCATTTCGTCTTTAAATGCTACTTATTAACAGCTGTAGAATGGAGATATGAACTAGTTTATAAAGCGCCACCAAAAAACTCAAAGCTAAGTTTTGTTTTAAACTGTCTCAAATATACAGTCTTCAATAGCCTAATTTCTGATTCAAACTTACAGATTAACGAAGTAAGTGATTTATCAAGTAAAACATTTCTTAAATAACTGGTAATCAACGGACTTGAATGAGGCTTTATTTTCTAGAATAATCAGCTTGAGTTTTAGACTTATTTAAAGCTGCATTATAGATAATTCTTTAGGCCAACATTTAAGTGTGATATATTTATTCTTGTCTTAATCTGAAGTAGGAGATTTGTTTAAGTCTATCTTGCAGTAGAATAAATCAGAGCTATATTAGTCTCAAACTAATCTAAAAATAGGAGATTTGAGTTGTTCTGCATTTAATTGGAATTATTTGCAATTTCCATAGTCTTAGTCTAAAAGGGTCAAACGAGTTTCGTTTTACACTTAAATAGGTTTTGAGCACAAAATTAAAAATTTCAGTGAGAAATTCGCAAAGCACTCTTTTTGGGCCCTTTAGAGTTTATTAGTACTGTGCTGGAATTATGGGAATTATAGGAGAGCTGCTGATATCATTAAATCTAATAAAACATGCATGCTCAATATGTGAGCTGTACATTGCAATACACAGTAAAATTATTATCAGCTATTGCATGGTGACTGATATTAGTGATATATTTATTTTAAAATAAATACTGCTATTTCAAAGCGAAACCTAGTATGTTTGCGTTAGCTCGTTGTTTTTAAAATTTTACAATATTATATTTACATGTATTTACATTTAATTGTTGTAAGAAATATATGAACTATTGAAAACTTTCATGATATCCTAGTTCAATTTAAATGATTGACCTCCTTTCATTAAAAAATAATTTCTTTTGATTTAAAAAATAAATTCTTTTGATTTAAAAATTTTATATTATCTAATTAAATATTTGAACACCTAAAATTTTTTAATTTATAATTGACTTTTGAGAACTGTAAATGTATCAAAGGCAATCGAGACACTTAATATTTAAACAATTGTAATTTGGTTTCTGGAAAAATTTAATATGCTAAACTACATTGTTTCATAACAGTTCTCATGAAAATACACATTAAATGGTTCCGCTTGTTATGACATGAATAATGTCTACTTGTAAAGCAAACCTAGCACATTTTTAAGGAACCACAAAATGGTTTAAGTTCAGAAATAGGGTTTCAATCATGCCGAATTATCATTCGTTGGATCTGCCGTACGGGAAGGCTGGATCAACCTAAATTTTAGTTCGAACTTTTCAAAGTTAAGTTAAAAAGAACCACCTATGGACTGCACTGTAAAGGATGATAAAATTGGCGAATAAGTAGATAAGTCCATTATGAAAAGGGATAATAAAGCTAAACCCTAAACAAATTTGAAGAAATTTATTAACTTACTATTAGCTCGTACCGATAGGTCTTCGAGCAAACCAAAAACGCGAAACTCGGACCAAATGATGCTACAACCATTTAAGTTTTAACTAATATTAATGTAGGTTAAGGAGTTTGAAAAAGAATTCTTCGAATTTTAAAAATGACTTTGGCTATTATACCCACAATCGTAAAATAGGGCATGTGGGAAATTGAAAGTATTGTCCATCGGCGAAATACAATAATAGTCTTACTTTCTTTTTCATATAATTTTACGATATCGTCTTTTTGAGACCAGTATTTTATAAAAACATTGGGCCAATTAAAGGTTGAGTTGCATATATAATCAAAACACGCCGTCGTGTTGACTCTATAATTATCGGTTATATAAATATAAAAACGATGAATTTTTTAAAACTTCATCTTTGACAAAAGCCCGTTACGAGTTCTGAACTAACACATGTGTTTCGTAAATAAAAAATTCAGCCATAAATATAGCGTTAGATGGGAAAAATTTACTATAAAAATTCCCTCTGAAATTTCCCATATTATTCTGAGATGAAATGTTTAAGTCAGTTGCAGCCGATAACCAAGAAAAACAACTAGTTTTCATTCTTCAATACGATAAGAAATGGTGAACTTCACCCGAGAAATAACTGTAGCTACTGTCAAGGTAAGGTTCTTAAATCAATCCTGATATTATTTTTCCTTAAGATATTGTACTTGAGAACCATTATTTAAAACAATAATTTTATTATAATTACGGATATTTATTGTTATTTCGATAAGTTGGCACACTATACCTAGAATGAAAATAAAATAATCAGTTGTCAAAACAAGATGCTTAAAATCGACAACATTTAAACTTCCTCGGCATTGAACAGTGACTTAAAAAGGTGAAATGATCAAAACCTAGGTTATTTGATAGCTTTTGGCCATTTTCAGCGAAATTGAGCGGTGAATTATAAGGTCAATTATGTATATTTTTGTAAACTAGAAACTATGGCAAAATTCAGAGCACCCGTGAGTTTCGGAATTTTCCATTGGTTTTTATATCCGAGGAGTTAAAAATGGGTTGCTCTTAAATAATAATAATAAAAATCAGCTAGGCTAATACCCAAGGCACCACCATAGGCCTAAGTCATCGAGCGACTTTTAAAGCCTTCAATTCAGGCTGCCGGGTTACAATGCGTAGAGGGTGGTGGCAAGCCCTGCATACCACGCGAGCCAACAGTTCCCTACACTAACTATTACCGTTAACCTCAACAAGTTTTTATGGAAGGGGAAGCTACTATTTTTTTTACGACGATACATTTAAAAACTTCCTTCACCCATTTTCTGGAAGAGGGATGGGAGAGTGGTTAAAATCTCACCACACAGGAAGAAGAGCTGGGTTCAATCCCAGCTTGTGGCACTGGGAAAATCTTGGAATAAGTTTTATCATTATTAGAATTTTCTTTTTAAGAAGGAATACTTCTGTGCAAGATTCCATGTCAGAGTGACTGAGAATAATCATAACACGTCAGCCAGGAATTGAACCTACAATGGTAGCAGGTTTGGGAAGGTAACGCATAAAATATTATTTATTCCTGCGCAATAAATATATGTCATGTACATATTTAGGTAATCTCAGGACCTTCATGACAGGGAAAAGTGCTTTTTCCTTTAGCATAAATACATCTTTGGGTTAATGGTAATAGTTAGTGTAGGGAGCTGTTGGCTCGCGTGGCATAAACGGCTAACACCACCCTTCTAAGCGTTTTAACTGGTGTAACCCTTCAGGTTCATTTTCCCCCGTATACTTACATATTTTAATTTTTTTCTGTGTTATTTACTTTTGTTATTACGTTTTTCCCCGTACTCTGACTACCGATTCTCAAAGCCCCCGCGTCAGACCAATCTGGTCTTGAACATATTGTTTTGTATTAATTTAATCAATTTTAATGGATATTCTTAACCCCTCGTAACGTACCATATACCAAACGTCTTATAATTTTAAGATCTAATATATAAAAAAAACCCCTGCGAGTTAGAAATAATTAAAATTAACTTAAACTTAAGAACTTAAATAATTTATGACTGGTACATAGGAATCCCGTATAATTTACATAGCTCATAGGAACTGGTCTAACCTACCCTTAAATATAAAAATTAAGTTAATCAATTAAACCGTTATCTTAAAATAAATTAACAACTCAATTCCTGCCTTCAGCAATACTAAAATTAGAGCCCTCACATTATAGAGCTAATTGGCGTATTTCCCCTCGTCGTATTACCGTGGTGCAATACCTTCCGAGCCATCTCGAACCAGATTTTTCCCAACAACTTTCCAAACTAGACCAATAATATCCCCCCAGCTAACAGCGATCCAATGTAAAACTTATCATGTTCGCGAGCCTCTGGCCTACTACCAGGTCGTGATTACCCAAGAAAAAGCGCTCGTTTCCCAAGGCCGTCGCCACAGGGTCAAGACGGCGCCCGGACTTTACCGCTTGGAGACAGAAAATCGGGAACCTCGAGACTCTGTGGCATTCCCCCCCCCCCCCCGCAATCCCAAGCGACCTTTCGTAAATCGGACAGCGTCACCACCGCATGACTAGACACGAGTCTTAAATACACCAATGACCTAAGAAAAATGGGAGGTCACCAGTTGCTTTTTGTTTCAACCCCGCCCCCCAATAATCCGAACAAAACCAAGAGACAGAGCCCCAAAAGGAGAGAACTTGGTAGAACTTGACAGAACTGGACAGAAGTATGCCATTGCCACGAGGAGAGAACTCTACCTGGACCCAAGATGAATTTCTGAGCCCAAGTCTGGAATGACCGTCTGCTAAATCTAAGCGCGGTCTCGACCGTCAGACCCCTCTATACCACAAAAGTTAATTCCGATGAAACTAAATCTTCGGACAGTCAACCAGAGCCGTTTCAGGAGTCCCCTTGAACGAGTTAATTTGCCGATGATCTCCGATCTTCCGATGATTCCGAGAGTAAGCATCCGACGATATGAGATCCGATCCCTCGCCTAGCCAGATGTTATAGATCGAAACCCGAAGTACCTACGCCGCTTGTAAGAAGTTCGTCGTCGTCATCCGGACATCCCTACCGTAAACCGGCTCGTTAGTTACCGTAATCCGGGCATACGTGCCGTAAGCGAGACGAACGAACAGTTTGGAACTGTCATCGCGAAACAAGAAGTCCCCCGTCGAGCCCCTTCAAGAAAACGCGTGTGCGTGTGTCTTGCGTAATCCAGAACCCCGTAACCCGGAATCCCGTAAATCGAAGAGCACCCACGAAGAAAATCAAGTGTTAAGAACCAAATTTCTTCCCCCCCCCCTTGTAGAATACCCAGGGTCAAGTCTGAAATAACTGTTTAAACGTAGAGAGAAAATTTCTAAGGTGCTACCCCTCGCTATTGTCCGAGGAAAGGTTAAAATAGACCCCCGAGTTCGAGAGCTCATATCCACTTTGTATCGTTGTACCGTTAAGAATAAATTTTGCCGTTCGTGTTTTTCCCCTCGCCTTAGTATATTTTGTAAAGTTTTTGGAGTTTTTAGAATTAAATTGTAGTCAGCCATAATTGTAGTGTTTCTTTTTAATTGTAGTTATCAGAGTTTAGTGTATATTGTTTATTTTATTTCCCCCCGCTGATCCTATTGAGAACCTTTAGGGAAACTTTTAATTAACCAATTAGTCAGAGTGTTTTAATTTTTTGTCTCTAATGTGCATGTTATCCCCCACTTAAAAGTAAAAATAATAAAGTGATGGCCTAACTATCCTACTAATCAAAAGAACCATAATATCTGTTTTCCCCCCAAATTTTATTACTTTGTGTAGTGTTAAATAAAGATTTTGTGATTGACTAAAGACAAAGGGTTTCCATTCTGAATTCGAATCTCCCCCATTTTTCTATTTTTTTCTTTCCCCCGTATGTAACCTCCCTCTCTCAGATTTAATTCCCGCCACGAAAGGCCACGACTCGCATTTTGTCACCATCTTCCCCCCGCCTTGGTGAATTAATATCTTTGAGCAAGGGCTAGGAATATTTCCGTCCATCAATTGTATGGCGAATTCCTTAAAAAGGTTACACTGGCTACCTGATTTAAAGGCATTAAATGCCGTCAGATGACCTCGGACGAAGTAGATAATTTAATACTTCGAGTCAATTTTATTGGCTTTTTGTTGGAAATTATGTCTTATATGTAATCGAATCTTTAACTATAGTTCAAAAAGATCGAATTTTCAGTTTTCTCATGAGAATCGTCCCTAAAGTCTGATAAAGATGTAAAATTAACAAAAATAGTCTGTAAATGGAATAATTTTTATCTTTACAGGGGAGGTTAAACGGCAAGCAAACATCACGGCCACCAGGGGCCCCAATGTCCAAGGGCTCCCGAGTTCAATAGATTCCTAGTTAAGAAGTGCCATAACAGAAAAGCGAAAGATGCAATATTTAATATTATTCACGTAGTCTTCATGTAAACGCAAAAACCAAAAGGGCCCCGAATTTTTGCCGCTAGGGGCCGCCAATCGGCTTTATCAACCTCTGTATATCTGTGAACTCTTCTCTTAAATATTTGTTAACAAAACGTATTGACTTTAACAGGAAGAGAAGTATGATAGCGAGCAGTGGTGGTTCTCGTACAAAGTGGGAACTTCAATGGGACTTGACCCGTTTCATTACATGTTTCGATCTGAATACAAGAGGTACAAATTGAAGCACTAGAGCATTCTATAAAATCGGCCCAAAACCGGCCAAAATATTCATACAGACTATAGAGCTAGTTCAGCAGGACTAACAACATTTGTTATTCTTTGGTTTAAGAGAATTCGGCTTATGTCCTGTCTTTATATGAATTCTTTAGTTCTTTTATTGCTCAACAAGAGGTCTTAGACCCATCACGTTAAGACAGTGGACAAAACAAATTATACGTATACATAGGAGATATTATATTCAGTTTGTATGTACATGAAACCGTACAATGTGAGGGAGATACAAGGGAAATAAAATCATGAAATATTTTAGAGACGTACCTTTTAAGAGTTGGAGGGACCCTATGTGCTGAAGTATGTTTGGGGTTAAGAATATTTTCAAGTTTCTTTTTAAACCCGTGGATTCGGGACTAGTATTTTGCTTATTTGCCATCATACATTTATTACAAAAATCAGTTCAAATAAGAAAAACGGCGCGGAAAACCGGAAATTAGTGAGGCCTAGGCTAGCAACTACGTTATACTCCTAACAATCGACTGCTCTCAATTTCTTACGGGTTTGCCAGATTAATATTTTTCTCTCATACGAAAAACCGGCCAAACCTTCACCTTCTCGGAACTCAAAAGGTGGAAAGCACACCACACCGATTTTACAGAACGCTCTATTGATTAAGCCTTGAGCTGATTTTATATATTATTATGTTGTTTTTACCTCTCCGAGGGGACAAAGTCCCCTAGGAGGGGTTATACAACGACCGTGTCTGTCTGTGGGTGGGTCTGTGGGTAGGTCTGTGTGTGGGGGTGTGGGTGTGTCTGTCTGTCAGGACTGCGAACGCGTTCGCATTTTCGGTGCAAAGTGTAATCACTGCGTACGCAGTTTCTCAAAGGGTTGGCAACACCACCGTGTGACGGTGAGCGTTAACGGATGCATTTGCGGTTTGGTTTGGATGGTGTTTTTTCGCTCACCGTCGTGACGGTTTGGTGTATTACGGTTTTTGTAATGTTTATGCGTAGGTTGTGAGTGTTGAATTTGTTGTGTTTGTGTTCTGATGGATGTGCATGTTGAGTCTGTTGTGTTTATATGGGCGTTTTCTCTCCAACTTCTTCTTAATGACTTTGGGACGGACCGAGTGCTGAGTGTAATGCTACCTCTCAACGTCCAATGGCAGGGTTTCCACCAGTTGTACACGGTATTCGTCTTAGTATCAATTTGCGATCGCATCGGGCGGGATTTGAACCCGAGACCTCCTGATTGACAGGCGGACGTTCTACCACAGAACCACCGACACTTGTTACGCCTTATTGAAAATTAGACCTTCAGCTTTATCGGAAGCGTATTTAATAGAGTACGAAATTTTGGTTTAATTGAAATAGAATTGAAATTGAAATTATTGCATCGAAGAAATTCTAATTTAGCGTTTCTCTATTGATTAAAAACAAATGCGCCACCCAGGTATCGAACCCAGACCATTCGGCTTGGCAGTCGAGCGCTCTACCACAGAACCACCGATAGCTGCTTAGATTCACTGAAATTAAGACAGGCATCGTAAGCATAATAGGTAATAAAGTCTTTTTTTATTAATGAATTTATGAAGGCCTAATCTGGTATTTTTTAAAGGTTAAATCTTGTTTTAGCGCAGTCAGCCGAGATTAGAGGGTTAAAGGGTAGACCCTGTGGGTGGTCCACTTTCTTAACGACCTATATATAGTTCTGTTAATTCAAAGGAGATAATTTAACGTTAATTGCTTTAAAAGCTGGCGGTTAGTCAAGTGGCTCTCTGTGCTTTGTTGATGGTAAGGTTTTTGCTTCTTGTAAATACATTTGGTGTGGATATTTGGATATCTACGATTTCTAACGCAGTCAATGATTTCTTGGGTGTGCGAGTCATTATATGATATTGGAAATTGGACGGCATTGGTCTTTTTCATGTGGTATGCGTCACAACGTCAACAGGAAGTGAACGAGTCGTCCACTATCAGATATCTACGGTATCTTCATCAAGGGCGAGTGTTGAAATAAAATGAGCGTTAAAGATGCGGCAAGTATTTCGTAAGCGAGTAATTCCAAAAAGCCTCTGTAGATATTTCATTAAAATTTGCTTCGTATTATATTTAACTGATAAACTTGTTCTGTAAAAGGGTTTAATTCAATTGTGCATTGTTATAGTACGTCTAACTTACTGTTGTAACTACTTAACTTATGATATTCTGAATAAATTAAAATTGGTCGTTTCGTCTCAATTATTTTAATTATAATTAAAATTTTATACCGGGCGGGATAGAAATGGGTTAATATTTTTAACAAATAACTCTTAATTGCGGAGATATATCTTTAAGGGTTATCTCGAGAAATTAATACCACTAGGGACAATTCTTCCGAGGAGAGGTATATTTTGGCTTGCCAACTTGTTTTCAGCATCACTTGTAACAAATTAAAGTATTTTTAATGGAACTAAACGTTTTGAGATAAATTTTATGAAGGCCGTATTTATGGAGAAAAAGTACATTTAGGAGGTAATAGATGAGGATTATTAATTTGGATAAAATACATCTATGGTTTAAAAAATCAAATGGTATCTATTCAGAAAAAAATTGCCAGGCGTAGAGTTTAACACGATTATAAATTATTACCTTTTGACAGGGTGCGATGGATTTTAGGATATATGTTTACCAATTCCAGTGGCGTAGCCAGGGGGCCCCAGGGGGCACATTCCCCCCCGAAACGTATGGTCGTACGTACAAATATTTTTATTTTTTTACTTTTTTTTTCAATGGTGTGCACCCCCACTCCCCGAAGAAAATCCTGGCTACGCCACTGACCAATTCCAACTCACCATAGCAACAAAATTTAACATTTATGACTTAATTAGTTAATACGATTTTTTTAAAGCACTGCCAGTATTATAATGACGTGAAATAAAAAATTAGAGTATATTAATTAAAGGCAGAATGTTAGGATGATTTTCAGTTATTCTTTAAATACACCCTACGGTCTGAAAGTAATTGAGTCCCTTTGAAGGTCAATCAAATCAGACAGTTATTTCAATGGTTTTCTAAAGATTGCGTCATCCGAAGCGAATGAAGAACACGTCTATCCTCTCGTCCAAATTTTTCAATAACTCTATACTTTTAGTGCTAATTTTAATCAGATAAAAAGTTTTTTTCTGGTGAAATGACCCGGTGGGTGCAAATGTCCCACTGGCCTGTAATTGCCGTGATCCAATTTTTTATTCCGCGTGGACCCTACGACGATACCTAAGGTTTATAATCCCCTTTGATCTGCTGGGTGAACTACCACGTTCTGCTAATCGACAATATGAATTTGTTTTATAGGTTACGGTATCTGATATTGGACAGAACTAAACAAAATGAATTGTTCACAGATTGGAAAATGGTACAAATATGATTAAAAATATTTTAACCCATTAAGTCTAAAAAAACTTCATTTCAGGACGTCGATATTACTATTGACCGTATCGCTCCCAATCCGGCATCTTATTTAGTGAGATCTCTGAGCAACAGTATAACGTCCACATACACGAGCATACTTTCTCGAACGAGCGCAGTGAGGACCAACGTCGATTACCAGTCCTTGATGAGTCTCCCGCTGAACGTCTGGCTCTGTTTCATCGTGTCCACAATTATTCTCATTTTGGTCAAACGGTGCAGCGAAGTTATAATAACTTACGCTGCAGTTTGTTCTCAAAGTGGACTTCGAAAATTTCTGTTTTTCACGTTCGGCGACAGTAAGAATGAATTTGGGTTCTGATTTTGAATCCAGAAAATACTCAAAATGTGTCTATGAATTCCTAGATGAGGATAGTTTGCCCGAGAGTTTCACCGGAAATTTCGTTAAAATGCTTCTGATGTTTCAATTAATGTTACTTGGTGCTTACTACGATGGAAATTTGCAGGCGAGCTTTACTTTTGACAATGGTGATCTCTTCAATACCCTCGACGATTTAATAGGAAAAAGTGTGAAAATAGTTTTCAATAGGAAGTCGTCTGCGGCAGCTTCTTTTTCCGAGGTAAAGGGTTTCAAATTATCTAGATATTTTGTTAAATATAAGACTTTTCTCCCCACAATGCGGAATGAGTCTGCCTAGATTGGTGTTTGCAGGGTATTTTGGTTTCATCACTAGCTTTCAATGTGCATCTGTTCTTGGGCTATATTAATGAGGTACATTTATGTAGAATATAAATGAGAGATCTAATTAAATTATGGGTCTTGCTAGAAAAATATGTATCAATCAGGGTGGACTAACATTTATTTGATTAGGCGTTAGCAACATCTGTACTGTAAAATTGATATTGAATAGCTTAGTACCCCTTTCAAAGGCTACAAAATATATTTTTTAAAGTTATCTCAGTAATAGTTAGTGTAGGGAGCTGTTGGCTCGCGTGGCATGAAGAGCTTGCCACCACCCTCCTACTCATTGTAACCCGATCACCTTTTTAGGGCTTAAAAGTCGCTAGATGACTTGGGTCTAAGGTGGTGCCTTGGATATTAGCCTAGCTGTTTATCTAGCTGATTATAATCTAGTCTCCTTTGACATTGCGCGAGCTGATTATTATTATTATAATAGTTATTTGTAGTATGTTTAATCGCGTGACCTCGCAAAACAAAGTTGCAGATGATTCCTTTTAAAGCCAAGCTCCAAAACTTTCCATTTCATTTACTGTAATTCAAGTTTCTTAATCTTTAGTGTAATAAGTATTAATTAGATAAAAACTGTTGTTTTCGATAAAATATATAATTAGAAATAAATAAAGTTATTTTGGAAGGAAAAGTAAAAATTTTATTTGGGATACGGTTTTAAAACGTCGAGCGAAAGCCTAACTTACCTATTTATGAAATTAAAACCGAAAACGCTGACTTATCATTGAACTGTCCAACAAATAATGGAATGGTAAAATGTGTATTATTTTCGAGAATAGGCGCCCATACGATTTGATAAAGTTTTTCAGAAAACATTGCGTCAAGTCAGCCTGTCTGAAACATGATTTTTGACATCAATTTTTGATCTCTAGTTTATAATCTACTTCAATTAGCTATACCAGCTTAGTGACGTCATGCGCGTTTGTTGATAAAAATAGCTTTAACCACGAGAAACGGAAGAACTTTCTTTAAAATGCTAGTCTTAATGGGCGCCCGCAGGTGGGGCCTTAAAAAATATCTGCGGGTGCCCATGCCAGTCTAGAACCATAGCTAGCAATGAAACTATGACGTTAATATTTATCCACGTTGTTTATTGAAGTAGGGTTTTCGCAGCAGAGCAACTACATGACCAGTTTTAGAACCGCAATGCTGATCCGACCAGCAAGGTGTCAAGCTAGTTTTTCTAGTAATTCTTTGGATGGAACACTACCGGATATGCATAACTTTGGAGACTGTTTTAACCTTTTCTCTTAGCAAATTTTACTCACATACATATTTTCCTTAATGCCACCTTGTTAATGTTTACTAAACAATATTGCTTATAACCAATTTCAATTGGAAAACCACCTCAAAACTCAATCTAACTGCGTTTCTTTGAATCCTAACCAAAAATGGTTCACATGAAAACTTTTCTGCAATATACCCTGATCTCCTTCTACGATTAAATAAAATCAGAAATATTTGACCATAAAACCTTGGGTTAAATTTTACACAATTTATTATTTCTATTTTCTCTAAATAAAAAATTGATCAACAACATATTATGGAAATTATGTTAATTTCTTTTCTAGTTTTGTAAACAGTCGAAAAAATACCGAACGCTATAAAAGAGAAGAGAGTATTCATCTTATCCAAACTTGAAAGAATATTTCAAAGACGACTCCGTAATGACGAAAATGATTTCTGGAAAGAAAGTACTGGTAGATTTCGAAAACAATTTGAGAGCTAATCTGAAATACCTCCCGAAAGAGAAGCAGTGGGAAATATTTCTTCACACCAGTGGCTTACGTAATGAGGAGAAACATTTCCACTCAAGTATTGGAGCATGTAAACTCCAGGTAAGAATCAATTAGTAATAATAAATTTATTGGCTATTCTATTTTTAAGCAATTCAAAATAAATTTGTGTTTTTTGGCAATTTTCGATTACTACTACCCATTTATATAAGCTGCTGTTTTTTGCTGCTGTATATAGAATCAACTCCAACCCGATATAGCCAACTAAAATATTTCCCAATAACAAATAAAAAAATTCTTAAAAGATATTTTTTAAAAGTTCATGCAGTGTCTCAGGGTGACCGGTCAGGCTATTTTGTTCAAAAACTATTTAATCTAGAGATCTGAAATTGGAAGCTTATATTTATTGAAAAGGGAACTTTTTAATTTATAAATTTTATAAAAAGCGAAAAAGATTTCGTAGTTTTCACAAAAATATATTTTCTACGAAAGGCGTCAAAAATAACCTTTTAAAGAAAACTTTTTAGAGATAACTCTCAAACCTTCAAATAAATTGGTTCAATTAAAAAAATCAATTATCAGTTAGATATTACGTCAAGAACAGAAACCAGTAAGTATTACCTTTAATAACTTTGGGGGAGTCATTTTAAAATTAAATTATAAGCATAGCAAAATTCAGTGTACCCAAGAATACAGTTTTATTCAATCAAACAATTACACATTTAGTACTTACTAAATACAACAGGACATGCTATTTGTCCATGAATAAAGCGAATTGATATTGTATTTTATTGGCATTAAACAAAAGATATTAAGTAAGCAAAGTTCAGAAGAGCTAAAAGGTCAAAATAATTACGGTTATAGTTTAATAATGCCTCCTTCTACTGCTGTGCAGATCTTGCTCCGAGTAACCATATTTCTAAATAGCTTCAAAATAATATTTTAAGTGAATATTTACCATTTTCTATGAAATAAAATTAATTTTTAGCTTCGAGAGTACGTTTTAAAACTTTCTCATTCAAACGTTTTGTCTGATGCTTATTGTTGAAATTTTTTTTTGAAAATTGCGAAATATTTTTCGAGTTTCAAATTTAAAATAATCCCTAACCAATAAATGTACCATGAAAATTTCAGAACTTTAAATTAAATAGTTTTTAGGAAGAATGTTTTGGCCATCGCCATGAGACATCCTGTATAACAATTAAAATGTTCGATACTAGTCTAATATTTAATAAATTAATAAACCAGTAAATAATTTTCCATATTTCAGTTTCTTAACCAAAACTAAATAGTTCACCAAATATCTGGTCACTCTGAAAACTATAGTGTATATGTGTGCATGGCTGAAAACTCGGAACCACTCCTTTTGCATTCAGTTTCCTAGATCTCTTCCCACTGGTTTAACAGGTTTTTCCCTTTCCATAAAAACTTTCTGAGGTTAAGGCTAATAGTGTAGGGAGCTGTTGGCTCTCGTGGTATGAAGGGCTTGCCACCACCCTCCTACGCATTCTAACCTGGCCACTGGTAATTCGTGCCTTGGGAATTTGCTTATCCAATTTTTATTTTTATTAGATCGCATTCTAAAAAACAAAATAATTTTATATCATTATTTGCGGCTACAAAATAGATTACAAAAAAATAATAGCATAACCTAAACGGTATTTTTCATATAGGTTTATATAATAATCAAGTTATTTGATTGATTTTAGGATACTGTGGTTCGTCAGCACAAGTCAGTTTACTCCTTGCAGACGAGTGGAAGCGCGACTTCGTGGAGAAAGTGCACCGGAACCAATCATGATCACTGGGCTGTCTTTCAGGGATCTTCTGCCGCCAATCTCATCATATACCTTAATTCTAATATTTGCTTATCTTTATTGCTTAATTCGGTTTCTTTGTATTTATCAGAAAAACAAAAACCCACCAGGCAAAACATAAGGAAAGGAGATAAGACACGATTTAGTTGAAGTACCAATATTTGCGCATAATAGTAACTTTGTGTTTTATACTATGACGTATAAAACGAAGGTTAAAACCTTACCGAGATACACTGAATACCATACATCCCATAGGTAATTCTTAAATACATTCTCCCTACAAATATATTCTAACATAACACATATACAAATATCTTATCACTCAACACTAGGTTGAGTGGTTTATTTAGCTCGGTTAAATTTGTGTTCAGTTTTATTATTTTGCCAAAGTTAGATGAAGTACGAGTATGTTTATTTAAGCGATTATACAAATTATTCGTGAGTATTAAATCTACGTTGGTATTCCATGAACGTCTGAGCCCTTGAATTAAACTAGTCTTCCCCTTTGGTAAGGTGTTGTGACTTGTCTCCAAGGAGAAGGTGATGTTCCTTCATCTTAAATGGAAAACATTTCAGCGTCAACCGAACATTTATCACATTGTTTTAAGCTAATAAAGAATTTGAACTTGTAAAATAAATTAAATATTGCCTTTAGTCGGTAACTGAATGATTTTGTATGCAAAAATGTATGATTTTTTTGTTTCATTAGGGATATTCAAATGTAGAATATTCAGGGTCTTTTCATCCAATACCAGTTTTTATTTTGTTAAATATCATCTGATTAAACTTTTTAAAAAACATCTAATTAGCAGCCCATTTGTTATTATCTTGCAAAAACAAATGTAATTTAATAAATTTAATGAGGGTTAAAAATTTTAAGTGGCTATTTTTGTGCTTTAAAATTTAAATTGGGCTCTTTAAAGAAGATAGGTTTTGTGTGTCCCAAATTTAAAACTTGAGAAGGTGTATAAAGGGTGTTATATTAGACCGTAAATTAAGTAATCTCACACTGGTTGTTAGTAGCTCCCTTAAGGAAGTAATTTAGGGAAAAGTTAAGTACCCTACAGGGAGTACTGCGAAACCCTTAAGCTAGTAGTGTAACACCCGTAAGGGAGTAGTGTAATACCAGAAACAAAGGCAGTCGCTTAGTTCCCAATAAAGCTATCTATCTAGTTTTAAACGAAAACTTAAAGTGATTGTACAGATATTTTAAGAAACCACCTAAAAATATTCCCAGAAAGTGAAGCGAGCTGTCCTAAGAAATCACGCAAAAATATTAACATTAAGCAATGAACCCGTAAAAAAATGTGCTATAGAAAACTATACTAAATCGTATAGAGCTCAGTTGTTTCTCTCTCATCGGGGTTCTATCCCGTATACAGAGTGGCCTGATTTGCTCTGACCAGGCCACTCTCTCATCGGGGTTCTATCCCGTATACAGAGTGGCCTGATTTGCTCTGACCAGGCCACTCTCTCATCGGGGTTCTATCCCGTATACAGAGTGGACTGATTTGCTCTGACCAGGCCACTCTCTCATCTGGGTTCTATCCCGTATACAGAGTGGCCTGATTTGCTCTGACCAGGCCACTCTCTCATCGGGGTTCTATCCCGTATACAGAGTGGCCTGATTTGCTCTGACCAGGCCACTCTCTCATCGGGGTTCTATCCCGTATACAGAGTGGCCTGATTTGCTCTGACCAGGCCACTCTCTCATCGGGGTTCTATCCCGTATACAGAGTGGCCTGATTTGCTCTGACCAGGCCACTCTCTCATCTGGGTTCTATCCCGTATACAGAGTGGCCTGATTTGCTCTGACCAGGCCACTCTCTCATCGGGGTTCTATCCCGTATACAGAGTGGCCTGATTTGCTCTGACCAGGCCACTCTCTCATCGGGGTTCTATCCCGTATACAGAGTGGCCTGATTTGCTCTGACCAGGCCACTCTCTCATCGGGGTTCTATCCCGTATACAGAGTGGCCTGATTTGCTCTGACCAGGCCACTCTCTCATCTGGGTTCTATCCCGTATACAGAGTGGCCTGATTTGCTCTGACCAGGCCACTCTCTCATCGGGGTTCTATCCCGTATACAGAGTGGCCTGATTTGCTCTGACCAGGCCACTCTCTCATCGGGGTTCTATCCCGTATACAGAGTGGCCTGATTTGCTCTGACCAGGCCACTCTCTCATCGGGGTTCTATCCCGTATACAGAGTGGCCTGATTTGCTCTGACCAGGCCACTCTCTCATCGGGGTTCTATCCCGTATACAGAGTGGCCTGATTTGCTCTGACCAGGCCACTCTCTCATCGGGGTTCTATCCCGTGTACAGAGTGGCCTGATTTGCTCTGACCAGGCCACTCTCTCATCTGGGTTCTATCCCGTATACAGAGTGGCCTGATTTGCTCTGACCAGGCCACTCTCTCATCGGGGTTCTATCCCGTATACAGAGTGGCCTGATTTGCTCTGACCAGGCCACTCTCTCATCGGGGTTCTATCCCGTATACAGAGTGGCCTGATTTGCTCTGACCAGGCCACTCTCTCATCTGGGTTCTATCCCGTATACAGAGTGGCCTGATTTGCTCTGACCAGGCCACTCTCTCATCGGGGTTCTATCCCGTATACAGAGTGGCCTGATTTGCTCTGACCAGGCCACTCTCTCATCTGGGTTCTATCCCGTATACAGAGTGGCCTGATTTGCTCTGACCAGGCCACTCTCTCATCTGAGTTCTATCCCGTATACAGAGTGGCCTGATTTGCTCTGACCAGGCCACTCTCTCATCGGGGTTCTATCCCGTATACAGAGTGGCCTGATTTGCTCTGACCAGGCCACTCTCTCATCTGGGTTCTATCCCGTATACAGAGTGGCCTGATTTGCTCTGACCAGGCCACTCTCTCATCGGGGTTCTATCCCGTATACAGAGTGGCCTGAT
The DNA here is from genome assembly GCF_980474605.1 of Leiobunum rupestre. Classification (NCBI taxonomy): domain Eukaryota; kingdom Metazoa; phylum Arthropoda; class Arachnida; order Opiliones; family Sclerosomatidae; genus Leiobunum; species Leiobunum rupestre. Next base: position 10,088,663 of record NC_143384.1, on the reverse strand, counting down.
TTGCTCTGACCAGGCCACTCTCTCAACCAGGTTCTATCCCGTATACAGAGTGGCCTGATTTGCTCTGACCAGGCCACTCTCTCATCGGGGTTCTATCCCGTATACAGAGTGGCCTGATTTGCTCTGACCAGGCTCTTTTCTCAAAACTTATTTGATATATAATTGCAGAAACCTCGAATACCTGCTCACGTTTTTTTTTCATTATTTTTTGACCGCTTGGTGCTAGGGAACAATTTTCAATGAAAAAGTTGTAGAGCGTACTTGAAAACCTACAAATGACATTTTTTCGATCACAAACGAACAATTTTTCACTTAGAAAATGAGGTCAGCCAAAAACAAGTTCACCTTAGCAGGCCAGAGGGTAATTTGACCAAGCTTAGTTAAATTAATTGTTTTTGAGAATATCATGTCAATGGACGATAAGTTTACTATTTAGTTTTTTTATTAACAAGTGAGAGAAAGATAAAAAAGTTATTTCGAATCAAACTAAGAAAAAACATTTTTAATCGAAGCAACGAAAGAGTGGCGAATATACAGGTATGGTTAGATAATTCCTCCGTGTGCTCTGATCCATGTTTCTGAGCGATGAAGCATTCTTTATAATGTGCCGCTGGAAACTGTCCGGAGTGATCAATTGAAAAGCATCGATGATACGCTGACGTAAGTCTTCCAGGCTCGTAACAGGCGTCGCATAGACATGATCTTTGACGAAATCCCACAGTAAGAAGTCCGTCGGTGGGAGGTGGTCAGGCGACCTTTGAGGCCTCTGGGATGGTCCGTTTCGTCCTATCCATCGTTGTTGGGATTCGTAAAAGTGTTCTACTACAGCTCGAGGTTGATGTGGAGGCGCACCGTCATGTTATTACCAGGGTCATCCGTTGTTGGCCAAAAGAATATCTTCTAATTCTTCATTCTGTAACAAAGTGAAGTAACTCTGCCCATTTAGACGGTTTGGCAGGAAAAATGGGCCGATGACTCGATCTCCGAACAGACCGGCCCACACGTTTAACCGAAATTGTTGTTGTTGGTCATGGGGAAATCCCCATCGTGGATTCACATCACTCCACGTGTGATGGTTTTGGTGATTAAATGGTCAGTCTTTCATCGGTCACCAACATCAGATTTAAAAAAACCGGAGTTTCGTTCACCATGTTGCTTAACCAGTTACAAAAGTCAAATCTACGAACCATATCTCCGTCCTGAAGAGCTTGATAAAGTAGAGCTCGAAAAGGATGGAAATTGTGACAATCCGAATTGCTTGCTTGAGAATATGCGGCGATAAACGTTAAAACTAGCTCTTCCTCGTTGATGTTTTGACAACCAGTTCCTTGGTATCTTGGATTGACATGTCCATGGTCCTGGAAATCTCGAACAGCCCCGAGAACGGTGTTGTGACTGGGAAATTTGTCATGATACCGCATAATTGAAAAGTTGACATACCCTAAGAGCGTTTCGATGGGCTTCACCAAAAAATAATTCGACTATTAAAGCACACTGTTCAGCAGAATACTCAGGCATTGTGTAACTTGGCAAACTTGCAAGACTATGACTGCGCTTCATTTTGGGCTATTTTGGTTTAAAAAGCCTATTTATAAATTAAGAAGGTCTAATTAGACCAGCTTATTTTTCTCTCACTGGTTTGTTGACAAGTTATTCTCAAAAACAAATAATTTAACTAAGCTTTTTAAAAAAAAACCTTTTGTCTGCTAAGGCGAACGGGTTTTTTACTGTTCTCATTATCTAAGTGAAAAATTGTTCGTTTGTGATCGAACAAACTTTATATGTAGTCTTTCAAGTATCATCTACATCGTTCTCATTGAAAATTGTTCTCTGGCACATAGCGATAAATTTTTTTTTAAATAAACGTGAAAAGGTATTCGAGTTTTCTGCAATTTACAATTTAACTAAAAACACGTACCCTGAAAATTTTAAAATTATATCTCAAATAGTTTTTGAGAAAATAGCCTGGATAGAGCAAATCGAGTGCTCCATAGAAAATTCTACAGAGATCACTTCGTGAGTCCGTGTTTTTTTGCGTAGTCTGTTCTAAAGACGTGTCTATATATATTTACCAAAGATTCTGTGAAATCTCTTTGTGATATTACCATTGCTTTTCATATGTAATTAAATTCCATAATTATACAGAACATCTACAAAATAATTACTAATTATCGAGGGCACTTCGAATCACCCCCTTTTTTTTCAATATCGAATACCAAATCGAATATCGAATCGATTTCAGAAAGAAACCCGGATCGATTAATAACAGAATCGAAATAAACAAATATGAATCGAATGTTCGAGCCACGAATTTAAATTCCGTCGAATGAAATATCGAATCGAAAATGATTTTCGAATCCAAGAATTGCTCAATAACGAATCGAGCCACGAAACCAGTTTCACGGTTGGAGATTCGACTACAGACGACCCATTTGGCGGCTAAGTTTGAAATATTCAGCCCCTCCTTTGGGTCCTCCTTTAAGATCAGTTCCACCGATTCGATTCGATTGCTCATAATTCGGGTTATCGAATTGAATATAATCTTTTCATTTTAAAAATCGTAGGTTAATTAATGAAATTGAAGTATCGATTCGAGGTTCGTAAATGGATCAAAAATGTTTCAAATCATCGTTACAGATTGCTTATGATCAACTGAATCGCAAATTAGATAAATATTCGGAACTTCCACGCAAACTCTACGAAAGTTTCTACAAAAAAGTTAGTAATTGCTGTACAAATAAATTGAAAAAATGACCCAAGAATAACCACAACTTTCTACTTAAACATAGTGGTGCAATTAAGTGTAATTTCTGTAGAACATTTAGTACGGAAAAGTGTAAAATTTCCTTTAATATGGTTTTCACACTTTGAAACGCTTTCAAAATGGCGCCTAAAAAGATTCTCGAAAAAGAGTTAATTAAGGCCGGGCAATGGATTCTTGAAACTCTGGATTTAACGAAATTAAGCAAATATTGATATCATACCCAAAGTCGTAAATTTGAGAATGTGATAATTAGAGAAGATATGTTAGACAAACGCTTAAAAAAAGCGTCCTGGAAACGTGTATTACAGTAGACGTAGCCAGGGCCGTCACCAGCCCAAAAAATTAGGTAGGGCCATGGTAGGGCACATTTTGAGGTCTACACAGAGTAAAGACGACTTTTATTAGTATTCACAATATCTGAATTCATACGTCGTGTATTTCCTCTAAAAAAACGCAAATTAGCAATGACACTTTAAATTACAATATTTTAATTTTTCTATATGTACAATAATTATACAATCAGTTTTCGAGATAGATAGATCAATCGTTTTATTAGTTTTATTATAAACCAACGACTACCGGGCTACCTTTCACGAGCCGCCCTTACTCCGATCCCTGGAACTAGGCTATGCCTGAATTTCTCTAATTCTCCGGTAGAAGTCGGAGCTCTGCTGATATATTACTAAATATGCCTAGGCGGATATACGGGCCTGATTCTCGGATCGTACTTTCGATCGTATATCGTACCGACCGCCTAAATATCGTACAAATGGCAACTCTGGAAGAGGGAATGGGGGTTGTATGTATCTGTGTTCAGCGATATCTAGATACACGATATCTAGATACGGATCTAGCTACGTTTTTAGGTACTTTTTTTAGGTACAAGATACTATTGTGGGTAAAAGATACTAACTTTGTTCAGGCGAACACAGATATATAAAAATCTCTTACACAAACCTTTTTTTCCGTATCTGTTTGCAAAGAATGTATCTTATGTATCTAAATTATTGCCCTTCGGTATCTACCTTTTTTTGAGGTGCTATATCTGCGACGTTCCTTATCTGTATCTTTCTTGTTTTGGTAGTTATTTTTAATACATCGATAAAAAGATATACCAGGTGCAAAGAGTGAAAACGAACGTAATTATGGTTTTAGTTTGAATAAGCATTAGTAGTAGTAAACTAAATATGAACATGTAAAAATCCAAGATGGCCGCCAAGATGGCCACCAAAACAACCCCCCACCCCCCCCCCCAAAAATATTTTCAAAAACAAAAAAATTTTGTCCTTGGAAAAATCGAAAAACATATTTTTGTTTCAATCTCAAATTTCACCTTGAAGATGATCTTTGACCTCGACGCCTGACACCTGTCCACAACCACTAAGCCTCGGTCTATCAAATCAACAAGTTTGGTCACGATCGGACAAGGTCGAACCGAGATATCGGCGGTAATATGTGACCCCACCAAATACTTACGTTAATTTACTTTTGGTGTCATTTTTTCGTTTTTTTCGTTTTTTGGCCATTTAAAATGCTAATTAGTTATTTGCGAGATGGGGAAACGAATTCGCGACCTTCGCTTTATACCCTTGGCGGTTTTGGCCCCACCCAAAATACTTTAAAGAGTTAATAAACGTGTCTAAACTTGCAATAATAACTATTTCTATAAATAATAATTGTTTTTACATTTAAAAGTCAAAGGATATGTGTAAGCGTAAGACGTCTCAAAAATCGAGCTCTTTAAAGGTTAAAAAAATGAAGTTATTTATGGGGAAACCAGAAATTAAATGCAAATCGCCTACCGAGAATCCTTGTTATTATAATGAGCCATGTCGCAAACACGCTTTTAATTTCTTTGATAATTTAAACTTTAGTGTTAAATGCTGGATTTGTCAAAAACAATGTCTTGACAAGACAATTTTTAAACAACACTTAATGGATCACTTATCGAGTAGTTATAAAAATCAAATTCGTATTGATGTTTGCGATTGTCTTCATTCAAAGAAACCAGAATATACAACCAAAGAAGAAATATTAGACGATCAAATTATTGATTATTTGAACGAGTTTAACGTAAAACATCAAGAATGGTTAAACGAGTTTGTTAATGGTACTGGAACTCCAAAGAAAATTCAACGTAAAAAAAAGACAACTGGTATTAAGTCCGAAGAAACTTTAAATTCAACAATGAAATCAAATATTGTATTTCCACCGGACTTTGTCATGCCATCTGATGAGCAGATGGAAGCTATTATTTTTTTTCAAGAATATTGTAAAAATAATCAAATTTTAACTCTTAATCAAGTTGAAACACCCATTGAGGTTTTGGAAAATCTTGAACAAACTTGTCAAATGATTGAAAATATGTAAATAAAGCTGATTTTCTAATATATTGTGATTATTTTTCTTACGTAAAAATAGATATTTTAACTCTTTAATGTTAAGGTTTAGCGTGGTAGATCGGTAGCGTTGCAGGACGTTATTCAAACAGTCTCAAGTTCAAATCACAATCCTTTCGATCTATCACGCTAAATCTTTTATTAGTATAAAACGAGATGTCGCCCAACTGAAACTGTCATTATAAAGATGTCAAGTTTCGTAGTATTTCTACCTTCGAACGCATCACCCGATATTTACCCGGAAAATACACCTTCTAGCTTTAAAGTTCAATTAGCAAAACCTTTAAATTTTAATAATGAAAAATGGTCTTGCGCATTAGCAGAAATAATTCTTCCTGAAACTTATTCGAATATAACAAATGAGTATTCGCATTTCCAAGTAGGGCACGTGTCAGATGTTATTTCACCCGAAGAAAATCAATGGGATTATATTAAAATTGAAATTCCACCAAAACGTTACGAGGGTGATCTAGATCGAAATAAGAATAATATTCCAACATCTCTTCAAAATAATATACTCAACGAGTTTGCTAAAACTATTGAAGCCAATCAAGTACTTAAAGGAAAAATACATATGAATACGGTAAAAGTTGACGAAAACGAAGACAGTTCAAAATTAAAAATACAGTTACAAAAAGATGTGCAAGTAAGAATACCTCAAGCATCGCCCCTAGCATCTGTTCTGGAATTTCGAGAAAATGATTTTGTCGACAGTGATTATCTTTCTAATTATCCTCTCTCGAATCACGCTAAAACTATTTCTTTAACTTACGCAACAAATTTTATCGAAGTACGAATTAAAAAAGCGTTAGTTGTGAATAAATATCAACAAAAATATTTACCACGACAAATTCCCGTGGAAGAAATACAATCACAACCCAGGAGAAAAAAAACAGAAAATTAACAAGAAACCGAAACTAAAACCAGAAGTGAAACAAGAGGAAAAACCAAAACTTGAACCAAAAACAAATTTAGAAGAAAAGCCAAATTTTAAACTAGAAGAAAATATAAACAACATTTTACCAACAGAACCTTTAATTCTAAATATTAATGAAGACGTCAACCAACCAGAAGTTTTCAATCCTTCCGAAGAAAATATTCTACCAAGTTCTCTCCCAATACCCATTAATCCACCATCTCAGCCTGTTATTAAACAAATACAATGGAATAATTACGCGATTGTTTTTGAAGCGGGCAGATATGAGGGAGAAAGACAATATAATAATGAAATTCAACCGTTCACATTACACTTAATTATACGTGATTTATTAGAACGATGTAAACCAAGACAGTTTGATGGTTTAAAAACCGCAATATCTTCCGATGATGAAGATAATTTATATTTTAATTTAGAAATACCGGTAGGAATGGAAATTAAATTTCAAAATCCATTAGCAGATCTTTTTAAAATTCCACCAGACACTTATTTTACGGGTATTCAAAAATTTGGACCGTTAAATAATTTAAATAATATTACTTTTAATTCGCGTACTAATTTTATCGACATACGTATTGAGACAACAAAAATACCGCAATTTGAGCAGGAAGATTGGGCTTTCTATACCGTATCAATCATACAACCTTTTTTATTTGAAGGTCAGAGAGATGATTTTGGAAATATTATCCCATTATCTTTGCATAGGCAATTAAAAAACGAGATTCAACAGGCGACTAACTTCCCCCCTTTAAATCGGTACGAAATTAGTTACGCAATAGAAGAAATAAATCGAGGTCATTACTTAAGAATTTCATTTCCTAAAGATCTACAAATTGCCTTCACTGGGAGATTAGCAAATATTTTTAATATAAACGCGCCATAATTTCAAAATGGTGTAATTAGCAGTCAAAATCCTTTAAAAGTTTATGAGGAAAAATTTATGTCAGATGAGGAATCTGTTATAGATTTTAGGTACAATAAAAATATTCCAATCGAACACCCTAACTGGGAAAATGACAGTTATACGTTTGAACGAAACTATTACGAGGCTGATAAAGATTTAAGCGGGAATTTTAAACCGTTATCTGTTCATTTCAAAATTTTGAATGAACTTCAAAAATATTTTGATTCGCATATCTCACTTAAGGTTGGATTTTTTTTTTTAAAGAAAATGGAAATTATTATTTTCAAATTGAGTTAATGAGTGGGCTGGAAATTAAAATATTCGGTCCTCTAGCAGACCTCTTACAAATTGAGTACAAAGTAGATTATATATCCTCAGTTTATAAAAGCAAACCATTAGACCCTCTTCAAATTAGATTAGAATTAGATAATACGGCTAATTTTATAATTTTTCGAAACGATTTAAACAGAGTTGAGAATAGTCGACGACAAAAACGTGATATTGATTTCCACAATTACGAACATGGTAAAAATAATAAACTAAATATTGTAGACAAATTCCATTGTCGAATTCCAACTGGTGTGTACCACACTATTGATGATATTTTATTAGCAATGAAACAATCATTGCCACATCAGAGTTGGGCTAAATTCGAGTTTAATTTTAATTCAGATTCGACAGTTTCAGTTAAAGGTTTGGGTGGAAACAGTTTTTTAACCTTTCCAATAGATAACCCCAAACTCGGGCGAATGTTAGGTTTTTCAAACAATCAAATTGAAAGGCCTCTTTTTAACGAAATAGGCATGTACCCCGCAGATCTCAACCACGGAATATCCGGAATTTATGTCTATACAAATATTATACAACCTATAATAACAGGACACACTAATACCCCCCTGCTGAGAATTATCAAATTAAACGAAAATAAAAATCGAGCACAGGTTGAAAGATTTCATTTTTTAGACCATTTTCCAGTTCTCTACGATCAAATACAGACTATAGAAATTTCTTTAAGGTCGGATTACGGTGAACTCCTGCCATATAAAACAGGCAAGACTATTATTAAATTAATATTTAAAAGACTGGATGCTTAGTCTAAAGTACACTTAAAACAAGCTCATCATGGAAAGATATTATCATCATTATGTTCAAACAGGACGCGGATATAACATCTTTCGAGGAAGCCAATATCAGACTGGACGTGGATTTGGGTCAATTTTTAAAAGTTTAGCAAGATTCGTAACACCTCTTTTTCGACCCGTAGCTAAATCACTCGGTATTCAAGGGTTGGTTATGGGGAAAAGGATAATGGACGATGTTGTTGCTGGTCAAAATTTTAAGGAGTCGTTAAAAAAATAGTAAAATTGCTGGAACAAATCTTTTAAATAGTTTCGGTGATACCATATTAAATACACAGAAAGGCTCTGGAGCTCGAAGAGTAAAGAAGCGCAAATCAAAATTACGCAATAAGCAAAGACAACGCAAGAGAACAAAAACCGATTTTCTTGACTAAAGCATTATGCCTCAATTTGAATCTATGTGTTCGGAGTTGGAGCTTTTTAACGAACCCCTGATTAATGGTAATATTGAGTTGAATAAATTTGTAGACTATTTCCCTATAGCTCCCTTATCTAATGCTACACAGATTGATTTTTCTATCCCCGGGGGAGATTATTATATTGACATGTCAAACTTGATGCTTAAAATTCGAATTCGGGTTAAAAAAGAACAAAACGGTGTTTTAATAGATATACCTGCAGCCGAAAAAAAAGTATCACTATGCAATCTTCCATTGCATTCTATTTTTAGCCAAATAGACGTGTTTATGAATGAGACTTTAGTACAATCTAGCAACAACTGCTACCCATATTTAGCATATTTAGCAACAGTTTTAAATTTTGATAAAGGCGCCAAACAATCTTACAAAACCGCCGAGGGCTATTACGAAGACGGGTTTTGCGACCCAACGCTAGCGTTTAACGATGCTAATAAAGATATGAAAAATAATGGAATTTTAAAAAGAAGTAAAGATATTGCCCCCCCCCCCCCTCCCCTCTGCACAGCCCTGCATAATTTACAGAACCAAATAACCTTTCACTTATGAATCTATCTGCAATGGCTAAATCCACGAAACGATAGGTATCTCCAACTCCATTTTGTACAATTTTAATCCATGGATCACCATTATCTTTTATGTTTAGGAATGGTAAATCCAGTCGACAAAAAATTCCATCATCATCCCGTAGTAAAAGTTGCCATCTACAAATTCGTTTTACAACAGGTAATTTCATTTTAATTATCAAAATAATTTAATTAAAAGCGCACCTTGCTTTAGATTCATTCAAGCTCGGTGTTGACACAATTTTTTCTAATTTGGCCTGTATTGTGGCAGTTCGAAGTTGATTGTTACAACCGCCTGCTTTTTCAACCGCTTTTAAAATACTGAAACCCTGTTTCTTCATTTCTTGACTAGAACCTGGAGTTTCCGAACTCGTTCCTGAATTCGGAGATGGGGCTACTGTTTTCAAAATTGATCTTAAAGGTGTTGGTGATGCCACTTTCTCAATATTTTTACAGGTTATTAGACTCATGAAAGGACAAGATACGGATGGAAAATTTGATGCTGGAATACGGAGTTATAGTTATTGTAAAGCTACCAATGATAATGAAATGTAAAATTACTTCTACATGGGCAGACCCATTTAAATAATATCTTGGTGGAGTCTCCAAGTATGTTTGACTCTTTCAGCTCATTATTAACTTCAAAACATCTGGATGGAAGAATAACGTAACCTCTCGCTATTTTCAATCTGTGCCTGTGAAAAATATTCTTATCACTTTTTCCATTCTAAGCAATCTTTAAATGAAGACTTATTACCAAGGAGGGTGTATTTTAACAACACTGCCATTTTTAACTCCGTATTCATCAATTATATTTTGATTTAGTAGCAATGTACAGTTTTCTGAAAGTTGAGTACCGATTTGAGGTGATATTAAGGCATTCGAGGTGTTTTGGATTTTACAGTATGCCCAATTTAAGCCTCTTTCTTTATGGAGTTTCAAAATACGTAAAATTAGAATTTTCACACTGTCTAAATATAAAAAAATAGGAATTTTAATAACCAACATTCACTTGTACATTATCATAAAGCGCATTTCATAAAAACTATTTATGGGACTAGAATTTAGCACCTTTCTTGGTTGATTTGGTCAATTGGTGTTGCCAAATTGCTTTGGATGATTTTTCTCGGATATCCAATTTCCTTAACTGATCAGCAAACCCACCTCTGAAATTAATCTATTATTTTATTGAACAACCAAATTATTTCACTAACTGTGTACTTAATTGGTTTTTTCTTCTTTCCAGAATCTACCAATAGTGGATTTTCTTTGTTTGTTTTTTCTGGGGTTTTATGTTGCCAAGATATTTGTTGTATCCATGTAGTTCCTTTTCTTTCATCATGCTTTGACTCTGGAGTTTTGGGAGTTGATATGACTTGCGAACTATTCTCTGAAGAGTGAAATTTGCCACTGTCATTATCTGGTTTTTTTGGAGTAATAGTTACGCAGGGTGTGTCTGTAACTACAAAACTATCGTCAAAATTTGACATTTCTTCATAATGCTCTTGCATTTCTGTTGTCTCATCTTTATTTGAATTTTCTGTACATAAAAATTATTTTTGATACACATTTTGTAGTTTTAGTACACTTGGGTGTCCAATAGGCCTACCTGTAATTTTAAATACCTTCTACGAATTGATGTAATTATAATTATTTTTAATTATACACTTAAAATATTTTTAACATTTGTGTTTTTATATTTTTCAGCCTTCAAATTATTTATACAACCTTCTTTAATTCTTTATTATTAATTTAATTTGTTAGCTTTTAGTTTTATTGTTAGTGTTTCATATGTTGTTAAGTGTATAAAAAATATATTGAAATATCATAGTTATTAAATATTATAATAACTAATTGTGTTTTTTTGATTACTTAAAATAGCATTGTTTTTTAAAATAATAAAATATTTGCGAAAAACTTATTTATATTAGTTTAATTATTTAAAGTATTTTGGGTGGGGCCAAAACCGCCAAGGGTATAAAGCGAAGGTCGCGAATTCGTTTCCCCATCTCGCAAATAACTAATTAGCATTTTAAATGGCCAAAAAACGAAAAAAAACAAAAAATGACACCAAAAGTAAATTAACGTAAGTATTTGGTGGGGTCACATATTACCGCCGATATCTCGGTTCGACCTTGTCCGATCGTGACCAAACTTGTTGATTTGATAGACCGAGGCTTAGTGGTTGTGGACAGGTGTCAGGCGTCGAGGTCAAAGATCATCTTCAAGGTGAAATTTGAGATTGAAACAAAAATATGTTTTTCGATTTTTCCAAGGACAAAAATTTTTTGTTTTTGAAAATATTTTTAAGGGGGGGGGTGGGGGGTTGTTTTGGTGGCCATCTTGGCGGCCATCTTGGATTTTTACATGTTCATATTTAGTTTACTACTAAAACTTAACACTTTTTTCCAACATGGCCGCCAAGATGGCCACCAAAACAACCCCCCCATCCCCCCAAAATATTTTTCAAAAACAAAAAATTTTTGTCCTTGGAAAAATCGAAAAACATATTTTTGTTTTCAATCTCAAATTTCACCTTGAAGATGATCTTTGACCTCGACGCCTGACACCTGTCCACAACCACTAAACCTCGGTCTATCAAATCAACAAGTTTGGTCACGATCGGACAAGGTCGAACCGAGATATCGGCGGTAATATGTGACCCCACCAAATACTTATGTTAATTTACTTTTGGTGTTACTTTTTTCGTTTTTTCGTTTTTTCGCCGTTTAAAATGCTAATTAGTGATTTGCGAGATGGGGAAACCTTCGCTTTATAGCCTTGGCAACGTTTGGCCACACCCAATCACGTGATATCCAACTTACCCCTGTTGAAAATTAAACTTTATTTACTTTTTGGAAATAAATAAATAAACAATCAATACATAGTTTGCATCCCTACGTCATCAATGACGCAGTTCCAAGTATAGATATAAGAACCAAGAATAAATATTTAATTTGAGCTAGAATGAACTATGCCGCCATTTTGCCGGTGTAGATTTCTTAGTAAAACGGGAGGGTTAACAGTTTCAATCGTCTGTTTGCGAATTTTAATTATTTTCAAATGATTAAGAAATTAGTTTCACGTTAAAAATGGTTATCTGCCTGGTTAAAAATTGTTCGAGTAGTTCAATTACCAAGGGAGAGCGAAAATTGTTTATTTTATTCGATAGCGAAGGTAATTGTAAAAAGGATGACTGCAAATGCCTAACTTTGATAAGCTTTGTCAACTTCTTTTCGTAGATATTTCTGTCGTAATTTGATATTTTATTTAAATAACCCGGCCTTAGAATCTTATCTGACTTTGTTTAGGGCCCATTTAAAATTTTAAAGCATAAATCTAATTAGTTTTGTAGCTTTGACGAGATTACAAACAAAATGGCTACCTATTTAGTAGCTACGTGCGAAATGGTTTGAATTTTTGATCGCCCTCCCAGTTTCCTTGGAGACCATAGGCCCCTCCCTTCGGTGCAAACTATGTATACACATTTTAAAACAAATTACAATGGGGCTGGTCAATATCCGCCCGAGATATAGCCCCTTATGTATAACCCCGGTCGAAATAAAATACAATTTAACTTACCCCTGTCGAAATAAAATACATATTTTAAAACACAACAAATTGCAATAGGCCTGATTGGTCAATATCCGACCAATAACTTATGTTTTACCCCTGTTGAAATGAAACTTTATTTACTTTTGGAGATAAATAAATAATACAATAACGACATAATAAACAATCAATACATATTTTAAAAACACAACAAATTACAATGAATAAAAGCGGTATTTATTTAAGTAATTGTTTGTTTTATTTAAATAATAGTCTTATTCACTTTCAATTATTTAAACATTTTGCAATTTTTATTAAACTATTAGTTATTTAAATAAATATTGAAATATAGCCGAGCTTATTTTATTCATGGATTAATCTACTGCCGAGCACTAACTTTTGCAACTCGAAAGGCTATAATTTTACCCAAATAGATGTCTGGTTAATTTTTAATAGTAAAATAATATATTCTAAAGTTGGAAAAACATTTTTAAGTTACATAATCAATAAAAATTCCAAGAACCATTTATTGAAAATAAATAAAAAATAATTAACTTTTTTAAATTAAAAATAGCAACATTGTAGATAGAATTTTCTCTGACTATACACAGTAAACGAACGGCTGATTATTGGTGACTATATTAAAACAAAATTAAATTTATTAATTTGAATTATTTTCAAAATTAAACATTACTTACATTGATTGATAATTTTAACTTTCTGCTGAAACACGTTACCAGAAACACGGTCTATGAAATTCTGCCGGATTGCGAGCTATATCTTTAAATTCATAAATAAAAAACTACCTCTAGGATATAACTGGTTCAACATTGTAACCTTGTAAAACTGATTTGATACCCACCCTTAATTATCGTCACGTGTAAACGTTATCAACTACAGTTACAGCCTTCTAAAACTAGTTTGGATTTTTCAACAATTGACTAATTATATCAATTAAACGCAAAAATGTTTATTAACATCTGGTATTATTGATCCTACTCTATTTTTCCCAACTTTCGCATTTCCGCGCCAGATTGAATTAATCAATAAAATTATAAACGCAGATCACGTTTTGCCAGGAGACATTCCACAGAGCCAGTGAGAAAAAAAAACTGGTTGCTCTAACAAACGTTGTATATATTTAATGTGAATTAAAAAACGGTTTTTTTCAAAAAATTCAATTTTATTTTGTATTGCTCTGTTGTTTATGTAACTTTTCTCTATATAATACAAGAAATATTTATAAAAAAAAGATTTATTTCATTTTATACACAGTGTTTTTTTAGATCGAGGATAAATACATACTGAACTTTATTCAGATTCTATACAATCTGTATCTCTCGAACGTCTTCTATTTCCTCTTACACCACATATTATACAAATTAAATGTTGAGGAAAGATTAATAATGCATCCGATGGAATTCTCATTGATAAACAATTGCCTTGTCTAAAAACAACAGGTTTGTAGTAAAATCGACATTGTTTATTCCAACAATAATACAGGAGTCCACCATATGTTTCTAACGACTCAGTATATCCAAAACAATAAGGACAACAAATAAAACCATCTTTTTGTGCTTTAACAGAACCTCTTTCTAACAAATTTTTGCAAGAACTCTCGTCCACTGTATAAAATGAAGAAATAATTAAAAATATAATTAAAGAATATTAAAATTACTAAATAACATACTTTTATCTCCAAAATTGAAGAAAAACTGTATTTCTTAATATTCAACTCTCTCGTTTACACGGCGAATATATTTCTAATGATTAAAGGTATAATTCAAGTTTTTATACAAATTATGTATGTGTAGATATTAGTATTATCATAAATTAAAAACCCCGAAGATTTCAGGTTATATAAAAATAAGTCAAGGTAAAATCTTTTTTCATAATATAGTATATTTAAAATCACCTTTAGAAATAATTAATCAAATAATTATGTTTCAAAAATAATTTATATTTTGTAATTATTTTCAACCTTATTAAACGATAATTATAATACAAATTTATCGTAAATACATGTACTTTTTATATATTAAAAAGGGTGTTCGTATCGTTGGAATGTGCTTTCCCCCATCAATACACAAACCTGCTAACCTTGAGGAATTTAATATTTTTCAAAATATAAGTTATTTGTTGAGTTGTATAATATCACTGTAAAACCTAATTGCGAGTAAATTTTTTTTATTATATCACAGTTGAAATGGGAAAACGCGAGATGTCTCAAAAATCGCCCTCTTTAAAAGTTAAAAAAATGAAGTTATTTATGGGGAAACCAGAATTTAAATGCGATTCACTAGTTGATAATGAATGTTATTTTGACCAGCCATGTCGAAAACACGCGTTTGATTTTATAGATAGTTTTAAATTTAGTGTTAAATGCTGGGTTTGTCAAGCTTTATTTCTGGAACGAAGAGTTTTTAAGATGCATCTGATGAACCATTTGACATCTAGTTATTTTAATAAAACACTTCTTAATATTGATGTTTGCGATTGTCTTCATTCAAATCAACCGAAATACACAAGCGAAGAAGAAATATTAGACGACCAAATTATTGATTATTTGAACGAGTTTAACGTAAAAAATCAAGAATGGTACGATGATTTAGTAATCGACGGTAAGATTCAACCTTCGAACTCAAATGTTGAACCAACTAGTAAAGAAGAAAGTATAGATTCGAATATTCTTAACATGGCTGAAGAAACGTTGAATTCTTTAATGGAGTCTAACCCTGTACTTACAAACGATTTGAAAATGCCGAGCGATAATCAGCTGGAAGCACTTATTTATTTTGAAGAATATTGTAAAAATAATCAAATTTTAATCCCCAACAATGCGGAAACTTCTATTGAAGTATTGCAAAATCTTGAAAAAACTTGTAAAATGATTTAAAACATGTAAATAAATCTTTTTTCTATAAAATACACTGTTATTATTTTCCATAAGAGATGATAAAATAGCGCAATTGATTTGTGAGAGAATATTTTATCCATCAGTAGTAGAGTGTGAAGTATGTTTAACCAAGACTTTACCTAAAGTTTTGACATAATATACTATTTCTTGTTATTAAACAGAAATTTAAAGAAACGGAAAGAGGATGTCATGGGTTCGGTTCAACCAACTAACACAACTTAATGTTTATAATTTAATTTATGTAAAATAATTAAATAAATATTTAACAAACAGTTAAAAAATGTTGGTATATATGATTATATATAGAATTTGTTAAAATAGAGTTAATATAATTTTATTACAAGAAAACAACAATGTATAAATACAATTCCGATTAAAAAATTAACTGGGTATATATGACCAATTCTTTCTAAATCAGATCATCCCTTCTATGATTGTTTGATGAATATAATTATTGATAAAATAAGTCTCTCCAAGTTTAGTAATAAAAAAACTCAATAACGCATAATTTTTTTATTAACAATTGATAGCATCGACCCCACACAAAATTATTTAAAAGCTTTAAAAATTATAAATGTGAAGCATGAAATATTTCACTGAGTTTGTAAATTGAATTTTCTGAAATAAGTTGACAACAAAGATAAATCTAAGCGTAAATTAAACTTAAAATTAGGTAAATGAATATCGTAAGGTACCAGAATTTACGTACGTCTTATTATCTGGAATTTTTAGGCATCTTAACTACTATAAGCGTATTAAAACTTAATTTAATGTATTTGTCCGCGTGAAAAAATTTGCATTCGTGAACGTTTCTCTTCGTGTATTGAATAAACGTAACAAATTAAGAATAAATCGTTCTTATTGTATCTTGGTCTGTTTATTGTATTTGTACGTTTTCTGGTTCAATAGGCTACAATAAGTTTTGAAGATGACATATGGAGTTATTTATCTCCCGTCTTTTAATGTAAACAACCTATATTATGTGTAAACTATGAAATACATTTATAATTACATTTATTATTACCACTATTATAATTTCTAGAGGGCTGTATTTTTAATTTGAATGGTTTCTTTATTAAGCGTACAGTCAATGGTTTTTATTGTTGCTTGCTTATGCTTCATTTTAATTATATTTATAATTAATTTAATTGGGTACAAATATTAAATAATGGAAAATTTCGTTACAAAAATGTATGTAGGTATATTGTATTTTTTAATACATACAACCATCTATTATTATTTTACATTTTAGCGTATACGTCACAAGATTGGATTAAAGACTTAGTTATTGGCAACAGCAAATATAATATATATAACTTAGATTAGTCAATTTATCATTTTCACAAGCACGTTGGTATTTTATAACGACAAAACGATCGTTAGGTTTCATGGAAAACGAAATAATGGGCGGGAATAATAGAACTGGCACGTGCTTTCCATAATGATGTTAGTGTGATGATTAAAAAAAGAATTTTATTTAAAACCGGCACTCTATGAACAAATACCAAAAATTTTGATTTTTATGGATTTTTGCCTATTTCATTACTTTTGACACATAACAGAATAAAATCTGTTGACGACAGTCGAAAAAAATGAGTGCTGAACAAAATAAAGAATTGTGTAAGGAGAATGAATTGTTGTCACTACAGCATACAATTATAGAATTGAAAAAACAGAAACGAAAACTTCAAGCGGAATATATAGCAGAGAGAATACTCCTTGAAAGTTTGTTACCTTTCATACGAAAGGAACCTATCTAACGAATATTTGCAAAGGATTTCGGAAGAAAAAAGATTATTGAGTTAAGATGAATTATCCACGTGGGGTTTTTTTCGCCCTTTCTACGGTTTAATTGTTGAAAGACGGAAAGATTGTGATGTACCGTTAATAGTTCGCGGTAATCAGATTCATTTGTGTCCATTTATTCTTGCCAAATTGGAAATGTAAAATAATATCACAAAAAAAAGTTAAAAAATTTTTTATTTATAATTTTTATTTCAAGGTGTAACGATAAAATATTTTTGTGTAACCTGTTTAAAATCGGGTTGTTAATGTAGTTTATATTACGTGGTCTGTTAGAAAAAACAAACCACATCGCTTTCTATACAAACTAGTTTCGCTTTGATTTTTGTTGGCGAATAATGACTTATAAAGAAAATAAGGAACCGTTTAAGGACTATGAACTGATTAAACATTTAAATAAAGAATTGAAAAAACTTAATCGAAATCTTGAAATGGATTTAATTGCACAAAGAATGATATATTTTCAAAAAGAGCATAATTCTCACGAAATTCTTTTGGAAGGAGCCCCAAAAACTGGGTTCTTAAAGGCGATAGACAATTTAGTGGTTTTTATAGATAGCGTGTTAAATGTTATTAACGATAGTTCCTTTGTGTCAACAAAAAATGTTGTAAAATATTAATAAAAGTTTTAAATTTTAAATCAGAGTTTTTATTTTAGAGTGTGACAGCTAGAAGGATGTAAGATAATTTAAAAACAAATTATAACAATTTTTTACAAACATATTTAATTTCAGGTTCAGAGTTGAAAATTATTTTATAACATTGTATTATTCATTTTTGAGTTTTATGTTATAAATTTACATAATACTATTACATACTAAACAATCAGATAAAACAACCCTCATCAAGGCGGAGTTTCCCCAACTGTCTTAGCCGGCGGGCTATCTTAGCGTGAGGGAAAACGTTACGCGCACCAACTCCAGGGTATACCGGGAGAAAAAGCCATTTCGCGCGTAGCTACTAAATAGGTAGCCATTTTGTTGGTAATCTCGTCAAAGCGACAAAACTAATTAGATTTATGCTTTCAAATTTTAAATGGGCCCTAAACAAAGTCAGATAAGATTCTAAGGCCGGGTTATTTAAATAAAATATCAAATTACGACAGAAATATCTACGAAAAGAAGTTGACAAAGCTTATCAAAGTTAGGCCTTTGCGGTCATCCTTTTTACAATTACCTTCGCTATCAAATAAACAATTTTCGCTCCCCTTGGTAATTGAACTACTCGAACAATTTTTAACCAGGCAGATAACCATTTTTAACGTGAAACTAATTTCTTAATCATTTGAAAATAATTAAAATCCGCAAACCGACGATTGAAACTGTTAACCCTCCCGTTTTACTAAGAAATCTACACCGGCAAAATGGCGGCATATTTCATTCTAGCTCAAATTAAATATTTATTCTTGGTTCTTATATCTATACTTGGAACTGCGTCATTGATGACGTAGGGATGCAAACTTTAACCAGGCAGATAACCATTTTTAACGTGAAACTAATTTCTTAATCATTTGAAAATAATTAAAATCCGCAAACCGACGATTGAAACTGTTAACCCTCCCGTTTTACTAAGAAATCTACACCGGCAAAATGGCGGCATATTTCATTCTAGCTCAAATTAAATATTTATTCTTGGTTCTTATATCTATACTTGGAACTGCGTCATTGATGACGTAGGGATGCAAACTTTAACCAGGCAGATAACCATTTATAACGTGAAACTAATTTCTTAATCATTTGAAAATAATTAAAATCCGCAAACAGACGATTGAAACTGTTAACCCTCCCGTTTTACTAAGAAATCTACACCGGCAAAATGGCGGCATAGTTCATTCTAGCTCAAATTAAATATTTATTCTTGGTTCTTATATCTATACTTGGAACTGCGTCATTGATGACGTAGGGATGCAAACTATGTATTGATTGTTTATTTATTTATTTCCAAAAAAGTAAATAAAGTTTAATTTTCAACAGGGGTAAGTTGGATATTACGTGACAGACAAACTTGTCAAGGCTATAAAGCGAAGGTCGCGAATTCGTTTCCCCATCTCGCAAATAACTAATTAGCATTTTAAACCGCTAAAAAACGAAAAAACGAAAAAAATGACACCAAAAGTAAATTAACATAAGTATTTGGTGGGGCACATATTACCGCCGATATCTCGGTTCGACCTTGTCCGATCGTGACCAAACTTGTTGATTTGATAGACCGAGGCTTAGTGGTTGTGGACAGTGTTCGAGCGTCGAGGTCAAAGATCATCTTCAAGGTGAAATTTGAGATTTAAATTAAAAACTTTTGAGTATATTTTCCAAGGACAAAAATTTTTTGAAAATATTTTGGGGGGGTGGGGGGTTGTTTTGGTGGCCATCTTGGCGGCCATCTTGGAAAAAAGTGTTAAGTTTTAGTCCTTCTCTACTAGCATTATCTGGGTTTCTATCAGGCATCTCTTCGGGGGGGATGTCTACCTCCCGGGCGTTAAGAGCTTGCCAATGGACATCACACACACGTTTGTCGGGTAAAATCCACCCTGATCCTAGTTACCTTCCCCCGAGGAAACGTTTCCGAGAGAAACACTGGGCATTATTGACGTTTGTACCGCAAGAGTCAGACTCAGGGGTGGACAGGCGCCTTTTTCGTGAAGTGGGTACTGTAGGCCCCTAAAAAATCACTTTTCAAGCGGTGGATAAGGAATAATCACTTTATTTATTTTTATCCACAAACGAAAATTATCCGGGAAAAAACGAATATTTTACATGTTAAATTGCTATATAGCCATGGATAAACAGTTAATCGTAATTTTTATGGTTAATCAAAACTTTAGCGCTTAATTTATCGGCTTCACCGAGCTCTAAGTCAAACTAAGGGTAGTTTTGGTCGCGGCCACGTGAGATCACGCTCACCAGCCCACTAATAATACGGAAAGTTTGGTGACTACCGCTGAGTTCAGTGTTTCTCCATCTTTCCGCTACTATCCTATCATAAAGGAAGACGACGAAGCAGTCGACGATATGACGTAGGGGAAGTAAGGGCATGGCGACAAAGGCGACCGCCTAGAGCGCCGCCCTCAGCGGCACTTATTGGGGGCCAGCTTAAATCCGTCAAGGGGGGTAGCCGAAGTCTGGACCCGGAACCCCCCTGGTCTACCCCATTTGCCCGCACTTAGCGACATGTTTTGGGATCCCGCAGTTAGCAACACTAATTGGTATCCCGCACTTAGCGGGGGTTTTTGGCTCCCCCCGTACTTAGCGACATATTTTGGATCCCACAGTTTGCGACACTTATTGGTATCCCGCACTTAGCGGGGGTTTTTGGCTCCCCCCGTACTTAGCGACATATTTTGGATCCCACAGTTTGCGACACTTATTGGTATCCCGCACTTAGCGGGGGTTTTTGGCTCCCCCCGTACTTAGCGACATATTTTGGATCCCACAGTTTGCGACACTTATTGGTATCCCGCACTTAGCGGGGGTTTTTGGCTCCCCCCGTACTTAGCGACATATTTTGGATCCCACAGTTTGCGACACTTATTGGTATCCCGCACTTAGCGAGGGTTTTTGGCTCCCCCCGTACTTAGCGACATATTTTGGATCCCACAGTTTGCGACACTTATTGGTATCCCGCACTTAGCGGGGGTTTTTGGCTCCCCCCGTACTTAGCGACATATTTTGGATCCCACAGTTTGCGACACTTATTGGTATCCCGCACTTAGCGGGGGTTTTTGGCTCCCCCCGTACTTAGCGACATATTTTGGATCCCACAGTTTGCGACACTTATTGGTATCCCGCACTTAGCGGGGGTTTTTGGCTCCCCCCGTACTTAGCGACATATTTTGGATCCCACAGTTTGCGACACTTATTGGTATCCCGCACTTAGCGGGGGTTTTTGGCTCCCCCCGTACTTAGCGACATATTTTGGATCCCACAGTTTGCGACACTTATTGGTATCCCGCACTTAGCGGGGGTTTTTGGCTCCCCCCGTACTTAGCGACATATTTTGGATCCCACAGTTTGCGACACTTATTGGTATCCCGCACTTAGCGGGGGTTTTTGGCTCCCCCCGTACTTAGCGACATATTTTGGATCCCACAGTTTGCGACACTTATTGGTATCCCGCACTTAGCGGGGGTTTTTGGCTCCCCCCGTACTTAGCGACATATTTTGGATCCCACAGTTTGCGACACTTATTGGTATCCCGCACTTAGCGGGGGTTTTTGGCTCCCCCCGTACTTAGCGACATATTTTGGATCCCACAGTTTGCGACACTTATTGGTATCCCGCACTTAGCGGGGGTTTTTGGCTCCCCCCGTACTTAGCGACATATTTTGGATCCCACAGTTTGCGACACTTATTGGTATCCCGCACTTAGCGGGGGTTTTTGGCTCCCCCCGTACTTAGCGACATATTTTGGATCCCACAGTTTGCGACACTTATTGGTATCCCGCACTTAGCGGGGGTTTTTGGCTCCCCCCGTACTTAGCGACATATTTTGGATCCCACAGTTTGCGACACTTATTGGTATCCCGCACTTAGCGGGGGTTTTTGGCTCCCCCCGTACTTAGCGACATATTTTGGATCCCACAGTTTGCGACACTTATTGGTATCCCGCACTTAGCGGGGGTTTTTGGCTCCCCCCGTACTTAGCGACATATTTTGGATCCCACAGTTTGCGACACTTATTGGTATCCCGCACTTAGCAGGGGTTTTTGGCTCCCCCCGTACTTAGCGACATATTTTGGATCCCACAGTTTGCGACACTTATTGGTATCGCGCACTTAGCGGGGGTTTTTGGCTCCCCCCGTACTTAGCGACATATTTTGGATCCCACAGTTTGCGACACTTATTGGTATCCCGCACTT
This sequence comes from Leiobunum rupestre, assembly GCF_980474605.1. Lineage (NCBI taxonomy): Eukaryota > Metazoa > Arthropoda > Arachnida > Opiliones > Sclerosomatidae > Leiobunum > Leiobunum rupestre. The sequence continues at coordinate 10,066,411 of NC_143384.1, read as the reverse complement.
AGCAGGGGTTTTTGGCTCCCCCCGTACTTAGCGACATATTTTGGATCCCACAGTTTGCGACACTTATTGGTATCCCGCACTTAGCGGGGGTTTTTGGCTCCCCCCGTACTTAGCGACATATTTTGGATCCCACAGTTTGCGACACTTATTGGTATCCCGCACTTAGCGGGGGTTTTTGGCTCCCCCCGTACTTAGCGACATATTTTGGATCCCACAGTTTGCGACACTTATTGGTATCCCGCACTTAGCAGGGGTTTTTGGCTCCCCCCGTACTTAGCGACATATTTTGGATCCCACAGTTTGCGACACTTATTGGTATCGCGCACTTAGCGGGGGTTTTTGGCTCCCCCCGTACTTAGCGACATATTTTGGATCCCACAGTTTGCGACACTTATTGGTATCCCGCACTTAGCAGGGGTTTTTGGCTCCCCCCGTACTAAGCGACATATTTTGGATCCCACAGTTTGCGACACTTATTGGTATCCCGCACTTAGCGGGGTTTTTTGGCTCCCCCCGTACTTAGCGACATATTTTGGATCCCACAGTTTGCGACACTTATTGGTATCCCGCACTTAGCGGGGGTTTTTGGCTCCCCCCGTACTTAGCGACATATTTTGGATCCCACAGTTTGCGACACTTATTGGTATCCCGCACTTAGCAGGGGTTTTTGGCTCCCCCCGTACTTAGCGACATATTTTGGATCCCACAGTTTGCGACACTTATTGGTATCGCGCACTTAGCGGGGGTTTTTGGCTCCCCCCGTACTTAGCGACATATTTTGGATCCCACAGTTTGCGACACTTATTGGTATCCCGCACTTAGCAGGGGTTTTTGGCTCCCCCCGTACTTAGCGACATATTTTGGATCCCACAGTTTGCGACACTTATTGGTATCCCGCACTTAGCGGGGGTTTTTGGCTCCCCCCGTACTTAGCGACATATTTTGGATCCCACAGTTTGCGACACTTATTGGTATCCCGCACTTAGCGGGGGTTTTTGGCTCCCCCCGTACTTAGCGACATATTTTGGATCCCACAGTTTGCGACACTTATTGGTATCCCGCACTTAGCGGGGGTTTTTTGGCTCCCCCCGTACTTAGCGACATATTTTGGATCCCACAGTTTGCGACACTTATTGGTATCCCGCACTTAGCAGGGGTTTTTGGCTCCCCCCGTACTTAGCGACATATTTTGGATCCCACAGTTTGCGACACTTATTGGTATCCCGCACTTAGCAGGGGTTTTTGGCTCCCCCCGTACTTAGCGACATATTTTGGATCCCACAGTTTGCGACACTTATTGGTATCCCGCACTTAGCGGGGGTTTTTGGCTCCCCCCGTACTTAGCGACATATTTTGGATCCCACAGTTTGCGACACTTATTGGTATCCCGCACTTAGCGGGGGTTTTTGGCTCCCCCCGTACTTAGCGACATATTTTGGATCCCACAGTTTGCGACACTTATTGGTATCCCGCACTTAGCGGGGGTTTTTGGTTCCCCCCGTACTTAGCGGCACTTATTGGGGCGCCCCCTCTTTTTTCCTTCAATTGCGTTGAGAGAAGGGGCCCCTTCTCACCACTTAATATTAATCTACCCAAAAAAGAAATAAATTTGCCCAAAAAATATGGTTGAATTTTAAAAAAAGTATGAAATAGCCCAAACTTAGTACAAGGTAGCCCAAAGAAAATAAATGAAATGTACCTAAAATAATAAAGTCGTATTTATTGGCATTGTAAAAATTACATTTTTGGTCATTGTCTTAAAAGTGCTCGTGTGGCATTAGCTGGTCTACCTCTTTTCCGCTTGTGACCAATTAAAATGGCTTTCGCTTCATTTGGTATGATCAACATTTTGTTAATAATCGCTACCCCCAGAATATGCTTACATATTTATTGTTTTAGCTACACAGGACAGGTGCAAGTTGCGTGTTATCTTGAAATGTTACTAACCACAAACGCTTTAGATAGTTAACAAACGACCCAAAGGTCCTCCAGTTCAAGTTTTCCCGTTGTTTTAAGTACCTGTTTATGTCAGTTTCTTTTAGAGCTGGACTTCCACAAGAATTAATAAAATTAGTTCCCAAAGTTTTGTATTTAATTTGTGGGCTGGATTTCACATACATATAAGCTTCAGTCAAAAGCTTTAGAGAGTATGTTGGTAGTTCCGCAAATACCTTTGATTCAATGACACTGGGTTTCTTTCTTTCGACCAATCTCCGATTATCTCTTTCGCAACCTGAAAAATTCTCCTAAAGGTAGTCTCCTTCCCAGAGTTCCTTCTTTTTTTATGACGTTATTCGTTGCTTCCAAACAATTGTTTGTGCTGGGTGACCCTAAGGCACGACCTTCAAACCAGCCATCGAATTTTTTAAAATATTAATCGATAAAATATTCAGAAAATTCTCTAACTTCAAGGTCGTTAGCCCACTTTTTTACCCATAGAAGCTTAGCTGCCAAAAACTCATCTTCGGACTTAGCCAGTTGTAACAAACAAATATATTTTCTCACTGAAGCCCGTTTATCTTTAGGTCTAACCAAAAATAATTTTTTGTCAACATTTCGAATAACGCGACGAACATTATCGCCATATACGCGCTTGCAGGCATTAGATATAGATTGAGCACAGTCCGCAACTAAGACATTTGGTGGAGTTACCCTTCTTAACGATTCAAACATGAAAGAAAAATCGTCTTCAGTCTCCCCCGTTGTTACAGCTAATCCAATCGGGTGGAATGCTCTGTTTTTGACCGATGTTCCAATCAAAAGCACCGGATATCCTTGCCAGTTTAATTTATTGAAAGTAAACTGAAATAAATTTTAATGAAAAATAGTAGAGTGACGCTAAAATTAAATATTTTACTTACCGTTTCGTAGATATAAAAACACGAAAATAGTGTTGATTTCCAACTTCGTCTATGAAAATATCGTTATTTGATACATAAGGCTCGTCAAAACTTTCGGGAACTTTTGAGTTTTCATTACAAATTCTGGAAATGTCTCCCAATGACAGAATGTTCCGCTCTATGTTTATCCTTTTGTAATATAGGACAAGAAATTTCTTAGCTGTATTTTAGTTGGCTCGGTTAGTCCGGCTTCGCGAATACTTTTCAATACGATTTTGGGTCGTCTAATTCCTTTCGAATATTTTATAACCACAAGTTTGATTTCGGCTGCCATACCAGGTTTTTTAATTTCGTCACAAGCGTGGTGGTCTTCAGTTCTAGATATGCTGGCTGTCCCCGTTGAATGACATGTAAACACTGATAATTTCGATGAGCACGATCGCGATTGCTTGCAGTCATAAACGATTCTTACGCCGATATCTGTATCGTACCTGACTCGGTATCGCCATTTATTTTCACCCTTTACAAAAGATACGGCTTCAGACTTAGAACCGAAGCTATCCTAATGTACCCAATTTAAATCCGGACCCCTTCTTCTTTTCGAAGGTGGTTCTTCGTTTTCGTTATTACTACCTTCACTTTCGGTTTTGTAACATCATTACTCGTTCGCAGCGGTTTCTATAATGAGCGCTTTCATTCATTTGGTACGTCTCATTTTTTATTTGGTATAATTCCATTTTTATATTTGGTCTACCTTGTACAAAGTTTGGGCTACTTTATACTTTTTTAAATTCAACCATATTTTTTGGGCAAATTAATTTCTTTTTTGGGTAAATTAAATGTAAGCCCCTTCTCACTACTTAGGGCCCCGCACTTTCTAATTCCGTACCTGAGGGGGGAAGTTGGACTTCACTTCACGCAAATTCTCACTCACTGGCTTTCTAAATTTACCTATCGATCGATTTAACGTCTTGAGTTAGCTTTGTTGATATTCGGTCTATGCCTGCTCTTCTTTGAAATGTTCTGTTAAATTTCGTGTCGCTACTCTACTCACAGTACATAGGAATCGTTTTGTATATCTAAACTGTACCTATTATTTAGATACAGATATTTTTACCTTTAGATAAAATCATTTTTTACTGGGTACTATATTTTAAGTTAATAGGTGTTCGAGGAAATATCCGATACGCGAATATAACTCTCGAATACGTATGAGAAGATAAACAGTATAGCACGTTTAGATAATTATAGCTGAACTAGATAAAAGTATCTTTTCACTAACAATCAACAGATACGCTAGATACTTTAACCTTAAGTACAAATATCATTTACCTAGTATCTTTTATCTTTTACCTAGATACCAAATCGCTGAACACTGAATGCGTCATCAAAATTCGAAATTTTCTCCAGCGCGCCGCCAAGTGAGGCGTATTAGAACGTGTGCCTACGAGCGAGTAAGTCAAAGAGACAAAATTGCGCCAGGCGATAGACCAAATATAGGCTAACGTTTCTTGTATTGTAGTCTACTACATATAGTGAGACTAGCTCTCAGTACAACTTACCCGGATAAGATTCGTTATAAACTTTTAATACCTACATGGAGCCTACTAGGAAAACGAAAATTTTACGTAGGGCCAAGGGCTTTAATTTTTTTTCTCGCGAATTTCTAGGTAGGGCCAAACCAATTCTAGGCAGGGCCGGGTCCTACCGGCCTCCCCCATGGTGACGGCCCTGGACGTAGCTTTATTGCACGCAAACTGATTAACTTACACGGTCCCCTACCCGTTTTGAAACGCGAGACTAGCCTCTCTAATTTGGAGCATCGATAAAACTAAATGGTTTTCGTCTTGTATTTGTTCGTTACAGCTAGGAGCAACAAACACAAGGAAAACGCCGCTGGCCATTAAGCAAGCTAACGCAGTGTTGCATAAAAATTTAATTGGGCAAGCCTTTACGCTGAGGCCCCTTTACGGTCGGGAAGGATACAATTAGCGAATTTTCCTTTTCCGATGTCAGCAGGAGCTAAAGCGTCTAAAAAATGAAAAATGTACCCAAGAGAAAGCCCGTTTTTTCAGCGGTTGCGTTCTCCTTGTGTGGGCAGTGCTGTGTTAATTGCTCTTAGGTTTCATTATGTTTCTAATATTATAAATATCGAATTTTTGGCAGCAATAATTTTTAAAAAAGGTACATATTAGGCTTTCCATTTATAAGCGTGACCCGCTCTAGCAAACACGTTGGCGTGTTGCCCTTAAAATTATTGACTTCACAAATATATCACGTTGAATTTTTAAAAGCCTCATCTCGAACAAATGGCAGCTACGACTTGAGAACCTACACATGTGCTTTGTAAATATACGATTGGAGCTAAAACTAGAAAAATATCGTTAGAGGAGTCATCAATTTATATTAAAACAAAGCAAACCTCTTTGTTTACTCCTGTAAGTGGTTCCCTTGATTCCGATAATCATCGTATGTTTGAATCATTCTAGTTTAGAGCCTCGAATAACAGCTTCTCCAGCAGAAATGGTTAACTTCACCCAAGAAATAATTGTAGCTACAGTTAAGGTAAGATTCATAGACTAACGTGATTTTTCATGAGCATCATCATGTAAATAATTGCTTTGGAAATTGAATGAAGCACTTTTAAAAATGGCTTTAATAAATAATGTTTGAATCCTCGTTGACGAAAGATTAAAATACATTTATGGATATTTATTTCAAAATGAGTTCCCGAAACGATCTTTTCCTTTACAAATGTTTGCCAAACAATTTAAGTATGCCTTTTCAGATATATATAAAAAAGTATTTAAGAATTTTGAACAGATTCTTAAGAATAAAGAAAAAATAAATGTTTTTTACTCTAATATCGAATGATATTTGAGGTTAAATATCCAAAACTCAGAACGATATTTCGGTGTATACATAGAGGTAAAAAATTCGTGTTTGGTCTAAATAAAATTTCGAAATCCGTGCTACCCGTATTTTCTCAGAAAACCTGATTGTTCTAAGCATGAAAACGCACGAATACGGGTTTGATATGCTGGGGTTTTTTTATTTGGAAATATAAGGTTGTTTATCGAACGGGACGAAACGGAAACGTTCTGTTTTGATCCTTTTCTTCACGGAATTTCCCAAAATATTCGCGGAATACATGAGAAAGGGTTTTTAGCTTGCACCAGGAAACTATATAGGTATACACTTGGAATGTCTAAGGAAGATTTTTACAGCCGTGATGAAGCTCGTAGAAACGGGCGTGTCTTAAAGCGGGAAAACTCACGAGAAAAACTCGCGCCTCGCTACCCTCATTCGACGAAAACTCGTCATTAAGCCTAGTCATGGTTATTATATTATTAACTTACCTGATTATCTCTTTTATAACCATACAAATACCTGAAATTAGGAATCACTACACTTCTTTCGCGAAGAACGTTATAATTACTTCAAAATATTAAGTACGATAAAAAATTGAGGTTTTTAAATCCTTCGTTTTATAAGCCTTTTTTGCTCGGGAAGATCGCTTATTTGTTACCATGACGACGCATTCTTCTCGCGTCAAACACCGAGCCAATGAATGAACTTGACGTAGCTAAGCCCCGCCTTTTTCTCGACGCGCTTTCGTATCACCGTCCCAATGGAACCTTAGACATTCCAAGTGTATACCTCTATAGTTTCCTGCTTACATTATTTATTTCAACGTTTCAACTAAATTCCGATTGAAATAGAGCGTTATAAACACGATAGTCGTATTCATTTTCGAACTTTCTGCCCAAGCAAAGCTGGATAGAGGAATAGATTTTGCAGAGATCGAAGCTAGTATAAAAATTCTAAACAGAGGTTTTTTGGTAGGGCTAAACCCGTGTCAAGGTTGAAAGTGGACGTCATGAAAACGGCTAAAAACGTGGTCCCGCAAAGGCTCCCCGTGGAGAGCGAAATCGGGATTTTCCGAATTCCGTGTTTCCTACCTCCGTGAAAACGTAGTCGGTGTCATATAAAGTGGTTTTTGCTATTAAAGAAACTTAAGCCGTTTATTTTAATTAACCAAAAAATTGCGAACTGAAATATTATATTTTTGTACGGCATTCTCACATCGATTCGAATAAACCAAAATGTTGGTTTCGCCATTTTGATGGAAAAACAAGTCTTATCTTTTTTTTAAATATAATATTGACCTTATCTCTTAGTTTGATGAGATACTAACTTTCGTTTTGTGATTCCCTGAAGAGAAGTCACATCCCTACTGTTTTCTTCTTGCAATATGTTCCCCTTTCTGGCTGTAGCGTTGGAAGACAATCCGAGTACAATCGGAGAATATCATCCGATAACCATGAAAAGATAGGTTTAGAGTTAGGGCTACATGTCTGGAAACCTGATTACATTCTTGTTTCACCTTTAAGGACGCTTTTCCTAAATATTTGCTTACCTACTGCACTCTTTTAACAGAAAGAAAAGTATGATAGCGAGCAGTGGTGGTTGACCTTCAAAGTGGGAACTTCAATTGGACTGGACCCGTTTCATTACATGTTTCGATATGAATACAAGAGGTAGCCTTTAATTAATTTCTACTTTTCTTAGTTTTATTTTAGAAGATTATCCGTTCTTAACCAATGATTGCTCTTTACTGCGAGTTTTGAATAATACATCGTTCGATGGAATAATGAAAATGGGCACTTGGTATACTTTGATCCATAATCCCAATTATTCAACCCTGGTTTCTTTTTCTCTACTTCACTCTACATAATCACGTTCAATTTTAATAAATTTATTTATTTTTTACATAGGTTACGGTACGTGTTTTTGGAGAGATCTCAACAAATGGCATTGTACAGATATTGGAGAATGGTACAGAATAAAGTTTTTTACTCAAAAATAGAAATAACAGCAGCCTTCATTTCAGGATATTGATATGTCCATTGACCGTATCGCTCCGAATCCGGCATCTTATTTAGTGAGATCTCTGAGCAACAGTATAACGTCCACATACACGAGCATACTTTCTCGAACGAGCGCAGTGAGGACCAACGTCGATTACCAGTCCTTGATGAGTCTCCCGCTGAACGTCTGGCTCTGCTTCATCGGGTGCACCATCATTCTGGTTCTAGTCAAACGGTGCAGCGAATTTACAATTCACTACGCTGCGCTTGCTTCAGTTTCTTCTCGATGTGACCTTCGGAAATTTCTAAGTTGCATGTTAGGCAAAAGTAAGAATTAAACGTAATTTTACAGCCAGATCAAATCACAATAAAATATGATAGTAATTAGAACTAGAGCAATATATTTTTGGGAATTCATTTACAACGGACGGAGGGACATTCTAGTTCAATGTCCCGCCGGCCGTTGTAGACTCTCCTCACTAGATGGCGCGATAGAGAAATATAACTTTTTTTAAGTTAGAATAAAACGACCCACCAAAGTCCGGGGGGGGGGGAATGGCTTAAAAGGGGAAGTCATGTGGTTCAAGAGGGGGAAGATAGAAAAAAATGAGAGTCGAGACAGTCAGTGATTATAAAAATAATTGTTAAGTTTAGTTTTATTCTCCGAGACATATTTACCATTTTACTTGACGATCTTAATTTTTATAAAAATAAACAAGAATATAATAATAATAATAATAATAATAATAATAATAATAATAATAATAATAATAATAATAATAATAATAATAATAATAATAATAATAATAATAATCAGCTAGGCTAATACCCAAGGCACCACCTTTTGAAGCCCTTAATTCAAGTGGCCGGGTTACAATGCGTAGGAGGGTGGTGGCCAGCCCTGTATGCCACGAGATCGAGCCAACAGCTCCCTACACTAACTATTACCGTTAACCTATGAAGAAAATTAGTTTCCCTTCTTGACCTACAACTGATATTATCGTTGCCTTAAATAAGGCTATGTAACAGAGGTACTTGGCCCGAACATTAATTATGGTGGGAGATTCAATATTTAACTTCTCTAAAGGTAATTGGGGTGTACCGTCTGTTATACATTTAACGAATTTTCAAAATGTCTTTATATCCAGATGCAGATATTTTGCCGGAGTGTTTCACCGGAAATTTTCTTGAAATGATTCTGATGCTCGAATTCATGTGCCTTGGGGCATTCTACGATGGGAATTTACAGGCTGCATTTACTTTTGACAAAGGTGATTTCTTTGACACCCTCGACGACTTAATCGGGAAAAAAGTGAAAATTATTTTCAACACGAAGTCGTCTGCGGCAGCTTCTTTTAAGGAGGTGAGATTTTCAAACTTTTAACGAAGCAATAATCACAAATGTTTAAGTCTGCATTGTTGAACTTGGAATGTTCGGGATTAATCAAGAATATTATTTTAATTGTAATTGATAACGATCTATACTCAGTTGCAGGTTCCTAAAGGCAAAATATCTGCACGAGTCCAGGGCTAGTATAGAACAAGTAAAGCCAAGACTACCGCGTTCACGTACATAGGTGCAATTTGATGATTTTTTAGGAGCAAAATACTAAAAATATGCTATAATTAATAATAATAATAATAATAATAATAATAATAATAATAATTATAATAATATTTATTTCGGAAAGAAACAAACTTTGCAGGCAACCACAGAGGCAAAGCCTATACGTGGTGGTTACCGGGACAATACAAACAAATAAATTAGATTACAGAACGCAAAAAAACAAAGTTAAATAAATAAAATCAAAATAAAAAATTATTAAATTAAACATAAGAGAGAGAAAATTAAGAATTTTGTGAAAGCCAAATGCCAAAAAGAAATTCCTTTACTAAGGAACGAAATTTGGGGATAGAAAACTGAGTGGAATTCTCCCTGATGTCGGCGGGCAACGAGTTCCATGTACGAGCACTCCGGATGAAAAATGAATTTTCCAAGGCCAAGCATCGGACAAACTTTACGTATTACGTAGGGCAAGACTGCCGGGTACTATATGTCATGTAATCGCCAAGATTGAATGTCGCTGACAGTTGAGCTTATAAATAACAATTTACATTATATATTAATGATAACTTTAAAATTTACGCAATATACATTTAAAAAATGGATTATTATAATATACAACGCGTAAGAACCTTGACGGAATTCACAGAAACTAGGCGAAACTCTAAATTCTCGCCCCTGATTTACCGGAAATTCGTGCTAGTATTTTCCCCCCAAAAGTACTAGATATTTTGCCTTTCTTAACCTGCAACTGAGTATAATTAATAACATTTTTATGAAGGTATTTAATTTATATGGGCTTACTTAATCGTATCACAGCCGTTCAATTTGGATTAAAAAAGTTGAATAATATTTCAAATGAAGAATAACTTATAGGCATAATATTTTAAATAATCATTTCCACTATTTTATTTTTATCTTATTTTAGAATAAGATTAATTAATAAATTAAATAATTACTAGAAAATTTTACCAGAAAATCCATATATGAGGGTAGGTTATAAGAAAAATTAATGAGCCAATTTTTAATGAGTAATTTCACCTACAGTTATGATGTAAAGTCGTTTAAAATCTTGATGATTTAAATTATTGACACAGCGTCAATTTAAGGTAATTTGTATTTCTAGTTTTGTGAACAGTCTGAAAAATACCGTCCGCTACTTAAGAGATCAGATTTTTCAACTTATGAAAACTTGAAAGAATGTTTCAAAGACGTCTCCCTTATGAAAAGCGTGGTTTTTGGGAAAAACGTTCTAGTCGATCTGGAGAATAATTTGCGAGTTAATCTGAAGTACATGCCGAAAGAGAAGCAGAAACCATTACGCATCGGCAGTGGGAAGTATTTCTTCACCCCAGTTGGTTACGTAATGAAAAGAAATATTTCCACTCAAGTACTGGAGCATGTTAATTCCAGGTAAGAATCTAATAACCAGAGTATGCCATTGGTTACTTCATTTTTGAACGATTGACTATAGATTTTACTGAAATCTATAATATAGCTAAAGAAATTTACCAACTGATATAGCTCAAAGCAAAAAACACAATTGGAAAAAAACTGCTTGCCTTAAGGCTGGCCCGAGTTTGGTCTCTAGGATCCGACCTAACAGGACTCGATGAATGGTCGGACATTCAGAAAAACTGCTTGCCTTAAGGCTGGCCCGAGTTTGGTCTCTAGGATCCGACCTAACAGGACTCGACGAATGGTCGGACATTCAGAAAAACTGCTTGTCTTAAGGCTGGCCCGAGTTTGGTCTCTAGGATCCGACCTAACAGGACTCGACGAATGGTCGGACATTCAGAAAAACTGCTTGTCTTAAGGCTGGCCCGAGTTTGGTCTCTAGGATCCGACCTAACAGGACTCGACGAATGGTCGGACATTCAGAAAAACTGCTTGCCTTAAGGCTGGCCCGAGTTTGGTCTCTAGGATCCGACCTAACAGGACTCGACGAATGGTCGGACATTCAGAAAAACTGCTTGTCTTAAGGCTGGCCCGAGTTTGGTCTCTAGGATCCGACCTAACAGGACTCGACGAGGGGTCGGACATTCAGTAAAATCCCGTACGCAAAGATTTTGTATTTGTTAACAAATCCCCAAAATACTTGGAAAAATCCACAAATCCACAAAATTCATAGAATAAATCTACAAATCAACAAAATCCAGGAGAAAAATCCACAAATCCACAGAAAAATCGAAAATCCACGAAAAATTTCTCAAATAATTTTGGATTTTTTAAAAATCCAGGATTTTTCACAAATCCACATAATCCACGGGAAAATCGAAAAAATCCCAAAAATCCAAGAGAAAAATCCACAAATACTGCAAAAAATACAAATTCGAGGATTTTTTAAAAATACAGTTGGATTTTCCAAAATCCATAAATCCAGTAGAAAATCCACAAATCCACAAAATCCAAGAGCTAAATCCACAAATCCACAAAATCCAAGAGCTAAATCCACAAATCCACAAAATCCAAGAGAAAAATACAAATACCGTTGGATTTTTCAAAAATCCACAAATCCAGTGAAAAATCCAAAAAATCCACTGGATTTGCAAACCCCGTACGTTTTTAAATGAATGTCCGACCCCTCGGGACTCGAGGTAATGAAAAGACTTTTAACAAGTACAACCCGTTTCAAGGAAGGTACTCCCTTGAACCAAGATCAATGCAAATTCGAAAAACATAACAATAATCTTGAATAATCCTGGCAAAGACTTGCTCCATTATTTTACTGTAAAAAAATAATTTATGTGAGAGGGATGATAGTCAATACCAAAGGACTTGACACAGACGAATGAACGCATAAACAATTAGTTTTTCTTCGACTTCAGATTTATGCAATAGATACCTCGATTTCCTCTTAAATATTTATTACCACGAATATTATCAAATTATTTTCGGTTTCTGGTGTCGGATAAAGCTGGAACGTTGACCAAACTATAGCATTTCGGGTTGAAAACGCTTAAACCGAATTCGCTCCGAACCAACGGCATAAAATTAATTTAATTATTTGAAAGAGTAGCTAGCATCTGTTTCTATAAAACAAGAATACTGCTGTCGTATAAAAATTCATCGTATTATTTAAATACCTTTTATAAACAACCACTGGTTGATTATTGTTGGGTGGATTCTGTCTGCTATAATAGGCGGACAGATATGGGATTTTAATTGAAGTTTACTTTTTAAAGCCTTTTTGATCTTTTAAACAAATTGCGAAGTAAACATTTAACACCGCAGGTGGTTAAGCTTAATACCTATAAAAGTATATCGTTAAAGATGTTTATGAAAAAACAACTATCTCTGCAAGAGGTTAATACAGTATAAATAAAATTTTCACAAAAGATCATTAGGCAGTTTAGAAAGATAATTGAAGTAATTAATGAAAAATGTTAAAGATGAGGAAGCTTTGAAAAGAGCTTATCTTTTCAGGAAGGATTTTTTTGGACAAAATGCATATCAGAAAAACAAAATCACGAATTGTTATTTGTTATTACAGCTAGCCAAAAACATTTAAATGTCAAGCAAAATTACAAATTGAAAAATCTTTTAAGTTCCCTATTTAAATTTTAAAAACTAATATCCCATTAGAAATGATTTATCTTTACCGATGTTTTCATTATTAGTTAAATAAAGAAACAAGATATTTGATTGATTTTAGGATACTGTGGTTCGTCAGCACAAGTCAGTTTACTCCTTGCAGACGAGTTGAAGCGCGGCTTCGTGGAGAAAGTGAACCGGAACCACTGGTGATCGCTGGCCTGTCTTTCAGGGACCTTCTGCCACCAATCTCAGCTTATACCTTAATTATAATATTTGCTTACGTGTATTGCTTAACTAAGTTTATTTGTATCACTCAGAAAGCACTCACAGGACAAAACATCCAGAAATTTGCCCAAAGACGAATTATTTGAACAAACAATAATTGTCTTATTTGGAATAACATTTATAACCTATTTTATCTCTGTAAAGTGTAAGGAATTTATTTTATGACGTATTTTGCTGGCACCTTTTACATTCGAAACGTATTTTGAAGTACAGCGAAAAAATTTACCAATAAAAACAGAATGATACTTCAACCGTGAGATTTAAACGCTTAATATTACTTTATGACTGAACTCTTCATTATGAATAAGAAGCAGTCTTTGAATTAGTTTTCGAGCCGGGTTCAATCCCAACTTGTGGCGCTGGGTGAAAACTCGGAAAAACTCCTTCCGCGTTGAGTTTCCAAGTTCACTCCCCACTGGTTTAACAGGTTTCCCTCCAAGCTTTTCATTTTCTCCCTCCAAAAAAACCTGTTGATTAACGGTAATAGTAAGTGTAGGGAGCTGTTGGATCGCGTGGCATGAAGGGCTTGCCACCACCCTCCTACGAATTGTAACCCTATCACCTGAATTCATAGCTTTAAAAGTCGTTCGATAATTTAGACATAAGGTGGCGCCTTGGGTATTAGCCTAGCTGATAATTATTATTATTATTTCTTTAGCACTCCCGGGTTGTCCTTATTTGTCGATATTGCTTAAAATTTCACCGAGGCATTTTTAGTTGGCCGTAATAGCCGTTTTTTTTCGGTTTCATCTAAAGTGTCGCCGGCTAAAGTTTATGTTTTTTTACTTAGACCTTTTCGATCGTTTTACCTAGGAGCAACAAACACAAGGAGAACGCAGCTAGCCTTTAAACACGCTAACGAAGGGTTGTGTACGAATTTCATTGGACGAGCGTCACGAGCCTTTACGCTGAACGTTTTACGGGCGGGGGGGGGGTGAAGACAATTTCCGTATTTTCCCCTTCCGTCGGCAGCAGGCGCTAAAGCGTCTAGCCAGTGAAAAATGTACATAAGAAAATCCACGACTTTTGACGGGTTGCGTTCTCCTTGTGTGGAGTGTTGTGTTTGTTGCTCCTAGGTTTCACCATCTTTTTAGGTTAAATTGTTATTTAATAAACTAGAAAATTATTAGTTAAACATTTGAAACTTATTTTAAAATTTTCAAGATAAGATAAATTGCTTTTCTTGTATATCTAAAGGTATGTATGCAAACTTTTGATAGTGCCATTATTTCCGACAGGCCTTGTCCTACGTAAAGAAAACCTTAAAACTACACGACAAAAAATATAAAATATATTAAAACCTACCTAGGAATATTTTCATTTATGGAGTCCATAACCCACCCAACACTTTGCCAACATATAGAATAAATACTAAAATACTAAATAGGACCAAAATTGTTATTTTCTCTAAGGCCGCTGCTGTTTCACTATCACCCAGTGTACCTGAAGCAGACGCCAAATTCAAACTAAAACGCATAACTCGTTTCTAGGACGTTTTTGTGACGTTGACCCCAACAGTAAAACAAGTTCGTCGGTGGGGAAAACAATTTGCTTATTCGGCTATTGCGAAGTATAGCTAAAGGTTTTGGATTAGGTAATCACTCAGAAATAAGTATTAATCTTCTTATACGTCCGATAGTAGGCGCTTGAACATTTACCTTAGCAAGCTACCACTGATTTTTCAAAAAATCATTTTAGCGAAAAACCTAAGAGGAAATCATTGTTATAGTGAGTTTTAATGATATTTATGATATGAAATAATAGAATATTCCCACGGAGCTTAATTTTCATATGATCTTCGATTTTCTTCCGTTAACGAATATAACTAAATTTAACGGCTAGAAGTTATATTTCTCGCTTAATAAAGATCGCTTTAAACGTGTACAGTTTAACTTTATACCATTCACAATAAGATTGAGCTATTCTGATTGACTTCTGACAATAGAAGCATCTGAACTTCACGCATAGCTTTTGGTCATCTTTTATAAGATGTATATCCTGCACTTTCAAAAGTTTTTTATCAGCACAAACGAGCTTTTCAACGTCCTGACTTAAAATGTTTACTACATGTGTTTTCAAAGAAACAAATTGATACTTTAGCTGTATTGAAATTCTTTCTACGATTAAGGATTTGGCTTATCCTTTCAATTAACGCTATTGTCGTTCAAAATATATTTTTTTATGAAAATAGATGTAATGGCTTTATTAAAGAACAACTCGATGATAAATAAAACGTCAATTTATTAATTTTAACCTAAAGTATAAAAGATAATATGAAAACGAATGTTATTAATTACATTGCAAAAAAACATTAATAATTTAAAAATATGTCAAATAATTCTCCTTGATATTTTTTAAAACTATTATGAATATAAATTATTTTGTGGTTTTGAACTGTTCTGGAATAATGTTAACATACATTTTAAGTTTAAAAAAATATGAATAATGATGTCACTCAAGTTAGAAAATCTACGGCTACACGGAAAACCATCTGAAGAAGAATTAGTTCCAATGAACATATAAACATGTACATTTGCTAAAATATACATTTAAAATTAAAAATGTTTTAAAATCGAGTGCATTTTAGTCTATTAAAATTTGGAATGTCAATCTAACTAATTCGCAAATTGATGTAAAAATGATAGTAGCCTTTTCTCGAACTCAACTTTTTCAATATTTTAGATATTCAAATCTATAGGCTTAATCCACAACTGAAAGAGAGAAAAAATTTAAATTGCTGTAATTTATGTTATTGACCAATGACAAAAGTTTCAATGAACGCGAGAGGTTCCTATAAGTATCGCCTTTTGTGTCAAAATGTATCTTAACTATCTTGTTTTGATGTCGACGATAGCGACATCTGTTGGAAAAAGAGCTACTTGACGTCGAGCCGACGGGGTAGTAGCATTTGTCCGAATAGTGTCGCGTTTGTCAGAATACTCATTTGTCCGAACTCAAAAACCGAATTTGTCCATTTCTACGAATATAATGACCTTGAGTGTCATTTGTCTGAACGAGTAGTAGCATTTGTTCGAATTTCCATCACAAAAATAATGTTTCGTATATGCATTATGTCCGAATTTTTCGATTTATAATATTTATAAGTCGAATTTTAATAATATTTTATAAAAATTATATTAATTGGTTTTAAAATGGAATGCTTTTCGTTAAATATTTTTATGGCGCTATATATAGTGAACCAAAATTTAATTTTCCTTATTTCCGTATCGAATTTTATGGCGTCTAATAATAAACTTGCTGGTAGATGTTTGTGCTTCCAAAAATTACCTTTACGTAAAAGACAAATCGAAGAATGGTTAGGTTAGGTTAGGTTAAATAGGTGAGGTAAGGTTAGGTTAGGTGTCTGTTTTCATTGGAATTTAGGTTAGATTAAAGTTCCACAATTATTCATGCTAAGATAAAAAAACCACACGTTTGGATTAAATGTGATTCTTTCGAATTTGACTAAAGCCAATGTATAACGTTGGGACAAATGACATTTCGGACATTTGACAAACGGATAGAACTGTTAAATTGCCAACAAATTATACGAAATAATTTTCCAACAAATGAAACCGTAATTCGGCCATCTGAGCCATATTTTTACACTTCGGACAAATGCACCTCTATTCGGACAAATGCGTCTCGATTCGGACACATGAAATTCGGACAAATGCTACCAAATCGAACCGACACTTGCTTTAATGATACAATCAAATTAGGATTGTATTTATTTATTCAGTCTCCAAATCCCCCTTATGCTTGAAGTGTCAGCTCCTTCCCCACTAATATCAAATTATTCCTTATTGCTTCCCTTAACCTAATGTCTTCAGTGAAGTTTTCCACGGATAATCTAAATAACATCATTTCATCGAAGTAAATAAATATATTATATTATATTATTAATAAAAAATTAAATATAGAAGTATATTTGCTGTGCGAATGTATATTTTTCCGATTTCGTCTACTTCTTTGTCCCCTTCAGCACAATTGTCTCCCATCCCAGCCGATAATATCATTTTAAGTTCAGTTAACTCTACATCCTTCCATTTGGGACCACCACCTGTCCCTGTGGCTACCTTTTTGGTTTGTCCCGCTTTTTCTCTTCATGTCAGATTTCCACTCATTTTAACTTTAATAATTGATTTAATTGAATAAAATTTTATTTTCTATAAAATAAATAAGAAATTAAAATACCTTTTTTATTTATCAACCTCCTTTGTGAAGTCTACCCGAGTTAATATCTCTGCAAATTTTCCGTTCGCCAAATCGTTTAGGCCTCCATAAATTCAAGCATTTATACTCGCTCCCAGAGTTTCTATTCTTTTCGCTCCGTAAACCAAGCAGCTCGGAAATATGAACGTTAAGGTTTGGGTTCCTGTGATAGGTAAAAATGGACTTTGTAAACCAATCGAGGTAACCAGCGTAAAAAAGTAAACTTAAACAGTATTTTAAGTCCCTGCAGCTGTAATCCGCTCGTAATTTCCTTTAGTTTATTTTTATTAATTTTTTTATATAAATATGCATATACGTATATTTTTAATTGTGTCGGTCGAATGGGAATTCGGGCCAACAAGAAAATTATCGATTATTATCATATATCGTACTGAAAAATTTAATTTTAAAATGTGTCGGTCGAAAGGGAATTCGGACCACCGGGAAAACCCTGAAAAATCCACGGTTTTGCCAAAATCAAAACTCACCCCAATAAGGTTTTTTCTCTTATACTGGTGAAGTAAATTAATTTTTATAAACCTGTACTAACTACAGTAAATAACTAAATAAGTAGTTTAATAAACGAATTTGACATATTTTCGGTGATTGGGACACTCATTCGTGAACGTAGTTTTCAGTAAAATTGAGCTGTCAAGCAATCTTTTTAAAGAGAGAGGAACAAAAGTGAGAGGCCCAACATTTTTTTCCAACAAGTGAAGAGTCCCAATGTCATCGCTCAAAATGATTGAAAAGAGAGGAGCGAAATTTTAACCACTTAAAAAATTGCAAAAAGATAGGTACAAAAATATGACCGGGGCTTTTACATAGGAGATAATGTTTTACAGTTTATATTGTCCAAACCCTTCGTAAGTTAAATAATTTATTCCTACAAAAAATATTCAAAAATTTCCATAGAATATATTGATGTCACGAGTAATAGTTTATTTAAATTATAATTAATTCAGGCTGAACAACAAGCGTCAAAAATATAAACTATATTTAACTGTTTCTAGAATTACATTCTATACCAGGGTCGTTCCTTACAAGGGACGTTCTATACAAGGGGCGTTCCAAACAAGGGACGTTCTGTACAACGGACGTTCAATACAATGGACGTTCTATACAATGGACGCTTTTTACAAGGGATGTTCCCTAAGCGGGACATTCTATACAAGGTACGTTCCTTATAATGGACGCTCCTTACAATGGATGTTCCTTAAACGGGACGTTCTATACAAGGTACGTTCTTTACAATGGACGCTCCTTACAATGGACGTCAAAAAAGGGACATTCCTAACAAGGGATATTCCTAACAAGGGACTTTCTATACAAGGGACGTTCCATTCAGAAGATGTTCTATACAAGGGGCGTTCCTTAAAAGGGACGTTCTCTGCAAGGGACGTTCTCTTCAAGGGACGTTCTCTACAATGGACGTTCCATACAAAGGACGTTCCTTAAAAGGGACGTTATCTGCAAGGGACGTTATCTGCAAGGGACGTTCTCTACAAGGGACGTTCTCTACAATGGACATTCCATACAAGGGACGTTCTGTACAAGGGACGTTCCATACAAGGAACGTTCAATACAAGGGACGTTCTATACAATGGACGCTCCTTAAAAGGGACGTTCTATACAAGATACGTTCTTTACAATGGACGCTCCTTACAATGGCCGTTCAAAAAAGGGACGTACCTAACAACCCCAGTAGCACATAGGGGCCGAAATACAATTGGCTAAGAGTTCAAAGTTTGTAGACGGTAAAAATTAAAATTGGCCGACTGTTCAAATAACTGACGGCGGTATACTTGTTTCAGCCCAGATTACCGACAGTCGGCCGACCGTTGCATTAAAGGTCTCTTTGTAGACGGTAAAATTACAATTGGCCGACTGCTCAAATAACTGTCGTCGGTATCCTTGTTTCGGGCCTGATTACCGCCAGTTGGCCGACAGTTGCATTAAAGGTCTCTTTGTAGACGGTAAAATTACAATTGGCCGACTGCTCAAATAACTGTCATCGGTATACTTGTTTCGGGCCGGATTACCGACAGTTGACCGACCGTTGCATAAAAGGTCTCTTTGTAGACGGTAAAAATTACAATTAGCCAACTGTTCAAATAACTGTCGGTGATATACTTGTTTCGTGCCTGTTTACCGACAGTCGGTTGACCGTTGCATTAAAGGTCTCTAATAACCGCAATTAGGTTTATACAGCCGACAGACGGTCGACTTTGGTAGAGGACATCTTATTTTTAATATTGAAAATCAATGGGATCTCGGCTGGGTGACGTAAGCAACAGACGAATTTTTGGGGCAATCTAATAATTCTTTCAAACCGTTTCTCAATCGAGACCCCGTTGGTCAAGGTCCAGGTAATTTATTCTAAGCCAGGGGGGGGATTTCCCTCCCTGCCACCTAGACTAGTTTCGGTTAACGAGGAAGGGAGGAGAAGTAGGTGCAATGAACGCGCCAGCATCCTTGTAAGACGTGTAAATGGTGGCTACGCCAAGGGGGTCTCACGTACGAAAAAATGCATATTGGCCGAACCAGGTGACGTCACCTGTTACTTTGAGACTGCTAGCATTTTCAGTGATGTAGAAGGCTGAGTAACAGACCTGGAATCAGAAGACGCGTAAACCAAAACCCCCTTTTCGAGGCCACCCTTTCTAGTTTAAATTTTACTAACTTTGCGCTACGTGCTGCCGCCATTTTTCCGAATTATTCCCGCCGAGCACGCGTTAAACTTTTTACAAGTATACTGGCACGTTCATGCCTCCTACTTCGTCTCACTTTCTAAGTTTCTATCCTCCTTGGTTTCGGTATGGAATTGATTAGACAATTGTTCAGGTGTGGAAGAAATAGTCACATCGCAAGTAGACTATTTTTACTTGTTGTGGATATATTCCCAACTGTCCGTCTTATTGAGTTATTAAAGACCGAATATATTTATGGATTTTTCGACCTGTTGCTTAAATAGTCACTTATAAGAATTTTTAGAAGTTTTCTAAACATTCTTCTTTTAGATTTCCTCCGTCTGCTTTAAGGCATGCATGATTTTAGTAACCTAGGCTCAAAGGAGTAAGAATTATATTAGTTGGGCGAGTTTCGTTATTCATTTGCTGTTTTAAATGTTTAATTAATAAATGAAATTTTACTAAATTTTTTTTTTTTTGAGATACACAAACATCGGTGTCGACCCGAGGCCTTAGACACCAGCACACACACAATAACTGAATTTTACTAAATTCAATTTGTTGGGAAATATAATTTAAGAAAAATCATAAAGGTGTTGTGTAAACTTTTGTATATCTTGTTACCCCTGTGGCGCCATCTGGCGGGAAGTTTTTCTTTATCTTTTATTTAAATATTTGTCAAATTTAAATAAAATAAACAATTTAAAACCCCTAATTAAAGTAAAACCTATAAGATCATCATCATAAATATTAATTGTTTCGTTTGTTACGTATTAAGTCTGTGTTTTTCGTTGTGTGTACCATTTATGAATATTAATAGAATGAAGACTGTTTTTCATTTATGTGCCACATACTCCTATATTTGATAAATTTCCCATAGTGTACATTAAGTTTAATCAAAAATCCCCAATTAATTAAAAATCCTTTAATACACTATATTAACCCCTATGATACTTGGTATGTCATGCGTGGTATGGTTTGAAAGCCCCAGAAAAATCCCAGAAGATAAATATAATTTTAAAATTCTATATATAAAAATTAAATTAAAAAACCCAAAAAACTGAAAAAGTTATTTAAAACCATAATTTAGCGAATCTATTCTATTCATTGTCCCACCTTAGTGTTACTTACTCCCAGATAGACAATCCGGCGCCAGGAAAAAATAGAAAATCCACCCAGAAGATCAAATTGCACCATGAGTCGACAGTTCCAACAGGAAAGAGCGTCTGAATCCCCCCCCTTTCCCATGCAAACTATGTAGTGGCCGACCTAACCCCTGCCTTACAGTGTGAAAGGTCATATTTAGCTCTGGAAAAATCCCTCAAACTTAGTTGCCAAGGACGAAAAATAGAAAGTCATCCAAAGAGGTAGAAACAGAGACCCCTCCGATAGAAAATAGTGCCGCCTTCCAAACCCCCAAGAAACCATAACTGCAAATAAAAACCACTACCAAGCCTACACTTTCGACACCCGACTTTCCCACCCCACACCCCCTGGACGGAAGAACAACGAAACCAGAGAACGCAAAGGAAACGGAGAGACTTTTTGACAGGAAGAGTTCGAATCAGAATCGTAACTAGGAGAGATCCCCAACCCAGTCCGGGCTTAGGCCGCGATATCCCAAGAACGTAGTCCCCGATGTCCCAATAAAAGATGCATAACGCACAAAATTAACGGTCAACCCAAAAGATTCGAAATGCCCATCGCGTTGAATTTCAAATGAATCCCTAAATCCAAGAACGTTTTTCCCCTGATGGAAAAACTATCAGCAGATCGAGTCAACTAAAGGCACCCCTCCAAATCCAATTGTCGTCGAAGTATCATCCCACTGGCAAAGGACATTCCCAGGTTCCGTCCCCTTCTTATCGAGAAATAAGTCGTCCAAGTCGCTTATGCAGTAATCCAGATATTCGAGACACCAAGAAACAGAGCCAGCGAAAAGAAGACAACATCCCCTGACAGCGAAACCGTAACGTTGAAAATTTCCTTGAAAACCCCCCTTACTATTCCCTAAGACGAAAAACTACGTTTAAGAATATACGCTAATCCCCGACAGGTTTAAGGGTTGAGTCTAGAACCCCTAAAACCATGTTAAACCGATGCTCCCCAATAATTCCTCTAATACCAAGTTAGAGTGTTTTGTCAATATCCTGTCTCGAGAACGAGAAAAGCCCCGTGTCGAGAGCCCCGAACAATACCCCTTTATTCCAACCCGTATAAAAACCAAGCCCCCAAACCAAAAAAATATCTTAACCGATTTCTACCGTCACCACGCCAGTCTTAATTTTAGTTATTATCCCTGATAAATTTCCAGAATCTCTTAAATAAATTTAAGCGCCTAACGCAAGTTTTTCTTCTTATTTACCCTTGTTTTTTTTGGTCCAAACATGGCTGCCAGGTATCCCGAGGATACATCCGATTTATGTAAGAGATCTCATTTTTAATTTTTTGTTTATTTTTGCCATTTTTGTGTTATTATTATATGTCAATAAAAGCATATCAATCGAGAATTTCATTGAGTATCCTAATTACTGTCCGTTATCATCATCTTTCTTTTACTTATTATCATCAACGCACTGCAACGTCGTATTAAACGATACGCGCGGAGCGAAGGGGTAATAATATTTTTAAAATGTTACCCGTACAAAAATACGTCTATAGAAAACCCACGTTTTACCTCTATAGTTTAACCTTGAATTTTTAATGGTTTTTCTTTAGATATTTGGGTCAATTTTCTATAACAAAGGAACTTTTTTGAAGTGTTTGTTATAGAATCAACTGATTCTATTTCTTAGAAAACACTATCTTTTCACTGGTAAATATAGTGGGTTTTAATGGTGTTTCTTTAGATACTTGGGTCAATTTTCTATAACAAATGTGTTTTCATAGTTTTTCTATAGAATTAACTGATTGTTTTCGTAGAAAACACAGATTTTTAACTTGCTTATTTAGTGGAAATTATATATAATTAACTGATTGCTTTCTTAGAAAACACCAATTTTTATCTGGCAATTTAGTGGAGTTTCTATAGAATAAACTGATTGTTTCTTAAAAAACACAAATTCTATGGCATATTTAGTGGAAATCTATATAATTAACTGATTGTTTTCTTAGAAAACACCAATTTTTAACTGGCAAATTTAGTGGAGTTTCTTTTGAATGAACCGATTGTTTTCTTAGAAAACACCAATTTATCACTGGCAAATATAGTGGAGTTTCTATTGAATAAACTGATTGTTTTCTTAGAAATAATCAATTCTTCACTGGCATATTTAGTGGAAATCTATATAATTAACTGATTGTTTTCTTAGAAAACACCAATTCTTCACTGGCAAATATAGTGGAGTTTCTATTGAATAAACTGATTGTTTTCTTAGAAATGATCAATTCTTCACTGGCATATTTTGTGGAAATCTATATAATCAACTCATTGTTTTCTTAGAAAACACCAATTTATCACTGGCAAATTTGGTGGAGTTTCTTTAGAATGAACTGATTGTTTTCGTAGAAAACACCAATTATTTACTGGCAAATTTGGTGGAGTTTCTTTAGAATGAACTGATTGTTTTCTTAGAAAACACAAATTCTTCACTGGCAAATTTAGTGTAGTTTCTTTTGAATGAACCGATTGTTTTCATAGAAAACGCCAATTTTTCACTGACAAATCTAGTTGAATTTCTATAAAATTTCGGCTTTACTTTAGAAAAGCCCAGATTTTACTAAACATATTTTAGATATTTATCCGAAATGTATTTAGGTACTTTTTAAAACAATAGTAAACAAGGTAGAAGGATAGCCCCCCCTAACCCGAGCGTGCCCTACTTCCACCCTACAGCTAAATTTAACACTTTCATTTAAGGCCTAAAATAGCAATAAACTTAAGTAAAATTGAAATTAAATGATAAATACTGTAGTATACAAATGCATCTTATTTTAATAAACCAGCAAATTGACAATTTACAATCCTTTCTTTTGTTTGTTAGCTATTTCTTTTAGCTTATTAGCTAAAGATTCAGTCAAACAACGTCTGGAAGAATTCGGATACTTTTTTAAAGTAAAAACTATAACAAAAACGTTTAATATATAAGACATGCAAGGATGAGAGACAAATGGTTCAAACATTTATAATTACCAATAATGGCCTTTATTTTGTTTTCATTCAACGCGGGTTTGGGGCTCTGGTCTTTGCGTGCATTGCTAGATCGACCTGTTCTTCGTATTCGAACAATTTTAGTATTAATGTTCTGGCAAGTTTTGTCGCCGATGTGCAGACTTTAATGAAAGTTCGGATTTCTCCATATAAACCCCATTGTAGAGTTCAATTTTCTGAAACCAAAATGTAGCACTTATTTTATGTATCATCTGTTAAAAGGAAAACAAAATACTTACTTTATCAATTTCAATGTCTTCTATACTGTTGTTTGGACCACTAGACGATGATGGCAGACTAACAGAGTTGCCATCACAGATACAAGTACTTCGAGAAGAGTTAACAAATGCTCTTAATTCTTTCGCTAGGTTACCATTTTCTGTGAATAAAATTTTAAGCATGTTTTAACTGAGAGTGCGAAAAACACTGTAAATCATACCTTTAAGCTGGCTCAATTCGCTCTCTTTCAGCTTTAACTCTCCTTTCACACGCTTCAGTTCCTTTTTGACTTCGAGATATTTCCGCTTCAACTGATCATAATGGTTTCTGCTGCAAGAGCCATCTTCAAGGACGATTTGGTTCTGCTCCGGCATTTCAAGTCTTTCCACAAGTCTTTCTGTTGAGAAAGTTTTGCTGCTTTCACCTTTTTGAATATAAAAGATATCGAAATACCTTAATTTAAATGACAATTAAGTAAGTTATACTTTTCGTAATGCAACTGGCCCTGAGGAAGTTGCAACTGGTACATCTTTACCAATGCTCTTATAGTAGTTAACCACAAATTCGGACCTCTTGGACTCAATTTCATTGGGTTTTCCTGAAATATTACAAAATAACAAATATTTAGATCAGAAATATGTTATTTTGTTAATAGTTAATAATTCCCCGGGTCATTTTCAGATATGTCCCCTGACCATTAATAAAATTCTAAAATTTATAATTATATTTATCTTCATAAAAATTGCAAGATTAAGTTAAATTCCCTGACTTTTTAAAAATTCATATTCCCTGACTCGTAGCCACCCAGATAATAATTAAGAAATATGTCTGGTTAAAAAATGAAAGGACAACGAAAATATTTGTGCACCTTTTACTACTGGTCAGTAGGTAGATACTAGAGTACTAGGTATGCTTCTACTGGCGTGTGGTTGTTTGTGGGAAACTAAACTTTAAACTAAAATTTGGTATTTGATAGAATAATATGATACATTTTTTGCCCAAATGTCTAAACGTCGCGCTGTTTGATCATTTTCGAAATTCGAGCCGAGAGATGTTCCCAAAAACCGACGTATTTGTTATTCGCCAAATACCTAAAAAACACTATTCGCACAGCCCTACCTCAGATTTTTACCTTCTGCATTTACCCTGGATAAGCGGTGCCTACAAAGAGCCATCTTCATATTCCACAGCAGAGAGAGAGAGAAAAAGAGGGCGTTGCGCGCAATAAACGAAACTAGTAGCGCCTCTACTGGTGTTTGTGTATACCATTATTTTAAGTCTCGGAGAGAGACACAAAACGTTACGTTGTTTCCGCCGTAAAACACCGCTTTGCCTCTCAGACACTGTTACTTGTATAATATATTGAAAATTAAAGCGCCCCCTAAATTGTTACGCTTATAGGCGCGCGCCTGCTTCGCCTCAGAGGAAAATACGCCCCTGGGTATCACTTTTAAGATAAAGCTCATTTTAGGCAATTTGAACCTACTAAGCGCAGCCTATGAAACTATCATAATGATAAGAGTTTAGAAAACTTACCATAAGCTACTATTTCAGCAAGCCAGGTCTTTCCATCTTCCCATAGTACATTCAGAGTCTTGTTTAAATAATCATCAGGATTTTCCAAAAACTTTTGCTTTAAAGTTTTATTTTCTTTAAATGCGAAATCGACATCAATAATGTCCCAAATTTCATTATCTGGCCATTTTACTACAATACTGGTGGAATTTTTTGATTTGGCCATGGCTATTCAAAAGGGTACACAAATTTAAATAAAAATCACTATGGAGTTTCAAAAGAAAGTTGCAAAGTATTTTAATAATTGCAGTTCGATGTGTTAATATTATTATATTAGGCCTAATATTTAAGAATACAAAAGATCAAAACATACCTTCCAAAATGGCGTGCTTGCAAAAGAACGGGAATGTAAATGTAAACCGCGCGGCTACTATTAAGTAGGCGAAGCAAAGTGAACGTGGTTTACCAAAAATGGCCAACTTTAAACACACGGTTGGCGGTATCCATACGGCACGATTTCTCCAAAAGGTTATAATACTGCAGTAAACAAGTAGCTTCCATATCTCGACGAAATGAAGGCCCTGCAGGATGAGGATCCTGACACTTGGGATGTTTGGAAAAAGGGGCTTGGTCACCAAACAAAAGCAATGATCCTTTCTGTATTCTTGGTGGAGATGAAGGCCTAGAGCATGAGAACAGAAAAATGAAAGTTCTTGGTGAACTTGTCAAAATAACACTATGTCCAAAAACACTTACAAGATTTTTTATCACTTCACCACAGCTAGTTAAATTGTCAGAAGAAACCAATCTAATGTCTGGGACGAACATTATAAACAATTCGTATGCTCTGTTTACTCTACATCAAACCAAGTATCTACAACAACTAGTCTCGCAGAACTTCGATGGTGAGTGGCGGAGTGGTTAGCACTTTCGCCTCGCAGCAAGAGGAGCCGTTTTTGATCCCAGCTTGTGGCACTGGGTGAAAACACGGAACAACTCCTTCTGCGTTGAGTTTGCAAGTTCTCTCCCCACTGGTTTAAGGGGTTTTCCGCCGAGTTCTGCGGTTTCCCCTTCCATAAAAACTTGTCTAGGTTAACGGTTATAGTTAGTGTAGGGAGCTGTTGGCTCGATCTCGTGGCATGCAGGGCTTGCCACCACCCTCCTACGCATTGTAACCCGGCCACCTGAATTAAGGGCTTCAAATGTTGCATGATGACTTAGGCCTAAGGTGGTGCCTTGGGTATTAGCCTAGCTGATTATTATTATTTATTATTGTTATTAAATTGTATTAATAATTTAATTAAAAGTTCTAACTTACGTATTTGTAGTGTCTAACAGCAGTATCGTCTGACATAAGAGGGACAGTCACAAACGTCGTCTTCTTCAGGTACAGGTGAGAAGCTTTTATCGATGGCAGTAGTTGCTTTTGGCGTGGTTGGAATGTCCCATTCTTGCGAGAGATATTTTTTCCCGAGGGTGAATTATCCCTTGACGGACAGCGTGGGAAGGAAATGGCGTGTTCAAGTTCTGGTACGTCTCCTGATTCCCAGTTTCCTAAGACTCCATGGCACTTGTAACATCGTACATCATCTTCACGTTGAATATAGTAGAATCCAGCCTTCGCTAGTTTATCTTTAGTGACGTGCGGGTTTTTCCAGTGACGAAACGTTTCAAGTCGATACGTTTCATTTTCCATAGTTGATCTAGACAAAATATGTTCTATAGTTTCAAATGATACATTCACTAAGCCTACATACTAAACCTAAATTTATCACTAAGCCTACTAAACCAAATGTTCTCCATATGGTTAAATTTCTACGCTAAAATTCTCAATATAAACGCTTTTTCAATATGCAAATTGTTTGGAAAATTGTCTAATATATATATATATATATATATATATATATATATATATATATATATATATATATAGTTTACTACAAAATAAAAATAGTAACTTACTTTCTACGCTAATCTTACCCCTACACGACCTAATTTAGGCCTAATTTTCTGTCTAATTTGCATAATTGAGGACGTGTGAATATAAAAATAGTAAACTTAAGGTTGTTTTTGTTTAATTCCCGATTTTTTTAGGTATATGTTCATATTATAGCCGTCCTCAGGTTATCTATATAAAAACAAATGGTTGTATAAAAAATGATAAGAAAGAATAATAAAATTGTTGATTTAAAACAGAAAAGGTATGTCTGTCGAATGTTTGAGTTTTCTTAAATTTATATCATATACATTTCTACATGGTTTTATTTCATTGTAATAAAGTCTCTAACACTTATGAATAGATAATTGTATAATATGCAATTAAGTTAAAAATATAAACACAATGCATCTAATTTAATTATTTTTAACTGAATTGAAAACCTTGATATATGTTTTTCTGTGTTTTTATGTTATACAATTTCAAATGCAGGTATTGTTTACAGTACAAATGCATAATTAAATGAAGCAATTCTAATTTTAATACTTATATTTAATGAAATAGGAAAAATGTATTTCGAAAACCCTATTTTGTAACTCAAAAGGAACTTAAAGAAACTGAAAGTTTCACATGGAATTGGGACTAGTGGGTAGCCATTCTCACGTTACAATGTGGTGTTTTGTTATGGAACCAATGACAATAAGCTATAAACTTGGCTTATCTTTGATAAAAAAACGTCTCTTATTCCCCAAGAACATGTATATTTATCGAGAATGTACTGGCTCTATTAGATATTTTGGCGGAAGGGCGAACTAAAATTTATGCTTGTTTACGAAATTAATTAGCGTATTTAAAAAACAAGTTGGCAAGCCAAAATATACCTCTCCTCGGAAGAGTTTTTAATTTTCAATGAAGCGTATCTGTATCCGTGGTTCTGCGGTAGAACGCTCACCTGTCGTACAGGAGGGCTCGGGTTCGAATCTCCGCCTAAGAAAATATTATACTACACCCAATGGCAAAAAGAGGGGGGTTTTTGGAAAAACCTTTTCCCTGATTCTAAGAAACTGCGTACGCAGCGATTACACTTTGCTCCGAAAATGCGGACGCGTTCGCAGCTCAGACAGACAGACCCACAGACAGACAGACAGGGTGGTTGTATAACCCCTCCTAGGGTACGAAGTTCCCTCGGATGGTAAAAATAATTATTTAATTTTAAATTCAATATAATTCACAAAAGCGTAAAATATTGTTGAAAAACAATTTACAAAAGTGTAAAATGTTGTATGAAAAAAATTGACGTCAATAACTTTATAACAGCGTAAAGGACTACCGCTTAGCTGTTTTTGAAAAACACCGAAGCTTAACAAGCGTCGGTGGCTGAGGTGTTAGAGTAAATCTCTCCACGCAGCAGACCCTGGTTCGATTCCCGGCCGGCGCCAATAAATCGCAAATAGACACTAAGACGAAAACCACAGAAGGTAGTTCGTTTCAAGCCTTTAAATGAAATTGTATATATCCATTTCGAATTAATTACAATAATATAGATAAGTTACGATTTAAACGGATTATATATAATGTTGAATAGTCATACAACCAATTTTACGTAATCATGTAAACAAAGTTCTAAAATAAAAAATTTAAATGTAAATAATTTGTTTTTATTGCCTATAGATTAGAAATTAAGGGGTTGGGAAGCGATAAAGAAATTATAGAGTTTCGGAATTATATCGATAAATTTATGGAGTTTGGGGATGGATGGAAAAAATTACGGCTCTTCGTTTTTCCAACTGCATTTCTGATGTACCCAAAATGGACCAAATGTACCCTAAAAACGACCAAAGTCACCACATTCGGCCCTATGTACCACATTTTGGACCAAAAGTACCCCAAACTGGACCTATTAGCTTTATTGTAATGTTGAACTCCCATAGAGATTCCCCTAAAAAGGAAAATAAAATTTGCGGCCCAATTTTGGGTACATGAATTATTTCGGAGACCATCCTCCAGAAATCTGCGCGATTAAAACAAATTCTGGAGAACGGGAGAAAGCGGAGGGGTAAAATCCATCCTCCAGAAATCTGCGCGATTAAAACAAATTCTGGTGATCAGGAGTATGAGTAAAGAGGGGGAGAATGGGAAGAACAGAGAGAATCTTGGTGATTGGAAATTCTGGTGATTAGAAACGATAAGAAACTAATTCTGGAGAATGGGGAAAGCATGGGGGAAAGGGAAGCAGAGAGATTCTAGGTATTGCTTGCTGGAGGACGAGATAAGATATCAGACTGATAATCTCGTCCTCCAGGGGGTAAGCCTTCTCTCTCCTTAAGTACTCTTTTTAGAGAAAAACCACCATCAAAGTTCTGCGAGACTAGTTGTTGTAGATACTTGGTTTGATGTAGAGTAAACAGAGCATACGAATTGTTTATAATGTTCGTCCCAGACATTAGATTGGTTTCTTCTGACAATTTAACTAGCCGTGGTGAAGTGATAAAAAATCTTGTAAGTGTTTTTGGACATAGTGTTATTTTGGCAAGTTCACCAAGAACTTTCATTTTTCTGTTCTCTTGCTCTAGGCCTTCATCTCCACCAAGAATACAGAAAGGATCATTGCTTTTGTTTGGTGACCAAGCCCCTTTTTCCAAACATCCCAAGTGTCAGGATCCTCATCCTGCAGGGCCTTCATTTCTGCTAAATTAAACCATCGAGAATGTGGGGCTTCTTCAGAGGGAAAATGTTCGAACTTCTCCGATAATCCAAAGATTTCTAATAGAGCAGTGAATTGGCCAGTATTCTCTCACTTAGATTTAAAATTTTAGTCTCCTGTTTAATCATAGAAAATAAGCAATTATGGAATGGAAAGAACTGCCTTGCACTGTTAAAAATAAAGGTTTATAAAACGACCAAAATTGGACTTTTAATTTATTTCAAACCATTTGGTTACTATAAACGGTCTAATCAATTATTTTAGACCCATTTTACTCTTTCATGTTTAATACAATACCTTTTTAGGTATTGAAAGGGAACGAGCCCTAAGAATAAACTTTTTCCATTCCTGGTGGTAAAGGTATAAAAAGTCATGTTCTAACAATTAAACCTTTTGAATACTCATTTAATTCCCTTGGGCGAAAAAAAAATGATATGAACCAATTTCGAGACTAGTATTTAAATACTATTTTATTTCTTTTTTTAATAGTTTCTTTACAATAACATTGTTGCGAAGAAATTCCAATCACCAGGAATAGTTAACTAAGGTTAAGTCTTTAAAAATTTAATAACAGATTTTAAATATAGGGGATATTGATTAAGGCGTCAAACTATTTTAACCTAAATATCGGCACTCAAGAATTCTTGCTATGTGTATATCAAAAACTGAAAGTATTAAATGATACTTTACGTGGTCAACTCCCTTCGTTCAACGACTTCAGGGACGCTCATTCGGCTATTTCCCCCGATCGAAAACCAGTCTAATCTGGCCATGTTAATGGTTAATATATTGAGTCGTATTGAATAATAAAAATAAATAATTAATTAAGGGCCTATAGAGGAATGAAAATAAAGTTAAAAAGGAATAACTTACTGTTTATGAGTGTAAAATAAGTACTTAAACACTCCACAAAAGGACTGAATTTGGGGAGCAGAAGGTTTAAATATGTTCGATGATAAAACCCTGAATGGTCTTAAATATTGGAAAAAGTTTTAACCACTTTAGAGGTCTAAAGTAAAACCTTTATTTTTAACAGTGTGCACTGTACAAAAGGTTTTGTGGTGACCTAGTTTGTACGTGGAAAGGATAGAAGGAATGGAACACATCCGGTTCCGGTTACAGTGTAAGTCTATAGACCGGAAATGTGCATAACCCCCATTT
Source organism: Leiobunum rupestre (assembly GCF_980474605.1). Taxonomy (NCBI): domain Eukaryota; kingdom Metazoa; phylum Arthropoda; class Arachnida; order Opiliones; family Sclerosomatidae; genus Leiobunum; species Leiobunum rupestre. The sequence continues at coordinate 10,034,724 of NC_143384.1, read as the reverse complement.
CAGTCCGCCGCCTACATTATATTCCGTTATTGTTTATTTTCAATGTTTTCACAATGCCTATACCGAGGGGTTACTCACTAAGTAAAAATTTGTACACCTGATTTCTGATTCCTAAATATTTCCATGATTTCTACTGATTACAATATGATTACTGTGATTACCTTATTTCTATTTTTAATACCATTGAATTCCGCTGATTTATCTTGAATACCGTTGAATACCGCTGATTATCTTTGAATACCGTTGAATACCACCGATTACCATTGATTCCTTGATTGCACTTGAATGCAAGTGATTATCGTTGAATGCAGGTGATTACCGTTGAATGCAGGTGATTACCGTTGAATGCAGGTGAATACCGTTGAATACAGACGAATACCGTTGATTACAGGAGAATACCCATGATTACGTGGTTGTTTTAAATACGGGTGAATCTCAAATTTAACCTTTGATTCCTTGTTTCCGAGGCGTAGGAGTGGGGGAAATGCCCTTTGAAATTATTTTTTACCAATATTGCCACAAATATTTAATATTTTAAAAATATTGAATTAAAGGTTTTCTTAGCTTTTTAAAAAGCCCCAATTTTCTCTTTTTCCCCCCTCCAAACGGAATAAAAGCATTTCTACGCCCCTGCTCTTGAATAACGGTGAATTAAGAGTTTACCTTGATTCTCTGAATGATTTAGTTCCTTATTATCCCAAATGATATTTCAATGAATTATACTCATTATAAATAAATACATTCTTGACACAGTCCGCCCACCCTATAGAATATGAACTTGTAATAGAGTAAACAAATTTATCGCACGCAGCTTACAAAGTTATTATACACGTTCCCTACGGCGGGTTTAACCTGTCTAATGAAATATGCGAGGAAAGATGTAATGAAATAAGTAAGGCTTTTATATTTGGTTAAGTTTTAATCAAAATGTTCGTAGAAAAAATATCCTGTTACCATCTCAGGCAACGCATAACACCTGTGTTTAGGGTTAAAATCTTTCCAATGATCTCTGGCCTCGATACAGTAAAAGCATAATATTTATATCATAAAAACCATGAGATTCCATTTCTACCGATATTAGGGAACCATCCGGGTTCCAATTGAACCAGCTGCAAAGAACACCAACGCCTTTTGAAGATTTAGGAGGTGCTTTGGTTGGTACTGATTTAAAAGAGTATTCTCTAGCTTTTCCTTTCCCTTTCAAATAAGAAAAGTTAAGGATTAAATCAACTAAATAGCCTTCACGGTCTTCTCTCTTGAAAAGCGCCCAGTCTGATATATTTAGTTCGTCTTTTTTGACACAAGCTAAATTCTGATTTCTGTTAGATTGACTCCTAGTCACGCGAGATGTTAAAATTTCAGAAAAACTAGTAGCTGCCTTATGAGTGACTCTCTGCAAACGATCGCTACTTAAGCTGTGATCCCCGGTGCTCAAAAGCCAGCACAACGAAGACTTTCGGATAGCAAATTTTCTACCGACATTGCTGGTAATAAACACAAACTTAGTACTTTTAAGGGGATCTATCATTGTTTCCATGTGCTCAAGGGTATAGTCCTTTAAGTTAGAGCCACCGGCGGATATAAGTATACTGAGATCTTCATTAAAATCTTCTCCTTGATCACAATTAAAGTCTTCAAGCGCATTAGACATATTTAGTAAATCAAGTTCTTCCGAGTCAGAGTCCGAACCCGCTAAGTCTGTAGATTTATCTTGAACGTTTAATAACTCTACCGAACTAAATTGGCAGTCAAATATTCTAGAGGACGTGCTGGAAATATTGAATGAGATACAATCAGCCAGCGCCTCTTCTTTAGCTCTTGAAATGACGCTATTGATTTGGTTGTAGGTTGGTAAAATGTGAATGATTTTTTCCGCAACAGCACCTGTAGGCTTTGTTCTAGGAAATTAGCACTGATATTTACTATTGGGTGCACTGCATTGTCCTACAATGTCACTTTGTAGTTGAATCCGTTTCGTTCGATGTAGAATGTCCAGCAGGCTGAAGTTAACTACAGTAGAGAAAGTGGAAGTCATTGACCTTGTAGTTCTAAAAAAACTTTCGCACGTCTGACTGCTAAAGAGCCAAGGCAAAAATAGTTCTTCATTTTCGTTATCTCTGAGTTTTTCAATGATAGTTAAGAGGGCATGAACGTTCAATTCTAGGCACACGTAGGTGTTGTATGTTAAGAAATTGTCTTTCAAATTATAACTAGGTTGATCCAAAATCCCTGACCTCCATTGCCTAAGGAAGAAGACCACATACCAAATAGAATATAGTCTTTCTATCGGAGATATATCTTTTCTAAGGAACGGTGTTAACGACATCCGTATGAGTTTAAGAAACTGCATTGTACCTTCGCTTTCAGGAATATTTTTAAGCAAGTCGTGTACTTTTTCGTCACAAAGTTTTTCCACCGACCGGAAATTCATTTTATCCTTTGGTTCTAAGTCTGTTTTGGTTAGTCCGTGTTCATCCTTAGGATATTGATCTAATAACATAAACAGGTGGCTTGAGCTAACTAGTTTCTTTCCAAAAGGCATAAAGTTAGATTTTTTTAATAGTTTAGTTCGAAGTTTGGTTCCAATATGTACGGTATCTTGAATGCAATTTATTAAAGAATTTGATGAGGCTTGAAACCATTTCCGTTTCTTATCGACTGGCGCCTTTGGAATATTTTCAATGTCTCATAGCTTTTAATAATCGACTGTCACCATCAGACGAAACACCAAGTACTTCTATTCCCAAACTTTCTAAGCTTTCTAAAATTGATTTCCATCTAGCAATTACTTGCTCTGCTGTAAATTTGTTATCAGTTCCGTAAATTGTTAAGCAAAAAGCTGGTGATCTTTCCTGAAGCGGCTGTGCCATAATTACGTATGCCAAAGAAGCAGTTTTGTTTTTATAAATATGGCTTTCTATTTCTTTAGCAGTATTAGCTGGGTACGATAAAACCACGGGTAAGCCCGTAATGGGGCTGGTTGGAAGTACGAGTCCTACAATTTGGTTCGAATTTGGGTCAAATTCCACCTTTCCGGTTATCCTGGTTGCGTCTTCGCTAAGCCAAATTTTTAACGGTAGGTTCTTTTCTAAAAGAAAGGTTTTTAATTCGTTCACACGTAATTGGCCTTCCACAATATCCGGACCATTTTCAGATAGATATCTGCAGACAGTTGCGATTGACGGTAAAGGTATGTTGGCATGCAAGGTTTCATACAACAAGCGGCCGCCAACCAGGAACCAATACGTTGAAAACATTTTAACTGTCTCCTCATAGCGTTTTCCTGGCTTTGACCTTTTGCAGTTGTCCTTAGCTGTCTTCATGAGGCATGAAATAAATGTACCTGTATTTTCGTCGGTTAACATCGAAGAAGCTGGTTCCGATGATGGTATGCTGGAAATGTTTTGAGGTGTTGAGTTAAATTACTGTTCTTTTTAAGCAGTTGTTGTACCTCATTTAAAATGGGGAAAGAAGATGTAATTAGAGGCTGATTACTAAGAATTAACGTCGAAATTAAATTCTTCTTATTTCTTTCTGATCGACTGTATTTGGGTTGTTTCCATTTACTCATTTGAGATGGGACTTTATTTTCCATGACACGATAAGCCCCTACATCGAGCCATAGACCCCTTCCCCCGACTTTAACTGTTCCTTTTCAATATGACGTCTTTTAACATCAGAATTTAAGCCGTTCTCTGGGCCCCGGTCCAGATGGTCGTCACTATTTGTTCGTTTACGTTTTTGACGTAGGTCTTTTGTAGCTTTATTTGAGTCAATTTCATCGCAATTGATAATTTCTGGGGCTTTCGTGTGGCTATTGCTTACGCTGATGGTCGATGAGCTTGAAGAACGTTTCAGTTTATTCGCAATATTGAAGAGTGACACTACGTTACTGCTCCTTGGAATTTTTGCTGTTGATGTGATGTGTGATCTTAGATGTCTCACGTAGTTTGAGATAACTCGTTTCAATTTACCAGTAGGTGTAACCGAATATGACAATTTAACATTTTTATCACAGATAGAACATTTTACTGTTGCAGAAATGTTTGTTGCAACTTTGCAAATGGTACTACCATCAATCAAAACTACCACTTGAAAATCCGTCTCTAGCTAATATCTCCGCGATACTTTTATCGCTACAGTTCTTTACAAACTGAACTAATAGATTTTTCAGAATTTTTTCCTCGTTAATAGCGTTGTTGTCGATATCTGATTGATTATGTGGTAACGTTTTGCAGATACTTAAATCTGGGATAATTGACTTTCTTTACTTTTGGGTGCATTATGATTGGTTGGATTGAAAAATAACTGGTCATATTTAACGAAGTAATCCACAGGCTTCCTGTTGATAAATTCTTTAACTCCTAGTAGTAAACGCTTATGACCGAGTACAATAGAAAAATTATCTGGCATTTCATGAAAAACTCCAAAGAAGTCTTCCATGTTGTCGGTCTTCTTTATAAACCTTTTCATTGTATCACCTTTCGCGAATGTTTCCATGCTTGTAATATCGTCTTCCGTTAATGTCTTTAATGATATAGCATTATCAAACCGCATGAGTTTTGTAATGTTTTTGATGTATGCTGGTATTTCTACTCCTATTCCATTTTCAATAATGGTCCAGAATATTTTTGTCTATACAAATAATACAATTATTTTAAATACGCTCGGAACTACCTTACGAAAAGGAGGCATAAATTTTATTGAATACGAAAATTAGACAGATCAAAAAGGGGTCAATTTTATTTTTTTTATCAAAATTTGATCAAATATAGTTGGTCCAGAATATTTTGGATAAAAGTATTAAATTATATTGGATCAAAATCCGATTGATCCAAATTTAATATTATAAATCAAAATTAGATCAAATCTTACATTATTAAAATATTTAGGATCAAATTTGTATGTAATTTTATTTTATAAATTTTTTTTATAAAAATTTTATCCGGAAATAAAATCCTATAATATAATTTATATAAAAATTTTATCCGGAAATAAAATCCTATAATATAATTTATATCAAAATTTTATCCGGAAATTAAATCCTATGATATAATTTATATCAAAATTTTATCCGGAAATAAAATCCTATAATACAATTTATATCAAATTTTATCCGAAATTAAAGTTTATATCAAATTTAATCCGAAAATAAAATTTATATCAAATTTAATTCGAAAAAAATTTATATTAAATTTGATCCTCGAATTAAATCCGAAAATAAAATTTTTATTAAAATATGATCCAAAAATAAAACTAATATAAAAATTTGGTCTGCGATATAAAATTAAAAAATATATTCCGAAAAAAATTATATAAAAATTTGGAAAATAAAATTATTGATAAATTTTGCCGAAAAAAAAACAATATAAAAACGCCGGTGTGGCCCTTTAAATTTGTATCAAAATTTGATACGAAAATATTTGGTCCCATTTGGTCCTTTCCCCAACCTTTCTGGAAATGTGTGTTTTAAATTTTAAGAGTAGTATCGGCTTATTTATGTTTGGTACAACCGTTGGTACCACTTAAAATTATACTTACTTTATCTTGGTTTGATGAACTCGATGGCAGAGCGGGTTCATCCATTCTCCTTTGAAAAGTAGTCCGAATAATATTTTTTTTATTTTGCGGCACAATTAGCATTAATTCATTAAAACATCAACCTAAACGCTCGCCTAAACGTGCGCGACTGAAAAACCACCCGAATTTACAAAAGAGCGATAGATACCTCGAGAGATCCAATACTCGGAAACCAATACGCGATTGATCAAAAACCGACTATTTTGAATAGTGACCAGCGAGGGCAGGTCAGCGTAGCACCATAGAAGAAATCGAATAAAGATAATATCCTCCTAACTGATATAGCACGGCAATACGGCTGGTCTACTATTTCGCAATTCTAAAGGCACACTTCCAGGAATTCAAAATTTTCCCGTATGAAGGAAAAGCTGCCTATACCCGTTTAAAAGTATTATTATAGGATGGTAGAGCTACGAGTTCTAGAGACTTCTGTTTGGAAGAAAATAATAATTTTATAAATAATTGTCCCTATAATGGTTAAAATGTTGAGTTTTTGATCTGTGGATTAACATCTGCAAAATTATATCTCGTTTGATACCTTACACGACATATTGTTTTGGAAATATTAACGAAGTTCAATGAAGGCGGGCAGGGTTACCTTTGTTGGCCCCCTGGTGGCGAAATATGTTACATATCAAGTTAAAATATTTTGAGTATAGTTCAGACCTCCATTGTTAATATAAATAAATTTATTTAACCATATAAATTAAAAAAAAAAAGTTAAAAACTCATTGAGGTGGCCTAGAGCCCACCGGTCGCCTCCCACGAACTAGTACCATCACAATTCGGATTGAGCTAATTTTTCTGACGAAAATGATACCAGGCACTGTATTATATTATGTTACCCCTGTGGCGTCATATGGCGAGAGAAAAAAATGAAAGAAGTTTTTTTTGGTTTATATTTTTTTGTATTTTTAAAAATCATTCGTTTTGTGTATCTTATAATCATATATTTGGTAATTTCCTATACATCAAATATTATCAAAAATCCCCAATTAATCAAAATCCTTTAATATACTTAATTAAACCCTACTATACTTGTTATGTCATGCGTGGTGTGGTTAGAAAGCCCCAGAAAAATCCCAGAAAATAGATATAATTTTAAAATTCTAAATATTAAAATTAAATTCAAAAACCCATAAAATTGAAAAGTTTATTTAAAACCATAATTTAGCTTATCTATTCATTGTCCCACCTTAGTGTTACCTTCCCCCAGATAGACAATCCGGCGCCCGGAAAAATAGAATATCCGCCCAGAAGGTCTGATTGCACCATGAGGCGACAGTTCTAAACAAGAAAGAGCGTCCAAAATGTCCCCCTTTCTACACGCAAACTATGTGACGGCCTACCTAACCCCTGCCTTACAGTATGAAAGGTTATATTCGGCTCGGGAAAAATCCCTCAAACTTCGTTGCCAAGGACGAAAACGAGAAAATCGTTCAAATGGGTAGAAACAGAGACCCCTCCAATAGAAAATAGCCCTGCCTTCCAACCCCCCCAAGAAAGTATAACTGCAAGTAAAAACCACAACCAAGCCTACACTTCCGACACCCGACTTTATCCCCCCCCCCTAGATGGAAGAACAACAAAACCAGAGAACGCAAAGGAAACGGCAAGAATTAACAGGAAGAGTTCGAACAGAATCGGAACTAGGAGAGATCCCCAACCCAGTCCGGGCTCAGGCCGCGATGTCCCAATAAAATATGCATAATGCACAAATTTACCGCTCAACCCAAAAGAGGCGAAATGCCCATCGGATTTAATTTTCAAATGATCCCTAAATCAAGGAACATTTTCCCCGTGACGGAAAAACTATCAGCAGATCGAGTCAACTAAAGGCACCCCTCCAAACCCACCTGTCGTTGAAGTATCATCCCACTGGCAAAGGACATTCCTCGGTGCCGTCCCCTTCTTATCGAGAAATAAAGTCGTCCAAGTCGCTTTTGCAGTAATCCGGTATTCGAGACACCAAGAAACAGAGCCAGCAGAAAGAAGACAACATCCCCTGACAGCGAAACCGTAACGTTGAAAAATCTCCTTAAAAAACCCCCCTCACTATTCCCTAAGACGAAAAAACTACGTTAAGAATATACGCTAATCCCCGACAGGTTAAAGGATTGAGTCTAGAACCCCTAAAATCATGTTAAATCGATGCTCCCCAATAATTCCTCTAATACCAAGTTAGAGTGTTTTGTCGATATCCTGTCTCGAGTACGAGAAAAGCCCCGTGTCGAGAGCCCCAAACAAAACTCCTTTATCCCGACCAGTATAAAAACCGAGCCCCCAACCCATAACGGTATCTTAACCGATTTTTACCTTCTCCACGCCAGTCTTAATTTATAGCTACTCTCCCTATAAAATTGTATTAAATCTCCAAGTAAATTTAAACGCCTAACGCAAGTTCTTTTTCTTTATTATTTTTCTTTACCGCCCCAATTTAAGTGTTATTACCCGAGGATACACCCGATTTATGTAAGAAGTCCCATTTTTAACTTTTCGTTTATATTGCGCATTTTTGTGTTATGTTATATGTCAATAAAAGCATTTCAATCAGAGTTTCATTGAGTATCCTAATCACTGCCCGACATTATCATCTTTCTTTTACTTATTATCATCAATATTAAACGATAACGCGGGAGCGAAGGGGTAATAATCATCCAAATGCAGACGAGAAACATAGCCACACTACCTACTAGTCTAGTCCAATGAAAACTGACATCGAACCAATGATCAAAATTGTCCATTCTAACGCGGAACCACCGCTACTAACCATCTATTTTCGAAATATGTGTATTTATGTTAGGTATATATTATTAAAAGAGTACTTAAAACCTTGGAAAAAAAAGATAATTGGAAGAAAACAAATTAAAAAATTAAAGCTAAATTAACATTGTGTCCTGTTAAAATCAATATGCAATCTAGGCTAAGCAATGAACAAAATGGACTTTAATTTTGCGTCTTGAGCTTCAGTGCAAAGTAATTACATTTAAACTAAAGTCAGGCAAGTAAAATAACCTTTTGAGAAAAACGAATATATAGTTTATATCTTCAATAATTGCAATAATATCCTAATAATAGATATATATTAAAACTAAGAAAAAAAAACAATTATAAAAATAAGTATTGAGTCAGTCAGTAAAAAAACTCGAGGATTCTTATTTCGAATTTATTTTAAAGTCAGGTATCTTGACTAATAAATCATTTTGCCAAGATTATATATAAATTACTAGCTGAGAAGCCCGCCTGTGTGTCTCGAGGCGTTCCACTCCAGTACGCCCCCCACTATTTACTTGGCACCCTTTTCCCCATAGTCGATCCACTGCAGTAAGACACCCTCCCCCTTTTACCCATGCGAGAATTTTCGTGACACCCTTTACCCAGTAGTCGAACCACCGCAATAAGGCCCTTCCTCCCTTTTTTCCCATGTGAAAATTACCGGGGTACCCCCTCCTGATTTTTCCGATGTAATAATTACCGTGGTACCCACCTCCCATTTTTCCCATTTGATAATTACCGTTCCTCCCCTTTTTTTCAAATGTTATAATTACCGTGGTAACCCCTCTCCGCTTTTCACATGTGATAATTTCCGTAGTATTCCCCTCCCCCTGTCCAACGCGAGAATTTCCGTGGTACCGTTTTTCCCGCAAAAATAACTCAAACTCGCAGTCGTCCCAAACCTCCCTGTACCCTTTTAAACCCTGTGTATCCAATGGCTGATGCATAAAGGCCACGGGACTAACGTACGCCGAGAGACCACGGGACTTTCAAATCGGACCGAACCCGAAACCCCCTCCCCCCCTCCGTTTCCAAAACACACAGGCCTTCTGAAACTACCCCCGCACGTTCCCCCCTCCAAAATTCGCGGCTGCAAGAGATAAAATTTTCGGGTGTATTGCGTGTTGGGACAAACACGGCCCAACTCTCAGGGGCGACAGATTTTGAGCATTTTTAGAAACTGACATTTGCGTCATTTTACAAAATTTGTAATAAAAAAACTAAAAACCAAATCAGAAATCGAAGCCGACTCGATGCGAAAACGCGAATCGTAGCGTACGTAAAAAAATGCCACGCGACGCTCGCGCCCGTAACGCGCACGCGAAAAGCGTCGGAAAATCGAGAAATAAATCTCGAAAATCGGTTGACGAACCTACCTACATACCACCCAACCAACAGCTTTTTATTATATAGATATTAAGGCTTATATATTTATATATATATATATATATAAAATCTGATGTTTGTATGTATATTTGTAACTTCTATGCCTGCCCAAGATAAATGTCCGATTCGCACGAAATGTGGCCTGTGGCATCGTGCCCCCTGCTGTCAGGTTTTAGGGGCGTCTTGAGATTGCTAACCTTCGTTGTTTTTGACCACGGGACCAATAACAGGTGACTGGTGACCGCACGACCGAAACCCCTGACCTCGCGCTGTCAAGAGACGCTGGCATTCGGGTGCTGTCAAGAAAGAGACACGGGAGTTTATCTCTCTCTGTTTGCCTCTCTTAGCTGCTGCAAGGCACGACCTTCGACCCCTTTTCGCTTGCGTTCGTTCTCTTTTAACAGCCCCTCCCTCTCTATCTGTGTTACGCAGACACCTTTGCCCGGGCCACAGAGTTCTTTCGGCTGCGTTCGTTACTCGCCAATCTGCTTACTCCGAACGAAGAAAATAAAAATATTATGTACAAAAACGCTTTATCATAAAAATAATAATAATAATAATTATTTTATTTTAAAGTTGTCTCAGTACATAAGTTATAGTATGGCCAAGTCGAAAAGCGACTTTTAGGCCTTCAGAAAAAATCGTACAATATATATGACATTAATATAAATTTAAATAAACAAACAACAAAAAAAAGAATATAATAATTCAACAATCCTAAATTAACAAAATCAATAAGATTAAGTTACATTACTACATTTGTTTAGTAGATATTTACGGGCCAGAGCTTTAAAGCTACCTAAGCTGCTATTGGCCGGAGGATTAAAAGCATTAAAAAGGTTTACCGATCTATAGAAAATAGAATTAAGCTTAAGAGAAGTACGTGCAAAACCAGGATCTACAATTTTTGCTTGTCGTGTATTATACATATTTCGATCGTTAAATTTGAACGGATTAAATAATTAAGATTTGAGAGCTTTATAAATTAACACCAAACCAAAGAAGTCATAAATTTCGAAGATGGTTAAAAGATCTAGAGATTTGAAAATATGGTCAGTATGAGCCAGAAACGGCTTGCAATCAATTATTCTGACGGCTCGTTTTTGGAGCAGGTAGAGGCGGTTTAAGTTTATTTGAGACGTATTCCCCCAAATTCAGATACAGAACGTTAAATGCGGGTATATAAGGGCGTAGTATAATTGTAGACGAATATTATTTTTAAAGATATTTCTGTTTTGATTCAGAATATAGATACCGTAAGCTACTTTTTTTGCTACCCCGTCCGTGTGTTTCTTAAAGCTTAGAAGAGGGTCATACCACACCCCTAAGTATTTATATTGATTAACTTCGTTTAGAAGAACGTCACCCATTTTAATTTGCGCGGTTTAGTAATGTTAGAAAATACCATAAAAACCGTTTTATCTTTATTTGGGAGCAAGAAATTGTTTTTTAGCCAGGTATCTAATTTATTTAAGGTGTGGTTTGTTGCAATTATCAGCTGCGTAAGGTCAGGGCCACCTTTGACACGTATCGTGTCATCCGCTTACAGGGTTAATGAATCATTTTCGTCAGACATAATAAGGTCATTAATGAAAAGATTAAAAAGGATCGGAGAAAGAATAGAGCCCTGCGGGACACCGGTGTAAATTATATTTTCCTGGGACAATTGATCGTTAAGTTTAGTACTACCGCGTCTCTCTTTTAGGTATGTCTTCATCCATTCGAAGCTAACACGTCGTAGTCCCATTCTATATAGCTTATCGAGTAACCGGTCGTGATTGATGGAATCAAATGCTTTTCTAAGGTCTAGAAAAACGGCAAGCGCATAATGACTCATAGTTATCTTTTTATAAACCTGAAGGTTGGCAAGCTCAACATTGGAATCTTCTCTAAAACCAAATTGGCTATCGGAGAGTATTGTATTTCGAGGAAAAATTTAGAAGTTGTAGATAAAAACATTTATCAAATATCTTCGCAAATATAGACAGGATAGAAATTGGTCTATAATTCGTGGGCAAATTTATATTTCCGGTTTATGGATAGGGATTTTAATTGTTTTTTTTTTCAATCTATCTGGGTAGATACCTTTTCGAAATGATTGATTAATTAGTATAGTGAGTGGTTTTACTATTAGTGGAGCTAAACATTTGACAATTTTGGGGGAGACGTCATCAAAGCCCGCCGCTGAATCAGTTTTTAAGCTACCTATTACTTAAGTAACGACTGATTCGTCTATTTGCGAGGGGACCATGGAGTTCGACAGTTTTTTAACACTGCATATTTTCGTTACCTCGAATAGCTTGGTTTAAATTAGGTCTAAGTGGATTAAAAAGTTATTAAAATTCTCCGCCGTGTTATTTATTTTAGTCTCCTTTTTCCCGTTGCTCCCTAATAAGTCATTAATTAATTTCCATGTCTTCCTTACATCCCCGTAATGTAACTCGAGAGAATTCTTATAATACTTAACTCTCGTATCTCTAGCTAGATTATTACAATAATTCCTCTGATCCTTATATATTTTTAAGTTTGCCTCAGTGGGAATTCGGTTTGCAATGTTTTTGAATTTTCTTTTTAGTTTGATTGCGGTTAAAATATCCTCAGATATCCATTTGTGGGAGTCGCCTTTAGAGACCTCGTAATAAGGAAATGCTTGATTGTAAGCACCAACAAAAAAGTCATGGAACTCATTGAAGGCGTCATTGTTATCTAGAGATTCCCATTTTTTGTTTATTAGATTATCACTTAGTTTATTCAAATTATGCTGGGAAAAATTTATAATTTTTAGTCTGGGATTTAACTTAATTGGGTAATCTAATTTAATCCATATAGGGAAATGATCGGAAACATCGAAGTCTTTTAGGAAATGAACCTTTGCGGTGCAATTTGTAAAGCAGTGATCAATTAGCGATGCTTTTTCTTTAATCCTGGTGGGCTCCGATACCAATTGAATCAAACCATAACTCCGACTGAGGTCTTGTAATTTTTGCGTCGGCGGGATATTTACTCCAAGATCAATGTTCAGGTCACCTATGATTATTTTGCGACTCGCCGGGGGACCCATTTTTTGGATTAGTGACTCAAGTATCAATAAGAATTCATCTATTTTAGGACCTGTACGGTATATAACGGCAATATATAAATCATTTGTTTTAATAGTAAAAATTTCACATATTGCATTTTCCACACATGCGTCAGAGATTATGTCACCTACCCCACCTCCATCTTTCAGCTTACGGCCTTGACCTACAAAAACTAGATTTGGATAGCTATCTGCATACGAGTCTCTAAACCAAGTTTTGGATAGAGCATATATGTCTATATCCATCTCATGAGAGCTGCACAAACTTAGGAGGTGGGCGTAGTTTGCTCTAGCGCTTCTGGTATTACAACTAACAATATTAATCATTAAGAGTGGAATTAGGTAAACAACTAGATTTTTACAATATAGAAAAAAAAAGTTAGATTTTTATAACAGCGTCCTTAGCAAAATCGTATTTAAAAGTCTCATTTAAAATGACAATAGAATTTATAGATCTCCACTTATATTTTTCGGGGAGTTTGGACTTAGCAAATTGTCTAAGCTTGTAACGGGCCAGTTGCTGATTAGACGTAAACTCATGTTCTATAAATATATTCATGTCCTTGTATTTTTTTGTAAGAATTGACATTTTTATATCGTAATTTTCGGCTTTGTATACTATCGATCTACTTTTTCCCGAGCGGTAAGGGCCCTTACGGTAAACTAAGTATTGGGTCACTGGAACGTTGACTTGCAATTTTTGAGTAAGGAGATCTTGAACTTTCTTAACTAATCCTGGTCTATCTTCCGTATCATTATCGGTAACGCATCTTATAACTAAATTATTAGGTTTTATTAAGACCTCCAAATTATCTATCTTCATCCTATTTTCCTCGCTACGGTTTTTTGCCCGATTATCTACCAATACCATATCTTGCTCAACATTTGTGACTCTGTCTTTTAAAGTACCGATGTCTTTTAAAGCATCTTGTATATCAAGAATCGATTTTTCCATTTTTGACTGTCTAGATTCTATAAAAGATACGGAGTTTTTTGTGTCATTAAGACTAGTAGTAACTGTATCCAATTTTTTGGAGATTAGTTTTAGTTCGGCTAGGACATCAGCCGTAGTATTGTCCTTTTCATCATTAGAGTTTGAATTAGAACGAGTTTTACCCATACTACTAATTTCGTTGCAATGGCCGGGCTCACAGTAAGCTTACTAGAGGTAATAAAAAAATGGAAAAAAGTGATACAATAACAAACCTATTTGAAGAAAAAGAAATCAGAGTTAGTTTTTTAACGATGAGTTTTAAAGCTCCTCCTGGTGGGATTTGCACCAGCCACGATCATCCGCAATAGAAGTAGTAAGCGATCGGTTTCTTCCGCGAGTGATTCACGATACACAGGCCTGGTGGACAGACATAAGTTTGGTCATCTATTTGAGGAAAAATAAATCAGAGTTAGTTGAGCGTTAACGATGCGCTTCTTGTGAGCCCCGCCAGCATCTTAAACTAATCAAAGAAAACAAATATATGTTAATATTACAAGATATGATATTTTGCACTATTAAACGTTTGCAATTTAAAAAAATTACTATTTACTATTTAAAAATTAATTTAATTTGCATATTTAAAGTAAAGTGTATGTTGTTTCCGTTTTCTAAACCCCAATTTACTCAATTAATTAATAATTAATAATTAATAGCTAATAATTAATAATTAATAATTAATAATTAATATTTAGTAATTCATAATTCATCTTTAATGATTTATAATTAATATTTAATAATTCATAATTCATTGTTAATAATTTACAATTAATATTTAATAATTCATAAATCATTATTAATAATTAATTATTAATTATTTAAAATAATAATTAATATTTTACATTTTACATTTTATATTTTACAACGATAACATGGAAAAATATCATTAAAGATTAACGTTTTAAGAAAAATCGAAGTCTGACAACTGTCGGCTCGCTTCAGCTTAACCCAACAGAGCGGCAGTGCGTTCGGTTCCGGGTGAGGTATTGGATTTCTACCCGCCCTTACGTAGTAGATTTTTCTGGCAATTCCGCCAAATGATTGCCAGAACACTTACACATACATTAGTTTCTCAATTTTCTCTCTTCTATATCGCCTTGACGTTTATGGAAAACACTGGCTTATACGTAACCGAATTACACTTGGTATTTATTTCCTAGCTTACATTGAGTATGGCCGTTGCTTTCTCCCTTTGGGTTTTAGCGTCATACGGTTTCCTTTTTAAGTGTGTGGAATCAGATATAATTGTACAGTACGTATTTAAATATAATACGCTTATTAAATGTAATAGACACTTTAATAAACCTGTTCAGCGATTTGCTTAGAAGTAATTATACAGAGAGCCAGGGCATACTTGTAAAAGCGTTATATTTTGAAGCGTGTTACTTCATATTTGAATCTAGAAGGATTCGTTCAATTTCACACGAGCCTCGTGAACTAATAAAAATGTGCGCGCGGTGCCAACTTTAGCCTTATAAATAAAACACGAGACTCTTTTATTCAGTTGCTCGCGCGCAGGCGCGTAAGAGGAGGGATAGGAAAATATAGCGTATTTATAATAATAAAACTACTCGGCTAGGCTAATACCCTAGCGAATTTTATGCCTTTATTATTAATATTATTTATTGAAGCACCTATTAAAATTAAAAACAGCAATTTGTTGAATGCGTTAACAAAATTTATTAATGGAGCCCCTAATATTTGTCTATTTGATATATTCAATGACGATCAAAGGCCATATCTCTCAAAACAGATTAGTTCAATAATGTAATTATCGTCTACTTTTAATAAAATATAACTTTGTTTTTTTTAACAAATATTCTAATTAACCAGTACACTGATAATTTTTTAAATACACATCGTCTTAAGTCCTTCATTGATATAATTGATAAAAAAAATCCTAGCCGACGATAAAAATTTAAAACTTTACAAGTCTCGGTTAATACGTTTTTTTATATACCATAAATATAACAAGTTAATTACTCACCTAATATAACAGATAACGAATTAAAGATGCTTACTTATTTAAATGTTGGTAAAAGTCTAAGCATTCTGTAAATTTTGTTTAAGTCGAACAAATATTGATTTCAATTTATGTTAATATTTTCAGGTTAAATAGTTTAAATCAGTCTGATGATTTGGATAATTGTTTGAGGAGAAGCAACCCACTTCTCTCGACTTCAGGTAGAGTAAAAATTAAATGTAAATCACACTTTTGTTTCAGATTGACATTAATGATCAAAATACATCATTTAGTAAAAACTTCGACCGTTCTTTAAATCTTACAAACATAATGGTTCCAACTTTTTAGAAAATAAAGATATTTTGTCCTTTGGAATTTGATTTTAAATGACCAAAATGATTTCCTTCTTATTGTAGAGCTAGGTTTATTTAAATAAATAAAATAAGTTCTATACATCTGCCCCCAATTTAGAGCAGGACTAGTGAAATCAAAATATAGTTTTAGTGTGTACCCAAGGAGGAATACTAAAAAAGGAATTGGTAGTTGTAGTAAATTACTTGACGCAGTAATACGTGTGTAGACTAAACTAATGTTAAAATATCTTATTATTATTATTAAGTACTGCGGATCTATATTATAAAAGTATGTTTTCCACCCACCATATAAGGGGACCAAGAGAGGAAAATGTGGGTTTTATGGCGGGAACGCACTTGAGCGGATAACGAATGTTTAATGGGAGGCAACGACTTTAAATAAATGTGAGGGCTTTTAGCCAAGATTTACCGATTGCAGACTCATTTTTTACATCACGAGGCTAGTTTGGAACTATACTACGTCTATAATATTGGGTTAACCTATGGTCTGGAATATGAAATGTATTCAAAGTACAGACACCTGGCATCGTGAAAACATTTATATACATAAAAAATCAAGCCAAGGAACGATACGGTACTATAATCAAAATCTAATTTGTAGGCCAAAAACCAAGGAAACCTACGATATCTCCCGATAGTCCTCTTCTTTTGCCAAAATAAAGAAAATGTTCAAAAAACGGCACGTGCATCACGTGATCCAAGTGCTCAAAAAGTGGAAAACGAAAATAATTGAAGTACATATAATAGTGATATTTAATTAAAACTCTTCCCGGGATCTACTACACCAACATTTTCTCTTTTTTGTTGGTGATTACTATAGACCAAAATGAAAGTTTGATTTCAAGTGTCCTGCTTTCTCTTGGGGGCACATCTTTAGAACAGACCCATTCTAAAAATATTCTGTCGAATGGGAAGGCTAATAATCGATTGAATGGGACCTTTCAATTTTCTAGCCCATTGGGCTGGAAAAATGAAATTATTCGCTCGAATGGGAACTCCGTCGAATGGGAAAACACCGTTTCTCGCACGACAAGTTATCGTTATTTTTAATAAATAAGATCAAAATTTGCAGATATTGAGCAATAAATACAAAAGAAATAGCTGAAAATTATAGAGGGCATTTCAAAAATGTTGGAAGGACCGAAATTCTACAAATGGATTTTGTACACCCAAAATATAAATATTTTAAAATATACTGAATGGGTGTTTAATTAAAGTAAAACAATAAAAAATTAAAAGTATAAAACGATTTTCCCCGCGTACATTAAGGGTTTATCGATTGCAGCGTGTGCTCTATGTCTTAAATAACAATAGCTGGTGACGTAGAAAAAAATATTTACATGTGGCTTCCCGGATTTTACAAAAACACTTATTGTATTTTAAAAATGTTTTATCAACTTCGAAATTTTTTCCAATTTTAGAAAATATCCCTGTTTATTTAGGAAATTTCTTAAGCTTCGAAAATGATTTGCCCTAAATGTAGGAAATATTCAACTATCTATCAGATACTCACCTATTAATGAAAATTAACATATATGGAAAATTTATTTAAATTAAATTTCGGTGCCTACTAGAACGGAGCACCGTTCCTTACATTGAACCGGAGATTGATAATTAATGTACATGCTTTATTCAATAATTAATATAAACCGCAGAAATATAGATGAAATATCTTCAGTTGAAATCCATAAAAATGTCTTATGGTTTTTGCTTCGTAAATTAGAAGCTACGCGTATATAGTTCAATTGAAAGTGACGAACCTCTTTATCAAAATATTTCGCTAATATTAAAAATTAGTAGCTTCAAGTCGTACCTGACACCTAGGAACAACAAACACAAGGAGAACCCAGCTAGCCTTTAAACTTGCTAACGCAGTGTTGTAAATATATATCATTCGACGACCTTTTCACTGAACGTGTTACTGAAAGGGGGAAGACAATTTCGGAATTTTCTCCTTCCGACGGCAGCAGGCGCTAAAGCGTCTAACCAATGAAAAATGTACACAAGAAAATGCACGACATTTGACGGGTTTCGTTCTGCTTGTGTGGGGTGCTGTGTTTGCCTATTAATATTCAGAAACATTCTAATTTGAAAACTATAGTAAACTTGCGAAATATAATTTTAAATAAAACATTACATAAAATATTAAGCTGCCGAAGTCCATTTAAAAATATGTATCAATATTTTAAACTAAAAAATGTTCTTCGCTTTATATTAATTCAGTTTGTTATTCGAAACCAAAAGCTAAATTCCGTGTTAATATTGTAAAAAATGTCATTTGAGGGATATTGGTAACTTCTTACGCCATTAACAGTATTCTAGTCTTCTAGAAAACCCAAAGTGTTTCCAAAAATACATTTAAAATTTTTGTAAAATAGTACTAGTTTAAGTATATGTAATTGTAAGGTTTCACTTAATTTTATGAAAATAATGAATAGGTTTGAGCGCTTTTAGGTTCAGTCACTAAATTCCAATTTTAAATCGAAACTTACGTGTAGTTTTATATTCATTTTTGATGTCTTGTCTTAAATTGTTTATAGAATGTAAAAATATATTTCGTTTAATTATTTTCTAAAATCTTAGAAAAATTTAAAGTATACGTGTCCTTGTCTATTTTGGATGTTGAACAAATTGATGAAAATAAGATGGTAAATAAACTTATTTCAAGTTACAAAATTTAAATTGTTCCTGTAATTTTAACGGTTTTTAAAACCAATTTCAGGAAATGAAAATACACTGTTACACCTTAATCAAATGGAACAATCCGAGAATTAAATTCGAAGGGGTTAATAGCAGTCTTCCAGTCGTAATTCCCGCAGAAGTGGCTAAATGTATGTGGAAACCCGATATCATATTTTCAAATACAAAGAATATCAAACTGTTTTCGAGTATTATTTCAAACCTTGGATTCAAACGTTTACCGAATGGAATGATCAGCCGTATTGAAAGGTATTGAAAAACGTCTGTAAGGAACCACCTAAATAATGTTTATCATATTCATTTCAGATCGATTATGACAATGTTTTGTCAGATGAAATTTAATTTGTACCCTTTTGATACTCAGATCTGTTATTTAAGGATTGGACTAAGTAAGCAGTTGTTTCAATAAGCGTGTACAGTATTAAAAAAAATTAGAACGAAGAGTTTTCCCCAAGTTTGACACGTTACATTTTCAATCTTGAGGACATTAATCTATTGTCAATTTAAATGTTAAATATCGTAAAAACGTCATGAAAAAAATTATTGACTGTAATATTAGACTATTCACCTGTTAAGAGTGTTATCGGGCACAATATAAATAATTGAATAATATTGTACCTCTTTCTAGGGAACTCTTTCTGAAATATACCCTGCTTAAATTGTTGCTTACATTATAAATTGACAAACCTTTAGCTGAATAAATATAAAAGACATGTTGATCAGCCCTTAAATAACTTAATAACATTCTGAAAATTATATTTTTTCAGTGACTAGTTCTGACGAAATTGTAAAACTTCATTGGTTCTCGGATCAGGAAACAGATCAAACTTATAAAAATCAAAGCGGTGCCACGTTCGCATATCCTGTCCATTCGCTGCAGTTCACAGTAGACGATCCGAAAACATTTTCCAAAACAGAAAGGTGGTACACAGGTAATCCTAAGTTTAGATATTACACACAATCCCTAAAGATTGGTGGTTATTATAGTTTCAAGTAGGTGATGTTGCTGCTGCCGTTCTTGCGATTTCTCACGAGCTGTTTGTAATTAAATATACTTTTTGCTTTTTAATAATAATTTAGGCTAATACCAACACACTTTGTTAGTCATTGTCATTAAATCAGATGGTCGGGTAACATTGCGAGGAGTGCCACGCGAGCCACAGGTTCCCTACTGAACCAGTGTTTATGGTGACAACCGCTTTAACCAGTGGAGAGATGTGTTACAAACTCAATGCAGAAGGAGTGGTTATGAGTTTTCACCCAGTGCCCCAAGCAGGCTTCTCTTGTTGCAAGCTGAAAATGCTAAAATGCCCATTATGTTGTTTTTTATGTGACATTAAGATCGATTTGGTTCAAAATAATATTTTAAGTTAGTTCTCATCAATACCTCATTACGATTATGGTTGCAATCAAAAAGGTGTATTTTAAGTTGGGATACACGAGATATATGAGATTAATAGTAATTGTAGATTACGAAATTCGCTACACGTCTCCAAACCGTCAACGAAGACATATGGTATCATGGTTTTCACGACGACGGCTTTTACGACGACCCGCTTACCCTGATGCGTCTTGGCCGTCGCTTTGTACGTCGTTGGTTATTGCGCCGACGGGTGTCTAGGGTGACAGATTTTACGCCGATACTTCTATGTCAACGGGTATCTCTTTGCCGAGGGGTGTTTATACCGACGGTCTTTAATTGGCCTGTTTTCTACGCTGTTTTTTCTGCTTTGGTTTGTTATTTTATCTGAGACTATAGGAAATAATATTAAGCAGTGAGTACTGACGAGGATACTACCCGAGGAGATAATCACCGATTGGGTTGAAACTAGGTGGGTATGTAGACCTTATGGTAACATAAAATTTCACCAAGGGAAAAGTTGCAATGAGCATTAGTCTTGCCATGGCAACCGAAAATGTTTTTGACAACACAGTATGTATATTTTCTCATTGAAAATAACATGGGAATCTGAGCACTTCTAAAATTTTAAAAAAATTTTAAATTTCCAAACCAAAAAAAATAGATCAAAATTGACAAATGAAATGAATTTTATGATATTTTGATGAATTTTGCTCAATTTGATCAAAATATGTAAAAATTGATCAATTGTTATTTTCAATGGGACAATATACAGACTGTGTTGTCAAAAACATTTTCGGTTACCATGGCAAAACTAATGCCCATTGCAACTTTTCCCTTGGTGAAATTTCATGTTACCATAGGGTCTACATACCCACCTAGTTTCAAACCATATCGGTGATTATCACCTCGGGTAGTCTCCTCGTGAGTGTAAATCACCTTACGCGCATATTTAATGATAATTAGTTTACAAAAAACCACGACCATTATTGATTATGTAAAGTCAAATTTATTTACAATAAATTTGACTTTATTTACGCAATAGTGGTCGTGGTGGTTTTTTTAAAACTAATTCTCATTAAATAAAGGAAATAATATTAGGAAACAACTTGATGCCGAGGTTGAAAAAATAGGACGCGTTTCATGTTTGTTGTAGATCGTTAAAATAGCGCTATGCTGTAAAAAAATCGTCGGCCGTTTTTGCTGATTCTCGTGTTTTTAGTGAGATTTAAATATAATCGAGTGTTATCTATTTTATGGTAATGTAGCTGGTGTTTATTGAAAGCATGAAAGGCATCCAGCAGGTGGTCCACAAATATGCGTCGGCGTATATTTTGGTTGGCGTAGTTGGCCGTCGGCCTAAAAACCTCCAGCGTCGGAACATGTTGACGTATGGACCTTTTGCGTAGACATTCGTCGGCGTATCGACCGTCGGCCTAGGTGTAGTGACGTAAATGGTGTCGGCGTTATTGTCCGTCGGCGGTGGGTTAGTCGTCGTAAGGACGTGGAACCATTTGAATGAAATAATTTAATCGACCTAATGACCTAATTTTAATCAAATAAACCTATTTTAATTTTTTGGTCATCGTGTTATTCCTTGAAATTGGGATCTAAGACCATTCTTGTGCAAAAATGTGCATTTAAGGGTATATAACCTCCGGTATTTGGTGTGGAACACCAACGTTTGCAGCTCTGGCCACTCTCGCCTTTGGCTTTCGAAATGTTTGTCGCCACTGTATCGGGAAATTTGAAAAATGGAATGGGTCTTCCATAAATATGGCTTTGCCGGTTCTATTCCCTCTAATGGATGCTTTGTAAATGTATAACTATAAGTAGGAAAAGTTAAGAATTTGACACTCTTATTGTTTGTGTGGAAATGTTAAATGTTTTATATAGAACACTTCATTTTCAGGCAATTACACTGATCTATGGGTTGAGATTAAACTGCACAGGCGTTTAACCGGAAGCATCATCAACTTTTATTTTCCAAGTTCTCTGGTCGTCATTTGTTCGTGGTTGTCCTTCTGGCTCGACGTGGAAGCTGTCCCGGGAAGAGTGACTCTAGGCGTTACCGCCTTGTTGACGCTGACCACAATCATGATTCAAATAAGAAGCAGCCTACCTCCGGTTCAATATGTCACCGCTCTGGACGTTTGGGTGTTTGCTTGTCTCACGCTGGTATTCGCGTCCATCGTTGAATACGGCATTGCCTACTCACGCTTTCAATGCAAGAAAAGGAATCGAATCCAATCGAAGATAGAAAAACTTGAAAATCAGGTGAGTGACTTATACTTTGTTATCTTACGTGCAATATATTTCAAAATATCTCGAATCTGCAGTCTAATTAAGGGCTGTACAAATTTTATTTCAAGTTTTCAGTTTAAAAGTCGAGACCTTCAATTTCAACGTCAAGAAAACTTTGTTCACTTTGCTATAAAGATTTAGTTTATTATCGAGATGCACAATTTGAAGATTTAGTTTAATATTTATATTTTCTAAAGATATATTATTTGGGTAACCCCAAGTTTAAATAATGACAGACGAAAACACATGAAACGGCTATTCTCCCATAGAAATTTTACATGAAAACTCGACTTTTCCTTTCAAATTGGTTTTTGCTTGGCATTCGGGGATCGAAACCTTTTTACAAGTTAGAGAGACAAACCCCTGAAGTCCAAGAAGAGGATGGCCCTCCGAATGTCCCAGATTTATACTTTTTAGATTTATTTGAAATATTTAGAAGCAGTTAAGGTAGCAATTTACACTGAAATTGGGTATATTATGGTAATTATCGACTAAATTTATTACCTAAGCAATATTTATTTTGAACCATATACGTAAATGTTTTTGAAGTAGATTTGAATATTTGTTTCATTATGTTTGTTACAATGAAGTCGTTAATTTAAAATCTGTTAAAGTTTCTTATGGACCATGTATCTTACGCCTTCGGGAAAACCCCTGATCGTGGGTTAGCCAGAATTCAAAGTCTGTGTTTCCTAAGCTATAAATTAGAAAATTAACAAAATTTAGTAAAACTCTAAACTTAACACGCTCATCATTTTCCATTATTTCCAATGTGATGCAGTTGGAAATAATATCAGAAACCTGTGAACCTTACTGTCAACAGAATTCGTTCAATTTTCTTAACAAAATAGTAAATTTATCTTAACGGAAATAGTATATTTATTTTAACTGAAATAGTACATTTATCTTCACGGAAAAAGTACATTTATCTTCTCGGAAATAGTAAGTTGGTCTTCACAAAAATTGTGCGTTGAACCTCACAGAAATATCTCCTTTATTGTAACATATAAAATTCACATTTCTTAAAAGAAATAGTACAATTATTCTTCTATAATATATCGTGTATTTTTAGACCAGAAATACATTATTCTTAACAATAATAGTGCATTAACTCTTAACATAAATAACTCTTATTTTCGCAGAAATCAATTATGTCCAGCTATCGGCCGTTATTCCTGGAATTATTGACTTCTCACTGTTTTGACCGACTTTCACTGTTCTTATATTAACCTCTAGGTTACCACACAATTAAGAAAATTCTTATCGATTTTAAGTCGCAGAAGACTAATATACATATCATGACACCTTTTTTAAATCCCTTGAAAGGATAGAGTGAAAAGTAATGGTATTATTATTAATTTTCAGCGCGCCACGGCTGAATGTCTATCGAAACGAAACGAAAACGCAAGTGAGACTAATACTAAATCACCTGCCGCGGACGATTCAAGCCAATGCAATTTGGACAAGTACTCGAGGATAATGTTTCCACTAACAATGGTCCTATTTTCCGTGGTTTATTGGTCGTGGCTCTTTCACAATCCTAACTGATTTGAGTTCTTATGGTACCAAGTATCGACTGTGGAGGACTTCCAGTTTTAGGTGATTCATCTGCTTGTGTATTATTCCCCTTAAGGGTGAAGACATTCGGACACGATCACAGGGTCGCTCTCCATCATCATGAAAATAAAGAATTCATTTAAGGCTCAATATCCTCTGCTCACCCGATTACATTCCTGATGGTGTATAATATTTAATATAATTTATTATAAAAAAAAATTATTTTCCGAACCCTTATTTCTATGTAAAATATAGAGATTTGATGGTGTAATGTAATGATTGTTATTCTTTCAGAAAGCGATAATAATTGGTGATGGAATGCGACACGTAGGCCTAATTTATCTAACTTAAAATGCATTAAAAATTTATTTATTTAATTTAAATCTAGGTATTGGTAGGTACTAGGTTTAATCATTTCCTATGTTAGATATTTCGTTACCAGGTTTTTCTGATGTTAATGTGTGAGGTAGACTGCAAACCATCTATGTTTTCAGGAATATAATAATATTCCTAGTATATTCCTAGTATTTGTGGTACAAACTAGTTCTTAGGAGGCGGTAATTAGAATTTTTAACCTTAATTTTTGTGGTTAACTAAATTATTCAAATAATAATTATTTCAACGGTATTTTTCAACTTCGGGGTATAATAAAAAGTACAATTTATCTGTATTTGCATTTAGAATTATTTAAAAAAAACGTAATCGAATAAAATTTACCAAAAAACAAAATAAAATAAAATGTATCCACAAACGCAATCGAATAATTCTTATCAAAAAACGGAATGGAATAAAACTTTATACGCTTATGTGATATGAAAATAGGGTTCTAGCTGTAAGAGATAAGCGACCACGCCTCTATCAATAACCTTTAAACCTTATCGGGATTTATGTTTTTTAGCTATGTATATATATATACGAATATCTAAATAAATGTGTCATTCCTCACCTAACCATTAATAAATATGTTTTATGGAATTACTGCCTCGTTCCTTACTCTGCTGTAACTTACGTCGTTAGTGGTGATTTTCTATCACATCATGGGCCCTGTATTAGCTTTCTCTTCGGTCGTTTAACATCAACAGCTTCTTCTGTATCAACTTGTTCCTGATCCGCCTCAGGCAGCCATCTTCAGAGACATTATGGCTACGTATTCAGATTCCAAGTTGTCCCTCACGAAGTGGAACGATTCGAATTACCAGATGTGGATAATCAAGTTGAAAATGTTGCTGATCAGAGATAATCTGTGGGAGATCGTTGATCCAGCTATGCCGACACAGGACGTACCTATCGACTGGGACAAGCGAGATCGCCAAGCACAAGCCATTATTGCCTTATCAGTCGAAGATGAACAACTGATTCACTTACACTTGTTAGTCAACGACACTTCTGCCCGAACAATGTGGCTTACGCTCCAGAAACTCCACGAACAGTCTACCATCACAAGCAAGCTATTCCTTCTCAGAATGATACACAAGATGCGCCTCATAGAAGACCAAACTATGCAGCACATATCACCTTTATGATGGAAATCGTTGAATGTCTGAGAGGAATTGGAGAAGTCGTCAAAGATAACTATAAAGCTTGCATGCTATTGTGCAGCCTTCCGGAGTCTTATGACACCTTAGTCACGCCACTAGAAGTACGTTCCGAAGCGGACTTGACACTGGAATACATCCGAGCGAAGCTGATCGAGGAAATTAATCGGCGGAAGGAAGGTTTCGAGCAGTTTACTTACGATCAGACGGCACTAAGTACCTGGAACAGTAAAAGACAATCCAGTAATCAAAATACTGTCATCGAATTTTACCACTGCGGCAAGACTGGACATTACCAGAAGGATTGTTGAAGCAGAAAGCCTCGCAAAAAAGCCAAACCACTTAAACAGAAGAGTAAGAGTGACGCTTCGGAAAGGTCTCCTGGTCAACGATGTGAATGCGCCACTTTCATGGCATCCATAGGCAACTCATCTGCTACATGGTTTAGTTGACCTCGTGAAACGTCTTATTGTAGTTTTATTATCATCGTCATCAATACTGGTGCCAGTTTCATCGGACTCTGAAGTAACTGGGGATTCTTTCTCGTCACTCACATCGGAACTATTGACGTAGTCTGTCGTGGGGTTCTCAGTAAATGCCGTGATATCCCATTCTGGCTCGGGAGAAATCTTGGAAACGGAATCACGTTCATTGAATCGCACATTTCGGCTCTAACAAAACCGATTGCTTTCAGGATTCACTATACGAGAGCCTTTGGTAGTGGATCCATATCCCACAAAGATACTTTCGGTTGGTTTATCGTCCCATTTAGAGCGTCTCTCCTTGGGTACTTGAGCAAACGCTTTACTGCCAAAGAACTGAATGTGCTGAATTCTTTGTTTTCGATTCATGCCATGATTCGTACGGCGTTTTCTCCAACGGACTGCTCGCCAATCGATTCTGCAGGTAACATGCAGTGTTTATGGCTTCTCCCCAGTAAATGTCCCTCAGCTTAGCATCGAGAAGCATGGACTTCGCCATTTCAATTAACGATCGATTTTTACGCTCAGCTATTCCGTTTTGTTAAGGGGTGTAACGCAGGGCCGGCGGAAGGTGTAGGTTTAGTGGGTAGCACTACTCACACGGTAAATTCCAAATGGTTAAAATACCCACTTGGAATTCAGGGATGGGAGAGCTTCCCCCCCCCCCCCTAAAATTCGAAGAGTTTGGCAAAGCAATGCCCACTTGGCGAAATGAAAATTTTGATATTAATAATAATTATTATTATTATTGTTATTATTATATTCTCTTCCAGCATTTGGAAAAATAGTGCCCAAATTGAAAATGGTTTCATATTTTCCTACACTCTAAGTCTTGAACACTTCCGTCTAGTACTCTAGATGTCAAATTTTGTTTAGAAACCGACTTCTCGAGTATCGCACTACGCATTTCTCCATAGTTTCTAAGGAACTGTTTCGTCAACCTCCTAGATTTATTGTATTATTTTTACGAATAATGTCTGTTTAAAAACAAAGCTCCGTCTCGCGTCGTGCTATCGTTTGTATCTCAAATTCTATTAACTCAGGGAATAAATGAGGACCGTGTTTTACAATTTAACGGTTAGTTTGTTTTACTAATTTTAAAACTTCAGAGATTCAGGTAATGATTTGTGTTATAATTTTTCATACTATTGTAATTTTAATGTGTATAAGAACGGTGAACGGTTTCGGAATTTTCGGTTAATGGACTGATCCGACTGAAAATAGTTGTTAAGCCGATTACAAGCTTTGCCAATAACTTTTAAACAACAAGAACCATCACGTAAGATAAATATCCAAACAAAGTACGTAGTGTCCAGTTTCGATTTTCCGATTAAGTGAATAGTGTCTACTACAAATAGTAGCTACGGCCGTCGACCAGACGAGCTGATGAATAAACCTATGATTATTTTCTGTTTCCTTTAGGGACGCGAGTACTGCGTTACTACAAATGTTTGTTTAGAAACTAGCACGGTCCGACTTAGATTTATAAAACAAACACTAGTGGCGTAAATAGGGTCCCCCGCGGTTCCAGGAGGCCCCTATTTAGTTCGTTTTATAACTTTGCTTTAGTTCTAATCTATCACGGCCTGCCTTAAAGCGCAATGTTGCATAATTATCGCTTGTTCCACATCGAGATATATATATCGAAGTGGGACTATTGCTATGGACGGATTGTCGTTAAGTGTTGTTGTTTGTGGTGGAAAAGCGACGACACGGTAGGTGGAGCTGCGAAAAGTAATTTATTAATACAATTTATAATGCTGGCCTGGTCGGGGCTCGAACACAGACAGCCGCTCGCCGCGTAATCTCCAAAACCCGACGCCTCTGACAACTGCGCCACACCGCTCTGTAAAATTTTACTCGGAAAATCTAGTCTTTCCTTGTAACGCGGGGGGGGGGGATTTGTCAAGTTAAGTTGTCGCAATTATCATTCCTTTTTCTGGGTTTTTTTACGTATATTTACCGCGTTTTAGGGTCAAGTTAACCTCAAACTTCGCCTCCCCCGCCCTAATTTCGACACCCTGCGGGTCGGACTGGGGATTTGCGGACAACCATATTCCGTTCTCTTTTCGTATCACAAAGGCTTTTTCGCCCGACAATTTTCTCCCTCGCCCCTAAATCGCGAGGCCCCGCTGACGGTGCGGTCTGCGGGTCGGACTGGGGATAATAAGTGTGGCACTTTCTTATCGAAACCGTGTATGGTCAGAAGTAATAAATAAGTGTGGCTCTTTCTTATTGAAAGAAACCGTGTATGCTCAGAAGTAATAAGTGTGGCACTTTCTTATCGAAACCGTGTATGGTCAGAAGTAATAGATAAGTGTGGCACTTTCTATAGCGGTACAAGTAGATTGTTAACTAGTAGTGCCCGTAAAGGCAGGAGAGATAGATCCGTTAGACATTGCAGCAGAGAGCATATAATATGATATAATAATAATTAGTGTGGAACTTTCTTATCGTAACCGTGCTTGGTCAGAAGTAATAAGTGTGGAACTTTCTTATCGAAACCGTGCTTGGTCAGAAGTAATAAGTGTGGCACTTTCTTATCGAAACCGTGCTTGGTCAGAAGTAATAAGTGTGGCACTTTCTTATCGAAACCGTGTTTGGTCAGAAGTAATAATTGTGGCACTTTCTTATCGAAACCGTGTATGGTCAGAAGTAATAAATAAGTGTGGCACTTTCTTATCGAAACCGTGTATGGTCAGAAGTAATAAATAAGTGTGGCACTTTCTTATGGAAACCGTGTATGGTCAGAAGTAATAAATAAGTGTGGCACTTTCTTATCGAAACCGTGTATGGTCAGAAGTAATAAATAAATTACTTATATTTTTACTTGAACTTCTCTGCGGCTAGTTCGTTACAAACGTATTGTTCGTTTTACAGAACAGCCTGAACTTCCAGGGGCTAGTAGGCCACACTTTGAAGCTCTCTGGTACTCTTTTAACTCATCTTAGGAAAATGGGGGAAAAACCGGAATTCTTTTTACATCTCCTAACAAAAATTTCAAAACCCTTTGAAACACCCTGTATTAAGGCTTATGGTGTAACTATTCTTTGAAATTATTTTCATATAAAATATCAAAAGAAAATCATAACGACGTTTTGCCATCACTTTGAAGTGATAACGCCATTATTACCTCTTTGAAAATAAAAATCATTGAAATAGAAACATTGTGGTTTTATCTAGATTTTTAAGCTTAATTTTTGTACTAAAAATTAGCCCAAATAAAAGATGATTTAATTTAACTTAGATTCAATATAATTTAATGTAGCCCAAAAATGGCCTATTGGTTGTCATTTCCATTTTGTTAAAACGGTGAGAACTAGAAGAAAAAAAACCAAAGCTTTAAATTATTTCAGTGTCATTACCAATGATGGTGCAGTTGTTCAAATGGCGTTACAATCAGATTGATTGAAAGCAATTAACAACTCGGCACAAAATATTTTTGGGAAGGCGAAAATTTATAGTTGTAAAATTGAGAACCACGTAATATTTCCTGGATATATCTTATGAAGTAATTAAAAAATATTCTTAGTTCTAACAATAATTAGAAGCGCAAACTGACAGAAATATTTAAGAATACATTATGTTGAACATATGTATCTTTCTGAATTTAATCTGAATTCTACCATATGTTTCTAACAAAATCTAATGGTTTTATGAATTGATAGTCGAATTATTAAAGATATTTTATTAACATTATTATACTTTGGCTCTGTTTGAAACAATGGAAACCTACCTCGCAAGTCATTATTACAAACAAATGAATGCTTTGGAAAACGGTGAAAGAATTAACGACCACAGTGTTGGTTTGGTTCATCTGCATCGTTCCCACATTGATACATCAAATAAAACAAAATGAAATATCCAACAAATAGTTAATTTTATGGCGTTAGACCTACTGTGTCAGCACTTTAGTGTTAGCTAAAGAAGATAGTTCTGCATAACTATTTCGGGCCTTAAAACGATTTTTTAATACTAATTATACCGATTAAAATCTAAACTACAAAGGTAATAGTTAAATAACTACTTTGATTTGTGGAAATTAGACAATTAATTAGTATTAGTAAATATTAACTAGATAAAATTTACGTTATAAGCGCTTTCTGTAAGGTAAGTTAGGCAAGTATAATTTTAGAATATTTTTTTATTTTTGTGAAAGCAGTCGGCCTAAATCAAAATCTATTAATTTTTCTGAGAACCATTGCCAAATCGAGAAAACATGGCTTGAATTAATTTATTTTCTTTTAAAAATTTTACAAACCCATCCAATATTTCAAATTTAAACATTGACAATTGAATGGTTAATCAATATTGGTCAATCGGGGTTAGCCGATAATTTTCTGAAAAGCACATATTAACTTTAGTTTTTCCGGTTAAAATCAGACTATTATATTAAAAGATATTAATATTTGACTTGAGAGGTCAAGTTCTCTTTTTCAAATTATTGGCCAAATTTGGTATCAAATATCTCCAAAACCGTTTAAGTTCATTAAAAATAATTTGTTAATCGGCCTTTTGGCCCAAAATTACACTATTAATTAAATTTCTGCGAAATCTAAGAGGGAAGGTGTGAAACCACTGGTTGATTTGTCATGGAATGACCCTTTAGCCTCAAGTTAGATCCTTTACTTAAGTCACATTTGCAGGTGTTCTAGTCGGTTACTCTTCAATTGAGCACATAAATATAAAATTAGTCAATAATAAATTTGCTATTGACATAGCTGCCCTGTTATTCATTTATGCATAAAAAATATTTTTTTAGTTAATGTAATTTTCTTTTTTTTAAATGTAAGTATCTTGTTTCTTATAGCCGGGATGTAAGAAGAATTGTAAGTTAACATTTTGAGATTTTATTTCAAATTGGAAAAGGAACAAGACAGTTTTTCTAATTATTGAGGTTCATTTGCCAGCACCTCGTACCTTGAAATGTAACTTATTTGAAATAAACAGAAATTAACAGATAAAATTAAACTTTTGCACCTACTAAAACTGTACTTTTTATAATACAAGCTCGTTAAACCTTTGTTATAGACAATTGCCAAAAGGTCAATTATGAAGTGGTGTTTAAACATAAATATATAAATGATAAAACCAGAAGTATTAAAGGTTACCTCAAACTGTTACTCAGAATGTCTCTTGACAGTAAAAATCATTTATGAAAAGGAAATATTCGGATTTTCTGCCGCATTCGGGTACTCACACAATTGCGAAAGAGCTGAGTTTGCACAATGTACCCGTCTTAATTTTGCTAATGGGCACCAAATCCGCTTCGAGGGTGTACCGAATTGATAATTTGGAAATGAAAAAACCGAGATTTAAAAAAAAATACTTGGCGTATATAATTTCCAAAACCCTATACAATTAGTTTCAATTACTTGTTATGTCGCAACTGCTATAGAGTTACGTATAGACTTTGCCTTTTCTATTCGAAATCCAATAGAGTAGTACCGCTGGTGAAATTCGTACCTTATTAGGTATACAGGACGCGGGTTCTGCAACAGACGTTTAGCAACCATAAATCTTATTCTTAACGCGCTTAATGTTAAATTTATAAAACAATTGCAACAGAAGTTATAGTACCCTATACATGTAGTAGGTGTGGATTGATAAGTTGGCATCCAGTATCCCATAAATACATGAAGTCCATGTTTTCATATGGAAAACTAATTTGCGCTAGAAGAAGCTAAAATTCCAACTTATTGCTCCAGTGTTATGCTGTTATAGCGCCATCTCTTTAATGACATACGAAATATGATTAAAAAGTATTATTATACTAATAACTTATTATAAATATTATTTAAATAAATGAGTTATACTTTTTAATAGACATATAAAGCATGTTGATTTCATTTCATTTACATCGTTTTGTGTTTTTTTAATGAGACTCAATATTGATTTAACATACATGTAGTAAAAAAAATATGTTGAGAAGCAGTCCAAAATGGGTAAAATTTTGTATTTATTAAAGTTGCCTTTTTAAATACTTTCGATTGCTGCATATGAGATACTTTCTCTAGGAGAGCCTCCGCTTAATCCGGTCTTGGTTGATGATTTTTCTATTGTAATTGCTTAGACAACGAGCTATACGAGATATTAAAAGAGTGTCGCCTGGTACTTGTGATATTTCAAGCGCACTGAAATCTATAAAAAATAATGCGGAGGTAGTCTTAAAGACACGGTTTAGTAGATTACTAGATCATTAGCTACCAAGAGACAAAAATTAAAAACTTCATTGTTTTATGTATATCCGCTTACTTTTGTAGGACCACGCGACGATTATTATGAATAGTTTATATTATGACTTGAATTTCATCAATATGAAAATTCCGAAAAGTCCAGCAGCTGGTTACTACGAGTACGTTCTACTTACCAAGGACCGAAGCCAGAAAGATATATCATTCACACATATTATCAATGTCTTCAGTTGGCAGGTAAGTAAGAAAAAAATTAGGAAGTGTCGGCGTGGGTAATAGGCAGAGCTTAGTTTAGGATCCAACCAAATTCCTAAAATATAAGACTTTGAACAACTTGTTTTAAGTTGTCTAGATTACAGCTTGAATTTTTTTTTAATATATAACTGCTTATAGCTGAATTCTTGCTTCTTATCAGAATTTTAATTGATCTGTGTAATTTGTAGTGCAGCCGAGTACACGACCACGCATAACGCTGCTTAGACAAAGGTATAGCTAGACTCCATTTTATGCTAACTAGTTCGTTTTGCAATTACAATGATAATAATAACGCACAGACGAACGTATTTCACTGTCTTGTAAATAGAAACCGATTACTTATTCACCTAACTCGTAACAAATCCTGGTGCTACCTCTGTTTTGAGCATTGAGTTGAGAATAATACAGAGCCCCAGACTGGATTTCCTCCATAGGCTTTAAGCTTACCATTAGTGGCAACGGGACTGAAAATCAAGGAAATATATCAAAGTACGCCTGGCACCACCTACTTGCGATGAACATAAATAAATATAGGAAACTAGCGGGGGGAAACGCGTCTTTGAAATAGGAGTAACTTTTGCTTCTGAGGATTAATGAACGTGATTTCAAACGTTTTACTATTCACTACTTTTTATCAACAAAATAAAGTGTTTTTTACTATTTTTAAAAGTGTTTTTATAATATTTGGCATAAAATCGTCCTTTAAATGGGTAGGAAATGGGCAATTTACAGTTTGAAAAACAAAGTGAGAAACAAAAACGTTTCTTGGCATAAGTAGGAACTACATAACAAAACAATACAATAGAAAGTTAGTTTTTAATTTAATTTGTTTAGAAGAAAACCAAAATGACAATAGACGTTTTCATGACGATTGCGTTTCATCAAATTCCTTCCTGTTAATCCGTGATCGTGATGGGTTGATACATCCGTCTAAGGATGTAATAAAGATCATTGAACTCTTAGAGAAATGCATCCGAAGTCTAAACCTTAAGATGTGGTGGATCATTAAAAACTATTTGAACGCTTGTAAGACCATGCCTGCTGCACGAAGACATTTTCAAAGATTTAACCGAGCACATGTTTGATCAAGAATCTCGACTGGAATCACCATTTAAACTACCTTGCAAATATTAGGTTAAGAAAAGTTTGCCAAGACCCTAAATGATAAAATGTAGAGGGAATCAATTAGTAAAAAAATTACCAAACTCATTCGGTTTCAAGCCAAGTGATACTTACTTTTGTCTTCGTGATTCTTTGATTATAAATTGATTATTATTTCATTATTATTATATTTAATTTTATATATATTATACCACTTTAGTTAAATTTATTTTATTAACACATAAATTTCATGGCGTAGGATATTCAATTCAGGAGTAGCTGTGATCAAGGTACAATCGTTTACTGGGCTATAAACTGAGTTTGCTCAGTGGAAGCGTCCTTGGCCTAAGCCCTCTCAAAATTCGAGCTTAACAACCTGCAGAATGTGAAGAAATAGCCCAAGCTTATAATTAAAAGACACTGTTTAATTAATAAAACGACCTAGCAATATAATATGAATTGTGATAAGTGCAGAAAGTGATTGAAATTCACAAGAAGAGATACAAAGAATATGAAAAAAGTAACATTTTATCTACTTAATACAATTAATTATTTCTTTCTACTAAAACAATTGACCTCTGTAATGACATTTTAGTGCGCATGAAGGTTTAGCCAATAGAGTATGGTGCCAGAATTTCCAAAAGCCATTTAAATAAAACCTGTTCAACGATTTGCCTAAAAGTAATAATACCGAGAGCCAGGTCATACTTGTAAAAACGTTATATGTTAAAGCGCTCGCTTCATAATATTTCAATATAACTTCGCACGTGCACTCTCAACTTTAGCCTTACAAATAAAACTGACAAAAACAAGTGACTATTTGCGTTCGTAGGGGGGGGGGGGGGGAAAGAGCTTCATTTATTGAAACACCTCTTTTGAAGCTGAAGATCAGCATTTTCAAGGACGAAATCCTCTTTTTGGAACCACTGCGATAGTGTATCAAAATAGTGAGTAGAAGGCGTAAAACGTTAAGACGATTTTTGTTGGTTGTTCTTGATACTTCACTACGCAGATGTAAACTCTCAGTGAAATAAACCGATGGGGAAAACTCTTAAATTAATTTAGATGTGAATTTGATTTCAGATTTGGATATTACTGATTTCCGCTATACTTTCGGTTCACATTTTTCGCAAAATTTTTTCGAGGGTAAAATTATTTAGAAATCATAACTTTAATGATAATAATAAAAAAGGTAAGTTGTTTCATTTATATCAAATGTGGATTTAACTGATTTATTTGAACGATAACGATAATTTATAAATTGAAGCAAAAAAATAGCTAAACAATAGACTGCAACTATTGTAAATTATATTTTATAAAATCCTTGTCCAGCTTGTTGAAATGTTGCCCTGGAATAGTTCAGCCAATGCCTAAGAATGAGTTCATAAACTCTTTAGTGGGAGAAAAAACGGATCCACAGCTGAAGTGGGGAGGAAACATTTCAACAAGATGGCCAAGGTTATTTTTTAAAAAGAACTATTAACTGATTTCAGAAATGATCTTAAACAGGGTTTTTTTTTTCAATTTAAAATTTCTATGGAACATTCCTCACGAGTGCAGGGGACATTTACTAGTGTAAAATTGAATGACCTTGAGCCAATTAACAAGTTGCTTTTTGCCATAATATTAGTTCAAATAACTTTAATTTGACCAAATTTGACCAATCATAAGCTGAAAAATTGAACGTTAAAGAATTAAATGTTTGATAATAAAATAATCTGGTTAGTTTTAATGTTACTAAATAAAGTAAATACTGGATAGTTTACAACGGTTCATTACGCCACTGTCGGCTGCGATACATGCTTTAGCACGTTTAACGACGGAGTTCATAATGTTGTTCATCATTTCATTTGAAATGTCCGGAAGTCATTAATTATTATTTCTTGTTGCCATGACATCCAATTTTACAGAAAACAGGTTCAAATAAATAACCTTCAATTTCTGGTTCAACGATTCTCGAGATAGTTTTTTAATGACCTTGAAGACATGGTTCAAGGTCTTTCAACTTTATACTAGTAAATGTCCTCTGCACGAGGAATGTTCCTTAGAAATTTTTTCAGTTATTTATCATTTTTCGTTTTTAGTGGACACCCTGTATATATGACGGTTTAATACCGATCGCCGACTCTTTATTGTCTAGTACCTTTTTTTATTTTCAAATATTAATTTCAGATTTCTTCATAGTCTGTTTTTGAATAATGCCAAACATTTGCGTAAAAATAACTATTTGAAAAATGTTTGCTGTTGCAACGATAATCGTAAATTTAACAGCATGTGTCAATCAATGACTTAAGTGTTTTAAAAAAGGTTTTATAGGTATGCCTCACTTTTAGCCATAAATAAAAATTATAACATCTGTTTTTTAATCTTATCTATGTTAATTAATAAATTATCACTTGGAAATATAAAGCAATTGTCGGTATTTTCCAAAATTACAAACAAATTGCAGATAACCTCGTCTGGCAGCTCTAGATCAATAACTCACTAACAGACAAAGTTAATTTCATCGTGTTAAATCAATAGTGGGACTATTAGAGTTTCCCAAATTCTGAGGTTGTTACTATAAAATCGATTCAAATGCAGTTAGAGCTGTAGTGATGACAAGAAACTCAATGTGTTCGATTGGGTGTGATTTAAATTTTCATAACACTCTGTACGAGAAGTGGTTGAGACAATAAATGTTACAGTTGGGTCTTTGCTTTTTGAGGGAGAACTATGCAACTACTATCAGGGCTGTTTGTGATTTCCCCTTTTGAATGGTTTTGAGGTAGCTTTGTTAATTTAAAATTAAGAATTCCAACTTGTCGCGGCTAACATTTCATTTTACCTTGACTAACGCATTGTTACCCGGCCACCTGAATTAATGGCTTGATGACAAATTTAAAAGAAATGAATTATTGGTAAATTAATGCTCAAGTTTTAAATGTTTTATGAAGATTGTTAAGCAGTTTTTATATGGAAATATATAATATGAGCCCTTGGACTTTTATAGCCTCAAGCAATGTAAAATCAAGTGTAAAACAATCGGAAAGAATACTGCTTATTCTTTGGAGTGTATCACTCTTTTTTATCTTGGAAACAGCAAAAGCGTATTTGTCGTCGACTTTCAGTGAATTATTTGAAAATAAAGTTGAAACTTTAAACGACACACTTCGATACCCAGATATTACTATTGTCATGAAAGGCAATAATATTCGTAAATATTATCTTGACGTGAGTATTCTCTCTTGTTTGATGAAAGCGTCACGACCCTTTCACTACGTCACAAAACTCACAATACGCACTATTTTATCCGTTGGGATGTCACATTTTGTCGCACTTTCGAACTGCCTTTAAATATCACGAAATTTTAAAGCTTTCACATAAAAATTGGTGAATAAAAGTTATAGACACATTTTGAAAAATAATTTATTATATCATATCTGATTGTTACGAAATATTTTTATTTGTACAGTGTGACCCGGAAACCTAGGTATTAAATTTAAATTGGCTGAATCAATGGTTGATACTAATAAACCGTACTATGGGCCTTCTACCAGTCTGACTCCGTTACGTTGCTTCGAGGTTTCAATGTTTCTGATTTTAAGCAGAACTAATTTCCCTCTACAAAATATTAACTTTCGCGAATACTTGTGAAAGAAGACTGTGGTTTTCATCACTGGCAAGAGCACATCATTCAATCAGTGTGCTTTCGGTTTTCCCGCGAAATAATGAGACCGCAACTTCACGGTCTCCGCAGGTCTCCAGTAGGAACTTCACTTATATACACCTACAATCATTGCTAAGGGGTCGCGTAAAATGCCGACGACAGTGACGAGAAATAAGTTAATCAAATCCTATAGCAATGCTACAGATAAAAAGCTTTTTTTAACGAAAATTACTTTTACAAAGCACATCGCACTTCTTCCGCGGCAAATGGCTTTCAATAATTTCTTATGGAAAATATTGACAAATAATTTCACGTACGAAAATTCATCGAGTAATGAGTTCAAATGAAATAGTTTACTACAATCAATCTGAGACTTTAACGCGAACCAATATAACGATAGTTTTCTTTAACTAGACAAAGTTTGGTCCCACTTGGACCACTGATACTCTACAAACTATAGGAGCTAAGGAAAATGGGCAATATACGATTTTGGTCCTTTGACCAGGCTTAACATCAAAATTAATTTTGAAATAAATCCGTAGAAAGCCATTTCCCACATAATAAGTGCGATGTCGTTTGGCAATGAAATTCACCTAACTTAGTATTTTACACTTATTTCCCTTGTTTTTAGAGTTATTAATTACATGACTTAGCATAAAAAAACTGTACATGTTATAAATAAGCTATTGCAACTGCTTAAATTGCCAATCTTGAACTCGAGAGCGTATAAAGATAATAAAGTAACCCCAGACAAAAAAATAAGACTTTAGATTATTTGATAATCGGCGCTTAGTCTTTAGGTTTCAGTTAATATTGGTTGCGTATCAATTTATGCCTAAAATTTACTAAGTTGTATCATAAGTTAATTAATTACTAGCTCCCTATAAGTTAGACAGACACATAGACCTAATACATTTGGCGATTTCTTCCACTAAAAAAAAAATAACGTATATGCGCAACCTAGTGGATGGCGCCAAAACTACGGTTTGAAATTTTAAAAAGATTTACTTTCGCTCGCAAACCGCAATGCATGATATTCCGGAAGCAGTTCCAACCCTATAAGCCAATCAGCGGCTTAGAGTGAGCCAAAGGAATTTTTTACGGCCAACTTATGTTTTATCGATATTTCTACAACATAATGGAGGTGGTCAGTGCTTAAAACAGCTGTATCCGGGATTCTAACAACACAGAAGCGTGATTTTTGGCTTGGTGTTAAATAGTCAGTTTTGTGATATTTAGTTAGTAAATTATTTATTATTTTATTTCAAGACAGTGGTTCACTATGAATTTTCGTGACTTTTTAAAGGAATCTTTAAAAATTGAGTGCCATTTAAATAATACTGAAATATACATTCTGACAGAAGTTTGCTGTTTGAAAGAATATTGCAAAATAATATGTATGATGAGATAGTATGTAAGTTAAATAACATTTTTAAATTGGAGACAGATCTTTTGAAAAGAAAAATGAAAACCAGGGAAAATCCTTTTATGAATGACAATGACCCTCCTGAAAGGTGTACATCAAAGTCTTTGACTAAACCAAATGAGACCATTGAATCTGAGCCACCAAAGAGGAAGAAAAAACCCAAACCACTAATTCCATTTGGAACTATTGTTATGTTTCGTATAAATTATTTAAGGCAAGCAAATCTATTAAAGCAGAGCTTTTATAAAGATATGAAAAAACTGACATTAGATGAAAATTTAAATATGGATGATTTGGAAAAGATTTTTAATTTCTTATCACGCTCCACCTATGATTACGGGTTTGAGAAACTTAGATGTCATGATTTGCCCAACATTGATTTTGGTATGGAAGCTGAAGCTGAAGCAAGTAACGAAGATGACTTGATGTTGGATGACGATTTTGAATTTGATCATAACGTATTAGACCAACTAGAATTTCAAGCTATGGAATTGCATTCTAAGGATAAATTAGATAAACAATTAGTTCAAATTGACCAAAATTTATCATTATCCAGAGAAATTATGTGCCTTGAAGAAGACCAAGCATTATACAGGTTAGCAGGAGGCTCGATAGGCCAAATTAAAAATGTGTCAAAGCGCCTAAAAGAAAAATATAGTTACACTTTAAAGCAAAAAATCAAACAACGAAACATTAACAAAATGGTGAAAAAAGTATGCCAAAATAAAAATGAAAAATCTACACTGCCAAAATGCTTGCAAATTAGGGATTATGGGAAAAAAGGGGGCCTAATGTTTCCAAAAAAAGAATTCCTGCCATTCATTCAACTTGTTATCAACATAACGAGAAAATTCGCATCCCTAGAAGGCTTAGAAAAGTACAAAACCAACATGATAAAGGTTATTTTAATTTTAAAACAATTTTTTTTAATATGTATCTTATATTTTTTTATATTAAACAGATATGTAAAGAAACTATATCTCAGTATTTGGGAACTATTTGGATTTTGTATTGTCGTGGACTTCCTACATATTGTTTACAACGGATGAAGGAGTTAAAGATTTTTTTGATATTTGGGTTAGAAAAATGGTAAATTCTAGAGTTCAAGAGTTTATGGACGGATATTTAGATGATCTTTCAAATCAAAAACTACAACTTGGAAAGGGTGGTCAAACCTTACGAGATAAACTTTACGCTGCAGTGGCTCTTAACAAAACGTTGGTAACAAAAGGAAGAATTAGTTGTGCTACAGATATGGAAACTACCCCAAGTAAAAAACCTGAGGGCTCTGCTGTCTCCAGAAGGGGCTCAAATTCTATCAGAAGGGGCTCAGATGCTACCAGAAGGGGCTCGAATGCTACCAGAAGGGGCTCAAATGCTACTAGAAGGGGCTCGAATGCTACTAGAAGGGGCTCGAATGCTACCAGAAGGGGCACGGTAGTCTCTGGAAGATTTTCTTCTCAGTACAGGAGAAGAGGTGCTACTCAGGCTACCACAAGTGATTCTAGTCATTCTACCAAAAGTGATTCTACTAACTATGCTACCAGAAGTAATTCTACTAACTATGCTACCAGAAGTTATTCTACTCAGTCTATTGAAAGTGGTCCTAACCATGGTATGAGAACTTCAAGTCCTACCAGAAACTGTAGTCTTAAGATAAATTTAACTCCTATGAGAAAATCTAGTAGAAATAGCTCAATTTCCTGTCTAGATAATTCAACTAGTCAAATTCATTCTTCTTCTAGCCACTTTAGCTCAAATTTTAGTCAATTTAGTGGTAGAGTTAGAAAATTAAAACTATTTGAAAACTAGTCAATTTAATAGTAAAATTAGAAAAATAAACCTAGAAAAACTATTTGATATCTAGAATGTATACTAGTCAATTTAGTTCAAACAATTTTAAAAATAAAAAGTTAGCAATATGGAAATTAAAGTTTAAACAATTTTTAAAATAAAAAGCTATCAATTTGGAAATTTTAATTAAAATATAAACAATTTTGAATTAAAGTTTAAACCATTTTTAAAGTAAAAAGTTAGTTACTAAATTATTTAAAAGTAGATTTATATAATTTGAAATTTCATTTTAATAAAATTTTTAAATGGAGACGTTAAAAAAGTCAAGCAAGTTTTCTTTTTATCGGGTAATTTTAAAGCAGTTTATCATAGTACAAATAG
Source organism: Leiobunum rupestre (assembly GCF_980474605.1). Classification (NCBI taxonomy): domain Eukaryota; kingdom Metazoa; phylum Arthropoda; class Arachnida; order Opiliones; family Sclerosomatidae; genus Leiobunum; species Leiobunum rupestre. Next base: position 9,993,838 of record NC_143384.1, on the reverse strand, counting down.
TCGAGAATTGGCAAATGGTGGCTAATTACAGAGAATTGTATTAAAAGCTAAAACCACTAAATGAAATTTTATTCATTCATTTTAAAAACCTACATGTTTAGCGTTAATCTTAAACCACAAATTCTCAATGGCATTTTTAATTTCCAGGATAGTACTGGAATTTTAGAATTCTGATTCTCGTATATATAAATGGGTGTCCCTAATGTTTTTATTACTTGAATTATGACCGTGCACATTGCCTTTAATAGTAACTGCTTTAAGTCCTGTTTCATAGTTAATTCCATCAACTTTACTGCCAGTAGCATATTTTACTTGAGAAAATAAACTTTCAACTGAGCTTCCATTTATCCGTATTGGCGATATAAAATAGTCAGGGTATAAAACGAGGAAATCTTCACACAAATCTATCATACCGTAAACACAGACTCGAAGTAGATCCCAAGTTTGCCAGTTTAAAAACTTATTTTGAAGGGGTGAATTTAAATTTATATTTTGATTTTCATTTAATACTTCTTTGATCCATGTGCAGAAAAAACCTACACCTAATTTGATAGAATCAATGCAACTTGAATCACTTATACTAATCATTGCGCTTTTTGATAAAATTCCCATTTCAAATATTTGATTACATGCTCTTAAATAATTGTAGGTACACTGCGCACTCTTCTTTGCTTCGGCATTTCCTCCTTTACTATCAATGAAATGTGTTAACTCTGACAAAATTGGTTCTTGTTGCATGATTTTACTGGGAGTGACGTTAAGCCTTGTCCAAGAGTCTCTTATCAAGTAACTTACCAAGAGCCCAGGTACAAACCTAGTTTGTTTATGTTTTGCCCTGAAATCCTCCCTACGCTTAACACCTTGCAGGTCAAACCAACCATGTTCAACACTATTTCTGCAAAAGTTCTTGGTTCCATTTGGTCTGGAAGAAAACAAAGCTTGAACTATGTTTTTTAGCTGGTGTGTTGGGCAAATAACCCAGTGTATTTTTCTTCCTTCTACAAATGGATTTTCAAAGCTAGGGTGAATATTGAAATCTTCGGTATTTGTTAGAAACGCTCCTTGATGGCCTAGAGTACACTTTATAAGAGCCAGATTTTCACTAGCACCATCACATACGAGGCACATGGTTCCAAAGGAATAAGCGTTGAGAGCTTCTATAGTTTTAAACAAGCCATCTGCAACAAAGTGTTGTTTGAAAGTGGATGAGGCTGTGAAGTACGGTCCAATGAAATGATAATCAAAGTTAAGTCTCTCCATACAAATTGCAATACGTATTGGGTTGGAGATGGTGAATTTTTCTTTCTTGGCTCAAATATGTCATTTAAATCATTATATGATTCCCGTGACATAGCAAAACCTTTAAATTCATTAGATTTAGAGTTCCATATTACCTTCTCAATAACTCTTGTTTCGTCAAAAATGAGAACTCCTTGACCCATGGGTTTTTTTTTCCCCTTTTTTTCTTTTTCGCTTTGAAAAGCTTTATATTTAGTTTCTTCTCTGGCCATATGAACTTGATGGATTCCTGGTTTCATATTAAATTTTTGGGATCTTCTTTTTAGGGTTTTCTCACACGGAAGTTGTAAAATTTTGAATCCCCTTAATGCATTATAAGCAGCTGGACTGCGACAATAAACAGCTAGAGCTATTCTCAAACTTACAGCACTCCATCTATTTGTTCTTGAACTGATCTTGGTTTTCTCTTGGTCTTTCAAAAAATCTGCTTTGTCTTTGAGTTGTTTTTGCAAAGAATCTTTCTCCCACGCCCTTCTCAGCAACTCCTTTTTCTTTCGGCTTAATTTGGAGTCAGTAAGAACTTCATTCAGTTCACCGCTACAATTTGCATTAATCTAGCTTATTATATTTTCCATTTCATCGGATTGTCCACAATTAAGGTTGACCTCTTTCAATTTAAGTTTAGCTTCAAGTTTCTCCACTTTTTTATTCAGAAGATTTTTCGCTTGTTTTAGTCGCCTGAGCCGCAAATTTTTACTTGAAGGGGACAATTTTGCCAAACTGAAATTGCTAGTGATTCTTTGCCGTTTGTATTTGCGTGTTGGTGTTTCTTCTTGTTTTCTCTTTTTGGCTTTGGTTAAACAATTTTTAGCGTACTTGCAATTTCTACACTGTTTAACTTTTAGTTGTGACTGTTTATCACTTTTAAAATAAATCTCGCATTTTTTTGATTGATATCTATGAATTGGAAAGTCAAACTGCACCATAGATTCATGCATTTTACAATCATTTAAAATTGTTAAACTTATTCCTGAGCAAAATTTGTAACTACCTAAGGGTGAAATTGAGTCAAATAAGCTATACAGTTTTTCAATATCCAACACGCCTTCCATATTTGTGACTTTGATTTCTTCAACTTTCTTAAAAAGCACTGACAAATAACAATCTCCACTATCGTTAATCGATAAAGAAATCGGATCCAACCTCAATCCGAGACGTCCTTTTGAATTCGGCCTTTTAATCAGAATAAAAATTTCCCCCTTGTAATCATTATGAACCTTAGTTTAAAACAAAAGAGTATATTAAAAACCTCGCTACACAATAAACCTTACACGCTAGTGATCGTATTTAAAAAATTAACTAACCTCATATTCTAAGTTGTATTTTGTATCTTCTAAAATTAGTTTTTCAATTGTTGATAAAATGTGGCTTGACACTAGTATTTGAAGGTCATGGGGCAAATCTGCTTCTACGCTTACATTTTTGGTCTTGAGTAATTCATTAATTGGAGCAACAAAAATAGTATTGGTAACTCCAAGAGAGCACTGAGTCGCTACAGATACATTTGATATTCTTGTAATTGGTTCTGGAACTTCGATTACTTTTGGTTGATCTTTGGTAAGTGGAAAAAGGCAACACTGAGAGGATACTGATTTAACACTGGGATGAAAACTTGTTTGTGAAGATGTTGAGGTATAATTGTTTTTGATGATTATTAATCGACCATCCGAAGCTGGAACTGTTTGTTTTTTTTAAACGGACAACTTTAACTGGTGGGTCATCAAGGCTTAGTTTTCCAAGCCCACTAATATCACAAGAAGTGCTTTTATGTTTACTTTTAATAGTAGGTTGTAGTAAAAACATATTACATTGAGTTTGCGCGTGCTTTCTGCATAAAACTGACACAAAACCTGCCATATTAACTACAATGTTTGAATATAAGACAAAATAGTTATCCCGCCAAACTTTCAGATACCCGTTGAACTTTGAGCCGCGGCGTACGAAATTGACTCCCTACATAGGCCACTCAGCTTCGGCGTAAAATAGAAGTAAAAAAAGGAAACCGTAAAAATTTTCGGCACCAGATGGCGCCACTAAGGGTTAAGAGACAGCCGTGGAAGAAATCGCCAAATTTATTAGGTCTATGTGTCTGTCTAACTTATAGGGAGCTAGTAATTAATTAACTTATGGTTGTATACTATTGTTTGAAAATTATCTATTTAAAGTCATTTAAAATTTCGAAGGGTGAAATTACCTATCTTGTATTCGGTTCTGGCTTTTAAAATAACCAATTCCACAAACCCCACCACAGAGCCCCACCACAAACCCCAATGATTCAATAAGCTTGCCTCCTCCATATTACCTTTGACACCTACGTTACTGTAATTCGTAAATTTGTGCTAGTACCAATCTAAAGGTCGCATTCGTGCTTCTTCAGCTCCGGCCCCGATTACGCGTACAATGAGCTGTAGAGGAATTGTTTAAGTTGACGCTGAAATCTGTAATTGTTACATTTGTTTTTTCGTGAATTCATTTAACCTAGTATTTTAGCCGTGGGAGATTCAATACGTACCTATTTCATTGTTTTAAATGTTAAACCAATCGTGTCAATGTGAATAGTTAATGAAACTTTAATTGTGCAGCACCACTCATTATTTTATTTATTTGACTTAAATTTTTAGAAATGCATACATTTCAAACTACATGTAACACTGAAAGTATCTCTCCTTCATGCTGGCCATCAATAATAGTAAATCCTAGAATATGGTTCTGACCTAATATAAAAAATATCGTACCCTGGAGTGCTTGATTTTATTTTATTCTTTCTGCGTAATAACGTTTTAGAGTAATGACTGATTTCGAAATTGTTTGTTCGATTTCGGAACGTGGAAGTAATTTAGTGAAGCTTAGAATTTATTTTCCAATCCATGAAAATATTATTCAATTTTAGGAATTAGTGAGTACACTGAAAATTTTAGAATTTGAGATTAAATATTTTATCAGAAAAATGCCTGGACCGACGGTATATTTAAAATATGAAATAGGTGCAGTAGACCGAATAATTTTAGAATTTTTATGTCGGAATCATAACGGTGATAAAAAATGTTCAAGTCATTATTAAATACTTAGAAATGTGAAATTAAATGTCAATAAATTAGGCAATACAGTAAGAAACGATGTAAAAATTGTGAACTGTAATTTAATTTCGATTCTAGATATTCAGACCTGACATAATGGCAAGAGTAAACCAGACACATCCTTTCTCTTACTGTAAAAAAAAAATTGTGGCGACGATATATTTCTGAAGAACGACGCTGTGTACATCAGTAGAAGGAAAGTGAGGTCGACCCGTCAGTCCCAGGTTCAGGTTTAGGTTCGGGATCGAGATCCGGGATTTAAGGGTGAAATGGGGGTAAAATCATCGAAAAGTCAATGTATTTATGATATTTCTCGCGACGATTTGTTTTCCCACATATCAACATATTGTGTTCAGGCCAGCTTGTTCATTTATATCTGCTTATCTTGAAAGACACTTGAACGTATATCTTATCGCGTTTTATCGTACGGAATAAGTTGAAATGATGTAAAAAGTGATAACCTAGGCGGCGCGCGCGGATTCCCCGGGAGGCGCGGTTAATTTGAATTTAAGAGTGTTTTGACGTCATGGAATATGGGACGCGGTTAACGTGCGTGGATTGGGGCGCGGTTAATTTGAATTTAAAACATGGATTTGAGTGTTTTGACGTCACGGAATATTCGTTGTTAAAATGACCTAGAATGGAAATATTTTTAAACTTAATTTTAATATCATTGTAGTACTTAAATATGCTTGGCACTTGAACCTATCTCACGAGTATTTCAAACGAATATTAAGTTTAAGTATGAGAAACGTATCGTTCTCTCACGAGTATTTCAAACGAATATTAAGTTTAAGTATGAGAAACGTATCGTTCTCAAGTATTGTAATTGTACACGTGATTCCGTATGAGGACCGGGTAAATTCCTATATACGTAACGCGATACACTTCAAAATGCGTATACGTAGAATGGAATTAATTTTAAACTCCGTTTTAATAAATAAGATATCGAAGATAAATAATTTCAGAGTATAAAAAGGGAAAACCGTATAATAGTAAGACCATATTTAGAAAGTTCACCATCTGAATTGTATTGGAAGTGACTCCGAGGAACCTTAAAATGTAAGTAGGAATACTCAGTGATAATTCTTAACTTTGTCTTAATGTATTTATTTTATAGGAATTGTTCATTTCCTGTGTCTGCTGACAAAGGGTTAATCGTTTATGCAGATGAAACCATCTACTGCGGTCTATTGGATTTAACAAAGGGTATCAAACTAACAGAAGCGGAACTTCAAGAGCTATGGACAAAGAAAGATGCTATTGAAGCTTATTTCAATAACGAAGCTGAAACTTCGTGGGTTTTCACAGGTTCTGAAACCAAACGGTTTTCGGTTCATAGATTTGCCGAACAAAAGGTTTTAGATGTTAGACAAATGTACCATAGTTACGGAGTAAACTATGGAAAACTATTACCGACTAAAGAGGGGGTAGCTTTCGCTCAATCTTCTTGGTTGAATTTCCTCGACCAGTACGAGTCTATTCAGAAGTGTTTAAAGCAAATCAAGGAAATAAAGGAGGCGATGACTAACGTTGTAATTAAACAATTACACGAAGCTCTTAAGAAAGCGTGCAATGGCTGCCAAATTGATCATCCATCTCAACTCCAGCATGATTGTATCATGACGGATTATTCTAAGCGTGTAGATTTGCATTTTTATGAAATAATTATGTCGGTAGATTGTGAAAATATTATTGAAATGTTTACTATTCGCTGTGAATTGTCAAAAGAAATTTTAAATAATATAATGTCACTAATAATATGCAATGCTAAAAACTTGTTAAAAAACTAATAAAATTGATTGCACTAATGCTCCGATTCTCATTAACCATTATGGATTTAAGCTTACAACATCCAATGAATGGGCTTGTAGCCGGGTCCACCCAATGCGGAAAGTCATTCCTGGTGGGACGGTTGATTCAACATAAGAAGACCTGTATATGCCCTCCTCCGGAGAGGATAATATGGTGTTATACCGAGTATCAGCCGAAACTATTTCAATCAATATTAGAACACACACCTTCAGTCGAGTTTCACGAAGGGTTACTCGATGTTAATATATTAAACCCGCAAATTAGGAATTTAGTTATTTTAGACGATTTATTATGCGAGATATCTAATAATAAAGATGTAACTAATTTATTTATTCGTGGATCTCATCACAGAAACACCTCCGTACTAATTTTAATGCAAAACCTTTATTATCCTGGAAAAGAAATAAGAACTTTAAATTTAAATGCTCATTATCTATTTATTTTTAAATCACCACGAGATAAATCAACAATTTATCATCTCGCGAGGCAGATATCTCCAACCAATAGCAAATACGTTATTGATGCGTTTCAACAAGCTACGTCACGGAAATTTGGGTATTTATTAGTTGACTTGAAACCTCACACCCCAGATCAGTATTTACTACGAACAGGTTTAATACCGGGTGAAGAATCGGCTGTCTTTATTCCAAAATGAAGTGTATTATAGAAGGGATTTTTTTTAGGGTTAATCGAGAGTGGATTATTAAAGAATTAGCTTACGTAGTATTAGAAACTGAAGAATCGGAAGTGTTTACTTTCAAATCTCCATGCCCTTTCAAAGAGCTCTCAAACGAAGATAAAAGACAATGCAGATGGATATCTCATAACATTTGTCATCTTCGATGGGATGACGGCGAACGTCCTTACAGAACGAGACGTGACATTTGCAATCAGATAGCGGAAAAAGCGACTTCGTTTTTCACCAAAGGTTTAGAAAAAGCTGCAGTATTATCGACACTCCTCGGTGTTCCAGTAACTAACATCGAAGATACCGGTTGTCCTAAATTATCAGAACTAGAAGACGTTGAATTAGACTGTCCTTTCCATTCCGAAACTGTTCATTGCGCTTTAAGAAAGGCTAAGAAAATCTCTAAATGGATGTCTCAAAACGAGTTAAGAAAAACATAGACTTTCTACGTTTCCTAACATCCTGTAATCTAAATCAAAGAAAGACAGCTATTAAATACGCTAGCCAGGAAGCTATATTAGCCCTCGTTGAATGTTGTATAAATGTATTGCACGGAACAATTGAACTGTCAGAACATCATCGTAAGCGGTTAAAGAAACATAGCGCGGTTATACGAAACGTGTCGAAGAAGAACCCTTTATCAAAACGACGAAAGATTCTGGTACAAAAGGGTGGTTTTCTTCCATTTTTATTAGCGCCACTGCTATCTATCGTTAGCTCAGTCGCCGGAAGTGCAATAAGCCGAGCTATAAACCGATGATGGCTCGAAAAATGCTTCTAGTACCTGAAGATGTAATGGAGAGATTAAAAAACAATACACCTTCCAAAACAGAAGAAACACCTGAACTTCAAAAAGAGAAGACACTCGATGATGAAATGAAATCTATTCTAGATAATCCAGATTTAAACGAATCAGAGAAATTAGCATTATACAATCAAACTCTCCAACGACGGTTAACTTACGTACGTAAAGAGCAAATCTCTCCCGTTATTGAAAACTCTGAACGACCTAAAACTTGGTTCGCGCAAATATCTTATTCTCTACCTGCAACTTATGTTAGTGATGCAATTTCATTATACCGAGCGACTACGGAAGATCCGAGATATATTAGATGGACTAACTCAGGAGAGCTTTCTATTCGAGGACAAGTGATTGGAGGATCTAATATAATCGATCTTTTGTATGACGCTGTGAGAAAAACGCCTGGAACAGTGATTGATCCTATAGGAGTTACTGAGTTTTACGAGGGCATTCATAAGTCAAATATTTCAAAACGTTTAATTAAAAATCCTGTAAGATTGACACTGTTAAAAACATTCGCTGTATTTCATACACCACCAAGTAGTTCAATGTTATCATCATCTTCACCTAGTCCTCTAAGACCTTGGATACATACTAAATAAAATATATTAACCTGATAATTTTGTTCTCATTTCATAGTATAAGCCTACAATGGAAGGTTGTACAGAAACGGTCTCTTTAGGACTTTTAGCCTATTTATCACAATCATTTTCAAAATCACCGAAAATTATCACAGCTGTATTAATTATCATAGTTATTATAATATTAGAATTATTTAATTTCCTTTTTTGGCGTTACATGCCATTACATCAAAATATTACCCAATATGGAGAAAGAACTTGAGCAGATCTATACTAACCCCGCAGACCCAGGGTCATTCGCTGGAGTTCGAGCGCTCTATAATTCAGCTCGACATAAAGGTTTAAAGGTTTCATTGGAAAAAGTAAAACAATTTCTAATAAAGCAGGATACATATACGCTGCATAAACCTGCTAGAAGACGATTCAAACGAAATCGAACTATTGTTTATGGAATTGACGAACAGTGGCAAGCGGACTTGGCAGATTTTCAGAAGCTGTCTAAATATAATTCAGGATCTCGCTATGTATTATGTATTATCGACATATTTAGCAAATACGCTATGGCTGTAGAGGTTAAAAATAAGAAAGGTGTAACAATTTTAGAAGCGTTACGTAACGTTTTTGAAAAAGGCCGTCAACCGAAAAGAATTCAAAGTGATCATGGAAACGAATTTGTCTGTCAAGAAGTGCAGAGTGAATTACAACGAAGGAACATTAAATTTTTCGCTACCCGATCGGAAATGAAAGCGTCCATTATTGAAAGATTCATTAGAAGTTTTAAATCTCGTTTATATCGCTATTTCACGCAGAATAACACCCTTAAATATATCGACGTGTTAGATGATATTATAAACGCTTATAACAATAGTTATCACAGATCAATTAAATGTAAACCCGCGGAAGTTACTCTAGATAACTCTGCTAAAATATGGAAAAATCTTTACGGTTCGGTAAATTTTTCTCCTCCGTTAACATACGCGTTTGAAATTGGAGATATTTGTAGAATAAGTAGAAATTTATCAATTTTCGATAAGAAATATAACCCGAATTTTACTACAGAATTGTTTAAAATAGCTGAGAGACTACCACGTGACCCACCTGTATATAAGCTGATGGATTTAAATTCTAACCCCATTTTAGGAGTATTCTATCGAGAGGAGGTTCAGATTGTTGGTCGAGATTTAAAAGACTGTTACTTCATAATCGAAAAAGTAATAAAAAAGAGGAAAAAATCGGACGGCCGCGTAGAACTGTATGTCAAGTGGCAAGATTACGACCCTACATTTAATTCTTGGATACAAGAAGTGGATTTAAAATGAGTTTTTACGTAACGCTACCTTCAGATTCCTCGTCATTATATTACCAAGATAATAGCGTTGGTAAATTTCGAACGTATTTAGCTGAACCGTTAAGATTTGAGGAACAGTACGAAGTTGGGTTAGCGGAAATAAGCTATCCTCGGACATGGCATAACGTTCGAAAACCTAATCTATTGGTTATTAAAGACCCTCTCGAATATGATAAAATGACTGATAACCCTCTAGTTAAAGACCCTCTCGAATATGATAAAATAATTGAAGTTCCCGCGGGTTTTTATAAAACTCCGGAAGAACTATTACATGTTATGAACGTCCACAACCAAGAAGAAGATCAAGTTACATTCGCTTATTTAAATTATTCTAATCGAATTAAAGTTAAATTGCAACCGAAAATCAGAGCTGTAATTGGCCCCGATCTATCGATTTTACTAGGTTTTAAGGATAGAAGAGATAATGATTTCACCATTTTAAATTCAATGATAACCCCCTACCCAGTTGATATGAACGCTGGGTTACATTCCTTATTCGTTTATTCTGATCTGGTTGAAAATAGCGTTGTTGGGGATAGTTTAGCACCTCTATTAAGAATCATAAGCGTCGAAGAGAAAGCCGAGTCTAATGGGAAAACAACTACAAAAATATTTTCACAACCTCATTACCTACCAGTCGTGTGTAATAATATTAAGACTATAGAGATTAATATAACAGATGATTTAGGTGAGCCAATACAGTTTCATAGTGGAAAAGCTCACGTTGTATTACATTTTAAACCCCGTAAAATGTGGACTTCACTATAAACCTTTAATCATTCAGGACACACCCTCATTCTAGCTTAAGAGAGCGAACAGTTAACATCATGAGGTCTGAATATTCGCCTTCAAGAACTGATTATGAAAGTTACTATTTAAACCAGGTTGGTTTCGGTGGAATACCTGTATATAGAGGTTTAGCCGTGCAAAGAGGACATGGACTAGGAAATATATTATCTTCAGCGTTTAGATTCGCGGTACCTTTACTGAAGAAAGGCGCTTCTTACTTGGGGAAAAAACTTTTAAGTACCGGAGCGAAAGTAGCGACCGATGTTGTTAGCGGAGTCCCAATTAAAACAGCGCTTAAATCGCATTCTATTAACGCTGGAAGGGAAACTTTAGCTTCAGCAGCTGATGAAGCCATGAGACTAACATCTTCAGCTAAGGATCATATTAAAAGAATGACGGGTTCCGGAAATAAAAGGAAACGAACTCAGTCGAAAAGTGCCATTTCAACAGCAGGCAGGATAGCGAAAGGACGGTTCCCTAAACGTTCCGATATATTCTCATAATGTCCCTTTTACACCCGCACTCAGTTGAGTGTATAAATTCCGAGCTAGATTTGTTTCAAGTACCTATGACACAATCTTCGATTATTGGTGGAGAATGGGTTGAGTATAATCCAATATCAAATATAGTTGATAACGCATCAATTACATTTTCTATCAACGGTAACTCTGAAACGTATATAGACCTTTCACAAACTTTGCTGCACGTTCGAGTTAAGGTAACTAAAGATAATGGTCAACTACCGCAACCCGCGGTACCAGGTGTTGCGGGTGGGGCCGCCGGAACTCCAGCCGACAATATCGCCCCCGAGAATTTGTTTCTTCATTCGCTTTTTAGCGACGTCCACGTATTTCTTAATGAAAGATCAGTAACACCTTCCAGTCAAAATTACGCTTATAAAAGTATGATACAAACTTTATTAACGTTCGGAGATTCTGCGAAAAAAAGTTATTTAACAAGTTCACTTTTCTATCGGGATACGCCTGGAAAGTTCGATTCATTTTTCGATAACGATGGTTTCTCTAAACGAGCGAGTTTAGCGCAAAAAGGGGCGATTGACTTGTTAGGCGTAGTCCATACTGATTTATGTCAACAACCACGCTTTTTATTAAATATGGTTGATTTGAAATTTAAATTCGATAAAAATAGAGCAGCTTTTTGCGTTCATTCCGACGTAAAATGTAAAGTGGAGATTTTATCAGCTTCCCTTTATCTGAGGAAAGTTAAAGTGATACCGGAACTATCGCTCGCTCAAGCCAAGGCGTTACAATATGGAACCGCTAAATATCCTGTAACTCGTTCGGAGTGCACCTCATTTTCTATACCCGCTGGTCTTATGGCTAGTGTGCAAGATCATTTATTTACCGGACAAGCACCTAAGAAAGTTGTTATCGGGTTTGTGGAACAAAAAGCGTTTCTAGGAGATTTGAAAAAATCTCCGTACAACTTTCAACATTTCGATTTATCAAGCATTGGATTGTACATTGACGGTAGCAGCGTCCCTCATAAGGCGTTATCTCTAAACTTTGAGGAAAATCTATATATTCAAGCGTATTGCAATCTTTTCATTCAAACTAATCAGTGGAACGTAGATGAAGGGAATCAGATAAGTCGGGAAGATTACCCTAACGGAAATTGTTTATTCGCGTACAATTTAACCTCGGATCTTAATAACAACGCTAATCACTTGCATCTTGTAAAAAACAGTAACCTGAGATTAGAATTAAAATTTGCAAAACCGTTACCGGAGACGATTTCCATTCTAATTTACGCTGAGTTTCAAAATTTGATTGAAATTGATAAAAATCGAACCGTGATTTTCGATTACAGTAATTAATGGATTCGCTACAGATAACTAAAATTCTTGAAAAAGATTTAAGTACTAAAAGTATATTTCAAGGCGTGTTCGCAGCTGACAAGCTACCTAAATACGTAAAAATATTCCCTTCTCTATTTATTGTAAATACCGATACGAGTGCTGAACCTGGAGAACACTGGGTTCTAATATATTTTTCTAAACATAAAAATTGTGAATTCATGGATTCCTTTGGAAACCCGCCAGATTATTTTAAATTTAATGACTTTATTGAACGAAACAGTAAAACTGTAACTTTTAATTCTAATCAATTACAGAGTAATTCTAGTAATACGTGTGGAGCATTCTGTATCTATTTTGCTATAAACAGGTGTAAAGGAATCGAAATGTATAACATTGTGTCTAGGTTTAAGAAAGATAAATATGTAAACGATAAAATGATTAAAGAGTTCATGTGCAAAATGTATTCAATAAAATAATTTTTTACAATTTATAGCAATAGCAGTTTTTTTTTATATATACATAAATACAAGCATTCATTATAATTTTTCAATATCTTTATGACCGTGCGCTAATGTACGAACCCCGCAGGGTAGAATGTATCTCTTATCATCATTTGGTGATAAACAAAGTTTTCTAGTATTTAAAGTAAATAGTTCATGCTTGAAACTAGCTATACGCATCATCTCGGCTGACATGGTTTCTTGATTAAAAAGACAACGTTCATAGTCTTCGTGGCGGATGACGTTTCTAATAACGTTCATGGCAACACCCTTACAAACCTTTTTATGGTTTAAAATTGACTCTAAAGATTTCCCCAATCGCAACTCCTTTTCTATCTCTTCAGCGGTCTTAGACTCCCCGTACAATTTAATAGAATAAAGCTTTGGACGAAGTCCTACAAAGCTTTGAATTAACTGCGAATTTGTCTCGTCTTTAAAATAACCGAGAGCTTTTTTATTCTGATTAGAATGAAGGAAATGCGAAGGTGGATAATCAGAGAAGTCAAAGCGGTGTTTATGAACTTCAAAGTCTTTATAAACATCATCCGTCTTAATGTTGTACGTTAGACTGTCTGTAAATATTTTATATATTAGTACTATTTAAATAAAAAATGCATATTAAATTAAATTACCAGTGTCTGTAAATAATAGTGATGCTTTGTCCCCGTACGTATTTTTTATGAATCCATACTGGAACCGATACATGAGCTCCTTGGATAAATCTAGAATGGTGAATCCGGTAAATATAGGCCGGTTAAGAACAATTTTAGCTCTCTTCTTATGAGCGCCGGCTAACTCTTCATTAAAGATGGTAAAGTGTTCAAACTGCGGGGAACTTGTAACTTTTAACATTCTTTCTGGTTTATGAATCAACTCGAAATTTATATGCTTCCGTAAATTTTCCATTGTTTTTCTAAAGAATTAAATGAAGTAAGGGAAAAAACAGCAATAAATTATTTAAATTGATTTACCCGAAAACAGAGTTAACCATTAGTTTCCAGAAATTCTTTTCAAATGAACTCTTGGATAATTTCCTCTGTTCAGTGTTGAATCTAACATATTTTTCTAACCATTTTCCTTGAGTGAAGGTTAGAGCTCGATGAACCTTGGTTATTTTCAAACCTAATTCTACATAATATTTTAAATTGCGGTAATGTACTATGTATTTCTCTTTATTATTTAAATTAGGAAGAAGTTTTGGTAGACTTTGATTCTCCTTAATATTTAATTTTCCTAAGAGATCTTTGGAGTATGGAGATAGCATATCATGTGTAATAACTTTAGATTCCGCCGCTACTGGGAGATCGTTATGTAAGTCATGCAACTCTGGAGGATATTCAAGATCCACCTGCAAAGGAAACAATTCTTTAAAAAAATAATTCAATAATTATAACACTTGTTATTTACCTCTAAAATGTATCCGTTTTCAACGTTATTGGGAATACTCAGAATATTTTCACAGAGTGTTTGCAAATCATCCTCCTGAACCCACTGGAAGTCGCCTAGCGGTAGTGGTTCACACATAACAGCACCGTACAAATTATTAGCATCTTCAATTAAGTTAAATTAAGTTAATTAATATAATTAAAATTAAAATAATTAAAATAAAAAAAAATAAAAAAAATTATATATTTTTTTAAAAATTTAAATTACCTAAATAGCATATATAACTGCTCTCTTTAGACGAATCATATGTGTCGGGCATATATTTGTTATTCGCTTCAGAATAACGAGTTGAGATCATTGAAACACCGCCTCGAATACCTAAAAATTCAATGTAAATACAAAAAATATTTAAAATATCAAAAAGCGTTACCCTTTTCAATAAATAAGTGTTGATCTATATCAAGTATGAGATCGAGGCGAACATCGGTCATCTTCAAAGCTGCTTGCCAGGCTAAACCTGGTGCGGTGTAAGCGTGAGCGGGATCTAATTTATAATGAGTTATAGATAATGTTCTAAAATTTTCAAAAACGTCGGCTAAGAGCAACGCATCGCTTTTCACATAGAGGTCGGTGTATTCCCCTACGAAAACCGAGGTTAAGAGATTTGAAATATTTATACTATAGTAATTTTACCTAATGTTTGAATATTAAACGCTGTCCAAACATTTTGGGCGTGTAAATAATCAGATTCTAAAATATTTTGATTTTTCAATGAACTGAAAAACGCTTCTCTAGGTGGCAGCATCGTCTCGTCAAATTTCTTTTCATCGTCCATATACTCGTACGGGTAGACTCCCTTCCGCAAAAGCAGTTGAACTTTATCACTTTCAAAATATTTCTTAACAATCTGAAATTTACTGGCTCCTTCCAAAACGAGATTAGATACTAGAGCATCGAGGCTATCGCTTAGAAATCGATAAGAGTCTAAAAACCGAAATCTCCCTAAAAATAATAATAAAATTACTGTTAAGGTTAAATCCATAATTAAATATATTTTACCTAGTTTGAGTGAAATATAATTTTCGCTAGTGGAAGGAATACAGTCAAGTGTCTGTTCCTTAAAATGACCAATCTCCTGACATATAAGATGTAAATCGTATCTATGAAGATTTATTATTATTAGGTTTATTTCCTGGATAATTAACTTAATAAATTCACCTGCTAAGGTTATGAAGGAAAATAGGGATAAATTCTGGAACTTTCTTTTGAAGATTACAGAGGTTATGCGCTGGCCCCCTATATTTACCGCTGAAATGACAATGATCTCGAACAGCGGGCATATTTCCCTGATTTAGCTGTTTCTGACAAATGTAGCAATGCGTAGCAGCTTGAAACTGTTCCTCCTCCTCCGGGGTAATAATCATTGGTACATTGGTCTCAATGAGTTCCATCAACTCCTTCTCTAATTCTAGAATAGACTCCAGAAATCTTCGAGTTGCATCTTGACCTCGATAGCAATCGGTTCGAACAGGTACACCTATAAGTCTTCTCTTATAATATATCTAAAAGGGAATTTTGCCAAATAATTTACCGTTAGGTCCAACAAGCACCCACGAATACGCGCAGCTGATGTGCATGTTTACTTTGCTGGTATTTAAATCGGGATCTAGATCACATCCTTGAACTCTCGGTAGGATTGCTTCAAAATCGGCGTAAAATACATACTGCACCTAATAATTTCATTTCATTAAGAGTTAAATTAAATAATTTTTATTTTTACTTTTTCCGTCCACTCATATTTATCAAAATAAAGCGTCTTCTTCTTGGTAGGGAAAACTGTTTTTTGGACGCCGTGGGTGACGCATTCTTCGATATGCGCATCACGTCGCTGTTCAGCGTTGTTTCCGCTGAATCGGTGAAGACACATTCTAATGCAGAAAATAATTAGTAGATTGCAAACTAATATATTGGAAACTAAATTACCTGCAATAATAACTTGTATTTCTGTGTTTTGTTAGATGCTGTAGCAGTTTTCCTAGGTCTCGTATAAGACAGTAATGTCTATTCCCATCGTCAATATCTTTAGTTTCATCGGTGATGTATAGCAAATCAACCTCCCTTTCCTCACCACACTTGTTAGCGCTTACGTAAAGGGGGAATATATCTCCCGAGAAGCCAAAAACAGATATTGATAAATTATTCATTAATTCAAATTTTTTAAGTTCCATAGTGTTTAATTTGAAAGGAAAAGATATGCCACTGGTATCAAGTTCATTTTCATAAGGTCTATATTTGGTAACACGGTGAGGGTTTTGAGTCCAAGGAACTGGGTGAAGTTTAGCTAGAATTGACCAGAGAAAACATTTCTCATCATTTTCGTTTCTAATATTAAGAATCGCACGACGTTGAGATAGTTTTTCAGGTAGTTCCATATACGATGACCCCCGTAACGGCTGGTAAGATGCTACATTTAATTCTACATACAGAATACGATCAATTACCCAACCCGATCCTATCAAAAATATAATGTTTTAGTTCAAAATATAACTTTTATATTTAGTACATATACCTGTCGCTTCAAAGTTTTCCGCTGCTGACTGTATTGTTTCAATGCAGTCGTCCAGCTGGTTTTCAATGACATCGAGCGTTAATGTTGTTTGCATAGTGCTCCGGAAGTAGGGTCGTACTTCCGCTCTTTGTTCCATACCTCCTAAGGGTCTCATATAAACCGATCTTACGAGTAGGAACCACTTAATTCCACGTTTACTAGCCAGTCTTTCTACTAAAAATTTACGGAAAGCGGCTCGGTAACGTCCAATAAACATCCCCGCATCAATATCATAATCTTCGGCATTGTAACGGATAGAGGCTAGCGTATCATTCAAAGCCTGAACCATACTTGGGGATGCTGGTGGTGTTTCATCAAGTATTGGTGAGGCGGGAACAGGTGATGGTGTTAGAATGTCTGGTAAAGCTGATGTAGATGGCTGTGTACGGGTAGATTCCAGTTGAATGCCTTGAAGCAAACTAGGTGACGGTGGACGGGTTGGTGATGGCGAACGTTGCATTGGCGACGGTGTGCGAGACAGGTCCATGGGTTCGGAAGGGCCGGGTGCGTTCAAGTCATGAGTTCGTTGATGGCTCTTGAAATTTTCCAATCTAGCAACAGTCTTACCACATACTTCACAGACAAACTTATGTCTATCACCGTGCACTTCTCTAACATGCCGATTTAAGGGGGACTTGGTAGCGAAACTTTTCGCGCACGTAGGACATGTATACTGAGCTTTAGGCATATTGAATATAGCTACCGCAGTTAACCGTGGAATGACCTCCCACAACCCTATACAACCCCTTTTATAGTATATTCAAGTATCATTTGAGAACGATACGTTTCTCATACTTAAACTTGAAATATTCGTTTGAAATACTCGTGAGATAGATTCAAGTGACAATCATATTTAAGTACTACAATGATATTAAAATGAAGTTTAAAAATATTTCCATTCTACTTTAACAACGAATATTCCATGACGTCAAAACACTCTAAAATTTAAATTAACCGCGCCTCCCGGGGAATCCGCGCGCGCCGCCTAGGTTATCACTTTTTACATCATTTCAACTTATTTCGTACGATAAAACGCAATAAGATATACGTTCAAGTGTCTTTCAAGATAAGCAGATATAAATGAACAAGCTGGCCTGAACACAATATGTTGATATGTGGGAAAACAAATCGTCGCGAGAAATATCATAAATACATTGACTTTTCGATGATTTTACCCCCCTTTCACCCTTAAATCCCGGATCTCGATCCCGAACCTAAACCTGAACCTGGGACTGACGGGTCGACCTCACTTTCCTTCTACTTACATCACTCATAAAAAACACGCTGAATATTTTTGTAAGCATACCTTCACGCAGGAAATGAGAGTGAACTATGGGCGTGAACATTTTTTCGAAAGATATACTGGATACTCTTTACACAAGTTTATAACACAAGTACAAAGAGAACTCATAGCGAAAAGGTTCGTCTTACTTTCGATATTATTTTTGGGTAACGTAAGCGAGGTTATTTATTATAGTAAGGTTTCATACGTAAGAACATATGACCGCCAACAGTTTATTGAACTCACCAAGTGAGACCGGCATTATACGTTTTTGTTTGGAAATTTGGAAACGGAACCGTTAAACAGGGTGTCTCAGGGCGATAAAAGCAGTTTTATCAAAACAAAATTCATCTAGAGTTCTGTAATTTTCAGGGTATATTTATTTCCAAAGGACCATTTTATATTTTTATATTTCAGAAAAGTTGGAAAAGATGTGGTTGTTTAAAAAAAATATTTTCACCGATAGGCGTCAGACAAAACGTTTCATTGACAAATTTGGAGAACGTTCTCTCGAACCTACAAATGAAATTTGTTCCATCGGAAAGAGGTTAATTTTCACTTAGATATTACCTTATGTACAAGTTGCTAAAAGTCGGACCCATTTCTTAATTAAGCTATAAGCAAAATAGTATTCAATGAACCAAATAATAAGTTACCTATTCAATCAAACAATTAAACATTTAAGACCTTCTAGATACATGAGGATATGCTACTTGTCTATAAAGAAAGCATAAATATATTGTCTTTTATTGACTTTAAACAAATGGTATTAAGGATATGAAGTTTAAAAGAGTTAAGAAGGTCAGAAGAGTTATTTAAGGCTATGGATCAATAATTCCTCCTGCTGCGATGCAGTTCTCGGCCCAAATAAGCAAATTGAGAAATGACCTAATAATCATATCAGGAGTCACGAAACGGCATGCGTCGATGATTCTCTGGCGGAAGTCGTCCACAGTGATTACAGGCGTTCGATATACGTGATCCGAGATTAAACCCCACAGGAAGAAGTCTTAAGAAGGCTTAAGTCTGGTGATCTTGCAGACCATGGAACGAGACCGTTTTGGCCAATCCATCATTTGGGGAATTCCACGTTCTGATATTCCACAAAATCTTTAGAAAGAGTATTCCAGTAGATGTAGAAAATTCGGATATTCGTGTGCAATGTTCAGAAGTATTAAGTTGCCAAAGTCAAATCTTTGTTCGATATCCCCATAATGCAGTGCTTGATGGAGGGTTGCCCGGAAAAGATGGAAGTGGTGGTGATCAGGAACTCTCCAGACATAACCCCTGGATTACCTTATGTCGTTGCTGACAGTCTTGACGGTTGATCGAGGGTAGCAGCAAAGTAGGTCAGTATCTTCCATGATGATGGGATGATAACCTCGGATTGACATAAACATAAAATTCAAAGTCAAAAACCACTCGGAACACAGTGTGGTGATAAGGTATACTATTAGTATAGCGCCTTCTGAACTATTGGCTAGCTTTAGTAGAATTATTGCTGCCTTCACCAAGAACCAATTCTTGCATAAACGCACACTGTTCCTAAGTATAACCAAGCATACTTAATTAAAATGAACAACGTTTCAGAATGATTTCAAATACAGAAGACGTGACTTTAAATACTAAATGTAAAATAAATATTTTTTGCATTAAAATTCGCCAAATAACATGTCTTGTTGTATCTACAAGGTTTTAACTGTCAAATTTTTTTATTTAAAAAAACACTTAGAATTTGTTACACTGAATAGAATTATGCTCATTACTTATTTTAAAAATAGCTCCAGAAAGACTATTTTACGTAGTACCAACTTTATTAAGGTCATAGCGTAATATCTAAAAAGGAAATGAATTTTTTCTATGGAACAAAAGGGCCCCGGGAAGGGACGTTTTAACGGTTTTATAAATTATCGTAACTTTACGAGGATCGTAAAGTTTAACAGACGAAACTGCGTTGTACCGTATAATATGAGGAGTTGATAGCTCACAAGTTCCGCACCAGCTTGGTTGTTCGTGCAAAGCTAGTGTTTCTAAATCAATTTTTAATTTTCATGAAAGGCTATAAAATCCTCTACTTTAACAAGTGAAAATATTTCTTTCACTCCACCACCTAGAACCAGTGTAGGAAGGTTCATTGGTACCCTTTACTATTGCCTTTTTCGGGTTACCACCCTCAGTACGCCAGCAAGTGTGGATGGTGGCGGTGGTGTAGACGCTTTAGAATATTCAATGAAGAGACGTGTTAAAATGAGATACATAATCTTGTTTAGCTTCCCAAATTGACGAGCTTGCAGGATGAAAAAAGTTTAGAAGAGAGTTGCCCGCAGATATTGTTACATTTCAATTAGGTCACGTAAAAACTATTAAGTTGTACTATTACTTGTAGTTTCATAAACAGATGCGAAAGCAATGGATAGCGAAAAGTCATGTCCTCCACCTACAACGAAACCTAGAACTCAGTTTCGTGTTTCACCACGAAAAGCAACTGATGAAGGTGTATCCAGTCCCAAAGGACAATCTTAAAGTGGTATTGCTGTACACATTTTGCAAGAGTCAACAGGGTTTCCACATGTGCAAAGTTTGGTGCACACGCTAGCAGCTTTTCCGTTTTCTGGGTGTTATGGTGTATAACAGCACAACAGAAAGCAGAGCAGGGAAACAGAAAACCAGGTTTTAGAATTTGAAAATTAAAAAAAAAACTTAATAAAAAACTGGGTATTAAATTTTAGTGGAAAAGAGTTATAAATATAACTACACTTTAAAGTAAAAATTGCGTAATTTAGGGTCAAATGTTCAGGGAAAACAGAAAACTCGAGAGCATTTGAATGATAATAATTGTGGCTACCCTGAAATGTCAAATGATGCTCAGTTAATTAAGTTTTTTTTTAAACCTTGATTAATTTACGTATAACTATACTGTATACATGTAAAAGGTTCACGTGACAATTCAAAAGGAAGTCACAAAAGGCAAGCTTCCAGAATACCAAAACCTACGCCTAGTTTAACAGCTGCTGGCACCTAAGACCCAACAGCTCAGTCAGTTGTGAATAATCAAGAAAGGTTAAATGAAATTTTGGGGTCAATACTTTCCGAAATGGTAGCCAAACGGTCACTAGTTGCCTAACTTGCCATTGCATTTTCCAATTAGAATTAGTTCGAGAATGTAAATAGAAATCTTATTGGCATTCACAACACTCGATATACATGTATAGTACCTGTTGAAAATTTGATTGATCCTGCAAATCTTTACCCTGCTATCACATCAATTCCCAGTACAGAGCCTGACCTTCGCGACGAGGGATGGTTCTCATTAGCCAAGGCTCTAGGGAATAGCCACTGTCCCCTATGAGACCTGACCCTTCCTAATTCGCAGTTAGCCCAAATGCTTGCATCATGAGTGCTCCCGGGCCACTCCGCTACAACGTCCAGAATGCGGTGGTTGGCATCACATATCAGATGGACGTTGATTGAATAGCGTTTTTTTGCGGTTCTTGTAAACGTGGGCACCGGGACCAGATGGCTTTTGGATAGGTATGTGGGTGCAGTCGATGCATCCGATGACTCCAGGAAGTTTGATCTTCTTGAAGAATCCAAGAGACGTTTCTTGAAGTTCTTCCTGAGTAGATGGCAATTGAACATATCGGCGCATTCGCTGGTTGATAGAATTTGTAACACGACCAAAAATCCTTGATACTGTGGGTCTCTCCACCATCATTGGCCGTCACCCCCTCTAGCGGATGAAATCGCTACTAACGATCCGCAGGGTGTCACCTTAATAAATTCATTATGGAGCTTAAAACTCTTATTCTATGAAAAAAGCACTCGGGTATTGAATTGTTGCATGTCACTGTTGAGAAATAATTTTTATATTTGGAAGTATTGTATCATTTGTTTTTACAGGATTCACATGTTTTGGGACACTGGACATTACGTTCGATCGCTTCAGTTACTCAACGGCGGCACATGCTCGAAACACCTTTTTAAATCGCCGCAGCTAACCTACCAGTCGCTTTCATTTTTCGATATTACTGGCCTCTTGTATCTGTACTCATTTGTTTCGTCTTTGGAACTGCTTCTTTGTTTATGTGAATTTGGATTGACCAAATTTACTTCTCTAAAGAAGAAATATGTTAATGTATTTCTATAATTATTATTTGAAATTAAACCAAATTAACTCCGGCCGAACATGATTTCCTATGGGAATCGACGGTACACTGGAAGGCAGGAAAAAATATAACTTTTTGTTCACTTTTAGAAAAAAGACAATTAGTTTCAAGGTTTTTTATGCCCACGATTCAGCATTAGGGAGGCTAGCGGCATTATTCTTACTGTCAACAATGATTGTGTAATACATTAAAATTGCAATACTATACAAGAGTTACTCAACAGTAAATAAGAGGAAACTAATGGAAGCCGTGTTACAAAAATCAAAAATAATATTTCGTAAAGCATCGCCTCAAACTAGTTTTAAATCTTTTCAGTGTAAATAAATGTATTTTTTATAAATAAATTTGGTTGATATGCATTTATTTATGCTTAAATAATTATTTAAAAAATAAAATAACCATTATCTTGTGTAAAATAATTGTACTCAACATTTAAAAACTTAAGCCTTTGCACTCCTGTACGTATAGGGGAATAACTTTCTTATATAATCATTAATCATTCGGGATCGATTAGTTTTTATATATTTAATGTAAGCTATCACATAGTACTAACTATTATTACTAAACATTTTTCTTAAAGTTAATGGTTCATTTGGTTGAGCTGCTTTTAATAATGTGTACATTGTTTATTAAAATATTAAAATAACCATATTATTTTTAAATGAATTTTATTTCACTTTTAAAAACTTATGCCTACGTATGCTTGAATATAACACGGTTAGAGCTGCACTATCAAAAATTCCCAGTAAATTAATTATATAGTATCAATTATTATTATTAACTATTTTAATCATTGTTAACTATTGTCAACTATTAAGGGCCTTACCGTTTAATAAAATTTTGAAATTGGCCCCTCAAAGATAAAGATTAGTATGACATATCTCATAGTCTATGGGAAAGATAACTCCTTGATCAGTAGAGATGTGGGTTTAAGAAATATTTCGCTGGCCTGCTTGTATCTTGGATAAATTATTTTTACCAGCTTTTTGCCGCATCATTGTTGTCAAATTTTAAAAGCTTTCTGTCGCATCACTATTATCGAAATTAAATATTGTACATAAATGGAAATAATTAGATAAGCGTTCTTGCAAGGATATTCATTCTCTATTTTTAATCAATATTACATAACGAAACTGATCTGTAACAACGTTTTAACTTGTTCAGTTTTCAGAAATAGCTTTGTCTTTCAATTTCAATATTAATGACCTTATGAGAAAATAACCAATTACATTCCGAGGATCTAGTCAATTTAAAATAAGTAATTCAGTTGCCGTACATTGTGAACCCAAAGTTACGACTGAATGACTTATTTCAATTCGACTAGGTCTTTCTTGAAAGTCAATTTAACAATTCAAACAGACTACTGCAGTGGAACTGTACACATTTCATCAGGCCTTTCTAGAAAGAAATGTGGTCATTTTAATGTCACTCTTTTTTACTACCAGCGGGTACTTGACTTGTGAGGATCTTCAGTTTTTCATGATGCATACCAAATTTAAATACTGATGTATAATTCTACTTTAAACCAGAAGTTTAAAATAATAAGTGCAGACTTGGATAGATAGAATTTAGTACATGTCTGTTTTATAAATTCATAAAATTCATTAAGAGAATTAGCTTACATAGAAAGTTGCAAACTCCTTTAACCGTTTAATTTCATATGTATTTATACAAAATTTTAATTTAACATATAAAAAAGCATATTACAGTTTGCGAGTAGTAGTTTGAAACACAAAACTGCAGAATCCAGTTACGACAGCATAGCAGGGTTTCCACATTTGATATCTAAAATTTTCCTCTTGCGATAAATTCATTAAATGAAAAATCCCGTTTTTCGCGTTTTTGACCTAGAAATTCCCATTTTGTATCCCTCGCTCTTAATACTAATTTATATAGATATTCAGATTAATTCTGAAAACGAATCCAAATTTAAGGTTTTATTTATTACAAAATTACTTACATTTGAATAATTTTGCAAAAACATATCCTCAAAAGTTGCTTTGGATATTTAGATCGTGACTTTCATTACTTTTATAATGACCCTTTATTAAATTTCCATTGCTTTTCCCGTTTTCCCTCTTAAATTACATAATTCCCTTTTAGCATTTTTAAAGGTAAAAAATTCCGGAAAAAAGAAAAATTCCCCGCATATGGAAGCACTGCGTCTATAGCATTGAAAATCAATGCCAGAAATAAGCGTTTCAAAAATATGGTGCCTTACGAAGCAAAATAACTCAGCTCGTAGTATGTCTTTTTCTTTCGATTTTTTTATCCCACAGCCCTATTTTATATCCATGGCGGCCGATTTGAAAATTCATTTTAAATATCACCATTAGAATATACATAATTCTTAACTAAACAGGCGAACTCCTTTACAATTTAAAATTTTCCCAGTTGACTGTTACAGTTTCAAGGCTCAAATTTAAGAAAAGGGGTTTAAAATATATAAAAGGTGAGGAAAAATTGATGGTAATTATTTTAGAAATATATTTGGCTTTTTAAAATAATTCCAAAAAATAACTCTTTAATTCTAAAACATTTCCAATATCTGTGCCTTCATAGATCCCAACTGCCCCTTAAATCAACCTTCCAACTGCTTTGATAAAAGCATTTTTTGTTTAATATAATAAGACGTAAAAACCGTTTAAATGCTAAAAAATATTATTTTTAAACTTTATTTACGTTTCATTAATAATTTTGTTTCAATCACAATGTGCTTCTCGCTTGATCTAATCAAACCAATTTTTTTCCTGTTTGTACTTTGCGGTAAGAAAACATGGTGGAGTGTTTTATAAACAAATACATAAATAAAATAAATTAAGAAATTATTTTATTTTTTTAAATCATAAAGATGACATTTAACTTCAACCTTACCATAAATAATTAAATCTAGAATAAAAATTGAAAACTTTATGATATATCAAAATATTTACTAATAAGGTGAAGAAAAAATTAGTAAATTCATCGTTGTCATTTTATATTTCAAATTCTTAAATCCCTTTTTTTGCTTGTTATTTATGGGGACCAACTAATTTCCCATTTCTGCCACCAGTTTTTACAAAAATTAGGATTAATTGGCTAGTCACGGTAAAAAGCAGACGATTTTTCTATTTATTATATACTCCCTTTTTACGATACGTTAGGTTAGGTCAATATTAAGTTGGACAATACTTGGTTCGTTATGGCTAGGTACTGTCCTGTAGGTCGCGTTATAGACGGGCCATCGTGATAGCAAGAATGGGGTTGGGGTGGCGCAGCGCCCCCACATCGCTCGAGCGAAATGAGTGCGCGGCGCCATCAGGCGCCAAAACATAGCGTATGATAATTAAGTTTATCTCACATTTCCAGCGTAGTACAGGCTAGGGCTCGGCGTTCAGTCGATGGTTATCCACTTATAGAGGGTGTCTGCACTTGCCATAAATAAAATAATTTATGCTATTCTGCGGTACCTTTAATCGTTTCACATTATCCGTGATACGATTATTTTAATCCAAAGTAAACGTATTTTGACCCGTAGATTAAGACAGGCAAATAAATATATCTTTATGCTAGAGAGACCAAGGTGGAACACTTCCATTTGTTTAAGTATCCCTAGGTTTCGATTATTTTTAAATATTTTTTCCATACATTTTGGAGTAGATAACGTTACTGACCTTTCGACATAATTGCGTATGTATTCGCAAAATAAAAATGTTTATCGAAATATTCGTTTTAGCTGATTGTACTGTTTGTTTCAAATTAGTTCTGGTTAATACATTTACGGAGAAGTAACAAATACCTAATTCGTGGTAACCAAATAGCATGGCGGAAAGAACTTATCGTGATACGACTGATGATGGTAGTAAGAAAAGGAAGTAGCGCAGCGTTATGTGGCAGCATTTTCTTGTGAAATATGAAATGGCAATTTGCAAATACTGCGAAATGAAAGTATTCTTTTGCACAGTTTGCATAATAATATTTAAATGGGGTGTTGTGGCAATAATATTTTAAGGGGGTGTTGTGACAATAATATTTTAAGGGGGTGCTGTGGCAATAATATTTTAATGTGGTGCTGTGGCAATAATATTTTAAGGGGGTGTAGTGGCAATAATACTTTAAGGGGGTGTTATGGCAATTATATTTTAAGTGGGTGTTGTGGGAATAATTTTTTAAGGGGGTGCTTTGGCAATAATATTTTAGGGGGATGTTGTGGTAATAATATTTTAAGGGGGTGTTGTGACAATAATATTTTAAGGGGGTGCTGGGGCAATAATATTTTAAGGAGGTGTCGTGGCAATAATACTTTAAGGGGGTGTTATGGCAATAATATTTTAAGTGGGTGCTGTGGGAATAATTTTTTAAGGGGGTGCTGTGGCAATAATATTTTAGGCGGATGTTGTGGCAATAATATTTTAAGGGGGTGTTGTCGCAATAATATTTTAAGGGGTGTTGTGACAATTATATTTTAGGGTGGTGTTATGGCAATAATATTTTAAGGGGGTGTTGTGGCAATAATATATTAAGGGGGTGTTGTGGCAATAATATATTAAGGGGGTGTTGTGCCAATAATATTTTAGGGAGGTGGTTTGGCAATAATATTTTAGGGGGACGTTGTGGCAATAATATTTTAGGGGATGTTGTGGCAATAATATTTTAGGGGGATGTTGTGACAATAATATTTTAAGGGGGTGTTGTGGCAATAATATTTAAAGGGGGTGCTGTGGGAATTTTTTTAAGGGAGTGCTGTGACAATAATATTTTAGGGGGAGGTTGTGGCAATAATATTTTAAGGGGGTGTTGTGGGAATAATATTTAAAGGTTGTGCTGTGGGAATAATTTTTTAAGGGAGTGATGTGACATTAATATTTTAGGGGGATGTTGTGGCAATAATATGTTAAGGGGGTGTTGTGGGAATAATTTTTTAAGGGCGTGCTTTGGCAATAATATTTTAGGGGGATGTTGTGGCAATAATATTTTAGGGGGATGTTGTGGCAATAATATTTTAAGGGGGATGTTGTGGCAATAATATTTTAGGGGGAGGTTGTGACAATCATATTTTAAGGGGGTGTTGGGGCAATAATATTTTAAGGGGGTGCTGTGGGAATAATTTTTAAAGGGGGTGCTGTGGCAATAATATGTTACGGGGGTGTTGTGGCCGATCCTATTAGTAGAAGGAAAGTGAGGGCGAGACGCCAGTCCCAGGTTCAGGTTTAGGTTCGGGATTTAGATCCGGGATTTATGGGGTGAAATAGGGGTAAAAACGTCGAAAAGTCAATGTATTTATGATATTTTTCGCGACGATTTGTTTTCTCATATATCAACATATTGTGTCCAGGCCAACTTGTTCATATATCTACGCTTATCTCGAAAGATACTTGAACGTATATCTTATCAAGTTTTATCGTACGAAATAAGTGGAAATTATGTAAGTTGTATGATACTTGATAACCTAGGCAGGAAGATAGCGCGCGCGTGCGCGGATTACCTGGGAGGCGCGGATTGCCCGGGCGCGCGGTTAATTTGAATTTAAAACATGGATTCCCTCTCCGAAATAATTCATGTACCCAAAATTGGACCGCAAGTTTTTTTCTTTTTAGGGGAATCTCTATGGGAGTTTAACATTACAATAAAGCTAATAGGTCCAGTTTGGGGTACTTTTGGTCCGAAATGGGGTACATAGGGCCGAAAATGGTGACTTTGGTCGTTTTTAGGGTACTTTTGGTCTAATTTGGTCCATTTTTGGGTACATCAGAAAAGCAGTTGGAAAAACGAAGAGCCTTATTTTTTTATTTATCGCTTCCGTAGGTATAAAATAAGATAAAAACCACTTACCTATATTTTAATTACGGTAAATTAAAAATACTTAATTAGTGTACTAAGTTACGTTTAAAAGAACCTTTTGTAACAATTCCAATATGTAAATATAGGTAAAAGGATTGAAAAAATACTTAAAGTAAGTGGTTTTACTGATAAACTCTAAAGGAATTTAACTTTGAAGGGTATCTTAGATTATTGTTTTTAATTTTATTCAAGTTGAAAACGTATTAAGAGTCCTTCAAAGTACTATAAAAGGATTTTATTTACGAACTAAATTCATATTTTCTTCAAACTTTCAATTCGCTTTTATTACTATTTAAATACGGTAAAATATAATTCTTATACACAAATATAGTCAGAAAGATACTATAAAACACTAAAATTAAAATTAAATTAAATTTGTGGGGATAAGATTTGTAAATATCATTTTGAAACTAATAACTTTCATGTGAGCTCTGTTATTGAGATTGTTATTCCAATAAAGCAATTCTTTGGGTAGTGGGGAGTTGTTCCGGGAAGTTTCCCGCATACGAGTGCGTTTATCGCGTATATTTCCGTATAGGGGCGTTTTCCGCGTAGTTTTTCCGCGAATGAGCACGTTTTTCGACACACCAGCGCGTTTTCCGCGTAGTTTTCCGAATTGGGGATCTTGTTTCTTGGTATGTTGATGAAAACTGTGAAAAATTTGGGATATGCTGATAAAATATTACTCTTATTGACGGGAATTATCGTCACTGCTTATCGAATGTATAACACCTTTTAAGGAAAATAAATTTTTGAGACAAGGCTGCCATCTATAGAAGCGTTTTACAGTTCATTTAAAAATCTATTTTTTTTAAATCATCATCTCGTTCGTAATTGCCTTTCTATCTCTTCAATTTTAAAAGTATCCTTATTAATTCTATATTTTTAACATTAACAAGTCTCCAAATCATACCAACTTTTAACCAATTTTCCCCAATTGTACTAATTTTTAACATAATTTCCTAAATTATTCTAATTTAACCATAAGCCAACTTAATTTCAAAACTATTGTCTATTGATGAAAATTGAGTTTTGTACGTATTTTGAATCGTTTCATTTTTATCCCTAAAATGGGTGATTTGTAGGAAATTTATATTATTTTTATTGGCTTTACGATATTTCAAGTTAATTTATAAAATTTATAAATGAGTTTAATTAAATTAATAATTAAGTTTCGTTCGTATATTGAATCGGTATTTATTTATAATAATTTTTTTCACCTAGATTAAATTTTTATCCCCCACACTCTCGATCCAGCTCCCTACTATACGTGTTCATTTATAATATCAAAATTGAACCGTCATGAATAATCCATATAAACGTAAAAGACGCGGGCGTCTTGAAGTCCAAGTTTCGTTTCCACTGAAATAGAAACAACAAGAGGAAAGGGTCTTTCTGCTGACCTAACTTTTAACAATGCTGGACGTTTTATATTTATTGTGTTCTGTTACTTATAGTCATATGGATTTCCATTCATTCGAGGAAGTTAGTGAAATAGTGGAAGAGTATAATAGGACGTGGTTAGATATGCAAAAAATAAAAGAGCATTTGGACGAAATAAAAAAGCATTTAAAAAAGTGGGAATTGAAGTTAGAAGAAGCTTGTCAAAGGGAAATTGTACTGAGAAATAAAGTTAAAGATATAAAAACAAATTCACACAGTACGAAAAATGGACGTGCAAGTTACTCTTAGGCCTAAAATAGGCGTAAATACGACTAAAATAGATTAACGTACTTAAAATGAACTGGTAGAAAACAAGTAAGCATCGAATATATTTCCAAATTAATTAATATTTGAGTTAAATAAAGCGTGAAAGTTATTAGTTTCAAAATGATATTTACAAATCTTATCCCCACAAATTTAATTTAATTTAATTTTAGTGTTTTATAGTATTTTTCTGACTATATTTGTGTATAAGAATTATATTTTACCGTATTTAAATAGTAATAAAAGCGAATTGAAAGTTTGAAGAAAATATGAATTTAGTTCGTAAATAAAATCCTTTTATAGTACTTTGAAGGACTCTTAATACGTTTTCAACTTGAATAAAATTAAAAAAAATAATCTAAGATACCCTTCGAAGTTAAATTCCTTTAGAGTTTATCAGTAAAACCACTTACTTTAAGTATTTTTTCAATCCTTTTACCTATATTTACATATTGGAATTGTTACAAAAGGTTCTTTTAAACGTAACTTAGTACATTAATAAAGTATTTTTCATTTACCGTAATTAAAATATAGGTAAGTGGTTTTTATCTTATTTTATACTTACGGAAGCGATAAACAAATTATAGCAATAAATTTTTGCGGAATTCTTAATTCATTATCCACAAATTTTCCGATTTATTTAAAAAACGTAATCAAAACACTCGTGACATTTGTCAAATATTCCCTGACGTAGTTAAAAAATAAAGTGTATTTCATGTCGCTATTTAAAACACTTGACATAAAGATAAGCAGAGAAAATAATTACTAATTTAATTAAACTCATTTAGAAATTTTATAAATTAACTTGAAATATCGTAAAGCCGATAAAAATAATATAAATTTATTACAAATCGTCCATTTTTGAGATAAAAATAAACGATTCAAAATATCTACAAAACTTAATTTTCATAAATAGACAATACATTTAAAATTAAGTAGGCTTATGGTAAAAATTAGAATAATTTAGGAAATCCTAATAAAAATTAGTATTTTTAATATTTTAATATTTTTTTATATTTTATTTTATATTTTATTTTATTTCATTTTATTTTATATTTTATTTTATTTCATATTTTATTTTATATTTTATTTTATTTCATATTTTATTTTATTTCATATTTTATTTTATATTTTATTTTATTTCATATTTTATTTTATATTTTATTTAACAGGTCTTAAGCCAATCAATGACATACAATATTATCCCTTTACTTCTCTGCTCCCTTCCAACTATCTTGCAATATTTTCAATCCAATTGTATTTGTTTTTATATCTTTAACTTTATTTCTCAGTACAATTTCCCTTTGACAAGCTTCTTCTAACTTCAATTCCCACTTTTTTAAAGCTTTTTTATTTCGTCCAAATGCTCTTTTATTTCTTGCATATCTAACCACGTCCTATTATACTCTTCCACTATTTCACTAACTTCCTCGAATGAATGGAAATCCATGACTATAAGTAACAGAACACAATAAATATAAAACGTCCAGCATTGTTAAAAGTTAGGTCACCAGAAAGACCCTTTCCTCTTGTTGTTTCTATTTCAGTGGAAACGAAACTTGGACTTCAAGACGCCCGCGTCTTTTACGTTTATATGGATTATTCATGACGGTTCAATTTTGATATTATAAATGAACACGTATAGTAGGGAGCTGGATCGAGAGTGTGGGGGATAAAAAATTAATCTAGGTGAAAAAAATTATTATAAATAAATACCGATTCAATATACGAACGAAACTTAATTATTAATTTAATTAAACTCATTTATAAATTTTATAAATTAACTTGAAATATCGTAAAGCCAATAAAAATAATATAAATTTCCTACAAATCACCCATTTTAGGCATAAAAATGAAACGATTCAAAATACGTACAAAACTCAATTTTCATCAATAGACAATAGTTTTGAAATTAAGTTGGCTTATGGTTTAATTAGAATAATTTAGGAAATAATGTTAAAAATTAGTACAATTGGGGAAAATTGGTTAAAAGTTGGTATAATTTGAAGACTTGTTAATGTTAAAAATATAGAATTAATTAGGATACTTTTAAAATTGAGGAGATAAAAAGGCAATTACGAACGAGATGACGATTTAAAAAAAATAGATTTTTAAATGAATTGTAAAACGCTTCTATAGATGGCAGCCTTGTCTCAAAAATTTATTTTCCTTAAAAGGTGTTATACATTCGATAAGCAGTGACGATAATTCCCGTCAATAAGAGTAATATTTTATCAGTATATCCCAAATTTTTCTCAGTTTTCATCAACATACCAAGAAACAAGATCCCCAATTCGGAAAACTACGCGGAAAACGCGCTGGTGTGTCGAAAAACGTGCTCATTCGCGGAAAAACTACGCGGAAAACGCCCCTATACGGAAATATACGCGATAAACGCACTCGTATGCGGGAAAATTCCCGGAACAACTCCCCACTACCCAAAGAATTGCTTTATTCGAATAACAATCTCAATAACATAGCTCACATGAAAGTTATTAGTTTCAAAATGATATTTACAAATCTTATCCCCACAAATTTAATTTAATTTTAATTTTAGTGTTTTATAGTATCTTTCTGACTATATTTGTGTATAAGAATTATATTTTACCGTATTTAAATAGTAATAAAAGCGAATTGAAAGTTTGAAGAAAATATGAATTTAGTTCGTAAATAAAATCCTTTTATAGTACTT
Source organism: Leiobunum rupestre (assembly GCF_980474605.1). Lineage (NCBI taxonomy): Eukaryota > Metazoa > Arthropoda > Arachnida > Opiliones > Sclerosomatidae > Leiobunum > Leiobunum rupestre. The sequence continues at coordinate 9,961,459 of NC_143384.1, read as the reverse complement.
TGAAGGACTCTTAATACGTTTTCAACTTGAATAAAATTAAAAACAATAATCTAAGATACCCTTCAAAGTTAAATTCCTTTAGAGTTTATCAGTAAAACCACTTACTTTAAGTATTTTTTCAATCCTTTTACCTATACTTACATATTGGAATTGTTACAAAAGGTTCTTTTAAACGTAACTTAGTACACTAATTAAGTATTTTTAATTTACCGTAATTAAAATATAGGTAAGTGATTTTTATCTTATTTTATACCTACGGAAGCGATAAATAAATTAAAGCAATAAATATTTGGAGTTTGGAGATGGGTGGAAAAAAAATAAGGCTCTTCGTTTTTCCAACTGCTTTTCTGATGTACCCAAAAATGGACCAAATTAGACCAAAAGTACCCTAAAAACGACCAAAGTCACCATTTTCGGCCCTATGTACCCCATTTCGGACCAAAAGTACCCCAAACTGGACCTATTAGCTTTATTGTAATGTTAAACTCCCATAGAGATTCCCCTAAAAAGAAAATAACTTGCGGTCCAATTTTGGGTACATTAATTATTTCGGAGAGGAAATCCATGTTTTAAATTCAAATTAACCGCGCGCCCGGGCAATCCGCGCCTCCCAGGTAATCCGCGCACGCGCGCGCTATCTTCCTGCCTAGGTTATCAAGTATCATACAACTTACATAATTTACACTTATTTCGTACGATAAAACTTCATAAGATATACGTTCAAGTATCTTTCGAGATAAGCGTAGATATATTAACAAGTTGGCCTGGACACAATATGTTGATATATGAGAAAACAAATCGTCGCGAAAAATATCATAAATACATTGACTTTTCGACGTTTTTACCCCTATTTCACCCCATAAATCCCGGATCTCGATCCCGAACCTAAACCTGAACCTGGGACTGGCGTCTCGCCCTCACTTTCCTTCTACTAATAGGATCGGCCACAACACCCCCGTAACATATTATTGCCACAGCACCCCCTTTAAAAATTATTCCCACAGCACCCCCTTAAAATATTATTGCCCCAACACCCCCTTAAAATATGATTGTCACAACCTCCCCCTAAAATATTATTGCCACAACATCCCCCTTAAAATATTATTGCCACAAAATCCCCCTTAAATATTATTGCCACAACATCCCCCTAAAATATTATTGCCAAAGCACGCCCTTAAAAAATTATTCCCACAACACCCCCTTAACATATTATTGCCACAACATCCACCTAAAATATTATTGTCACAGCACTCCCTTAAAAAAATTCCCACAGCACCCCCTTTAAATATTATTGCCACAACACCCCCTTAAAATATTATTGTCACAACATCCCCCTAAAATATTATTGCCACAACATCCCCTAAAATATTATTGCCACAACGTCCCCCTAAAATATTATTGCCAAAACACCTCCCTAAAATATTATTGCCACAACACCCCCTTAATATATTATTGCCACAACACCCCCTTAATATATTATTGCAACAACACCCCCTTAAAATATTATTGCCATAACACCACCCTAAAATATAATTGTCACAACACTCCCTTAAAATATTATTGCGACAACACCCCCTTAAAATATTATTGCCACAACATCCCCCTAAAATATTATTGCCACAGCACCCCCTTAAAAAATTATTCCCACAGCACCCACTTAAAATATTATTGCCATAACACCCCCTTAAAGTATTATTGCCACGACACCTCCTTAAAATATTATTGCCACAGCACCCCCTTAAAATCTTATTGTCACAACACCCCCTTAAAATATTATTACCACAACATCCCCCTAAAATATTATTGCCAAAGCACCCCCTTAAAAAATTATTCCCACAACACCCACTTAAAATATAATTGCCATAACACCCCCTTAAAGTATTATTGCCTCTACACCCCCTTAAAATATTATTGCCACAGCACCACATTAAAATATTATTGCCACAGCACCCCCTTAAAATATTATTGTCACAACACCCCCTTAAAATATTATTGCCACAACACCCCATTTAAATATTATTATGCAAACTGTGCAAAAGAATACTTTCATTTCGCAGTATTTGCAAATTGCCATTTCATATTTCACAAGAAAATGCTGTCACATAACGCTGCGCTACTTCCTTTTCTTACTACCATCATCAGTCGTATCACGATAAGTTCTTTCCGCCATGCTATTTGGTTACCACGAATTAGGTATTTGTTACTTCTCCGTAAATGTATTAACCAGAACTAATTTGAAACAAACAGTACAATCAGCTAAAACGAATATTTCGATAAACATTTTTATTTTGCGAATACATACGCAATTATGTCGAAAGGTCAGTAACGTTATCTACTCCAAAATGTATGGAAAAAATATTTAAAAATAATCGAAACCTAGGGATACTTAAACAAATGGAAGTGTTCCACCTTGGTCTCTCTAGCATAAAGATATATTTATTTGCCTGTCTTAATCTACGGGTCAAAATACGTTTACTTTGGATTAAAATAATCGTATCACGGATAATGTGAAACGATTAAAGGTACCGCAGAATAGCATAAATTATTTTATTTATGGCAAGTGCAGACACCCTCTATAAGTGGATAACCATCGACTGAACGCCGAGCCCTAGCCTGTACTACGCTGGAAATGTGAGATAAACTTAATTATCATACGCTATGTTTTGGCGCCTGATGGCGCCGCGCACTCATTTCGCTCGAGCGATGTGGGGGCGCTGCGCCACCCCAACCCCATTCTTGCTATCACGATGGCCCGTCTATAACGCGACCTACAGGACAGTACCTAGCCATAACGAACCAAGTATTGTCCAACTTAATATTGACCTAACCTAACGTATCGTAAAAAGGGAGTATATAATAAATAGAAAAATCGTCTGCTTTTTACCGTGACTAGCCAATTAATCCTAATTTTTGTAAAAACTGGTGGCAGAAATGGGAAATTAGTTGGTCCCCATAAATAACAAGCAAAAAAAGGAATTTAAGAATTTGAAATATAAAATGACAACGATGAATTTACTAATTTTTTCTTCACCTTATTAGTAAATATTTTGATATATCATAAAGTTTTCAATTTTTATTCTAGATTTAATTATTTATGGTAAGGTTGAAGTTAAATGTCATCTTTATGATTTAAAAAAATAAAATAATTTCTTAATTTATTTTATTTATGTATTTGTTTATAAAACACTCCACCATGTTTTCTTACCGCAAAGTACAAACAGGAAAAAAATTGGTTTGATTAGATCAAGCGAGAAGCACATTGTGATTGAAACAAAATTATTAATGAAACGTAAATAAAGTTTAAAAATAATATTTTTTAGCATTTAAACGGTTTTTACGTCTTATTATATTAAACAAAAAATGCTTTTATCAAAGCAGTTAGAAGGTTGATTTAAGGGGCAGTTGGGATCTATGAAGGCACAGATATTGGAAATGTTTTAGAATTAAAGAGTTATTTTTTGGAATTATTTTAAAAAGCCAAATATATTTCTAAAATAATTACCATCAATTTTTCCTCACCTTTTATATATTTTAAACCCCTTTCCTTAAATTTGAGCCTTGAAACTGTAACAGTCAACTGGGAAAATTTTAAATTGTAAAGGAGTTCGCCTGTTTAGTTAAGAATTATGTATATTCTAATGGTGATATTTAAAATGAATTTTCAAATCGGCCGCCATGGATATAAAATAGGGCTGTGGGATAAAAAAATCGAAAGAAAAAGACATACTACGAGCTGAGTTATTTTGCTTCGTAAGGCACCATATTTTTGAAACGCTTATTTCTGGCATTGATTTTCAATGCTATAGACGCAGTGCTTCCATATGCGGGGAATTTTTCTTTTTTCCGGAATTTTTTACCTTTAAAAATGCTAAAAGGGAATTATGTAATTTAAGAGGGAAAACGGGAAAAGCAATGGAAATTTAATAAAGGGTCATTATAAAAGTAATGAAAGTCACGATCTAAATATCCAAAGCAACTTTTGAGGATATGTTTTTGCAAAATTATTCAAATGTAAGTAATTTTGTAATAAATAAAACCTTAAATTTGGATTCGTTTTCAGAATTAATCTGAATATCTATATAAATTAGTATTAAGAGCGAGGGATACAAAATGGGAATTTCTAGGTCAAAAACGCGAAAAACGGGATTTTTCATTTAATGAATTTATCGCAAGAGGAAAATTTTAGATATCAAATGTGGAAACCCTGCTATGCTGTCGTAACTGGATTCTGCAGTTTTGTGTTTCAAACTACTACTCGCAAACTGTAATATGCTTTTTTATATGTTAAATTAAAATTTTGTATAAATACATATGAAATTAAACGGTTAAAGGAGTTTGCAACTTTCTATGTAAGCTAATTCTCTTAATGAATTTTATGAATTTATAAAACAGACATGTACTAAATTCTATCTATCCAAGTCTGCACTTATTATTTTAAACTTCTGGTTTAAAGTAGAATTATACATCAGTATTTAAATTTGGTATGCATCATGAAAAACTGAAGATCCTCACAAGTCAAGTACCCGCTGGTAGTAAAAAAGAGTGACATTAAAATGACCACATTTCTTTCTAGAAAGGCCTGATGAAATGTGTGCAGTTCCATTGCAGTAGTCTGTTTGAATTGTTAAATTGACTTTCAAGAAAGACCTAGTCGAATTGAAATAAGTCATTCAGTCGTAACTTTGGGTTCACAATGTACGGCAACTGAATTACTTATTTTAAATTGACTAGATCCTCGGAATGTAATTGGTTATTTTCTCATAAGGTCATTAATATTGAAATTGAAAGACAAAGCTATTTCTGAAAACTGAACAAGTTAAAACGTTGTTACAGATCAGTTTCGTTATGTAATATTGATTAAAAATAGAGAATGAATATCCTTGCAAGAACGCTTATCTAATTATTTCCATTTATGTACAATATTTAATTTCGATAATAGTGATGCGACAGAAAGCTTTTAAAATTTGACAACAATGATGCGGCAAAAAGCTGGTAAAAATAATTTATCCAAGATACAAGCAGGCCAGCGAAATATTTCTTAAACCCACATCTCTACTGATCAAGGAGTTATCTTTCCCATAGACTATGAGATATGTCATACTAATCTTTATCTTTGAGGGGCCAATTTCAAAATTTTATTAAACGGTAAGGCCCTTAATAGTTGACAATAGATAACAATGATTAAAATAGTTAATAATAATAATTGATACTATATAATTAATTTACTGGGAATTTTTGATAGTGCAGCTCTAACCGTGTTATATTCAAGCATACGTAGGCATAAGTTTTTAAAAGTGAAATAAAATTCATTTAAAAATAATATGGTTATTTTAATATTTTAATAAACAATGTACACATTATTAAAAGCAGCTCAACCAAATGAACCATTAACTTTAAGAAAAATGTTTAGTAATAATAGTTAGTACTATGTGATAGCTTACATTAAATATATAAAAACTAATCGATCCCGAATGATTAATGATTATATAAGAAAGTTATTCCCCTATACGTACAGGAGTGCAAAGGCTTAAGTTTTTAAATGTTGAGTACAATTATTTTACACAAGATAATGGTTATTTTATTTTTTAAATAATTATTTAAGCATAAATAAATGCATATCAACCAAATTTATTTATAAAAAATACATTTATTTACACTGAAAAGATTTAAAACTAGTTTGAGGCGATGCTTTACGAAATATTATTTTTGATTTTTGTAACACGGCTTCCATTAGTTTCCTCTTATTTACTGTTGAGTAACTCTTGTATAGTATTGCAATTTTAATGTATTACACAATCATTGTTGACAGTAAGAATAATGCCGCTAGCCTCCCTAATGCTGAATCGTGGGCATAAAAAACCTTGAAACTAATTGTCTTTTTTCTAAAAGTGAACAAAAAGTTATATTTTTTCCTGCCTTCCAGTGTACCGTCGATTCCCATAGGAAATCATGTTCGGCCGGAGTTAATTTGGTTTAATTTCAAATAATAATTATAGAAATACATTAACATATTTCTTCTTTAGAGAAGTAAATTTGGTCAATCCAAATTCACATAAACAAAGAAGCAGTTCCAAAGACGAAACAAATGAGTACAGATACAAGAGGCCAGTAATATCGAAAAATGAAAGCGACTGGTAGGTTAGCTGCGGCGATTTAAAAAGGTGTTTCGAGCATGTGCCGCCGTTGAGTAACTGAAGCGATCGAACGTAATGTCCAGTGTCCCAAAACATGTGAATCCTGTAAAAACAAATGATACAATACTTCCAAATATAAAAAATATTTCTCAACAGTGACATGCAACAATTCAATACCCGAGTGCTTGTTTCATAGAATAAGAGTTTTAAGCTCCATAATGAATTTATTAAGGTGACACCCTGCGGATGGTTAGTAGCGATTTCATCCGCTAGAGGGGGTGACGGCCAATGATGGTGGAGAGACCCACAGTATCAAGGATTTTTGGTCGTGTTACAAATTCTATCAACCAGCGAATGCGCCTATATGTTCAATTGCCATCTACTCAGGAAGAACTTCAAGAAACGTCTCTTGGATTCTTCAAGAAGATCAAACTTCCTGGAGTCATCGGATGCATCGACTGCACCCACATACCTATCCAGAAGCCATCTGGTCCCGGTGCCCACGTTTACAAGAACCGCAAAAAAACGCTATTCAATCAACGTCCATCTGATATGTGATGCCAACCACCGCATTCTGGACGTTGTAGCGGAGTGGCCCGGGAGCACTCATGATGCAAGCATTTGGGCTAACTGCGAATTAGGAAGGGTCAGGTCTCATAGGGGACAGTGGCTATTCCCTAGAGCCTTGGCTAATGAGAACCATCCCTCGTCGCGAAGGTCAGGCTCAAGGAAGGTTCAACCATCACCTTGAGACTAGGAGTTGCATTGGAAAATGTTATTGCCTGTGCAAGTCTACTTGGCGTGCGTTGAGTGACTACGGGGGCAAATTGTGGTATGCGCCGGATAAGGTTTCCAAATTTTTATTCGCTCGGGCCATCTTGTACAATTTTTACCTTGACGAGGGTTTTGAAATGCCCGAGCCAATGGTAGAAGAACAAGATGGCTCAAGCAAACAGGATGTCAACCCACTTATGCTCAATTAAAGACTTGGGCTAATCAAATTTTAAATCAATTGGTAGAAAACTTGAACAGACAAAGAAATTTACATCAAGAACAATTTCAGATTTCTACAAATTTATATGATTTGATTTTTCCAGACTATAGTTTGAATTTTATAAATTATAACCGCCCTCTCCCATTATTTAATTAAACCTTGGGGACAAACTTGTTGAACAAATTTTATTATGATGTAATCGCAGGACTAGTGTTTCGCGGTCAAGGATTATCTTTTGGTATATTCCGAATTTACTAAAAAACTCTAGTTTATCTAATAATTCCCACGATTTTGTTCTCTGGTAATATTATTCCTTGTTATTTATTACTGGTTATTCCTCGATTACTTTCAAATGTTTTGCTAATGTAAGATAATTGCTCTTTGCCAATAAACAATATTTATTGTAAAATAAAACATTGTAATTTAATAGAATATTGAAAAATTCAAAAAGGGCGCCTTTAATTTTGACGAAAAATAAACAGTGGGTAGATGGAGGCTTCTTTTTAGGTCAATAAACAGCTTATTGAGAGTTTAAAAAAGCAGCAACTGATAAAAGGTGCACATGGCAATCAAAGATTTTATGAAATGGTTTACAAAAGAGAAAAATGTGGAAATTGTAGAATATAGATATGGAAAGACGAAACAATATGAGGAAGCGTTTAATCTGGTAGGTAGAAATAGGTAATAAGTAATTCGCATTAATGTTAATTTACAAGACTAGATATACACATGATTTTATTTTTATGTCTTAGAAATAGAAGGTGGAACTTCAAACTCTGTACTGGGAATTGATGTGATAGCAGGGTAAAGATTCGCAGGATCAATCAAATTTTCAACAGGTACTATACATGAATATCGAGTGTTGTGAATGCCAATAAGATTTCTATTTACATTCTCGAACTAATTCTAATTGGAAAATGCAATGGCAAGTTAGGCAACTAGTGACCGTTTGGCTACCATTTCGGAAAGTATTGACCCCAAAATTTCATTTAACCTTTCTTGATTATTCACAACTGACTGAGCTGTTGGGTCTTAGGTGCCAGCAGCTGTTAAACTAGGCGTAGGTTTTGGTATTCTGGAAGCTTGCCTTTTGTGACTTCCTTTTGAATTGTCACGTGAACCTTTTACATGTATACAGTATAGTTATACGTAAATTAATCAAGGTTTTAAAAAAAACTTTATTAACTGAGCATCAGTTGACATTTCAGGGTAGCCACAATTATTATCATTCAAATGCTCTCGAGTTTTCTGTTTTCCCTGAACATTTGACCCTAAATTACGCAATTTTTACTTTAAAGTGTAGTTATATTTATAACTCTTTTCCACTAAAATTTAATACCCAGTTTTTTATTTAGTTTTTTTTTAATTTTCAAATTCTTAAACCTGGTTCACCGGGATAAATTTTCTGTTTTCTGTTTCCCTGCTCTGCTTTCTGTTGTGCTGTTATACACCATAACACCCAGAAAACGGAAAAGCTGCTAGCGTGTGCACCAAACTTTGCACATGTGGAAACCCTGTTGACTCTTGCAAAATGTGTACAGCAATACCACTTTAAGATTGTCCTTTGGGACTGGATACACCTTCATCAGTTGCTTTTCGTGGTGAAACACGAAACTGAGTTCTAGGTTTCGTTGTAGGTGGAGGACATGACTTTTCGCTATCCATTGCTTTCGCATCTGTTTATGAAACTACAAGTAATAGTACAACTTAATAGTTTTTACGTGACCTAATTGAAATATAACAATATCTGCGGGCAACTCTCTTCTAAACTTTTTTCATCCTGCAAGCTCGTCAATTTGGGAAGCTAAACAAGATTATGCATTTCATTTTAACACGTCTCTTCATTGAATATTCTAAAGCGTCTACACCACCGCCACCATCCACACTTGCTGGCGTACTGAGGGTGGTAACCCGAAATAGGCAATAGTAAAGGGTACCAATGAACCTTCCTACACTGGTTCTAGGTGGTGGAGTGAAAGAAATATTTTCACTTGTTAAAGTAGAGGATTTTCTAGCCTTTCATGAAAATTAAAAATTGATTTAGAAACACTAGCTTTGCACGAACAACCAAGCTGGTGCGGGACTTGTGAGCTATCAACTCCTCATATTATACGGTACAACGCAGTTTCGTCTGTTAAACTTTACGATCCTCGTAAAGTTACGATAATTTATAAAACCGTTAAAACGTCCCTTCCCGGGGCCCTTTTGTTCCATAGAAAAAATTCATTTCCTTTTTAGATATTACGCTATGACCTTAATAAAGTTGGTACTACGTAAAATAGTCTTTCTGGAGCTATTTTTAAAATAAGTAATGAGCATAATTCTATTCAGTGTAACAAATTCTAAGTGTTTTTTTAAATAAAAAATTTGTCAGTTAAAACCTTGTAGATACAACAAGACATGTTATTTGGCGAATTTTAATGCAAAAAATATTTATTTTACATTTAGTATTTAAAGTCACGTCTTTTGTATTTGAAATCATTCTGAAACGTTGTTCATTTTAATTAAGTATGCTTGGTTATACTTAGGAACAGTGTGCGTTTATGCAAGAATTGGTTCTTGGCGAAGGCAGCAATAATTCTACTAAAGCTAGCCAATAGTTCAGAAGGCGCTATACTAATAGTATACCTTATCACCACACTGTGTTCCGAGTGGTTTTTGACTTTGAATTTTATGTTTATGTCAATCCGAGGTTATCATCCCATCATCATGGAAGATACTGACCTACTTTGCTGCTACCCTCGATCAACCGTCAAGACTGTCAGCAACGACATAAGGTAATCCAGGGGTTATGTCTGGACAGTTCCTGATCACCACCACTTCCATCTTTTCCGGGCAACCCTCCATCAAGCACTGCATTATGGGGATATCGAACAAAGATTTGACTTTGGCAACTTAATACTTCTGAACATTGCACACGAATATCCGAATTTTCTACATCTACTGGAATACTCTTTCTAAAGATTTTGTGGAATATCAGAACGTGGAATTCCCCAAATGATGGATTGGCCAAAACGGTCTCGTTCCATGGTCTGCAAGATCACCAGACTTAAGCCTTCTTAAGACTTCTTCCTGTGGGGTTTAATCTCGGATCACGTATATCGAACGCCTGTAATCACTGTGGACGACTTCCGCCAGAGAATCATCGACGCATGCCGTTTCGTGACTCCTGATATGATTATTAGGTCATTTCTCAATTTGCTTATTTGGGCCGAGAACTGCATCGCAGCAGGAGGAATTATTGATCCATAGCCTTAAATAACTCTTCTGACCTTCTTAACTCATTTAAACTTCATATCCTTAATACCATTTGTTTAAAGTCAATAAAAGACAATATATTTATGCTTTCTTTATAGACAAGTAGCATATCCTCATGTATCTAGAAGGTCTTAAATGTTTAGTTGTTTGATTGAATAGGTAACTTATTATTTGGTTCATTGAATACTATTTTGCTTATAGCTTAATTAAGAAATGGGTCCGACTTGTAGCAACTTGTACATAAGGTAATATCTAAGTGAAAATTAACCTTTTTCCGATGGAACAAATTTCATTTGTAGGTTCGAGAGAACGTTCTCCAAATTTGTCAATGAAACGTTTTGTCTGACGCCTATCGGTGAAAATATTTTTTTAAAACAACCACATCTTTTCCAACTTTTCTGAAATATAAAAATATAAAATGGTCCTTTGGAAATAAATATACCCTGAAAATTACAGAACTCTAGATGAATTTTGTTTTGATAAAACTGCTTTTATCGCCCTGAAACACCCTGTTTAACGGTTCCGTTTCCAAATTTCCAAACAAAAACTTATAATGCCGGTCTCACTTGGTGAGTTCAATAAACTGTTGGCGGTCATATGTTCTTAAGTATGAAACCTTACTATAATAAATAACCTCGCTTACGTTAGCCAAAAATAATATCGAAAGTAAGACGAACCTTTTCGCTATGAGTTCTCTTTGTACTTGTGTTATAAACTTGTGTAAAGAGTATCCAGTATATCTTTCGAAAAAATGTTCACGCCCATAGTTCACTCTCATTTCCTGCGTGAAGGTATGCTTACAAAAATATTCAGCGTGTTTTTTATGAGTGATGTACACAGCGTCGTTCTTCAGAAATATATCGTCGCCACAATTTTTACAGTAAGAGAAAGGATGTGTCTGGTTTACTCTTGCCATTATGTCAGGTCTGAATATCTAGAATCGAAATTAAATTACAGTTCAAAATTTTTACATCGTTTCTTACTGTATTGCCTAATTTATTGACGTTTAATTTCACATTTCTAAGTATTTAATAATGACTTGAACATTTTTATCACCGTTATGATTCCGACATAAAAATTCTAAAATTATTCGGTCTACTGCACCTATTTGATATTTTAAATATACCGTCGGTCCAGGCATTTTTCTGATAAAATATTTAATCTCAAATTCTAAAAATTTCAGTGTACTCACTAATTCCTAAAATTGAATAATATTTTCATGGATTGGAAAATAAATTTAAGTCAAATAAATAAAATAATGAGTGGTGCTGCACAATTAAAGTTTCATTAACTATTCACATTGACACGATTGGTTTAACATTTAAAACAATGAAATAGGTACGTATTGAATCTCCCACGGCTAAAATACTAGGTTAAATGAATTCACGAAAAAACAAATGTAACAATAACAGATTTCAGCGTCAACTTAAACAATTCCTCTTCAGCTCATTGTACGCGTAATCGGGGCCGGAGCTGAAGAAGCACGAATGCGACCTTTAGATTGGTACTAGCACAAATTTACGAATTACAGTAACGTAAGTGTCAAAGGTAATATGGAGGAGGCAAGCTTATTGAAGCATTGGGGTTTGTGGTGGGGCTCTGTGGTGGGGTTTGTGGAATTGGTTATTTTAAAAGCCAGAACCGAATACAAGATAAGTAATTTCACCCTTCGAAATTTTAAATGACTTTAAATAGATAATTTTCAAACAATAGTATACAACTTAGTTAATTTTAGGCATAAATTGATACGCAACCAATATTAACTGAAACCTAAAGACTAAGCGCAGATTATCAAATAATCTGAAGTCTTATTTTTTTGTCTGGGGTTACTTTATTATCTTTATACGCTCTCGAGTTCAAGATTGGCAATTTTAGCAGTTACAATAGCTTATTTATAACATGTACAGTTTTTTTATGCTAAGTCATGTAATTAATAACTCTAAAAACAAGGGAAATAAGTGTAAAATACTAAGTTAGGTGAATTTCATTGCCAAACGACATCGCACTTATTATGTGGGAAATGGCTTTCTACGGATTTATTTCAAAATTAATTTTGATGTTAAGCCTGGTCAAAGGAACAAAATCGTATATTGCCCATTTTCCCTAGCTCCTATAGTTTGTAGAGTATCAGTGGTCCAAGTGGGACCAAACTTTGTCTAGTTAAAGAAAACTATCGTTATATTGGTTCGCGTTAAAGTCTCAGATTGATTGTAGTAAACTATTTCATTTGAACTCATTACTCGATGAATTTTCGTACGTGAAATTATTTGTCAATATTTTCCATAAGAAATTATTGAAAGCCATTTGCCGCGGAAGAAGTGCGATGTGCTTTGTAAAAGTAATTTTCGTTAAAAAAAGCTTTTTATCTGTAGCATTGCTATAGGATTTGATTAACTTATTTCTCGTCACTGTCGTCGGCATTTTACGCGACCCCTTAGCAATGATTGTAGGTGTATATAAGTGAAGTTCCTACTGGAGACCTGCGGAGTCCGTGAAGTTGCGGTCTCATTATTTCGCGGGAAAACCGAAAGCACACTGATTGAATGATGTGCTCTTGCCAGTGATGAAAACCGCAGTCTTCTTTCACAAGTATTCGCGAAAGTTAATATTTTTTAGAGGGAAATTAGTTCTGCTTAAAATCAGAAACATTGAAACCTCGAAGCAACGTAACGGAGTCAGACCGGTAGAATGCCCATAGTACGGTTTATTAGTATCAACCATTGATTCAGCCAATTTAAATTTAATACCTAGGTTTCCGGGTCACACTGTACAAATAAAAATATTTCGTAACAATCAGATATGATATAATAAATTATTTTTCAAAATGTGTCAATAACTTTTATTCACCAATTTTTATGAGAAAGCTTTAAAATTTCGTGATATTTAAAGGCAGTTCGAAAGTGCGACAAAATGTGACATCCCAACGGATAAAATAGTGCGTATTGTGAGTTTTGTGACGTAGTGAAAGGGTCGTGACGCTTTCATCAAACAAGAGAGAATACTCACGTCAAGATAATATTTACGAATATTATTGCCTTTCGTGACAATAGTAATATCTGGGTATCGAAGTGTGTCGTTTAAAGTTTCAACTTTATTTTCAAATAATTCACTGAAAGTCGACGACAAATACGCTTTTGCTGTTTCCAAGATAAAAAATAGTGATACACTCCAAAGAATAAGCAGTATTCTTTCCGATTGTTTTACACTTGATTTTACATTGCTTGAGGCTATAAAAGTCCAAGGGCTCATATTATATATTTCCATATAAAAACTGCTTAACAATCTTCATAAAACATTTAAAACTTGAGCATTAATTTACCAATAATTCATTTCTTTTAAATTTGTCATCAAGCCATTAATTCAGGTGGCCGGGTAACAATGCGTTAGTCAAGGTAAAATGAAAAGTTAGCGGAGACAAGTTGAAATTCTTAATTTTAAATTAACAAAGCTACCTCAAAACCATTCAAAAGGGTAAAATCACAAACAGCCCTGAGAGTAGTTGCATAGTTCTCCCTCAAAAAGCAAAGACCCAACTGTAACATTTATTGTCTCAACCTCTTCTCGTACAGAGTGTTATGAAAATTTAAATCACACCCAATCGAACACATTGAGTTTCTTGTCATCACTACAGCTCTAACTGCATTTGAATCAATTTTATAGTAACAACCTCAGAATCTGGGAAACTCTAATAGTCCCACTATTGATTTAACACGATGAAATTAACTTTGTATGTTAGTGAGTTATTGATCTAGAGGTGCCAGACGCGGTTATCTGCAATTTGTTTGTAATTTTGGAAAATACCGACAATTGCTTTATATTTCAAAGTGATAATTAATTAATTAACATAGATAAGATTAAAAAACAGATGTTATAATTTTTATTTATGGCTAAAAGTGAGGCATACCTATAAAACCTTTTTTAAAACACTTCAGTCATTGATTGATACATGCTGTTAAATTTACGATTATCGTTGCAACAGCAAACATTTTTCAAATAGTTATTTTTACGCAAATGTTTGGCACTATTCAAAAACAGACTATGAAGAAATCTGAAATTAATATTTGAAAATAAAAAAAGGTACTAGACAATAAAGAGTCGGCGATCGGTATTAAACCGTCATATATACAGGGTGTCCACTAAAAACGAAAAATGATAAATAACTGAAAAAATTTCTAAGGAACATTCCTCGTGCAGAGGACATTTACTAGTATAAAGTTGAAAGACCTTGAACCATGTCTTCAAGGTCATTAAAAAACTATCTCGAGAATCGTTGAACCAGAAATTGAAGGTTATTTATTTGAACCTGTTTTCTGTAAAATTGGATGTCATGACAACAAGAAATAATAATTAATGACTTCCGGACATTTCAAATGAAATGATGAACAACATTATGAACTCCGTCGTTAAACGTGCTAAAGCATGTATCGCAGCCGACCGTGGCGTAATGAACCTTTGTAAACTATCCAGTATTTACTTTATTTAGTAACATTAAAACTAACCAGATTATTTTATTATCAAACATTTAATTCTTTAACGTTCAATTTTTCAGCTTATGATTGGTCAAATTTGGTCAAATTAAAGTTATTTGAACTAATATTATGGCAAAAAGCAACTTGTTAATTGGCTCAAGGTCATTCAATTTTACACTAGTAAATGTCCCCTGCACTCGTGAGGAATGTTCCATAGAAATTTTAAATTGAAAAAAAAAAACCCTGTTTAAGATCATTTCTGAAATCAGTTAATAGTTCTTTTTAAAAAATAACCTTGGCCATCTTGTTGAAATGTTTCCTCCCCACTTCAGCTGTGGATCCGTTTTTTCTCCCACTAAAGAGTTTATGAACTCATTCTTAGGCATTGGCTGAACTATTCCAGGGCAACATTTCAACAAGCTGGACAAGGATTTTATAAAATATAATTTACAATAGTTGCAGTCTATTGTTTAGCTATTTTTTTGCTTCAATTTATAAATTATCGTTATCGTTCAAATAAATCAGTTAAATCCACATTTGATATAAATGAAACAACTTACCTTTTTTATTATTATCATTAAAGTTATGATTTCTAAATAATTTTACCCTCGAAAAAATTTTGCGAAAAATGTGAACCGAAAGTATAGCGGAAATCAGTAATATCCAAATCTGAAATCAAATTCACATCTAAATTAATTTAAGAGTTTTCCCCATCGGTTTATTTCACTGAGAGTTTACATCTGCGTAGTGAAGTATCAAGAACAACCAACAAAAATCGTCTTAACGTTTTACGCCTTCTACTCACTATTTTGATACACTATCGCAGTGGTTCCAAAAAGAGGATTTCGTCCTTGAAAATGCTGATCTTCAGCTTCAAAAGAGGTGTTTCAATAAATGAAGCTCTTTCCCCCCCCCCCCCCCCTACGAACGCAAATAGTCACTTGTTTTTGTCAGTTTTATTTGTAAGGCTAAAGTTGAGAGTGCACGTGCGAAGTTATATTGAAATATTATGAAGCGAGCGCTTTAACATATAACGTTTTTACAAGTATGACCTGGCTCTCGGTATTATTACTTTTAGGCAAATCGTTGAACAGGTTTTATTTAAATGGCTTTTGGAAATTCTGGCACCATACTCTATTGGCTAAACCTTCATGCGCACTAAAATGTCATTACAGAGGTCAATTGTTTTAGTAGAAAGAAATAATTAATTGTATTAAGTAGATAAAATGTTACTTTTTTCATATTCTTTGTATCTCTTCTTGTGAATTTCAATCACTTTCTGCACTTATCACAATTCATATTATATTGCTAGGTCGTTTTATTAATTAAACAGTGTCTTTTAATTATAAGCTTGGGCTATTTCTTCACATTCTGCAGGTTGTTAAGCTCGAATTTTGAGAGGGCTTAGGCCAAGGACGCTTCCACTGAGCAAACTCAGTTTATAGCCCAGTAAACGATTGTACCTTGATCACAGCTACTCCTGAATTGAATATCCTACGCCATGAAATTTATGTGTTAATAAAATAAATTTAACTAAAGTGGTATAATATATATAAAATTAAATATAATAATAATGAAATAATAATCAATTTATAATCAAAGAATCACGAAGACAAAAGTAAGTATCACTTGGCTTGAAACCGAATGAGTTTGGTAATTTTTTTACTAATTGATTCCCTCTACATTTTATCATTTAGGGTCTTGGCAAACTTTTCTTAACCTAATATTTGCAAGGTAGTTTAAATGGTGATTCCAGTCGAGATTCTTGATCAAACATGTGCTCGGTTAAATCTTTGAAAATGTCTTCGTGCAGCAGGCATGGTCTTACAAGCGTTCAAATAGTTTTTAATGATCCACCACATCTTAAGGTTTAGACTTCGGATGCATTTCTCTAAGAGTTCAATGATCTTTATTACATCCTTAGACGGATGTATCAACCCATCACGATCACGGATTAACAGGAAGGAATTTGATGAAACGCAATCGTCATGAAAACGTCTATTGTCATTTTGGTTTTCTTCTAAACAAATTAAATTAAAAACTAACTTTCTATTGTATTGTTTTGTTATGTAGTTCGTACTTATGCCAAGAAACGTTTTTGTTTCTCACTTTGTTTTTCAAACTGTAAATTGCCCATTTCCTACCCATTTAAAGGACGATTTTATGCCAAATATTATAAAAACACTTTTAAAAATACTAAAAAACACTTTATTTTGTTGATAAAAAGTAGTGAATAGTAAAACGTTTGAAATCACGTTCATTAATCCTCAGAAGCAAAAGTCACTCCTATTTCAAAGACGCGTTTTCCCCCGCTAGTTTCCTATATTTATTTATGTTCATCGCAAGTAGGTGGTGCCAGGCGTACTTTGATATATTTCCTTGATTTTCAGTCCCGTTGCCACTAATGGTAAGCTTAAAGCCTATGGAGGAAATCCAGTCTGGGGCTCTGTATTATTCTCAACTCAATGCTCAAAACAGAGGTAGCACCAGGATTTGTTACGAGTTAGGTGAATAAGTTATCGGTTTCTATTTACAAGACAGTGAAATACGTTCGTCTGTGCGATATTATTATCATTGTAATTGCAAAACGAACTAGTTAGCATAAAATGGAGTCTAGCTATACCTTTGTCTAAGCAGCGTTATGCGTGGTCGTGTACTCGGCTGCACTACAAATTACACAGATCAATTAAAATTCTGATAAGAAGCAAGAATTCAGCTATAAGCAGTTATATATTTAAAAAAATTCAAGCTGTAATCTAGACAACTTAAAACAAGTTGTTCAAAGTCTTATATTTTAGGAATTTGGTTGGATCCTAAACTAAGCTCTGCCTATTACCCACGCCGACACTTCCTAATTTTTTTCTTACTTACCTGCCAACTGAAGACATTGATAATATGTGTGAATGATATATCTTTCTGGCTTCGGTCCTTGGTAAGTAGAACGTACTCGTAGTAACCAGCTGCTGGACTTTTCGGAATTTTCATATTGATGAAGTTCAAGTCATAATATAAACTATTCATAATAATCGTCGCGTGGTCCTACAAAAGTAAGCGGATATACATAAAACAATGAAGTTTTTAATTTTTGTCTCTTGGTAGCTAATGATCTAGTAATCTACTAAACCGTGTCTTTAAGACTACCTCCGCATTATTTTTTATAGATTTCAGTGCGCTTGAAATATCACAAGTACCAGGCGACACTCTTTTAATATCTCGTATAGCTCGTTGTCTAAGCAATTACAATAGAAAAATCATCAACCAAGACCGGATTAAGCGGAGGCTCTCCTAGAGAAAGTATCTCATATGCAGCAATCGAAAGTTTTAAAAAAGGCAACTTTAATAAATACAAAATTTTACCCATTTTGGACTGCTTCTCAACATATTTTTTTTACTACATGTATGTTAAATCAATATTGAGTCTCATTAAAAAAACACAAAACGATGTAAATGAAATGAAATCAACATGCTTTATATGTCTATTAAAAAGTATAACTCATTTATTTAAATAATATTTATAATAAGTTATTAGTATAATAATACTTTTTAATCATATTTCGTATGTCATTAAAGAGATGGCGCTATAACAGCATAACACTGGAGCAATAAGTTGGAATTTTAGCTTCTTCTAGCGCAAATTAGTTTTCCATATGAAAACATGGACTTCATGTATTTATCGGATACTGGATGCCAACTTATCAATCCACACCTACTACATGTATAGGGTACTATAACTTATGTTGCAATTGTTTTATAAATTTAACATTAAGCGCGTTAAGAATAAGATTTATGGTTGCTAAACGTCTGTTGCAGAACCCGCGTCCTGTATACCTAATAAGGTACGAATTTCACAAGCGGTACTACTCTATTGGATTTCGAATAGAAAAGGCAAAGTTTATACGTAACTCTATAGCAGTTGCGACATAACAAGTAATTGAAACTAATTGTAATGAGTTTTGGAAATTACGAAAAGTATTTTTTTTTAAATCACGGTTTTTTCATTTCCAAATTATCAATTCGGGGTCCTCTCGAAGCGGATTTGGTGCCCATTAGCAAAATGAAGACGGATACATTGTGCAAACTCAGCTCCTTCGCAACTGTGTCAATACCCGAAAGCGGCAGAAAATGCGAACATTTCCTTTTCATAGAGCATTTTTACTCTCAGAGACATTCTGTGTAACAGTTTGAGGTAACCAGTAATACTTCTGGTATTATGATTAATACAGGGTGTTTTTAATTGCTCTCACTGGACATTTTTTTCAGAAACTGCAATAAATAAATTTGATAATTTTCGGGGTATTATTTCTAGTGCGGGATCGCTTTAAATGCAAAATTTCAGAAAAATCGGAAAACATTTCGGGTTTTTGTAAAAAATATTTTTTCACCGGTAGAGAGAGAAAGTTGTAGAGTGCTGCCGAAAATCTTCAAAGAAATTGGTTTCATTGGAAAAGAACAATGATATGAGCTGATGGAAAAAACCAGCTGTCCATAGGGGCCAATAGCCTTCGCATTTTGAAAGAAATGTCTGAAAGATTTAATTGATCATTTTATTCGAATAAACATAAGAATTTTACAAATGAGGTTCTATGATACCTCCGTTTTCCGCGATACATGTTTGGGCACGATGAAGCATGTTGTGAAACGAGCGTCTGATCTTATCAGGAGTGACAAGTTCGAAGGCTGCAATGATTCGGTGGAAGCAAATCTTCGATGTTCTCAACGGGTGTCACGTAAACTTGTGCTTTGATGAATCCCCATAAGAAAAAGTCCATCGGAGTTAGGTCCGGAGACATCGCGGGCCATCGAACGTGACCGTTCCTGCAAACCCAACGCTGAGGGAACTGGTTGGTAAGATGCTCCACTACACATCTAGGTACGTGGGGTGGTGCGCCGTCATGTTGGTACCACATCTGTCGGTAAGCTTCCAGTGGAATATCTTCTAGAGCGTCTGCTATTTCGTTCTGCAAAAGTGCCAAGTAGCGTTGTCCATTAAGACGAGCTGGGAGGGAAAATGGGCCAATAACTCGATCCCCGAGCTAACCCGCCAAGCATTCAGTCGGAGTTGTTGTTGATGATGGTGAGGAAAACCTCAGTGCGGATTTTCGTCACACCACATGTGGGTGTTTTGATGGTTGAAAGGCCAATCTCTCCCAAAGGAACACTCGTCGGTCACCAGCATTTGATTGATGAAATTTGGGTTCTCAATCAGCCAGTTGCAGAAATCAAATCTACGTTCCATATCTCCTTCGTGCAGAGCTTGGTAGAGGGTCACTCGATACGGATGGAAGTTGTGCTTGTGAAGAGTGGTCCACACGTAGTTCGTCGATAATTCGAGTTCCTCGCTTGCACCTTTGACCCTTGCTCAACAAAATAGGCTAGAACGGTGTTTTCCATGTTGATGTTTTGACGACCTGGTCCACGAAATCTGGGATTGTCATTTCCGTAAGTCTGAAAGTCACGAACAGTTCCAAGAACGGTATTGTGGCTTGGTCTTCTATCTGGATATCGGACGGTGAACAATTCACTGACCCTATGCGCGTTACGATTGGCTTCACCATCAAATAACTCGACCATAAAAGCATGCTGATCACGAGAATAATCGGGTGGCATTTTGATTAGACTTAATAAACGTTAGAGAATGGTTGAAAACAAAACGATTTCACATTAAATACTAATTGAAAACTTGACCTTTGTGGACAGCTTGTTTTTTTCATCAGCTCATATCTCCGTGAAAAAGTTCTTTTCCAATGAAACCAATTTCTTTGAACATTTTCGACAGCACTCTACAACTTTCTCATTGAAACGTTTTTTCTAGCACCTACCGGTATATTATTGTTTTTACAAAAACCCGAAATTATTTCCGATTTTTCTGAAATTTAGGATTTAAAGCGATCCTACACTAGAAATAATACCCTGAAAATTTCGCAACTTTATCTCTATTTCCAGTCACAGCAATTCAAAACACCCTGTATATTTATGTTTAAATGATTCATATGTGATAGAGGAAAATGCTAAACACCACTTCATAATTCACCTTTTGGCAATTGTCTAAAACAGAGGTTAAACGAGCTTGTATTATAAAAAGTACAGTTTTAGTAGGCGCAAAAGTTTAATTCTGTCTGATCATTTCTGTTCATTTCAAATAATATACATTTCAAGGTACGAGGTGCTGGCAAATGAACCTCAATAATTAGAAAAAATATTTTGTTCCTTTTCCGATTTGAAAAAAAATCTCAAAATTTTAACTTACAATTCTTCTTACATCCCGGCTAAACGAAACAAGATACCTACATTTAAAAAAATATAAAATTAAATTAACTAAAAAATAATTTTTTAAGCATAAATGAATAACAGTGCAGTCAATAGCAAATTTAATATTCACTCATTTTATATATGTGCTCAATTCAAGAGTAACCGACTAGAACAACTGCAAATGTGACTTGAGCCAATAATCTAACTTGAGGTTGAAGGGTCATCCCATGACAAATCAACCAGAGGTTTCCAACCTACCCTCTTAGATTTCACAGAAATATAATTTATAGTGTAATTTAGAGCCGAAAGGCCGATTTACAAATTATTTTTAATGAACTTTAAACGGTTTTGGAGATATTTGATACCAAATTTGGCCAATAATTTAAAAAAGTGAACTTGACCTCTCATGTCAAATATTAATATCTTTAAATATAATTTAGTCTGATTTTAACCGGAAAAAGTTAATATGTGCTTTTAAGAAAAATATCTAGAACATTCTAAATTGAACCCATAATTATTATTTTTCATTTTGGCGTTTGTTGCAGCCTACTTCCAGGGGCTAGTAGGCCACATTTTGAAGCTCTCTGGCTCTCTTTTAACTCATCGTAGGAAAATGGGAAACCTGGCATACTTCTCAACTCACCCCCTACAACTCCTTAAAAAAAAATGCATAACCTTTATTATTCAACTTAAAATCGTGTATGCTTTTTGTTTCCTAGCCATCATTTAAAGGCCTAGGTTTTCTTCTGCCTGTCACCCTTTAATTTTACTCTCCTTCCAAACAAATACCCTGGTGGTAGGGCAACGTGTTCTGCTGTTGGCCCACCACCAGAGTATTTGTTTGGAAGGAAAGTCAATTTAAAGGGTAGAAGAAAACCTAGGCCTGTAAGATAATTATATACCGCTTACTCGTCTACAAATTTCACGGTAAACGTATTTTGTAATAACACGTGAGACCGCTATTACATTGCTTACCGTATGTACAACGGCTGCCACTGGTGTAATTTACGTGTAAATTTAATCTAAGCATCAAAGATGATTGAAGGATTTTGTCAACTAGAATTTTATTTGTTTTAAAATAGTGATTTATCCACGTAGGTTTTGTCTGTACTTTTTGGATAAAACTAACTTCCTGGCGTTGACGTGTAGAATGTCAAAGATGTTATTGGCAAAAGCAAATCGTTGTATTTGATTCTTACTTGGTCTTGTCGAACTTCGTTAAGAAATCCAAAATGAGCATGTCTCCCGGATCATAGGCCGATTTGATCTTTTGCACGACCGCGGCATACTGCTCCTGGCCAAATATTTAATGGTAGTTTATATTTTATGACAGTTGTATTTCGCCTTTTTTTGTTTAAGCAATTTATGCACTTTAAATTTTAAAGCGATGAGGTTTTGTGCTGGGGTCACGTATCTACCTTTTAGGACTATTTTTTCCTACTTCAATAGTAAGGGTTTTATGTAATAAACAAGATTGTATTTATTTGAATTTAGGGCCAATTATTACGTTGAGACGAGGCTTAGCTTACCACCATTATCGCAACCATACCTTTATACGATTCACCACGAGCGCCACCCTGCCTTTGCAAGTTCACCACTCAGCGCCTTCCTGCCTTTGTACGTTTCACCACCAGCGCCACCCGGCCTTTGCACGTTCACCACTCAGCGCCACCCTGCCTTTGTACGTTCACTGACAGCGCCACCCTGCCTTTGTAAGTTAACCACCCGGGTGGCGGCCTCTCAATGTATATTTCAGAACCGGCTCGGTGACCCTACTGCTAATAATAACGTTGAAACGGGGTTTAGCGCTTTTTCTAATTCCCCTCATACTCCACAAGTAAGCTCCTCCTTACAAATAAAATCCATAAGTTCCCTCAAACTGTCGTTTTCCAACGCCGTTGAAGTGCACGTTTCTTTACACGCGGAAGGACGTCTTACAATGGGTTTAAGTTCAGGGGGATTTGTTCTACGAATTATTGGTTAACCCTGATTGGTCTATATAGATTTATAATTTAATATTTGAAATATTGGATGGGTTCTTCAAAATTTTTACACAAAATAAATTAAAGTTCAATAATGTCACTAAGCATTCAAGCAATGTTTTCTCGATTATGCGATGGCTCCCAGAAATAAAAAGATACTTTGACTTAAGCCGACTGCTACCACAAAGTAAAATAAGTATTCTAAAACTATACTTGCCTAACTTACCTTACAGTAAGCGCTAAGAACGTAAATTTTATCTTGAAAATATTTACCCTGGCTAGCCATATTATCAATCTTGTTACGTTTCTTCTGATCAAAGTCATCTTACACAAAAATAATTATGTTAATTTTTTAACGGAAATTATAAACTTTAACCAACTTATATATTCATATAGGTTCATTCTAAAAGGGATACACAACAGATATTACATTTAAAAAGCTCTCACGACTGATTGTAGCGTTTTTATGGGTAAATGATTGATTTTGTTCCGGAAACTAGGCTTCTCTAGAGTAGAAGATTAGGTTACCATACATGGAGGTAATCTGCTAAGTACTCAGAAATACTCATTAATTGTCTAATTTCAACAAATTGAAGTAGTTATTTAAGTATTACCTTTGTAGTTTAGATTTTACGCGATGTTATTAGAATTAAAAAATCGTACTTAGGCCCGAAACTATATTATGAAGAACTATCTTCTTTCAGCTAACACTAAAGTGCTGACACAGTAGGTCTAACGCCATAAAATTAACTATTTGTTGGATATTTCATTTTGTTTTATTTAATGTATCAATGTGGGAACGATGCAGATGAACCAAACTGACACTGTTGTCGTTAATGCTTTCATCGTTTTCCATTGCATTCGTTTGTTTGTAATAATGACTTGGGAGGTAGGTTTCCATTGTTTCAAACAGAGCCAAAGTCTAATAATGTTAATAAAATATCTTTAATAATTCGACTATCAATTCATAAAACCATTAGATTTTGTGAGAAACATATGGTAGAATTCAGATTAAATTCAGAAAGATACATATGTTCAAGATAATGTATTCTTATGTATTTCTGTCAGTTTATGCACTTCTAATTATTATTAGAACAAAGAACCATTTTAACACGTCACAAATTTTATTTACTTCATAAGATTTATCCAGGAAATATTGCGTGGTTCTCAATTTTACAAATAGAAGTTTTCGCCATCCCAAAAATATTTGGTGTTGATTAGTTAATTGTTCTCAATCAATCTGACTGTAAAACCATTTGAACAACTGCACCATCCTTGGTAATGACACTTAAATAATTTTTGGGCTCCATTAATTTAAATTTAATCAAAGTTAAATTAAATCTTCTTTTATCTAATTTTTAGTATATAAATTAAGCATAGATGAAATCTAGATATAACCACAATTTTTCTATTTCAATGATTTTTATTTTCCATAGTTGATCAGTTTCAAAGAGGTAATATTGGCGTCATCACATCAAAAGTGATGGCCAAACGTCGTTATGAATATTTTTTTTATTTTTCTATTAAAATAATTTCAAAGAGTACACGCTAAATAAGGTTGGGTCAAATTCTACCCATTATGGGTCAATTGTTACCCAAATTTTGGGTCAGTATTTTCACCTACTAATAAATTTGGGCAAAATGAAAACAGCTCAAGTTGGGTAAAAAAATCACCCAAAGTTGGGTAAATTAACAACTGCCCCAATGGTTGGGTAAAAATAAATAACCCAAAATTTGGTAAATTAACAACTGCCCAAATCGTTGGGTAAAAATAAATAACCCAAAATTTGGTAAATTAACAACTGCCCAAATGGTTGGGTAAAAATAAATAACCCAAAATTTGGTAAATTAACAACTGCCCAAATGGTTGGGTAAAAATAAATAACCCAAAATTTGGTAAATTAACAACTGCCCAAAAGGTTGGGTAAAAATAAATAACCCAAAATTATGGGCTTTGGTAAAAAAAATAGCGCAAAATAAAGGGTTGTGCTATTAATTTGACCCAAATAATTAGGTCAACGTATTTTCAAAATAAATTGGGTCCTTAGCCTAGTGCTGTTGTTAACCATCAAAGGCTTAATTTCAAATTTACTATTCTTCATTGTAAACATTTGTTACTTAGAACAAAAGCTATAGCTTATTAATTTAATCCAATGAATCCTATTAGATAAAAATAATATTACCATTACATGAACTTTCCTGCTTTTATTGTATTAGCTTGTAAGCCGGACGGCCGGTACTGTTGGTAGTGACTAGTGATAAAAATTTGGCGAGATTTATGTCGAATGACAAAATTGACAAAGGTAGAAACCACAGCTGACGAAGTACTTGGTTTTGGGTAAGAAATAACACAAGTATGGTTGAAGTCGTAAATTTCAAATAACCCAATTGCATACGGTAAAACATACTAACCCAAAATATCCATAATAACCAAAATTGGGTTCAACTTGACTAAATATGGGTCAAAATATGTTTTGCTTAAATATTTTACCCAACCTTTTTTAGAGTGTAATTGAACCACAAAGCCCCATATGTTAATTGTGATTGCATCACCTCTTTACTGAATCATCCTGTCGTAACGTGAATATACTACAAAGATCAAATCATAATTGGTGGAATTGTTGCTTAAATATATACACATTTTTCAAGAAATTGCAATGTTTTACAGTACTTCATTAAACGTTTTATTCAATTAAAAATATCCTCTTTATCGGGCGAATAATACAATTTTAGAAAATGTTTTTGCCTGTTGGGGATCGTGCTTCAAAATATATTTCGAAATCCCGTCCATTAAAGCCACCGTCTGTTTAGAGCTTAAAACCTAATTTAAGTTTGTTGCAATGCCACTTGATATTTAGAAATAATATGGAGCGGATTTAAATTGCCTAGGAAACGGCTAAAATGTTTTAAATGCTTTATTAGAATATTATTAAATCATAAATAGGTGAATATCTAAATTAATATTTTTCAACTATAATCGTGGGTTATTGGATATGTATAGAAAAATTCATACATTTTAATCACATTTACACTAAAAACCTCTCAAGTTCAAACAGACAAACAGTAAACATTTTAAACCCAAGCGAAAGTGTACACAATCTAAACCTTTTTTTCTAAGTTTTCGGTACAGGGTTTGGAGGGGTAACTATATCCGTCTATTCTTTACGATAAATTTTTAAATATAACTAATAAAATTGCAAATTATTTTACATTTTGAAGAAAACTAGAGTTTAGATAATTGCACACATTTCGACTCTACTTTTAGTCCTCGTTCGTTTCTTTTCTGCATTTTAATAATAATATATTTTACTAATTTAATTATATTAAGGGTGCATGATTAAAGGGAATATAACCTCAGGTATTTGGTGTGGAACACCAACGCTTGCAGCTCTGGCCGCTCTTGCCTTTGGCTTTAAAAATGTTTGGCGCCACTGTACAGGGACATTTGAAAAATTGAAGGGGTCTTCCGTAAAGATTGCTTTGCAGGTTATATTCCCTTTAAGACAATTCTCAGCGTGGATCTCAACCCTTAATGGTAAAATTTTTAATTGATCATTGGGGAAAATTCTTTTATAAGTAAATTTTTTATAATTATCATATTTAAGACACCAATAGTTTTAAACTTAATTTCGACGACACGAGCTCATGGGGTGACCGGTTTTAAAATTATTTTTTCAGAAGTACAAAAATTAAAAAAATAAATATTTAAAAACTAAGCACATTTATATGGGTGCGACCTACCTTAAGGAAAAAAATAAACTTTAGTTATAATTAAGTAAATATAAATTAGTATGCATGATATGGTCACCGTCAGAGGGACCAAAATTGTTCACCCAATCTATTAAATTTTAAATACTGTACAAGAATACTGTGTTTAGAGAAATGAAACCAATTTCTGGTCTCTAAGATTTAAGTTCTTAAGTATAAAATTTAAGTATATTTATTTAATTTTACAACAGAATAGTTATATATGGGTAGTACCACTATAAAAGACATGTTAAGCTTGATATTTAACCTCTAGAGAGACCATGGACTAATTTATATTTATGAATAATATTATATTAAGATAGTAATAAATTTGGGAATTGCTTCCAGACGGTAAGCAGAATATTTTACTATAAGTATGATCGGAAAAGCTCGACATTCTAAATTTTAACGACGATTACTTTAAACGACTTATATATAAGCACCGCACGGTAATCTCGTGGTTCAACTTTTAAATTCCAAGCATTCCAAGGAAGCTTCTTTCCCTATTTTACTCCCCCGCTTATTTTGAATTACCAGGCTATACAAGCATTTCCTGTTATGCCCGCGAGTACCGCTAGAGCGCGTCAATGCTTGTTCTTTTATATTTTTCAATTTTTTCGCCGTGCCGGACCGTCCCTGTTCTTAATTTGTCCATGGAGAGACAATAGAGAAAATCCAGATTCTATTAAAGGGCTACAAAATCGTTTGAAATTTTGGGGATAATTTTTTCTAGCTCCTTCCATTCGGTCATGTTACTCAAAACACGTGATAATATTGACTTACTCCAAAATCTAAACGACTAGGTGGCCCTTAAACTGAAATTCATTAAGTTTTCAACGGTTTATTTTCGTAATTTTTTCTTTTCAAAAAGGAAAGTATCAATGTTTACAGAAAAATTGGCTCTCTACGAATTTCGACGCATCTGCATTTCGTGATTATTCCTGGGTTGAGTTCAGGTCACCTAATTTTATTTTTACTGCCTTTATTTAAAAAATACAATTACTAAATTATTTCAATAGTCGAAATTTCTTATACGCTACCTTGCTAACAAAATTCAATTATATATTTAAGATATAAATTTAATATTATAAAAATAATCTTATATTATGCATTTATCAACAACTTTTGAATCACTTGAAAAATGTATATAGAATTTATGTAATCAGCTAGCCTAATACCCTATGCACCACCTTAGGCCCAAGTTTAAACAGGTGGCCGGGTCACAATGCGTAGGAGGGTGGTGGCAAGACCTTCATGGCACGCTAACCAACTGCGCCCTACACTTACTATTACCGTTAAGCTCTACAAGTTTTAATGGAAAGAGGAAACTTGGGGAAAATCCCCTTTTATCAGTGGGGAGATAACTTTAAAACCCGGCTCTTCTTGCTGCGAGGTGAAAGTGCTAATCACTCCGCCACCCCACTATTGATAATTTCCCATTAAAAAATTCTAACTATTCTGTGACCCTTTTAAAAATCTGCCTATAGGGAGGTGATCATGCTCTTTAAAACTTTATCTTCCGAATTCCCATTAGACCGAATTCCGTCAATGTTATTTATGAAATTAGCCCAAAGGCGGGTTTTGTATTTTTCTAATCGACCGACGCAATATTCACAATTGAGCGACTGCAAAAACAAAATAGTTTTTCTTGCTACCTTAGGTTAGGTTCGGTTAGGTTAGGTAACACTGCATGATGTTCTGACAGATGCTGAAACGGATAAAACCGAATCCTAAACCCGAAGAAGTGCGGGTTTTTCGGTCGAATGGGACAATCCCATTAGAGCTAATCCTAAATCAGCCAAAGAGCGGCTTTTTCGGTCGAATGGGATTGGGTTAAGTCGAATGGGATTCGGCGCCATGGAACAGATTCTTTAAAACCACTGGCCACAAGGATGGGCAGACGTCGGTGAATAAAAGGGGAGAAGACATTAACTTCATTTAAAGATATTTTCCGGCCGGCGTGTTCGTCCCTTATTCATTCAAATTATTAATTATTTTGCGCTTATGGAATGAAAATTCACGAGTTCAAAGGAAGGAATCAGATAATGCGTTTAAAATCTATAACGTTCAGGCCGATTGCTATAAATTTAGTCGGGAAACCCTAGTATAGAACCTAACGCCAAATCTAAGAAAGATATTTCCTGAATTTGCATATTTTTGGATTAATAGGAAAAAAACTACACTGCGCCGAATTCCTGAAGTATTTTAAAAAATGTATCTTCCCGATTCTTTGGGTACTAGCCTAGCTGATTATAAATCATAACCAACTGTTTTCTTACAAAAATTTTGACATTGAAACCCAAAAAGTCGTTAATTAATTAATTATAAATATTTATAACAACTTTGGTTTAATTTAAATTTAACGACGCATGCAACATAAAAATACCTGAAAGAAACATAATTTTAAATTTTTGTATCTGTTCCCGGGCATAATGTAACTTGCATACCGTGAGTTTACACAAGCGACTTCATAAAATCTAATATAGATTTTTATACTCTATACTGTATGATCTAAGATATCACACGGAGCTGCTCTTGAAGCACAGTAAGAAGAGAGAAGCAAGTTTTGTGATCTTATCTGTTAACTCATAACAAACACAAGGTGTGGACACGTTACAAGAACCAAAGATGATAAACCTCGTACCCTAGATTTGAAATAACTGCCTCGCGTGTAGTCAATAGCGTTTACCCAGCACTCCGAAAATTAAGCTCCATAGTTACCATGGTAACGAAGGTCATGGAAGTTGCCTTGATAGGACAATGATAGCGTCCGCGGGAGGTCGAGTTTTCGGTGGTCACATGCCGGAAGTGGGTAAACGCTTCGTTACAAAACCGTCCATCCAAAAGCTTTCTGATTTCGAATCTAGGGTACGTGATTCGTATTACCTTTGCTATTTACGTACCCATAACCGTTTGTAGTTTTATTCGATTACTTTGTTTGGTTAATTTTATTCGATTACGTTGTTTGGTTAATTTTATTCGATTACGTTGTTTGGTTAATTTTATTCGATTACGTTGTTTGGTTAATTTTATTCGATTACGTTGGTTGGTGAATTTTATTTGATTACGTTTTTTTGAATTAATCTAAGTGCGAATATTTAAAATCTACGTAAGACCTTACAATTTTCAATGCACAGAGAATAATACATTGTGCATAAAACTTAAAATACTGTTCATTTCAATTAAAGTTATATTTAAATTATGATTCTTTATTTCTAGATCTTTTAAAGGTCATTGTATCGTTTGTTTAATTAGCTTCAATTTGAAATTTATTTTTAGGAAATCCAGGAAAGCAGAACCCGTGGAATTCAACCAAATATAAACTTTATATTTTACGTTAATTTTAAACAATTTGGGTCAAGACCCAGTTCATATTAGCCTTAAGAGGAATAATACACAAGCAGAAGCGTGGTTTTTTCCCGGGTATCACTGAAAATTAGAAGTCCTCCACAGTCGATACTTGGTACCAAGATAACTCAAATCATTGACGATTGTGAAAGAACCACGACCAATAAACAACGGAAAAGAGGACCATTGTTAGTGGAAACATTATCCTCGAGTACTTGTCCAAATTGCATTGGCTTGAATCGTCCGCGGCAGGTGACTTGGTAATAGGCCCAAATGCATTTTCATTTCTTTTCGATAGACATTCCACCGGGGCGCGCTGAAAATTAATAGTTATACAATTACTTTTCACTCTATCCTTTCAAGGGGGCAAAAACGGAGTGGCTATTCCGGCCGAAAATTCCGGCCGCATTAGCTCCCACACTATTCCCGCCGGAATAGCTTTCAACTAAAATGTGGCTAAAACGGCCGAAATTTTCCAAACCGAAAGTTTCAGCCGGAATAGTCTTCCATCAGCAACCAACTAATTCGGCCGACATTTTCCCGTAGTAAAAGTTTCGGCCGATTTATCCAGCCCAGTGATGGCCGTCTAATCCGGCCGAAACTTTCCTTATATAAAAAAGTTACTAAATCCTAATTTTAATGGTCAATCGTGTATTATTCAGAATCAGGGATTTTTTAACAATAGGTACTTTTGTTTTTATTGTGTTTTTTTTTTGTTTTTTTGGTTTGTTATTTGTCAAGGATTACAGTAATGCAAAAAGTTTTAACCGCAAGTTATTATTTAAAAAGATATGATCAATGTAAAATTGCTACTAATTTTTACAACGAAAAATACGACATATTTCGAGATTTCTGTACGTGTTGGATGAGGTAGGACTGATGACGAGGACGATTCTTTAAATTACTAGATTTTAATACTTTTTGGATAAAGTAGGACTGATGGCGAAAAAGAAAAAGTTTGAAATGCAAAACAGTACTAACTTTTAAGGGTTGGGATTTTTCCACGCATTTCAACGCATTTTAGCCGTTTTAAACCATACTATGTCATATCATATGTCGTCTGTGTGATGTTGACTTATACAACGTCGAATGTATTCTAAGTATTGGCGCCTGACGGCGCCGCGCACTCACTTCGCTCGAGCGCTGGGGACGCGCGGCGCCTCCCCAACCCCATACTAAAAAAAGCTATGGGCCATCTATAACGCAACCTAGAGGACAGCACCAAGCCTGACGCATCAAGTATCGTCAACCCGATATTAATCCAACCTAATAATATAAATAACCTAACCTATTATCCCCGCCAAAACCCCTAAAATGCATTGAAATACGGCGAAAATACCTGAAATAAAAAAGTAAGTTAGTATGTTATGCATTTCCACATTTTCTTTTTCGTCATCAGCGCCACGTTATCCACAACGCATTAAAATCTAGGAATTTAAAGAATCGTCCTAGGGAAAATTCACTGCAAAAGGCCAATGTTGAAAAATGCATATCTTTGTTAATATTCATTTTCGCCAAAAAAAATGAAAATTAAAGTAATCCCCATCTTGCCCTCTATCCAAAAAAAATATATAAAGAAATCGGGTGGGGGGCAGCTATTCTACACTTAACCCAATATTGCTGGCAAATAACAATTTTATATTTATAATATCTTTCTAAATAATAAATTGCGGTTAAAACTTTTAGCATTACTGTAATCCTTGACAAATAATAAACAAAAAACAATAACAAAACCAAAAAAGCCGTAAACACATTTTCGGTTTGCACACGTTTTAAAAATTTAGTAATATCTTGTCGTTAAATCTAATTCGTCATCAGTCCTACCTCATCCAACACGTACAAAAATCTCAAATATGTCGTATTTTCCTAGGTAAAAATTGCTGGCAAGTAACAATTTTAAATTTATCATAACTTTCTAAATAATGAATTGCGGTTAAAACTTTTTGCATTATTGTAATCCTTGACAAATAATACATCTAAAAAAATAAACAAAACCCAAAAAAAACAAAAGTACCTATTGTTAAAAATAGCCCAGAATCATTGCTATTGAGAAAAAGGAGCAAACTTATCGAAACATTAATACTAACCATTTAACTAACTTTTTACCGATTATTATTTTTCGTTTTCACCATGGAGAATAGAGACACGAAGCGATAAATTCCCAACGAACTTTATCTCGAATAATATTACTCTTCCGGTAATACGGGACAGACGAATAAAAGTTTGCGTTTGGATTACACTACACTCGTTTTGTAATCGTTATGTTTCAAATAATGAGATAAATTCTTACTGAATATGAAATAAATTAATTGTTTTCTAGTAGCGTCTGTAACCGCTTGAACAAGACAAAGCAAAACTTAAGCGCCACGGAGAGCTAATGTCTGGCTATAGGGTTTGGAGTTTCGCCTCTATATCTACACACGGAAAGTAATAGGCGCTTAAATAAAACATCTTCCCTGATATTGCCAAGAAGTAATATTTCCGACAGTCAGGACTCATAAGTTACTATTTATATAGTGCTTGTTGAAATATTAGAAAGCTGGAAACTTTTCTCGAACATAACAACGGTTTTTTGCTAAGCCTTATCATGCCAAAAAGTTACCTGGTTAAAAGTAAACACTTGTTGCATACCGTACTGCAAAAGTAATACGTTTAGTTCTATAGGAACTAGTTTTTATCTTTTTCCGAAAGATAATTTTATACGAAATGAATTAACTCTGCCTCCATGAGAAGCCTTAAAATTGCCCGCTAATATAAAAATATTCCGTATAATTTTAATTATTTATACCATAAGAGGATAATAATAATAATAACATTACTTATACAAATGAGCCGACGCATTTTCTTATCTGACGGAAAATTCTCATGGGGCAAAAACGCGTTTCCATTGGCTTATATATGACATTTGGCTAGCCATTTTAACCGTTTAACCGACCGACCGGAAATAGTTCCTCCCCAGATGAATTTGGAGAGGCACGGCCGTCTCGAGATCTGCTTCGCGCTCATAGCGGCCCAGGCGATCGTACGAAAATCGCGTATGGGAAATTAGTTTAAAACTTCTCCCATCGTTTTATGACGCTAGTCTAGCCCCACTTGAGAAAATTCGCAGCCATGTTATCGAATGGGAGGAACGGTGCGGAACTTTGGAATTTCAATTATTATCGCGTCTTGTGTAATTTTTTGTAAAATATTTTTTTGTAATATTTAAGTTAATTAATAATAAAAAATTTAAACAGCTCTTCAGATTTTTTAACGCAAAGTAAAGTTTTGAAAAACGTTATTAAAATTTGGTCATTCTGGAGCCAGAAGTCACCGTCGACGTTTTCTGTATAAGAATGTAAACATAAACACATGGTTCTCCTTACAGCTGTATTTTTGTTATGTAGTAACTTCCAGAGGCCTGTGTTTTGTATTAATGTTTAAAAACTTAATTGAATTAAAGTAGTAAAATAAATGAATTTTAAAAGAAAACAAATTTGACTTCTCTTGAAGATTATGTAAAAGTTTATTATTAAGGTATTGACTTGCTTTTTTTAAGAGCCAAAATAAGTTTAATAATACATAATAGTTAGAATATGGGATGATGTA
Organism: Leiobunum rupestre; assembly: GCF_980474605.1. NCBI lineage: Eukaryota > Metazoa > Arthropoda > Arachnida > Opiliones > Sclerosomatidae > Leiobunum > Leiobunum rupestre. The sequence goes on along the minus strand of NC_143384.1, from coordinate 9,927,690 downwards.
TTATAATGATAATTTATACAGGACTAGTTGGAATATTGTTTAACATAGTATGATTATTTATTCAAATATTGACTAGTTGAAATATGGGTTAACGTGTGATAAATATAATAAACAAAGGTGGATTTCCCACTGAATGATACACAACTAAACAATATATAGGAAAAATTTCGAATTTACGACTTGAGTACTTTTTGAGAAAGAGGCTTATGCACAAGTTCTTTCACTTTCTAAAATTTTGCGGACAGAGTTTTGGTAATATTTGTGATAATTAGGGGTACGACCTTTCTACAAATTAAATCAGCAATTTCATTCGGGTTATTATTATTCAAATCACATCAGAGCAATTTTTGGCCACAAGTGGATTTCAATGTTTTTTAAAATTGCAGGTGAATCCCGGAGATAGGGTACAGTTCTCTCTATGAATGTTGTTACTATAGCCATTAACATGATAAAGCTTTGATGGGGATACCTAAGGTTTCCTCTGTCGGATAATTTTATCAATCCAACTAATGGTGAGTCAGAATTAGGCTGTGATACATTTTCAAGGCACAATTCGCAAAAATGTTTTTCTTCTAGGATTTGTACTACATAATCAGCCAAGTATGCGATACTTGCTAGCCGTCCAAAGCGTTTAGTATGTCAGTAACTTCAGATGGTAATGTAACTTCATTGCCGTTAAAAATAGTGGAAAATTCATCGAGTCTAGTATCAATCATGGCTGATAGATCTGTGAAGCTGTCTTGGGGAACGTTAGATGCTTTAGGTTTTTGACTAAATTCTTTTTCCCATAGTGTCATTACCGATTGGAATGCTTTGCCATCAAATATTGTTACACAATCTAACTATCACAAATTCCGCTATTTATTATCTGAACATTTATCTGCCTGGTCATGATCTCGTAATTATTTTTTACTCGTTTGTTCATTGTTTTCTTAATGTTAGCTTTGCTTTTTGCTTTTAATTCTTTGTATATATCTCATTATTATTACTATTGTTATTTTATTTCTTACTTTTATACAATTTTTTATATTCTGTTCATTTTTAATCATACGATTCTGTAAGTCTACACATAAGTTGGCCTTTGCGGATTTGTAGATAACCTCTAAATAAATAAATAATGATATAGTGCCTCTCTTAAGGATGGATTCCAAACTGAATATAGTGGCTCTTTCATCAAGCATGTCATTCCCTCCAGCCATTTTTCTGAGAATGCTGAAAAACATTTCAATAGCATCACTCGTTAAATTTCTTGTCAAGACAAACTGGAAACCAGATTTAAGGAGGTATGACACGCAAGATATTGTAGACAATGAAGTTATTCTAATAGATTCATGTTTCCTTTGTCAATATTTTCTTCTCGCAGTCGGTTTGAACTTTTTCTAGATATTGAGGAAAATAATTTTCTAGCCAAGAATGGACACTTGTTCTGATTTTAAAACTATAGTTTGAGAAATGTGAACTTAATTTAAAGAATAATAAAGCTATTTAATAAATAATATGAATAATATTTTGGTTATTTATTTAAAATTCTGATAAAATAAATGTGAATACTGGTTTGAAAACTTAAAAACTTGAAACCTGTGAAAAACAAAATAAACTTTGGTTAGGCTTAGTAATTAACTAATATAACTCAATATAAGCATATTACTTTAATTAAATAAATGTTTTAAATGAAAACTTATTAGATAAAGATCAAATCGTAAGTTATATATCCCAAACTTTCCAGAAGGTTTTGAAAAACAATGCAAAAAGGATTAACTAGTTGAATTTACCGCCATAGAAAACTATTAAATATCCCGCTGATTTTTTACATTTAAAGGGGGGCTCTGACAGCGCTCCTAGTGTTAAAAGAAGGTATTCGCGGAAATACATAGGAGAGGAAATCTTTGCCTGGGCCGCTATGAGCGCGAAGCAGATCTCGAGACGGCCGTGGGAGAGGAGAGTAAAAGCCGGGTATCTTTTATTGAAGCCAGAAGCGTCCATTGTAGATGAAGTTTTTCAATCATTTTTACAGGTCAAAGGCGGGAAATTTTTGATGTCCTATCTATGGAACCTTACCCGGTGGGTTGTATTTTAATAGGACATTTTCCATAACTACTTTCCATAGAATTACCCTTTGGACATTAATTTACAAGCGTGACGTGAAACCATGTATATCATTGGAAAAAAAGTCATTAAGATTTCAGTACATATTTAATACTTCGTCGTCGTGTACATATTGAGTGAAAATAAAATAAAAAAATTAAGGTTTTTAATTGCTATTTCAATATTTATATTATTATAAATATATTGCTTGATTGTTGATTCTTGTTAACAATTATATTTTGTTTTCTGCATATAACTAAATTCTGCCCGTCGTCAATTCTACTGTATCTAAAATCACACACCATAGGTTTTCGCAAATTCCTAGTGAAATTCCGTCGAAAGCACAATTTTTGGATTTTCAAATTAATTTTAACTTATTTAAAGTAATTTAGTTGTTTTGGCCCCAGGAGCAACATTTCCCGCTTGCGGCTCTGTACAGATACTTTTGTAGACTACTTTGTAGTAGAACTACTAGTAAGCCTAGGTTTAACCATTGAGTTGGGAATATTAATCTAGAGATCCAATCAAATCTGCTACCCGCGAAACACGTTTTTGAAAATTACGAATGTGCCGTCTCCTCTTAAATAACGAGAAAACATTATCATATGACCCCTAGCGCCATCCATTATTTTTGAAAAATAAATCTTTTTGCCGGAAAATGCCTTTTATTTGAACGAACCATTGAGAGATAGACGGTGCCACGGGTAGAATAATAAAGTTTAACTCGTCATTTGTGAGCAGACGGCAGTATTCTTATTTTTAAAAACTTGTTTCGCGAAATACTGAAATCTGACGTTTTGATTGGACCTCTAGGTTAATATTCCCAACTCAATGGGTTTAACAGTTTCAAGTTCACAAACTGTAAACATTCTGTAGGGTGGAAAAAATACATTTTACGACGAAGTAGGGTACGTGACGGAATATGTTGAATTATAACGGAAAGGTTAATTGTTTGATCTAATTTATTTAGAATGTATTATAACAATGCATAATGTTTTATATAATTGTATTTCATTAAATTGAATGATATTATTAGTCTTATTTGATAATTTACTTACTGAAATGAAATTTACAAATTCCACACGGAAAAAGTTACAACTTAGGGTCGCGTTTTGGTTTTTCGAGTGGTCATAATTTACCCACATATAGGGATTATAGGCCTAGTACTAGAGAATGCACAGTATGCCTATGCTGACATTTCAACCCTTCAATGTGTTTTTTAGGAAATTAGGGTGTAGGAAAAACTACACCGTCATGCAATGATTTCGTGCTAGGGTTTTGGATATTTATCGTCGGTCTTACAGAAAGACGTTTTACATTTCTTAAAAAATTCAGGAAAGATACTGAGGTCTATATTTAGTATATTAAGTTTAGAACCTCACTGGCTTTAAACATGGTTTCCGAGACTGTCTGGTTTAAACAGGCGATAAGCATTTTCCCCAAGTGTTGAAGCAATAGTCGCTGGTTCTTTTCAATTACACGACTCCCTCGAAACTCTAAATCATGGTTATAGATTTTCCTATTGGCCGCCCCCTCCCCCTTCAATCCCTAGAAGCGGATTTGAAATGTTGTTGATTCCCTCCCCCTTTCGATCCCTTGGAGCGGAATAGAAATGTGGTTGATTTGCACCCCTACTTCCAGCCTTTTAAGTGTTTTTTTTTAAATAAATTATCAATTTTCAACCTCCCCCCTCCCCTTGCGACTCGTCTGCATGGCCCTGACTATTCGTATTGCTTTTATGGAACACGTACATTGAAGAATCTTATGGGCGCTCCTTTCAATTTAAGTGATTTTTAAGCATTTAAAATATCACAAATCAAAAATGAGAGGAGCGCCAATTTAAGCGATCCAAAAATAGTGAAATGTGAGGATCAACGATTTAGGCGCTTATATATCTGCGAGCATCATCATAATCTAAAAGAAAAATAAAAAGGTATGAGTCCCCCAAAAAGATGAAATTGTTACCAAATAGGCATATATCACATTATTATTAGACATGGTATACCGATTTTATTTATGTTATAAAAATATTGGTCGACAACCCTGAACTACCCCTAAAAATTGTTCAATTATGTTCGAAATTTACCTGATATACATGTATTATTCCATATATAGAAACAAAATAAGAGGGTAAAAATATCCTATTTCATAAGTTCAGAAATAAGAGCCACCCTAAACGACCCCCCCCCCCCCCCCCTGAAAGTATTTTTTTTAATAACCACCTCTCCCCTCCGTAGCAAACCCTATTTGATTCTTCATGCATCTCATAAGGATTTGGGGAAGCCTACTAATTTTAAATTTGCTAGGTTTCTTGAATGCAGAACTTACGTCGTTAGTTTATCCAATTTAGTTTACGATAAGTATAAATTATCGAAAAAAACGTTAGCAAGTATACATAAAGAAGTCAGTATAGCAAAACCTTCGACAATAATCATAGAGACTAATATCGAAAACCATTTATACACTTTGAATACAATGAAATTTTACCTCATTTACTACTCTTCTGTATTACATATTCCAAAATCTAACCCAAATGGCGAATATCAATTCTGTTCCATTTTGTTTATTTTTTATGCGAACAGTTTCAGGTTGAGGGTCAAGTCATAAGCGACTTAAAGCTATCACTATAATTATGTTTATTCAATTAGAAAACTATTTATTTATTTCATATTCAGTAAGAATTTATCTCATTATTAGAAACATAACGATTACAAAACGAGTGTAATGTAATCCAAACGCAAACTTTTATTCGTCTGTCCCGTATTACCGGAAGAGTAATATTATTCGAGATAAAGTTCGTTGGGAATTTATCGCTTCGTGTCTCTACTATCCAAGGTGAAAACGAAAAATAATAATCGGTAAAAAGTCAGTTAAATGGTTAGTATTAATGTTTCGATAAGTTTGTTTCTTTTTCTCAATAGCAATGATTCTGAATAATACACGATTGACCATTAAAATTAAGATTTAGTAACTTTTTTATATAAGGAAAGTTTCAGCCGGATTAGACGGCCCTCTCTGGGCTGGATAAATCGGCGGAAACATTTACTACGGGAAAATGTCGGCCGAATTAGCTGGTTGCTGATGGATACCTCTGGGAAACCCGAGTCTCCATCCCCGAGTCGGATTTTTTATTATTAAATGCATTGATTCTGCTCCTAAAACTAGCCACTTTTTCCACACTGCTGGCTCGGCCGTCCTTTTTTCTTTTTGAGCCCAGTTAACGGTAACGCTTGAGCAAGTCTCATACTAGGTTCAGGGGTTAGTTCGTAGATTAGGTCTAAAATACTCGACAGCATTTACTAGGCGTAAATTTTTAACTTACATCGGGACAAAACGTTTACACTTTTTACACCTTTGTAAATTATTCGCTTCCCAGTTTTAGTTTAATTTTATTACACCGTAATGTATTGGTAAGCCTCGGTTTAAATAGAAACTGATCAAAACCTACTTTGAAAGAGGGTGAAAGGTGTAGTTATGTCAAAATGTTTTTGCGCGCTTTGACAAGCGAATTTAGTGTTCAAATAATTGTAGCCGAAAGATAAGTGTAAGCCACGGTCACACGATCGCTCGAATCCTGGTTTCATTGAGAGATTTTCTCAATTTCATTGGTCAAAACTGGCAACGAAACCGACTTAAACGGACTTTTACGGCCTGGTGTGACAGTGGCTTTAGATTTGTTCTGTACACCCAAACCTGGCATTAGTGAGAAGTTAGAAGAACTACGTTCTGGGCGTAACTTCCATCGTCACGGATAACGACTGTTACAATTGACATTATTTATTTGCGGACTTCGAAGTTTGAGTTTAAAAAAGAAAACTAAATCATTATAAAACCACTGAAAACGTAGATAGGAAATTTATAGCTCCGTAGAAGTAGCTTTGTTTTAACGAAAAAAACCAAATCTGATAAAAAATAAAAACATAACACAAAATTTCATTTGAGACTTTCCACCAAACTTGTCAAATCTGAGACGGTTTCACATTATGTTAATTTTTTTTTACTATTTTAAAGTTTATATTGCACCGAAACAATACCAAAAAAGTGTAATAGACTTAGAAAAATTATCACTTTAATATTCGATTTCGTAAGTAAAATAACTATGTCTCGAGTATAAACCATATTTTTGATATACGGAAATCAGAGCCCAGGATTATCGAAGGGTGATGTTGATCACCTTTCCCCCAAAAGCGATATTTCACAATTGTTTTTGTAGCCAATGGGTTCTAACACATACAATATTCTACTTATGCCTACCTAAAACCATGCAGATACTCCTATCTATTTGCATACATACATACATACATACCTACCTACCTAAGTACATACATAAACACACATACCTGCAAAAAAATACAAATTACACAACCGTACCTTCTCGTTACTCTCTACACACCTATCGTCATCCGTCCACACCCGTACCTACCCACCTACGTATAGACATATTTACACACAAAAAACACAAATTCATTGAACATTCTGAAACGTGATAGCGTGTTTGACAACCTTCCCCATACATTTAGTACTTAACACTACCTCATTTATAACCCAATCTTAACGTGAGATAATTGAGTCTAGAACAAGCACGCGTTTTCAGAATTGGGAGTTAGACCTATAAAAGAAAGCTACAGTCTAAACTTTCAAATTACCAACTATTTCTATACGTAACAGGGCGAGCTAAACGCCCGTTGTGAAAAACCTCCAATACAGCACACAAATATCAAATTACTGAACTAAACCACAAATCATTATAATATTTTATTAAAATCTGAAATAATAATTGTACAATATTTCTATGTAACCCCGATCTTTGTGTTACTTGTGCAAGTTTATGAATTCGTTTGATTGGCTAAAAAATTATAACATTTCCATAATTACATAAAATAAAATGTCGTGTATTATAGGAAGGCGTTATTTCATTAAACACATTATTTGTTAGACGTTGAGAGTCCTGAATAAAACTGCGGAGTTCTTGAGGGAATCTCAAAAACCTCCAGCACTTCTCCCACCAACCCTTTACCCTCCAGTCATAGTGGCACTCTTTTCCCCTCCGCCTGAAGAGTATCGCACTAGCATTTTCACTCCGTCCCTCTACCCTCTAGTCAGAGACTCAGAGTGGCACTCTTTTTCCCTCCGTCCCTCCGCCTGAAGACTATCACTCCAGCATTTTCCCCTCCGTCCCTCCACCCTCCAATCGTAGTGGTATTGTTTTTCCCTCCATCCCTCCGGAGTAATCGTTTCCTCCTCTAATAAATCCCTTGTCACTCTGCAAAATTGGAGTTATTTATCAGTCTCTCCGAACTTAGGGAAGTTCTCTCCAGAGTTGCGGAGTTTTTTGGCGTTCCCTCCGGAACTCCGGAGTTTCACTCCGGAGTTTTGCCCATCTATGCAGTGAAAATCGGTCAAAACAGTGAGAAATCAATAATTCCAAAACAACGGCCGAAAGCTGGACATAATGGATTTCTGCGAAAATAAGTGTTATTTATGTTTAGAGTTAATGCACTATTACTGTTAAGATTAATGTATTTCTTGTGTTAGAATACATGATATATTGTAGTAGAATAAATGTACTATTTCTTTTAAGAAATATGTATTTTCTATGTTACAATAATGGAGATATTTCTGTGACGAACAATGCACTATTTTCAAGAAGATCAATGTTCTATTTTCAAGAAGATCAATGTTCTATTTTCAAGAAGATCAATGTACTATTTTCAAGAAGATCAATGTACTATTTTCAAGAAGATCAATGTACTATTTCCGTGTACATCATTGTAGATCTATCTTCACAGAAATACTACAATTTCCGTTTTAAATAATTGTACTATTTCAGTTAAGATAATTGTACTATTTCAGTTAAGATAGATATACTATTTCGGTTAAGATGAATATACTATTTCAGTTAAGATTAATATATTATTTCAGTTGAGATAAATATACTATTTCAGTTAAGATAAATATACTATTTCAGTTAAGATAAATATATTATCTCAGTTCAGATAAATGTACTATTTTGTTAAGAAAATTGAATGAATTCCGTTGAGAATAAGGTTCACAGGTATCAAATTCAATTTCAAATATTTTATTGTGAAGTCAATATTGTTTTTAGATATTCGAGGGCCAAGTCTTCATTCGAATTATAGCCCTCTTTTACAAATAAATGTATTCGAAAGATTTACTTATAACCAATGTAAATTTAAAATAATATGTGGAAGAAATGGAAAATGTTTAATGTTAAGTTTAGAGTTTTAATTCCTTTTGGGTAATACTCTATTTGGTAGCTTTGGAAACACAAACTTTGAATCTTTGGCTTACCCCCGACCAGAGGTTTCCTCAGGGGTGTAAAATGCACTGTCCACTCGAAATTTGTCCAGATTTTAAATTGAGGATTTCAATATAACAAACTTAATGAAAAAAATATTCAAATCTACTTCAAAAACATTTTTTTAGATTAATTGATCTTTACCTTTACGTAAATAGTTCAGAATAAATATTGCTAAGGTAATAAATTTAGTCGATATTTACCATAATGTTCCTTATTTAAGTGTAAATTGTTACCTTAAGTGCTTCTAAATATTTCAAACAAAGTAAAAAAGTATAAATCTGGGGCATTTGGAGGGACATCCTCATCTCAGACTCTTGGGGTTTGTCTCTATAACTTTTAAGTAGGTTTCAATCCCCGAATGCAAAACAAAAACCAATATGAAAAGAAATGTCGAGTTTTCATGTAAAATTTCTATCGTATAATAGCCGTTTCATGTGTTTTCGTCTGTCATTATTTAAACTTGGGGTTACCCAAATAAAATATCTTTAGAAAATATCTATATTAATCTTAAAATTGTGTATCTCTATAATGAACAAGGTTTTCTTGACATTGAAATTGTTGGTCTCGACCTTTAAAATGACAAACTTGAAATAAAATTTGTACAGCCCTGATTTAGACTGCAGATTTGAGACATTTTGAAATATATTCCACTTAAGATCACAAAGCATAAGTCCCTCACCTGATTTTCAAGTTTTTCTATCTTCGAAAGGATTCGATTCCGTTTCTTACATTGAAAGCGTGAGTAGGCAATGCCGTATTCAACGATGGACGCGAATACCAGCGTGAGACAAGCAAACACCCAAACGTCCAGAGCGGTGACATATTGAACCGGAGGTAGGCTGCTTCTTATTTGAATCATGATTGTGGTCACCGTCAACAAGGCGGTAACGCCTAGAGTCACTCTTCCCGGGACAGCTTCCACGTCGAGCCAGAAGGACAACCACGAACAAATGACGACCAGAGAACTTGGAAAGTAAAAGTTGATGATGCTTCCGGTTAAACGCCTGTGCAGTTTAATCTCAACCCATAGATCAGTGTAATTGCCTGAAAATAAAGTGTTTTATTTAAACCTTTGTCAGTTCCACTTCAACAAACAATAAGAGTGTTAAATTCCTAACTTTTCCTTCTTATAGTTATACATTTACGAAGCATCCATTAGAGGGAATATAACCTACAAAGCAATCTTTATGAAAGACCCCTTAAATTTTTCAAATTTCCCCGGTACAGTGGCGCCAAATATTTCGAAGGCCAAAGGCGGGAGCGGCCAGAGCTGCAAACGTTGGTGTTCTACACCAAATACCGAACGTTATATTCAGAGGCGTAGTGAGGGGGGGGGGCAGGGGGGCATACGCCCCGGGCGCCGACGGTCAGGGGGGCGCCAAAGAGACGCCTAAAATATTAAAGCAGATATTGGAAACTTGAAATTTTTTTAATATATCAATTGAATTAATATTTATTTTGTTATTGATAATGATTAGGTTTGGTTTAAAAACAAGGAATTTTATGGTGGAAATTGGGGCCAGCGTATGTGGGGGGGCGCAAATTTTGGAGTTTGGCCCTGGGTGCCAAATAACCTCACTACACCACTGGTTATATTCACTTAAATGCATATTTTTGCACAAGAATGGTCTCAGATCCCAATTTCAAGGAGTAACAAAAATTAAAATAGGTTTATTTGATTAAAATTAATTCATAAATCGATTAAATTATTTCATTCATATGGATCCACGTCTTTACGCGACTAACCCACCGCCGACGGACAATAACCCCGACACCATTTCCGTCCCTGCACCTAGGCCGACGGTCGATACGCCGGCGAATGTCTACGCTGAAGGTCCATACGTAAACATGTTCCGACGATGAAGGTTTTTAGGCCGACGCCCAACAACGCCAACCACCATTCACGCCGACGCACCTTTGTGGACCACCTGCTGGCTGCCTTTCATGCTTTCAATAAATACCAGCTACATTACCATAAAATAGATAACATTCGATTATATTTAAATCTCACTAAAAACACGAGAATCAGCAATAACGGCCGAAGAAATTTTTCACGCATAGCTCTATTTTGACGATCTATACCACACTTGAAACGGGTCCTATTTTTAGACCTCGCCATAAAGTTCTTTCCTTATTTTATTATCTGTATTATCAGATAAATGAACAGCCGAAAGCGGAAAAAACCAGCGTAGACACAAGGCCAAATAAAGACCGTCGGTAAAAACACCCCTCGTCCAAGAGATTTCCGTCGACATAGAAGTATAGCCGCAAAATCTTTCACCCTAGTGACCCGTCGGCGCAATGACCAACGACATACAAAGCGACTGCCCACACGCATCGGCGTAAACGGGTCGTCATAAACACCGTCGTCGTGAAAACCATTATACCATATGTCTTCGTTGACGGTTTGGGGCCGTATAGCGAATTTCAATTAATCTCAAATATCACTATAGTACCTACGTAGTTGTGAGGTTTCCAGTATATTCCAACTTAAAATACACCTTCTTGATTGCAACAATAATCGTATTGCGGCATTGATGATAACTAACTTAAAATGTGATTTTGAACTAAATCGTTCTTTATGTCACCTGAAAAGCAACATAATGGACAAATGACCAACTTCTTGGGATCGTAAGTGGGGTGGCGGAGTTTTAAGCACTTTCAGCTTGCAACCAGAGAAGCCAGGTTCGATCCCTGCTTGGGGCACTGGGTGAAATCTCATAACCACTCCTTCGGCATTGAGTTTGTAACATATCTCTCCACTGGTTAAAGGGGTTGCAATAAGGGTTGGCCACTTCCCTCCTACGCAATGTTACCCGACCAACTGATTTAATGACAATGACTAACAAAGTGTGTTGGTATTAGCCTAAATTATTATTAAAAAGCAAAAAGTATGTTTCATTACAAACAGCTTGTGAGAAATCGCAAGAACGGCAGGAGCAACATCACCTACTTGAAACTTTAATACACACAAATCTTTAGGGGGTTTGTGTAATATCTAAACTTAGGATTACCTGTGTACCACGTTTCTGTTTTGGAAAATGTTTTTGGATCGTCTACTGTGAACTGCAGCGAATGGACAGGATACGCGAACGTGGCACCGCTTTGTTTTTTATAAGTTTGATCTGTTTCCAGATCGGAGAACCAATGAAGTTTTAAAATTTCGTCAGAACTAGATACTGAAAAATATAATTTTAAGAATGCAATTAAGTTATTAAATGGCTTATCTACATGTCGTTCATATTTTTCAGCTAAAGGTTTGTCAATTTATAATGTAAGCAACAATTTAAGCAGGGTACATTTCAGAAAGAGTTCCCTAGAAAGAGGTACAATATTATTCAAATATATGTTACGAAAATTATTAACTTGCTCGATAGAGCAAGTTATTTAAGACCTCAGCCCACTTTCCTATGGCGAAATTTAATGAAGCCAAGCGCAGGAGAATCCATAGTCAGGTAGCTAAAAAATTAAGACTTCATTTTCAACTAAGCACTTTTCATGCCCGAGATTCAGTATTTTGGATGGCTAGCGGCATTATTCTCACTGTCAACAAAAATTTTCTGCCAGTACTACAATTAATATTTCAGTGTTGGTGTACAATACAGAGATACCCATACGGTTTTGTTTGCTGTCAACTTCAGCGAGAAACGTATTAGAATCCCGGCATTTAACGAAGGTTAGTCGACTGTAGATAAAAAGCTTCATATTGTAATGAGTTAGTGTACTATTTTTGACATGGAAGGGCAACTGATCAGCTCGTAGCCAGTTTCCCGGAAAATGCAAAATTCAAATTTTCTCCGTCTCCGAGATAACGTTGTTTTTCGCACTTTACACAATAAATAATACACCATTTCTTATGGGAACTTTATTTAAATCTCATTATTTATTCGAAATAATTTTTTTTAAATAAAAATTATTGTTATTTGAGGATCAGTAGTGTACGAGCCATACCGTTGTAAGGTAGTACAGCCAGAACAGGGCTGGAGACACACCATTTTAGTACTGTTGATAAATGTGCTTATTTACATTAAGTGCGTTTGAATTTTTTTTAGTTTTGAAATATAATATATATTCATATTAATTGCCTTAGTGGCTATTTTCATCTACAATTAATCGTACTATCTGGGTATTTTATTTAAGTAAAATTTTTGACAACAGTTGTGGTCTTTACAAATAATGCTTTTTTAATTAAAATTGCATCGTGCACTAAAAAGTAGCCATTAACTTTCGAAAATAAACCTCATTAAACACTTTAATTTTGGACTTCAAAATATGAAAAATATAATCAAAATTCGATTTTAAACTTGATATAATAATAATAAAAGGGCAATTTAACTTACCTAAGCAATTAATTAAAATACTTTTGAAAAATTTCACAATAACATAAAAAATTCAATATGCCTAAAATAAAAAAATAAGTTTTGTCTATCAAAAATTTGAAGCTTGAAAAATTCACGAAATGTGAAAAAACAATCCGTATTCTCCATCGACAAGAAATTATCCAACCTAAATAGGCCTTAGAAATAACAGAGTTTTGAATATGAACTAACTCGGATAAAAAAAGCTTCCCAAACTACAGAACCATATTTCTATAGAATAATATAAGTTTTGCCTTTCCCTCATATTTTGACAAGAACCTGGTTTGTCAATTACAAGTTTTATAGGCATTTTTAAACGAAATGCTTAGAATACGAAACTCGTTTTACATAAATCTTATATATATTAACTCGTATAGATCAAAATTCCACCAATTCCACTCATCCTATCCACAACTTCAAGAAAAAAACCAAAGATGGTTTGAAAATTAACTATATTTCTCTGTTTAGCTAAAATAAGTTGTAAGTTTCCCAGAAATCTGTTATATATTAACTCATATAGGTAAAAATTGTAATAATTCCACTTATCCTATCCACAACTTCATGCACAATGGACCTCGGGTCTAAACGCTTGGCTTGCCACCCCACTCAATATTAATAATAATCCACAACTTCAAGAAAAAAAAAACAATAATGTTTTGAAAATCAGCTATATCTCTGTTTCGCTAAAATAAGTTGTAACTTTTCCAGAAATCTGTTATATATTAACTAGTAAAGGTCAAAATTCTACCAATTTCACTCATCCTATCCATAACTTCATGATTGGTTTTGAGAAGCGTTGGTGTTGATATTCACCCAATATTTAAAATAATATTCAATATTTTAAATTACATCGAATAATATTAAAATGTCTGTTCAAAATATATTTAAAAATAAAACCTATTTATTTTCTAATTTATGACTTATTTTCAATTAAAAAATTTAGGCAAAATATGCTCTGTGAGACAGAGCAAAGGGACAGCTTTTTAAAAAAATTGCGTTTATCAAAGCAGTTGGTAGGTTGATTTAAGGGGCAGTTGGGATCTAATTATTTTAAAAAGCAAAATCTATTTCTAAAATAATTTCCATCGATTTCCCTCACCTTTTATATATTTTAAAACCCTTTCCTTAAATTTGAGCCTTGAAACTGTACCAGTAAACTGAGAAAATTTTCAATTGTAAAGGATTACGTGTAAAATTACAGCATTTAAATTGCTGAAACTCATTATAGAAACTGAACTATTAAAAAAGTTCTCAATAAAAGAGATTTGCAAAATTGTAATCAATTTAATCAAGAATGTTATTAAAGTTAACAGAAAATTTGGGTGCAACTATAGCCTCTATTTTTCATGTACTTGTTCGAAATTTTAATTTAACATTTAAAACAGCATATTAATTAAGATTATAACAATCTGCGAGTAGTAGTTTGAAACACAAAACTGAAGGATCCAGTTATTACAGCCGCTGCAGACGTCTATACAGGGTTTCCACATTTGATATCTAAAATATTTCTCTTTCGATAATTTCACTAAATTAAAAATCCCATTTTTCGGGTTTTTGACATAGAAATTCCCATTTTGTGTCCCTCTCTCTATATACTAATTAATATAGATATTCAGATTAATTCTGAAAATGAATCAAAATTTAAGGTTTTATTTATTACAAAATTACTTACATTTGAATAATTTTGCAAAAACATATCCTCAAAAGTTGCATAGGGATATTTAGATCGTGACTTTCATTACTATCAAAATGACCAACATTTTAGGAACGTATTAAAATATTTTGTACATCTGTGACTGATAACTTATCCAATTATCCATGGACTAAATATACAATTAGAGTAGACTAAAACAGGCGATGGTATCAGAAATGCTAAAAATTCCCTTCTTCCCGTGCAAATAACACTTTTCCCTCATTTTCCTCCGCGAAAGACCGTTTTCCCTCGCTTTTTCCGTTCTTCAAAAATATATTGCCTTATCAGGCAAAATAACTTTCTTTCATTTTAAATATTTTTATTAGAATATACATAATTCTGAACTATACACGCGTACTCCTTTACAATTTAAAATTTTCTCAGTTTACTGATACAGTTTCAAGGCCCAAATTTAAGGAAACGGTTTTAAAATATATTAAAGGTGAGGAAAATCGATGGCAATTATTTTAGAAATATATTTTGCTTTTTAAAACAAACTCTTTAACTCTAAAACATTTCCAATATCTGTACCTTCATAGATCCCAACTACTCCCCCTTAAATCAACCTACCAACTGCTTTGATAAAATAATTTTTTATTTAATTTATATTGTGTCCGAAAACACTCTTAACAGGTGAATAGTCTAATATTACAATCAATAATTTGTTTCGTGACGTTTTTACGATATTAAACATTTAAATTGACCTCAAGGTTGAAAATCTAGCAAATCAAACTTGGGGAAAGTTCTTCGTGCTTATCATTTTTGATACTATACACGCTTATGGGAGCTGTTGTTTACTTAGTCCAATCCTTAAATAACAGATCTGAGTATCAAAAGGGTACAAATGAAATTTCATCTGACAAAACATTGTCATAATCGATCTGAAATGAAAAAGAGAAACATTAATTAGGTGGTTCCTTACAGACGTTTTTTCAATACCTTTCAATACGGTTGATCATTCCATTCGGTAAACGTTTGAATCCAAGGTTTGAAGTTATACTCGAAAACAGTTTGATATTCTTTGTATTTGGAAATATGATATCCGGTTTCCACATACATTTAGCCACTTCTGCGGGAATTACAACTGGAAGACTACTATTAACCCCTTCGAATTTAATTCTCGGATTGTTCCATTTGATCAAGGTGTAACCATGTATTTTCATTTCCTGAAATTGGTTTTAAATACCGATACAGTTACCGGAAAAATTTCATTTTTATAACTTTAAAAAGATTTATTTACCATCTTATTTTCATCAATTTGTTCAAAATCCAAAATAGACAAGGACACGTATACTTTAAATTTTTCTAAGATTTTATAAAATAATTAAACGAAATATATTTTTACATTCTATAAAGAATTTAAAACAAGACTTCAAAAATTTCATTAAAAACTACACGAAACTTTTTCAATTGAAAATTGAAATTTAGTGACTGGACGTAAAAACGCTGAAACCTATTTATTTATTTTTTATTTATTTTTTAAATAGAGCTAATACCCAAGGCACCACCTTTGACCACATAAGCAATGTTGCTTGTGCGTGATCAAGTAACAGGTGGCCGGGTTACAATGCGTAGGAGGGTGGTGGCAAGCCCTTCATGCCACGCGAGCCAACAGCTCCCTACACTAACTATTACCGTTAACCTCAGCAAGTTTTTAATTGCATAAAATTAAGTGAAACCTTGCAATTACATACAGGGTGTTTCGGGTGACTATCTCATAAATTACAGGGCGAATTCTTTGTGTCGCATGAACATGAGTCCTAACAAGTTTCGTTTCAAAGTTATCAACCCTCGAAAATCGGCCATCAAAGTTCAAAAACAACCTTAAAAGTAAAGTTATGTATTCAGTTATTACCCATTCGATTATTATTCTATTAGAAGTCGGCTATGTGTACTAGTGAATTTAATAATGATTGAATTGAAAATGTCAGTTACAAATAAAGAGGTTTTAATAATTTGACATTTAAGGTACAAGTATGAAAAGTAATAAAATTAAAGAAATGATAAAATGTTCGTGTATTAGATCTCGGGAAGAGTTTTAATTAACTATTAAATATCACTATTATATGAACCAAAATTATTTTCATTTTCCGCGTTTTGAGCACTTGGAGCACGTGATGCACGTGCTGTTTCTTGAGCAGTTTCTTTATTTTAGGCCAAAGTAGAGGACTAACGGGAGGTATCGTAGGTTTCCTTGGTTTTCGGCCTAAAAATTAGCTTTTGATTATAGTCGCTTATCATTCCTTGGCTTCATTTGTTATGTATATTATAAATTATTCCACGACATTAGCATTGCTTCTCGGCCAACATTGAAATTACATTACATGTTATATTTTGCAATTTATTAGTAATGATTGAGTATAGTTCAAAATCGAGCTTCGTGCTTACCAGAGTGTGTCGTCTATCGATAATTCTTGACTAAAATCCCTCATTTTAAAATTCATTATCTTGTAAGTTGCTGGTTCACCCCCAAATTAGACATAGATTGTTCCGACCTATAATCACTTATTTTCCCCACATCATCTCGTTAGATGGTGGATTAAAAATAAACTGCAATATTATTGTTCCACAATACTTATAGGAATGAGGTATGTTTATCTAAACACTTATTTCTGCGTCACGTAATCTACTACAATTAAGAATTTTCTTTTTAGTATTACTCCTTAGTACACAACTACACACCAAAAATAAATATTTATTTAACGTATCCTGCCCTATCTCGGGGGCAGAAGTATAGTACTTCAATGGGACGCACCTAAAATCGCCGTCGGCTGAAAGGGATTTTCGTCGAATGGGACTGAAACAGAGAAACGGTCCTGTTTTGAAGCAGTAGTAGTTTTCAAGCTTCCTAAACACGTACTTAGATATGATTTAGCAAAACTACCAGAACACAGTCGAACTTTCACAAACTTTATTTGTATAAACCTTGCTTTCCAATAAGAAGAAAATCTTTTGATCATTTAAAATCAAAGTCAAAAGGACAAATATTTTGTTTCCCTAAAAAGCTGGAACCATTATGTTTGTAAGATTTAAATAGAGGTCGGGGACGGTTAATCATTATCCATGTTTAAATTATTTTTTTTCGGGGGGAAAATGTAAACAAATAAATTTACTAATTAATATTTTGGAAAATGATTAAAAATCATGTATTATTCGTAAAATTTGAGCTTTTTGTCGAAAAAACGTCGTTTTTCCGATTAATTTGACAAATTTATCAAACAATTAATCGGATATTACAGATATGTAAATAACTTGATCAAAACGTTTTACGAATAATTTTTGGCAGCTTTATCTATTGAATAAAAGTTAACCATCCCCGACCTCTAGATTTATAGAAAGGTCGAAGTTTTTCCTTAAAGGTGTATTTGGACCATTAATGTCAATCTGAAACAAAAGTGTGATTTACATTTAAATTTTACTCTACCTGAAGCCGAAAGAAGTGGGTTGCTTCTCCTCCAACAATTATCCAAATCATCAGAAGGATTTAAACTATTTAATCTGAAAATATTAACATAAATTGAAAGCAATATTTGTTTGACTTAAATAAGCAAATTACAAAGAAAATTTACAGAATGCTAAGACTTTTACCAACATTTAAATAAGTAATCTTCTGAAATTTTTTATCTGTTATATAAGGTGAATTATAGTATATACTTATTATATTTATGTTATATTTAAAAAGTACATATTAACCGAGACTTGTAAAGTTTTGAAGTTTTATCCTCGGCTAGGAAAATATTTTATCTAATATATCAATAAAGGGATTAAGACGATGTTTATTTAAAAACAAACTTTAGAATATTTGTTAAAAACCAAATTTTACATTTCCAATTTAATTCAAAGTAGACGATAATTAGTTTTAATTACATTATTGAACTGAACTGTTTTTTAGAAATATGGCCTTTTATTGTTTTTGAATATATCAAATTGACAGATATTAGGGGCTCCATTAATAAATTTTGTAAAAGCATTCAATAAATGTTTTTTAAATTTAAATAAGCGCTTCAATAAATAATATTAATAATAAAGGCAATAAAAGTCGCTAGATGACTTCGGTCTAAGGTGGTGCCTTGGGTATTAGCTTAGCCCAGTAATATTATTATTATAAATACGCTATCATTTCCTATCCCTCCTCTTTTGCACCTGCGCGCGAGCAACTGAATAAAATAGTCACGTGTTTTATTTTTAAGGCTAAAGTTGGCACCGCGCGCACATTTTTATTATTGAAATTGAACGAATCCTTCTATATTAAAATATGAAGTAACGCTTTTACAAATATGTCCTGGCTCTCTGTATAATTACTTCTAAGCAAATCGCTGAAAGGGTTTTATTAAAGTATTTTATACAATTAATAAGCGTAGGATATTTAAATACGTACTGCACAAATATATCTGATTCCACTAACTTAAAAAGAAAACCGTATGACGCTAAAACCCAAAAGGAGCACGCAACGGCCATACTCAATGTAAACTGGATAATGAATACCAAGTGTAAATCGGTAACGTATAAGCAAGTGTTTTCCATCAACTTAAAAGCGTAATAGAAGAAAGAAAATTGAGAAACTAATGTACGTGTAAGTGTTCTGGCAATCAACTAACGGAATTGACACGAAAAATCTATTACGTAAGGGCGGGTAGAAATCCAATACCTGACCAGGAACCGAGCACAGCGGACCGACTTTAAAGTAAAAACTATAAAATAAAAACTATAAAGTAAAAACTATAAAATAAAAACTATAAAGTAAAAACTATAAAGTAAAAAATATAAAATAAAAGCTGTAAAATAAAAACTGTAAAATAAAAACTGTAAAATAAAAACTGTAAAATAAAAACTGTAAAATGTCAAATGTCAATTGTTAATTGTCAATTGTCTAATTACTTATTAAGAATTACGAATACCAAGTTACGAAGCACGAATTACGAGTCACGTACGAGTCATGAATTACTAATTACAAATTACTAATGACTAATTACTAATTACTTATTACTAATTTCTAATTTCTAATTACTAATTACTAATTACTAATTTCTAATTTCTATTTTCTAAATTCTAAATTCTAATTTATAATTTTTATTTTTTAATTACTAATTACCAATAACTAATTTATAATTTTTATTTTTTAATTACTAATTACTAATAACTAATTACTAATTACTTATTACTAAATTGAATTACGAGTTACGAATACCGAGCTACGAGTTACGAGTCACGAATTTCGAATTACGAGTTTCGAAATACGAATACCGAATTACGAGTTACGAGTTACGAATTCCGAATAACGAATTACGAGTTACGAAATACGAAATTTTAAATTTTAATTATAAAATTTGAAATGAAATAGAAATAGATTTGACATCGAATTGATACTATAAAAGAGACGAGACTACTGCTGCCAGGATATTCGTGATTTCATTATACATGGTATAAATTATCTGTCGTTCAGTGAATGATTTTTATACAATTTGGATCGGTAATTCTAAAAAAACTTGAATGATTTTGATTGATTTTCCATAACATTTCATTTCATTGTAGAAGTTTAGATCTATGGAAATGGTTGTTCGAAACTAAATCACAACATTAACTAGGATTTTTTTGCATAGTAAACAAACCACCTAAATAGGAACCAGTGTGTCAGAATTTATAGCCTGGTGTACCTACATGTAGTAACTGAGACCATACCACCGGAGGTCTATCATCATAGTGCCCTACGCCAGCGTCCCCCTAGCCCGGACAGGTGACAAATCCAGCATGGGTAGTAGTACCCTACTACTGATGGTCGCACCTTTGACACAAGCCACTCAACCCAGCCGAAGGTGCAGCAATGGGTGGACCAATGCCCACTTCGCACACAGCAGTGGGGATAAGAGTGGATTCTGTAGCAACTCCCGCCGACACCCTACCGACAGAGGTAAAGAGTCAAACCATTTGGAGAGAGCTCATAAAGGGGAACGACGAGCTAACAGCAGTCCAAGTAACCCGGCACAGCTGGCAACGGATATCCCGGTGGGACTCCAAAAGGCCGGGAAAAAGGACCACCGTGCCCTCATACGGAGGCTCGATGCCCCACAGCAGGCTTCCCAATCCACCGAGGCAGCCAGTTTGCACGGACCCTCTCCGTTAGCCTGAGCCGAAACTCAGCATCCAGCCCCTACCTGACCGAAGTCGGAGGTGGAGATAGGACCATTTGATCCTAACATCTCCCAGTGCGCCACCGCCCTTATGGGTTACAAGAGCCGGACCCCGACTCCCCAGTAAAGCCACCAGTTATTGCACACTCGGACCCATTAAGGGCCAAATAGGAACCAAGATAAAAATCAGCTAGGCTAATACCCAAGGCAGCACCCTAGGTTCAAGTAATCTAGCCAACGTTATTGCATTTATCCCAGATGGCCGGGTCAAATTACGAAGGAGGAGATTCAAAAGAACTTCAAAGAAATTCGCACTTCTATTTCGAAATTAAAAAGACTTCATAATTTTTCAACATCCACTCCCTCCTATTTCTTTTTCATCTTACGTTCAGCCCTGGATTAACAATTAGGCAAAAAAAGCAATTGCTTAGGGCATCAAGAAATATAGAAGTTAGGGCACCATCAAAATTTTATTCATTAGTAAAAATTAAAAAATGTGATAATTCAATTAAATTAAATTCAAATGTTTTATTTCCTGCAAAATAACACGTCGAAAAGACGCTTTTTACAAAATTACAGGGTTTTTTATTTTAATGTTTTTTTTACATCCATGTCAATATAAGTAAGAGTTTTTGTTTAAGTTTAAAATCATTTAAAAAGTTTTTAAAATCAATTTTTACATATATTTACAATTTATATTTTACGTTTACGCATCTATATATATTTTTCGGTTTGCATCTTATCCAAATTGCAAAGTTACAGATATAAATTTTTAAAGCAAAGTCATTTCTTTTAGTAAATTTTTGCGAAACGTTGAATACGGATACGATATATCTAGTTAGTGGCATAATTTATTGAATGTCTTTTGGCATCGAGTTATTGGGTTTAGGTCTTTTGTATCCTTGATATAGAAAAGCGTATTGGCTCGAGTATTTTTGAGTGGTGTATTTAAATTTATTTCGTTAACTAGCTCGATGCAGTCAGTTCTAGAGCTTAGCAGATTGTATATTAGCATTATCTCGTGGTAATTTACTCGGTTTTTAATTGATTGAAGATTACACATTATTAAAAAAAATTGTATCTGTAATTGGAAACCGGGTGGAAATTATGAGACTATAGATGGGTGAACTTATTTTGTACGCCTTCAGTTATGTTTTTGAGATATTCACTGCAGTCATTCCACACTACACAACAATACTCGAGCCTAGACCTAACTAACGAAATGTATAACAAATGAATGGCCTTTAGAGAGCGGAGTCTTTTGGCCAATTTTAGGATACAGTACAATTTTCCTATACAATCTTTCTTGAGTTTATCAATATGGTGGGAAAAACGTAGCTGCGAGTCAAAGATGATGCCCAAGTATTTGACCTCGAGTTATCGTTTTAAAGTTACATTGTTGATTGAATAGGGATACGTTATGGGTTTGTGCTTTCGGGTGAAAGAGACAACAACGGTTTTCGAGCCGTTTAATGGCATTTCATTGGTAACCCCCCAAGAATAAATTCGGTTAACGTTGTTGTCTAAGGTGTTACAGTCTGATATTGACTCTATGTTATTGTATGTTGTTGTATCATCAGCGTACGCTTTGGCAACACTTGGACTGTCTATTTCCCAAAAGATGTCATTTGTGAATATAATAAATAACAGTGGACCTAAGCACGATCCTTGGGGAACGCCGTGGCGGGTAACGTAGCTTACAGATGTTATTGTACCGTTTACTTTGATAATGTTAGGATGATCCGCCAAGTAGCTTTCCACCCAATTAAGTACCGCACCACCTATCCCATACCCTTTCACCTTAGATAGTATAATGTTATGGTTCATGCAGTCAAAAGCCTTGCTAAAGTCCAAAAATATGGCGTCCACTTGACCTTTGTTGACTACTTTGGGTACAAGATCAATCATAAAACTGACTAGGTTTGTGGCGGTTGACCTGCCGTTGCAAAAGCGTGCTGGTTTGTGGAAAGAAACTGTTTGAACCAACTGTATTGGTAAATGTGGAAGATTTTCGAAAAGATGCTAAGAAGGGAGATTGGCCGATAATTTCCGACCACACCTTTGTACCCTTTCTTGAAAACTGGCACCATGATTGATTTTTTCCAGCGTGTTGGGAATCTTCCTTTTTTCTGAGAGAGGTTAAATATATATTGCAGTAACGGGATAAAAATTTCTTTGCAACCTTTGATTATAACAGTCGGTATCTGATCCGCGCCGGTAGCTTTTTTAACTTTGAGCTTCCTGATGGCAGTATCGATATCACCACCTTTGATCTTCAGCTGGCAGAAGGAGTCGACTATTTAAGAGACAAAATCTTTGTGGGAATTAGGTTTGTCGCTAGCACTGCAAAGCTTAGAAAAGTAGTTTTTGAACTTTAATGCAATTTTGCTAGTCTCGGTTATATAGCTGCCATTCTCTTGCAGAATGATCTCCTTTTCCTTAGGTTTGATGCGTTCATTGACGTATGACCAAAGCTTGTTTTGGTTTGATTGGATGTCGTCTATTATTATATTCTCGTAGGTTTCCCTATCACTTTTAAGGAGAGATTTACTTTCCGTTCTAGAGGTTTTAATAGTTTTAAATCGACAGGATTTTTTGTTCGACAAAACTTCTTATGATAATATAGTTTCCTCGAAAGGGAAAGCTTAAGTTCCTTCGAGCACCATTCGGGATACCTGGTTTTCTTTTTCGCATTTCCCCGCTTTCTCCGTGGAATGTGTTGTAAGATTGAATGAGTGACTTTGTTTTCAACGAAGGATACAGTGAGGTCTACGTCGTCGAGTGACTCAAGTGGGCCCCAGTCTGTATTCCTTATGTCCGTGTACAGATGTAAATAGTCGCCGTTCTTGAAATCGCAGCATTTGTCGTCGTCGCTTATGGTGTTTGAAGATAGATTGCAGTGGTTCCCCAATATATTTTTCAAACCTATGGCATAAGTCACTCTGATGGGTGGGTGAAATTCTTCCACCTTTAAGAGTTCGGTGCAATCGTTACAGGCGACGACACAGTCAGTATTTGTCAGTACCAGGTCGAGAATGTTGCCACATTTGTTTCTCTGTTTACACACTTGAGCTAGATTCAGCGCAGTTGCTAAATCTATTAATGCTTCGGCTCTTGGCTTGACTCCAGAGTAATAATAAAATAATAATAATAATAATCAGCTAGGCTAATACCCAAGGCACCACAGAGAGATGTGTTCAGATTGACCCAATCAGTACCTGGCAGATTTAAGTCCCCCAGCATTATTATGTCGTGATTATACGACGACAGCTTTGGAATAAGCTTCATGTAATAGTCTTGAATAGAGCTGAATGGCCTGGTATGCCAGAAATAATGGTTCCCGATCAATAGTTTTTTTCCCTTTCGAGATGGTAACTTCCACCCATACGACTTCCGTCGTCAGTTCCAGGTCCTCCCTACGAAGGCATTTTAATTTTCAATTTATGAGAATGAGGGAGCCACCTCCCCGGGCCAAACTGCCCATATTTCGGTAACGGTCGGCTCGCATATATTCGTATTCATCTGGTACAAAATCTTTATTAAAGTGAAAGTCGATTAGGAATATTTCAGTTAGACACACTATATCTTGGTCCTCGTTTAAGAGATTACAGTACAGATTGTCTAACTTAGATCTCAAGCCCCTGACATTTTGGTATGTTATATTTATATTCTCGAGATTCATATTGGCGTGATTTTTAATAGCTAAGGCTTTTTAGTGTTTAAGAATCAGCTGCACAAGGCATATCTATAGTAATTTGTGCCTGGTGGACAATTAGGCCTTCATCAGTTTTATTAGCTTCCTGGTCGTCGTGTATGTCAGGATTATTGTTCGTAAAAATAGATTTTTCCGTCGTTTGACTTAAATAGAGTCTACCTCTAAACTCCTTCACCAGAATATTCCTAGGCCAAAGGGTCGCCTGTAACAAATTTTCAAAGTCAGCCAGGTTGGTTGAGATATAAAACGAGGCATAGGTATTGTGTTTAGTTTTCAGCTTATAATTATTCAGATTATGAAAATTATTATTCTTCGCCAGCAATAGCTCCTTTACATCGTCGGGGGATGTATCTGGTTTAAATCTGGTGGCGAATACCGCTGATTTTCTTAGGACAGTTATGCGCTCTGAACGAGTGGCTTCAAGGCTGGAGATATTTGATTCTCCGATGATGACGTTAGTATTATGGTTTTTTTTTGACAATTTTATGATATTGGATGGTTTTTTGGTTGCTATCCGTAAAAACGTTTTTCTTTGCGACAAGGGCCCAGGGTCGGGATTCTGATGACTGTATGGTACTTAAGTGTTTTTTGACTGCGGTCTCACCTACGGTTTCGGTAGGGGTATCATTTGAAGTAAAGTCAGTCGTATTTGGTTCTTTTATGCCAAGTAGGTTTGCTAGATCCTCAAAGAGACTAAGTATCAGGTCACTAATCTTGGAGGTTTGAAGAGCATTTTCTTTAACCGATGCGGAGATTTCCTCGAGAGTTTCCGCAGTACCGCCATTAGAGGTGCTCGTAGACATAATTTCGTTGTTGACGCTCCTCAAACCGTCAAGAATAACCTTACAGTTTGTGTAGGACGAAGTACCTATATTTGTTATTAGCTCCTTAATAGGGTTTAATTGGCTGAGTATTTCTTCGCGGAGTGCAATAGTTAGGGTTTTAATTATTTCCGCTGACATTTTCTCCATAAGGTTTGACATGACTACCGCTGAGTCAGGCTCCTTCAGACTTTTGGACAGAGATAGATCCGACGATAAATTTTTGATGCCAATCGAGTCATTCTCAGAGCAGGAATTACACAGATATTTGGTAACATTGGTTTCCGTGCACCATAATTTGTCCCGTTCCTCTATGGTGAGCTTGGTACAGTTGATTTTGGAACCGCAATGCACACGTTTCCTACACTTTACGCATGGTGTATAAGCCTGTTTCCCGACGAAGGGTTCATTACAGACGACACAGTGGTCAAGAGAGGGAGCCATTGTAAGTCAATTATTTACCAGGGAAATTGTGGATTAAAACCAACTAATAACCATAAATTATTAGGCCAAAAACGATTGTTTCATTAGACACGGTACTTAAATATATAAGTCGGAAAAGTTTATGATTTTCACAAATGTTCGCCGCCCAAAAGTTCCATAAAAACTCAGTTTAACCCCAAATGATACAATGGAACTAAAACTAAATAAAAAAATAATTATATCAGTATAAATATATAATATTTATAATAATATACTCCTTTGAAGCGTCTACTGACATCGGCAATTACCTCCTTAAGTATATTGAATACCGCAGGCCTGGTTGCGGGAGCAAAAAGGCTACATGAAATGATTTGACTATACTAAATATACTAAAGTCACGTATTTTGGTAAAATTTTTATTTATTAAAACTCACAGTTCAGTAAATACATTTAACTCGGAAAACATTTTGAAATAATGGTAGTCTATCATTATCTATTATACTTTAGTATAATAAAATAAAACATTTCAAGTTCAAATTTTGTCATCGCCACCAGTTTTGGGGTATCCAATATACAGGGTGTTTTTTTTGCTCGAAAACGTGATTTTTTTCCAAAACTATGCTTTCTAGAAATTTGTACTGTACATTCTATCTACCAAAATTGTATCTAAATCGAAAAATATTTTCACGTTTTTTGAAAATGTAAATTTTAACCGCTATGTGCTTTAAGAAAATTGTCCATGATAAAATTGTAGAGCGTCACCGAAAACGTACAAATAGTGTTGGCGCGAATAAAATTGACGTCTTTTTCACTGACAAAATACGACTTGAAAAAGTGACAAGTTGGGCAAGCTAAAATAACTTTTTTTGAATTCCATTGGGAGAGTAGTGTAACTTTATGAAAGTCAGAAATTTGTTAATCTGGTGTTTAATGCAATTTGGCTTGCAGAAAAACTCGCATTTGGGAAATTTTACATAGGCATAAGTACAATCCTTACAGAGCAACGCTTCACCACGGTTTACGAGATGGAGACACTCAACAACGACTGGATTTTTGCAACTGGCCGCTAAATTCCGTGCACGACGACCCACAATTCCTCCGCAACATGCTATTCTCAGATGAATCCTCGTTTGCGAGAGACGGCCCTTACAATCACCAAAATAATAATGTTTGGGAAGACACCAATCCACACTGGGGATATGAACACCGTCACCAATTTCAATTTGGAAAACCGGTTAATTGGTTCAGTATTCTTACCGCAAAATCTAAATGGCCAGAGTTATTTAGATTTCTTAAGAAATGAGCTAGAAAAACAACTTGACGAACTGCCGTTGGCGCAACGAGCAAGACTGTGGTTTCAGCAAGGCTGTGCCTCGCCTCATTACCACAGAGCCGTGAGAGATTACCTAAACAACGAATTTCCACAACGATGGGTAGGGAGAAACGGTCCCGTACACTGGCCAGCAAGGTCGCCCGATCTGACTCCGTTCGATTTCTTTCTTTGGGACTTCGTCAAGGACAAGGTGTACCCCACTACGGTTGAGACCCTTGATGAGCTGCGTCAACGAATTATAAGCGCTTGCTGGGAAGTAACCCCGGAAATGATTCAAGTCGCCTTCGACAATATGATTGTTCGCGCCCAAGCCTGATTTTTCAAAACAATTTGCATTTTTCATCCTACGAAATTAAATCGTGTAATACCTTCTTCGCCATTGTCTCCTCAGGTTTTTCAGCGGTGTTTATTGCATTAAACACCAGTTTAACAAATTTCTGACTTTCGTAAAGTTACACTACCCTCCCAATGGAATTAAAAAAAAAGTTATTTTAGCTTTCCCAACTTGTCAATTTTTCAATTCGTATTTTTTCAGTGAAAAAGATATCTATTTTTCGCGTCAACGCTATTTGTACGTTTTCGGTGACGCTCTACAATTTTATTATTGACAATTTTCTTATAGCACCTATATAGCGGTTAAAATTTACATTTTCAAAAAACGTGAAAATATTTTTCGATTAAGATGCAATTTTGTTAGAAAGTGTCCCCTGGCACGTATAATGTACAGTACAAATTTCAACTTTCTAGGAAACATAGTTTTTGAAAAAAAAATCACTTTTTCGAGCAAAAAATACACCCTGTATTTGTAGAGGTACTGAGGTAGTCGTTTTGGCGATTTCCCGATGCCAGCTGTAGACGCTTCGCCTTATTTCAGTGGCGGATTTACCTTAAAATTTAATTTAAAAAAATACAAATTTATCCTACAAAATTTATCTCAAACACGTTAATAAATTAAGTGACGGAGTAAAATATAAATAAAATATAAATGCATCTGTATTAGTAATAGCCAAGATTCCAAATAAGAATTTTGTTTTCCTGAGTCCGGCGTCTACTAACTAATGAGGGAGGGGGCAAAAATATTAAATTGCTTAGGGCAGATTTTAGAGTTAATCCGGCCCTGCCTACGTTCTTACGTGCAATCCCAATTGAGCATTTGTATGTAACTATTTTACGTACGGTGTAACCGTGTAGCCAATGCTCCACCGAATTGTACATAACTCTCCTACAATACGCTCTAAAAGGGTAAGTGGTAAATGAAAAAAATTTCTACAATTCTAAAATGAAGTACTTCTTTTTCTTACATTTGTAGTCGTTTTAAAATAATTGAAATCTGGATTTAGTACTAATTAAATAATAAAACTACTAAGCCATATATCTCTAGATATTTTATTTACGACCTTTTAATTTATTTTGCCGTTTTTCTTCGAAGGCTCAATTGTGAAAATATGAACTCTATGATACGAAAATGTACTTAGCAAATAAGGGAACATTTTGTTTTCTGTTGTTACAACTTGATAATTTCTCAATTTTACATAAAACGTTAAAACTTAATTTCCCCGAAACATTACCACACTTAAGGCTAGTTCCCAATTGACGCATGCGAGTGAAATTTAGTGAAGCTCAAAGCTACGACAAAAATTAAATTTGTCGCGAAAGTCTCGAAAATTCGTCAAGTGGGAACTCGGCTTAAGTCAATTAAAAAATTCTAACCATTGCAAAAAGTTTTACTTTTTTTGAGGTAGGCTACTTCTAAATCGGCACAAGGCCGAGGGGCATATCACTTTGTTACAGGGCCCCTAATAATCATTATAAAAACTTTAATCATGATTTAATCATTTTTTATCTTTGTACAGCCAAAGCGACTGATTTATGTTAATGTTATCATGATTTAATCCAACGAGGGTGTCCTAATAATCATTGAAATGAGCTGCCCCTCGCACATGGATCACGACCTTACATCAATATTAACAATACAAAAAATGTCTATGTTGCGCTTTTCCATGGGAAATGCGTAATTAATAAAATGTAGATTTAACTTACAGAAGCATTCCTTCAACTAATTCCACATTGCATCGCGATGGCAACCTTCCCGGAGATATCGCATAAATAACTGAAAGGGACAATAAAATAAGATAATCGTTCGTCGCCAGTTTCTTCAGAGTTTAACTACTCACAAATCAGGTGAAAACAATGACAAAACACGAATGTTGTGTAAATAAATGTATGATTTATCGATTCACCTTGGTCTATCATTATATTTGCTATGCTAAGATACGGTATATGTACATTACTGCTATTATCAACTTTCACGTACATGATTAATCGAAAATTTGAAACTTAAGAAAAATATTCCGAATATATTCTTTTAGACATTTAAAAGGAAAAAAACTAAATCCATAATGTACGGCGCTAATTTAAACCATGCGTGTTTGACAAATACAAGGCGAATGCTTGTTCACTAACAGGACAGTGACAAATTGGATTTCTATGCGTAGAAGAAGCAAAACCTTAATGATTACGAAAACATTAAAACCGGTCTTTGACTGATTTACTATGCGACTTAAGTTTTATAGTCCTGAGTGAATAATTAAAAATGTTTGAGGATCAAGTAGGGATATCACAGCCGCAGCTAACACTAACCTTTTGTCTGAGGCATATAAAAAAGAATGACAAGAAAACTCAAATTGCGGTTTTCGGGCTAAGAAACACCGTGTTCTGATAACTTTTTTTTGGTAAACGTATAGTGAGTAAATGAGGTTTTTGGCTAAAATTTCAATGCACACCTGGCGAAAATAACAACAATACTTCTTTTGCGTATTCGAGTTTATTAAAGTAACATTACTTGCAAGTTCAATGAAATTTGATTGTAGCATTAACGCACAAAATTTTCACGGTTAATATAAATATCAGATGATGTTAATTGTCGGTGAGTGCTCGAGTGTTTATGTGTCGTAACCTATCAATCGTAGTTGATATACTTAAGTTAAGAACATATAAAATGTAGATCATCTAAACTATAAAACCAAAAGTAGTATTTACTAATATAAACTACCTTTATATTTATACTTTTAACTGTTAAAGAACAAAGGAATTATGAGACAAACTTAAGGTCGCTTTTAAGGCTTCGAGTTTTGACAATGGGACCTTAGTAGAGATGAGCGAGCCGCCCGAAATCCGTCAAAGCCCGCGGGTCGAATAAGGTCGGCCCGTAGCTTACGCAGGCGTATATTTAACAAGACGTACGACGGTCAGAATACACACAATTCTTCTAATGTGTTAAGTTTGTTTGAGCTATTCACAGCAACCTACAACGCCGGTATCACAACCAAAATATATGTACGGTCACACATAATTGTATTTACTCTTATTTGTTACTTCTAGTCATACTTTGAAAGCATCGAAGATTCTTTCAATCTGTGTCACTCTTATTTTTTACTTCTGATCACACTTATTTCTTACTACTAGTCAGCCGTTGAGTGTCTCACTAATTTCTTCTGGTTATACGACAAAGACTAGTTCGATCAGTTTCATACTTATTTGTTACTTCTGATCACACTTATGTGTTACTTCTGATCACACTTATTCGTTATTTCTGGTCAAACTTATTAGAACTGCTGATCATACTTATTTGTTGCTTCTGATCACACTTATTTGTTACGTTGAGTGTCACACTTATTAGTTACTTTGATCACATTTATTTGTTACTTCTGATCACACTTATTTGTTACGGTGAGTGTAACACTTATTTGTTACGGTGAGTGTAACACTTATTTGTTACGGTGAGTGTAACACTTATTACTTCTGGTCATACGCCCAAGACTACGTTGATCAGTGTCATACTTACTTGTTACTTCTGGTCATACGTTGAAAGCGCGAACCATTCTGAACACGTGGATTTACAATGTTGGAAGTGGACGGGGTCCGTATACGCTGCCCAAAAAAACTTACTTGGAATTAAAATTTAGGAACGTATTTGCTACTCTAGGTTATATGTAAACCACAGGTATTCAAAATTATAACCTTCATGAAAGTCGGACTTAAATTAAGGAACTAT
This sequence comes from Leiobunum rupestre, assembly GCF_980474605.1. Classification (NCBI taxonomy): domain Eukaryota; kingdom Metazoa; phylum Arthropoda; class Arachnida; order Opiliones; family Sclerosomatidae; genus Leiobunum; species Leiobunum rupestre. Next base: position 9,896,758 of record NC_143384.1, on the reverse strand, counting down.
ATGTAGATTTTTAGGCAAAAATATAAAACCACGAAAATTGGGGTCCGGTAAATAACCCTGAAAACTATACTTAAATTTCACATTTACTGATATAACCGAAGTTGTAGGTCCGCTCAATCCTAGCCTATCCAATTATATTTTTTTAAGGTTATCGGATTTAATTTTTAAGAAAATATCTACCACATAAAGGAAATCACCGAAAATAGTAAATTGGGCAAATGCCCAACTTTTTGGGCTCCGATTTTCATGAATTCAAAGGAAGGGGATCAGATAATGCGCTTAAAAATCTATAAAGTTCAGGCTGATTGCTATAAATTTAGTATATAAAAAGGATATTTTGAAAGCAATTTACGGAATTTGCATATTTTGGGGTAAATACATTTGTTCGAATTTCAATCGTCCGAACGGTGGAACAAATGTTCAAATTTCATTAGTCCGAACCGCCGAAATAACATATGTTTCAATTGTTCGAATTGGACAATCATATTTTTGGATTAATAGGAAAAAACAACACTGCGCCGAATTATCGATGTAATTTAAAAAATGTATCTTCCCGATTCTTTGGGTACTAGCCTAGCTGATTATAAATCATGACCTACGGTTTTCTGACAACATTTTGACATTGAAACCCAAAAAGTCGTTAATTAATTAATTATAAATATTTATAATAATTTTTTTTAATTTAAATTACACGACGCACGCCCCATGAGAATACCTGAAAGAAACATAATTTTAAATTTTCGTATCTGTTACCTTGCATAATGCAACTTGCATACCGTGAGTTTACAAAAGTGGCTCCATAGAATCTAATATAAATTTGTATACTCTATACTGTTTTGTGATCTACCTAATACATGTATGATTTTAGAGATCACACTGAGCTGCTCTTGAAGCACAGTAAGAAGAGAGAAGCAAGTGTTGTGATCGTATCTGTTAACTCATAACAAACACAAGGTGTGGACACGTTACAAGAACCAAAGATGATATAGACCTCATACCCTAGATTTGAAATAACTGCCTCGCGTGTAATCAAAAGCGTTTACCCACTTCCTTCCAGCGCTCCAAAAAATAAGCTCCATAGTTACCATGGTAACGAACCATAGATAAGACAACGACCAACTTTATTGACGCGCTGTTCACGCAACAGCGCGTCGTGAAAGTTGGCCGTGATAGGACAATGATAGCGTCCGCGGGAGGTCGAGTTTTCGGAGGTCACGTGCAGGAAGTGGGTAAAAGCTTCGTTACAAAACCATCAATCCAATAGCTTTCTGATTTCGAATCTAGGGTACGTGATTCGTATCACTTTTGCTAGAACCCTATTTTAGTACAATTAAGCATTTATAATTTTATTCGATTACGTTGTTTGGTAAATTGTATTCGATTGTGTTTTTTTTATAAATATTATTCGATTGCCTTTTTGGGTTAGTTTTATTTCATTACGTTTTTAAAATTAATCTAAATGCGAATATTTAAAATCTGCGTAAGACCTTACAATTTTCAATGCACAGAGAAATTGTACTTTTTACTATTCCGAATGCAGAATAATACATTGTGCATAAAACTTAAAATGCTGTTCATTTCAATTAAAGTTATATTTAAATTATGATACTTTATTTTAAAAGTCATTGTATCGTTTTTTTAATTAGCTTCAATTTGAAATTTATTTTAGGAAATCCAGGAAAGCAGAACCCGTGTAATTCAACCAAATATAAACTTTATATTTTACGTTAATTTTAAACAATTTGGGTCAAGACCCAGTTTATATTAGCCTTAAGGGGAATAATACACAAGCAGAGGAATCACCTAAAACTTGAAGTCCTCCACAGTCGATACTTGGTACCATAAGAACTCAAATCATTGATGATTGTGAAAGAGCCACGACCAATAAACAACGGAAAATAGGACCATTGTTAGTGGAAACATTATCCTCGAGTACTTGTCCAAATTGCATTGGCTTGAATCGCCCGCGGCAGGTGACTTAGTAATAGGCCCAAATGAATTTTCATTTCATTTCACCGTGGTGCGCTGAAATTAAATAGTAATACAATTACTTTTCACTCTATCCTTTCAAGGGTTTTAGAAAAGGTGTCATGATATGTATATTACTCTTCTGTGATGTAAAATCGATAAGAATCTTCTTAATTGTGTGGTAGCCTACAAGTTAATATAAGAACAGTGAAAGTGGGTCAGAACTTGAGAAATCAATAATTCCAGAACAACGGCCAAAAGCTGGGCATAATGGATTTCTGCGAAAATAAGTGTTATTTATGTTAAGAGTTAATGCACTATTACTTTTAAGATTAATGTATTTCTTGTGTTAGAATACATGATAAATTGTAGTAAAATAAATGTTCTATTTCTTTTAAGAAATATGTATTTTATATGTTACAATAATGGAGATATTTCTGTGACGATCAATGCACTATTTCTGTGAAGCTCAATGTCCTTTTTCCATGAAGATAAATGAACTATTTTCAAGAAGATCAATGTACTATTTTCAAGAAGATCAATGTACTATTTTCAAGAAGATCAATGTACTACTTTCAAGAAGATCAATGTACTATTTTCAAGAAGATCAATGTACTACTTTCAAGAAGATCAATGTACTATTTCAGTTAAAATAATTCTACTATTTCAAATAAGATAATTGTACTTTTTCAGTTAAGGTAATTTTACAATTTCAGTTAATAAATTTAACAATTTCAGTTAATAAATTGAACAATTTCAGTTAATAAATTTAACACTTTCAGTTAAGATAAATATACTATTTCAGTTAAGATAAATATACTATTTCAGTTAAGATAAATGTACTATTTTGTTAAGAAAATTGAATGAATTCCGTTGACAATAGGGTTCACAGTATCAAGTTTAAATTCAAATATTTTATTGTTAAGTCAATATTGATTTGATATATTCGAGGGCCAAGTCTTCATTCGAATTATAGCCCTCTTTTATAAATAAATGTACTCGAAAGATTTTTAACTTATAACCCATGTCATAAGTGGTATTACTCTTAAGGTCTATTCACACGAGCCAACTTTTTGATCCAACTAGATGAGTCAACTTGGAGTTGCGTAAACTAGTTGGTTCGTGTGAATAAAAGTTCGATGAGTTGATCCACCAAAAAAGTTCGCGAGAAAAAAATGGATCACTGATCCATTTTTGCTGACTCAGCATTTTGATTTGAAAAGTTGGCTCGTGTGAAAAGGTCTTAAGTACCCAAGACGCGCAAAATCTGCCCCCCTAGACACCCTTCGGCGCAATGACCAATTACGTACAAAGCGACTGCCCAGACGCATCGGCGTAAACGAGTCGTCGACGGTTTGGAGACGTATAGCGAGTTTCGTAATCTACAATAACTATTAATCTCAAATATCACTATAGTACCTACGTAGTTGTGAGGTTCCCGTGCATCCCAACTTAAAATGCACCATTACCCCCTTTTGATTGCAACAAAAATCGTAAAGCGGCATGGATGAGAACTAACTTCAAATGTGATTTTGAACCAAATCGTTCTTTATGTCACCTGAAAAACAACATAATGGGCAAATGTCCAAATTATTTTGATCATAAGTGGGGAGTGGGGTTTTTAGCACTTTCAGCTTGCAACAGGAGAAGCCGGGTTCGATCCCTGCTTGGGGCTCTGGGTGAAATCTCATAACCACTCCTTCGGCATTGAGTTTGTTACATATCTCTCCACTGTTTAAAGGGGTTGTCACCCGAGTACTTAGGTTTCTCCTTTCTATAAAAACTGGATCAGTAGGGAATTTGTGGCTCACGTGGCATTAAGGGTTGGCCACCACCATTCTACGCAATGTTACCCGACCATCTGATTTAAGAACAAAGTGTGTTGGTATTAGCCTAGGTTATTATTAAGGTATGTTCCCATTTATCCCAATTTTACCTTCTCCCAAAGTTATCAGTTCTCCCAAAAACATGGTGTCCCGTTTGTCCCAATTCCATTTCTCCGAACCGGAGTTCATTTAACCCAAAAATATGTATTCCCATTTTTCCCAACGATCAAGTTTCCCAAAAAAATTGATTCCCATTTCTCCCAACGATCAATATTCCCAAAAATATGGATTCCCCTTTCTCCCAATCATTATTTTCCAAATATATGGTAATTGCGCGGTTTTAGATCTCATCGGTACGAGTCGATATGTCGAAAAAAATACAGCGTAACATTTTGACGGCATTATATTTTTTGACGGCATTATATTGTTTGATGACATTGTCTAATAAAATACGAAGGGGCCCATATGTGAATTGACTTGGCGTTAGGTTAGGTTAGGTAAGGTTAGATTAGGTAAGGTTAGGTTAGGTTTACCATATTCATATGGGCAAAATTTGATGTACTTGCAAATTATAATAAAACTTAGATTCATGTTTATACCAAGTGTAATTTTGGGACAAATGGGATTTGGGAAAACTATTTTGGGACAAATGGGATTTGGGATAACTATTTTGGGACAAATGGGATTGGGATGAATAGCATTGGGAGAACTATTTTGGGTGAAATGGGGGTAAACCATTATTAAAAAGCAAAAAGTATATTTAATTACAAACAGCTCGTGAGAATTCGCAAGAACGGCAGCAACAACATCACCTACGTGAAACTATAATACACACAAATCTTTAGGGAGTGTGTGTAATATCTAAACTTAGGATTACCTGTGTACCACGTTTCTGTTTTGGAAAATATTTTTGGATCCTCTACTGTGAACTGCAGCGAATGGACAGAATACGCGAACGTGGCACCGCTTTGATTTTTATAAGATTGATCTGTTTCCAGATCCGAGAACCAATGAAGTTTTAGAATTTCGTCAGAACTAGACACTGAAAAATATAATTTCAAGAATGTAATTAAGTTAGTAAATGGCTGATCTACATGTCGTTTATATTTATTCAGCTAAATTTTTGTCAATTTATAATGTAAGCAACAATTTAAGCAGGTTACATTTAAAAAAGAGTTCCCTAGAAAGAGGTACAATATTATTAAAATATATGTTACGCAAATTATTTATATTGTGCCCGATAACACTCTTAACAGGTGAATAGTCTAATATTACAGTCAATATTTTTTCATGACGTTTTTACGATATTTAACATTTAAATTGACAATAGATTAATGTCCTCAAGGTTGAAAATGTAACGGGTCAAACTTGGGTAAAACTCTTCGTGCTAATTTTTTTTAATATTGTACACGATTATTGAAACTATTTTTTACTTAGTCCAATCCTTAAGTAACAGATCTGAGTGTCAAAAGGGTACAAATTAAATTTCATCTGACAAAACATTGTCATAATCGATCTGAAATTAAAAAGAGAAACATTATTTAGGTGGTTCCTTACAGACGTTTTTTCAATACCTTTCAATACGGCTGATCATTCCATTAGGTAAACGTTTGAATCCAAGGTTTGAAGTTATACTCGAAAACAGTTTGATATTCTTTGTATTTGGAAATATGATATCCGGTTTCCACATACATTTAGCCACTTCTTCGGGAATTACTACTGGAAGACTGCTATTAACCCCTTCGAATTTAATTCTCGGATTGTTCCATTTGATAAAGGTGTAACAGTGTATTTTCATTTCCTGAAATTGGTTTTAAATACCGTTAAATATGCAGGAACAATTTAAATTTTGTAACTTGAAATAACTTTATTTACCATCTTATTTTCATCAATGTGTTCAACATCCAAAATAGACAAGGACACGTATACTTTAAATTTTTCTAAGATTTTAAAAAATAATTTAACGATATATGTTTTTACATTCTATAAAGAATTTAAAACAAGACATCAAAAATTTAATTAAGAACTATACGAAACTAGTTCAATTAAAGATTGGAATTTAGTGACTGAACGTAAAAACGCTCAAACCTATTTATTAATTGCAAAAAATTAAGTGAAGCCTTACAATTACATACATTGTGTTTTTCATGTGACTATCTCATAAATTACATTGCGTATTCTTTGGGTCCTAATGAATTGAAAATGTATCATGAACAATTGAACATGGGTCCTAAAGCGTTTCGTTTCAAAGTTATCAACCCTCGAAAATCAGCCGTCAAAACACAAAAACAACCTTAAAAGTAAAGTTCTGTATTCCGTTATAACCCATTCGATTTTTATGAGACTACGTAAATTAGTATCAAAAGTGCATTATTATATTAGAAGTCGGCTATGTGTACTAGTTAATTTAATAAGGATTAAATTGAAAATGTCAGTTACAAATAAAGAGGTTTTTATAATTTGACATTCAAGGTACAAGTATGAAAAGTATTTAAATTAAAGAAATTATAAAATGTTCGTGTAGTAGATTTCGGGAAGAGTTTTAATTAAATATTAAATATCACTATTATTTGTTCCTAAACTATTTTCGTTTTCCGCGATTTGAGCACTTGGAGCACGTGATGCACGCGCTGTTTCTTGCGCATTTTCTTTATTTTAGTAGATGACTATCGGGAGATATCGCAGGTTTCCTAGGTTTTAGGCCTAAAAATTATCTTTTTATTAGAGTAGCTTTTCGTTCCATGGCTTGATTTGTTATGTATATAAAACAAATTTCCACGATATTGAACGTTGCCTCTCAACCAATGTTGAGAATTCATTGCATGTTCTATAAGACCATTGAAGACTTAATTAGTATTAGCCTCATACTTTCGAAAATGTGCCGTCAATCAGTAATTCTTGGCTACAATCCCTCGTTTTAAAATTAATTATTACTAATCTATTAAGTCACTCGTTTTCCCCCCAAATAGATATAGATTTTCCCGCCCCATAAACATTTGTTTTCCCCGCTTGGTTCCGTTAGACGGTGGATTAAAAATAAACTGCAATATTATAGATCCACCGAGAGGTAAGACACACTGCGAACTCGGTGTACACTGCCGTACCTTTGACAGTGCTAAATGGAACTCGCAAACTCTTAAAAATATGTACCTTTAACAGTGCTAAATGCACGAACTCGGTGTACAGATTATCTGAGACTGTCTTACCCCTCATAGATCCACAATACTTATAGGAATGAGATATGTTTATCTACACACGTATTTCTGCGTCACGTAATCTACTACAATTAAGAATTTTCTTTTTAGTATTACTCCTTAGTACACAACTACACACCAAAAATAAATATTTATTTAACGTATTCTGCTCTATCTTGGGGGCAGAAGTATAGTACTTCCATGGGACGCACCTAAAATCGCCGTCCTGTTTTGAAGCAGTAGTAGTTTTCAAGCTTACGAAACACGTACTTAGATATGATTTAGCAAAATTACCAGAACACAGTCGAACTTTTACAAACTTTATTTGTAGAGACCTTGCTTTCCAATAAAAATAAAATCTTATTGATCATTTAAAATCAAAAAAGTACAAATATCTTGTTTCCCTAAAAAGTTGGAACCATTATGTTTGTAAGATTTAAAGAAAGGTCGAAGTTTTTCCTTAAAGGTGTATTTGGACCATTAATGTCAATCTGAAACAAAAGTGTGATTTACATTTAATTTTTACTCTACCTGCAGCCGAGAGAAGTGGGTTGCTTCTCCTCCAACAATTATCCAAATCATCAGAAGGATTTAAACTATTTAATCTGAAAATATTAAGATAAATTGAAAGCAATATTTGTTTGACTTAAATAAGCAAATTACAAAGAAAAGTTACAGAATGCTAAGACTTTTACCCACATTTAAATAAGTAATCATCTTTAAAGGGATGCTAAAGACGATAAATATCTTACTCTTATTCGATTCCTCATCTATAATTAAGCCTATTTGAATATTTCATTCGTTAAAATACTTTAAATCCATTTTGTTTTATCGGAAATTTGTGTATTTCGCGTCTGTACGAGCGTCCAATGAGAAGCCTCTTTCAACTTCTATAACACCAACCAATGAGAGAGCGAATTTAGGCGCACGTTCAGAGCCATTGCTTTTTGCGATTTTTAGCCTAATGTTTGTTATGACACTTCTTAATAAATAAATTCGGATAACTAATATATATAAACTTTTATGATCGGTAGAAATATTTTTTTGACATCTATTCTTTAGGCCAGCGGTAAACGCACGCGATTTTATAAGGTAAACAATCCTTTGCACCATGATTTCCAATATATAAGGCCAAGACTTATTTTGGTTTATGAAACTTAGTTAAATTTGGTCCTGCCGGAAATTATGGCTGAAGAATTGGAGAATCTAGGGGCCGTTCCGTATAACTTTGAGCCTCTACTTGTTGACCACCCGGAGTATTTCGCAAATGAAGATGATAGTGAAGATAAAAATGAACAGCCAGTAGTAGCGGGAAATAATGAACGTATTGGAAATACCAATTGGTAAAAATGAATTCTGAATATTTTTAATGAATCATTATATTAATTTAAGCATAAACAATTTCTTTTAGGTGTACTTACGGTAATTGCAGGCCAATGCCTACAGCCACGGAGATTATTTGTTGTCGAGAGATAGGAAGATTAGTGCGAGAAACCCCTATTTTACGCTGCTGTCTCGATTGGAGAAAATTTCAATTAAATTGTTTAGAAATTGATGTTCTCGAGCCAACGTACCTCCATTACTTACAGGATATGAATGATAGGAATGAACAAGAAATACATGAGTAAGATACTATTTGGTTTTAACAAAAGTTTATAATAAACCTTATTTCACCAATGTTTTAAATTACAATAATTAAAGTAATAAATTCAGGAGAATGGATTGAAATATATAATGGCGAGTTATTAAAGAACCTGAAAACGTACATTGCCCTAATGTAAAATTTTCGTGAGGAATGCGTATACATTTAATATTTTTCAACTGTATATAAAATTGTGCACACCCGCAAGCTATAAATTGTTAAAAGAACGTTTCTAGAAAATTTGCGGTTGGATACTTCTCCCAGAAAAGGGTTTATAATAGATTTCTGGTTTAAGTTTTACATTCTATTTTCACTTGTGATAATTGCTAATAAAGCTTTATTTTACAGAAAATATAGATATATTGCATATAGGCAATTTATTTATATTACATTCCGTAGAATGGGAAGGAGAAATAGAGCACCAATTCCTAGTTGTGCAGTCTCAAAAATAAGAGACGAATATCCATCCGAGGAATTTACTGGATTTAAGTATCCAAGGCAATGAATAAATTTCAGAATCTTTTTTATTGAAAACGAGTCTTTTTTTTGGCTGAATGCTTAGCTGCTAGAGTGTCAGCTTTACATGGTGGGGCCATAAGCTGTTGAGCACTAGTAGCTTGTATTGCATTTTCGTATGCCATGTCCAAAAGCTTATTTACATATTTTATCAATTTACAATTGTTTCATTATACTATTTAAATTTCAAGAAAAAAATTTCTTATCTTACCAAATGTGTTGGGAACGAGAATTCTTCTCAGTGTTTGCTGGCCATGTTTAGCTTTGGGATCATAGGCGTAGCTAGGTGGGGGGGGGGGGCAGGGTGGGCCGGGCCCACCCTAAAAAGCTTTGGGCCCACCCTAGAAAAATACCCTTCCTCATTCTGTTTGTCTCTGGGAAAGTAAAAGGTTAGAGGTGATAGGTTTTATTTTCACTTTCATTTCGAAAATTCTAGAACGTGCGATTTCGATAGGCTAATCCAACCGGGCGAATCTTATCTTTTAAGATCTAAATCAAAGTCCTGGATGACCAAGTCTACAAAAAAAGAAGCATCAGTTCCATCTTGCTTTTAATAAAATAAAAATAAAATACGAATTTTGCTTCATCAGTCCGACGGCTACTAACGTAGCAATAACCGTGAGGTAGACTGTAGAAGTCCGTTTTATCCGAGTGTGTTCAGTCTTAATATTACCCCTAATGAAATCGGATTATAACGTAAGTTCTTTTTTTCTGTTTTTATTACATACATATTCTAATTGGTTAACAAATTTAACAACCTGAATTAACCGTTTAAAATCGAAAGATCCAACCAGGGTTGAAATTAAATAATACAAAGTGAAACTATAACTATCGTTTCCCTCGAACGTTCGATATTTTTCTTATGTAGTAGGGTGAACGACCACCGAAGATAAAATAAAAATTTGTTTAGGTAATACTAATATACCGTTGTATATAATCCGTGTTTGTTCTCAATAATGCTAAGTATCTAAGTAGGATAAGATGGGAAAATATAATTTTGAAATATTTATAGTTATTCGGAATTCGGAAGAAAGTCCGTTCATGTGCGTGTTTTTGAGAATTGATTAGTTTAATTAGCTACTTATCTAATTATTTTCCAAAACCTGTACATATTCTAAGAAGGTAAAAATTAGGAAGTATCGCATGCGCTGATAGTCAGTGACCACCTTGCCGTGGCCGGCCGATTATGGCCCCCCCTAGGAAAAATCCCTAGCTACGCCAATGTTTGGGATAAGAGAGATAGTATTCCTCTTCTCCTTCTGCGTTAATTGCTGGATCTTTATTGCCATTTTCATTGAAATGCAATACTGCTAAATATGTTCTTTTTCCAGGATAAAAGTTTTTGTAAATAAGAGTGTAAATTTAGTTGACATTTTGGTTTCATACCTTGACATGATAGAATCTCGGTGAAAATGTACTCTCTTGGTTAAAAATTAATTCATCACTGAATGGAATACTTCCAGCGTGTACGTTTGATATTTGTCAGGCAGTTGTGATATAGCTGCTAGCGTATAACGTGAACTCACGATAGTTGCTAGCTTGTCATACAATATGGTTCCTGTAAATAAAGATGTATAAAAACTTTACATTTTAAAAGTTTCGTACTGATTCAAAGTCTTACCTCTTTGTAACCAGAGTCTATCGTAATCTACTGGTATGGGGTCATGAAGACATTTAGGAAAGGATTGAATGTGTCCTTCGTGAACATTACAGATGTGATTCAAAAGGGAGGTCCATTTTATAATTCGATCATTGGGTGTATGCGACGAACCACCAACCCAATAAACGTGGTTTACGATAGTCTGCACCCAGTGTAGAAGTAAGTCCATCCCTTTTGCGTTGCCTACAGCTAACAGTTTTTTCTTTATATCTAAAAAGAAACCATTTTCTTAATCAATTTAAAAAAAAATTAAATTAAGTTACCTTTAGCAACATGCCAGTTGTCGAATTCGTGAGTAATATTTGGGTGGTTTTTCTACAAATACGCAATAATTCCCAGATGTCGATTAGAAATCATTTTATTTATTTTGATACCATTGTCTTTGAAAAATTTCAAACATCTAACAAGGCCCTGAAGTTCCATTTGGTTTGAGCTTTTTACCTCTGTCGACTATTTTAAATTTAGGAAAAAATTATGTGGGAATCGAAATGAAAATTGACGTTACCTGACACCACGCTCAAAGGCTAGAGACCACGTATTTAAGATTGCTCTTAGTGTCAGGTAACATGAAACAATGGATTTTTTTTTACAGTTTTGGCATTCATTGCAGTGTACCAACCGTACTTAGCAGAGAACCCTGGTGAGTTCACCCTGCCATCTGTAGATACTACCAATTCCTCATCTTCTTTGGCAGCGGATAAAAGAGTCGCTTGCTCTATCTTCCACAACTAAGAAGGTATTTAAATTATAAAAGATATTATGGAAAGTTAATCATGAAAAAAATATATACTCGTTCAATAACAGGATGAAACATTAACTGGTAATAGAAATACATCCGTTCAGAAAAACAGCGGAGCTTGAAATGCTTAAACATTGTCAATGTTTTTGTCGGAAGTAACCCAGCAAAAAACATCGACGCTGCAAGCAAATAATTTCCCCATGAGGTGAATCCAAACATTTTCTGGCTCCTCCAATAGAAAGTATGGCCATCCAAACACTCAGTTGTAATATGGAGCATTGATCCAACCACTATGCGTTTTATACTAATTACGGGTTTTTGATGGCATATATGGCACATATTGAAAAGTAACAGCAAGCAAGATGAAAAAACTATATATTTTTCTTGAAGGTCGATCATCTATTTTATATTCATCCCTAGGGGAGTAGATTATTTTAATAATAATAATAATAATCAGCTAGGCTAATATTAGTGAGCCTATAATTTCGGTTTTTATTTTCAGTACTCACTCTTGAGCTTCCAGATCTTCGTTTTCTTGACTAAATTCCACTCGACGGATCATAAGATGAACCAATGTCAGGAGAGTGAGAAACTTCACTAAAACTCGAAAGTGACAATAATGGAGAATTTATGGGTTCTGCCACTGGTCTAGGAGTTATAAACGGACTTTCAACATCCTCCGAATCATAAAAGATGTTTTCAGGGCGACTAGATTAACTTGACTTTGTAGGAGAGGAAGTTGAGCTACTAAAAATGACACACTGGTTACTATGCGACAATCCTAAATCTAATAAAAATTCTTATTTTTTTAAATTAAGATTACTATGCAAATTTCTAATACTTAATATTTTACCAATTGTATTCACTTGAACAGCAATATCCCTAGATTTAGGTTTGACTTGTGACGCAGTTTCCATAGTGAGTTTCTAAAATAAAATTTATCAAAAGATAGATCTAACGAACAATTAACATCAAATATTTTAACCACTTACTTTAGTAGCGTAGGTATGAAACTGGGTTGGACCTTCACTTAAAACTAATTCGGGAGCACCTGAAGATGAACCACCTAACTCAATTCCTTCCTCTCCAGGATAGATTTCAGCATCCAACAATGTAAAGTCCACTAATCTGGCTCTTGGAATTGCATTTCTCTTTATCCGGCGTAGCTTAGCAGTACGCGGATGAAAACTATCTGATGTGAAGTGAGCAGAACATATCTCAAATTTGGAGGTGATTGAAAATCATCTGATTTTCCTAGAGCTTTAAGCCATACTGCCCTTATTTGTTGATCTTTCGGAAATGAATGAAATGAGAGGTTTAACCCACGACAATTGTCAAACGTGTTATCGCACAGTCCTACAGCACACACAACACTGCTCGCCATTTACTGTCAAATGTCAAGTGGCAATCAAAATGCTTCTATGGAATTTCAAATCTATAAACAGGCCTAAAGCCGGCTCCTGCTAGCCTGAAAACCAAAATCACACATTAAGCCTTGGCCTTATATATTGGAAATCGTGGTGAAAATAATTGTTTACCTTATAAAATCGCGTGCGATTACCGCTGGCCTAAAGAATAGATGTAAAAAAAATATTTCTACAGTAGAATAACCGATCAAAACATTTATATAAATTAGTTATCCGAATTTATTTATGAAGAAAAGTGTCATAACAAACATTAGGCTAAAAATCGCAAAAAGCAGTGGCTCTGAACGTGCGCCTAAATTCGCTCTCTCATTGGTTGGTGTTATAGAAGTTGAAAGAGGCTTCTCATTGGACGCTCGTACAGACGCGAAATACACAAATTTCCGATAACTTTTTGGGTCGACGCGTTAGGCCCGAATTTCTCAAAGTTTTTATTATTTTTAAAAATGGATTTAAAGTATTTTAACGAATGAAATATTTAAATATGCTTAATTATAGATATAGAATCGAATAAGAGTAAGTTATTTATCGTCTTCAGCATCCCTTTAATTTGTTATTATAAGGTGAATATTTAACTTGTTATATTTCTGGTATATATAAAAATACATATTAACCAAACTTGTAAAGTTTTAATTTTTTATCGTCGGCTAGGAAAATATTTTATCTATGAAGGGCCGATGGTTATTTAAAAACAAATATTAGAATATTTGTTAAAAACCAAATTTATATTTTCCAATTAAATTCAAAGTAGACGATAATAACAATATTGAACTTATCTGTTTTGAGAGATATGGCCTTTGATTGTCAATGAATTTATCAAATAGACAGATATTAGGGGCTCCATTAATAAATTTAGTAAAAGCATTCAATAAGTGTTTTTTAAATTTAAATAATCGCTTCAATAAATAATATTAATAACAAAGGAAATAAAAGTCGCTAGATGACTTCGGCCTAAGGTGGTGCCTTGGGTATTAGCCTAGCCCAGTAGTATTATTATTATAAATATCCTCGTTTTTTGCTCCTGCGCGCGAGCAACTGAATAAAATAGTCGCTTGTTTTATTTATAATGCAAAAGTTGGCACCACGCGCACATTTTTATTAATTCACAAGGATCGTGGGAATAAAATATGAAGTAGCACGCTATAAATAACGCTTTTACAATGATGTCCTGGCTCTCTGTATAATTACTTACAGGGTTTATTAAAATATCTATTACAATTAATAAGCCTATGATATTTAAATACGTACTGCACAAATATATCTGATTCCACAAACTTAAAAAGGAAACCGTATGACGCTAAAACCCAAAAGGAGCACGCAACGGCCATACTCAATGTAAGCTGGATAGTGAATACCAGTTCAAATCGGCCAGTGTTTTCCATCAACTTAAAAGCGTAATAGAAGAAAGAAAATTGAGAAACTAATGTACGTGTAAGTGTTCTGGCAATCATTTAACGGAATTGACACGAAAAATCTATTACGTAAGGGCGGGTAGAAATCCAATACCTGACCCGGATACCCGAGTGGGCAAACCAATGCAAAAGCTGTTGAGGCCATGTGATTTCCTATCGTTTTATATTTAATTTACCATCCTATGTTAAAGAGTGGCCACCACCCACCCTCAGGATACCCGGGTGGGCAAACCATTACAAGAGCTGTTGAGGCCATGTGATTTCCTATCGTTTGATATATAATTTACCATCCTATGTTAAAGAGTGGCCACCGCCCACCCTCAGGATACCCGGGTGGGCAAACTAATACAAATGCTGTTGAGGCTATGTGATTTCCTATCGCTTGATATTAATTTACCATATTATCAGGAGCGAATTAATCATTGGCCAGAGTAGGCACGTGCCTGGGGCGGAATTTTTCTAGGGGCGCCAAAATTATGATAAAGCCCCACGGTCCAAGTACTTGAATTGCCCCTACTTAGTTGACCAGCCCGTTAGACAATGCCCAGGGGCGATAAATGTTTCAAAAAATTATAAAATAAGAACTATCAAATAAAAACTGTCAAATCAAAACTGTCAAATAAAAACTGTCAAATGAAAACTGTCAAATGAAAACTGTCAAATAAAAACTATCAAATAAAAACTGTCAAATAAAAACTGTCAAATAAAAACTATAAAATGGAAACTACAAAATAAAAACTATAGAATGGAAACTACAAAATAAAAACTTTAAAATGGAATCTCCAAAATAAAAACTACAAAATAAAAACTATAAAATAAAAACTATAAAATGAAGACTATAAAATAAAAACTACGGCGAATGCCTGTTCACTAGCAGGACAAGGAAAAATTGGATTTTTATGCGTATAAGTAGCAAAACCTAATGATTAAGACCGGTCTTTGACAGATTTGCTATGCGACGTAAGTCTTAAAGCCCCGGTGAATTATTAAAAATGTTTGAGGATAAAGTAGGGATCTCTAGAAGAGTTGCGCCACAGCCGCAGCTAACACTAACCTTTTGCCTGGGACATAGAAAAAAGAAAGGCAAGAAACTCAAATCGTGGTTTTCAGGCTAAGAAACACCGTGTTCTGATAAAGTTTTTTGACAAACGTAGTGAGTAAATGAGGTTTTTGGCAGTTCATGCTAATATGCTAAAATTTCAATGCCCCCCTGGCGAAAATAACAACAATCTTTCTTTTGCGTATTCGAGTTTATGAAAGTAACATTACCCGCTATTTCAATGAAATTTGATTGTAGCATTAACGCACAAAATTTTCACGGTTAATATAAATATCAGATGATGTTAAATGTCGGTGAGTGCTCGAGTGTTTATGTGTCGTAACCTATCAATCGTAGTTGATATGCTAAAGTTAAGAACATATAAAATGTAGATCATCTAAACTATAAAATCGGTACGAGCTATTAGTAAGTTTTTAAATTTCTTCAAATTTGTTTAGGGTTTAGCTTTATTATCCCTTTTAATTATGGACTAATCTACTTTTCCGCGTATTTTATCATTCATCGCTGAGTAAATAGGTGGTTTCTTCTAACTTAACTAAATGCTATTTATATTTCAATATGCAATAAACCAATAAACTATAGTTACGCGCGTTAACAAAAAATAAGCATTTTAAGTTAAATCCGATATATTGTAAAATAGTAGAAAAGTTAAACTTTAATGCACCGTTATAATTAAAAAAATAATGTATTTGTTAAATAACTGTGAAAACAGTAATAGTGACAAGAATATTAATAATTATTATTTATTAGTGAAATTCGTATAATCAATAAAAAAACTTCTTAAATCAAAACTGATATAAAATAGTCGGATAGTAGGAGAAAACCCTACTGGCCAAGGAAACGTCGTCGTAAAGAGGTTAAATGCAGCGCCGAACGTCGACGTAAGGCGTTAAATCGACGTTTCGAGGTTACATGGGTAAAATAAACGTCGACGCTCCGAGCTCCATGTAACCGTAGTCCATTTGACGCAACTCTCAGCTTCGGTCTTCAACGTCCCTACATTCCTACTCTTTTTATCCAATAAGCATACGGGGAAAGGGGTACACTAGATTTTTCCGCCAAAAAGAGAGATTGCATAACGCCACGAAACACGGGGATATGTTTTCTTTTTGTTGAATTTAATTATTATCAGCCGGCTTATATTGTGGCAGATGACATAATGTCAATTATTTTTGAAAATAATGAGGGGCGTGAAAATGCAATGAACGATGAAAATGACTGTGATAGTTTAAATTAAGATGAAAAATTTATTTATTTCCATTACAAAGGCCAAAAACACTTTCGTAAAATATATTTAACCCTTTAATAACCCGGGTTTTTTTTTCATATTTAAAACATAATAAACTCACACCTACTTTAAAATTCTAAAATATCACAAAATTATTATAATATTTAACGAGAATAATGATAAATGAAATGAAAATAGCTATACGAAACGATATTTATGCCCGCGCGCCAGACACGACGGATATCAAAACAAACGACTGCGCGCGCATCCGATGGTGTTCCTGTTTTCTATAGTAGCGACCTGCTAGTGTGCGATTCGCCGAAAATGAAGCCAACGTCAGCGCCAGCGTTTTTTCGCGCTAACGACCAAAACGTGTTTTTAAAAAAAAATTATATCTGGCGCCAGCGTCAACTTGAAGAAATGTTTTTCCAGTGTGCGGCGGGCTTAAAGGCTTCGAGTTTTGACATTGGGGCCATAGATTGTCGTGACATTTCTTTTGCCAGATAATTATTGAGGATGAAATGAACTGGATACTGCCAGCACGTAGCCTTTGGCAGATTTTTAAACACCGCAGTAGACGGAAAACTTGTAAATGATGACGTAGCTTTTTCAAAAGAATTTCACGTGAATGATTTCACTCGGAATGAAATCGCAGCCAAAAGGAAATTGTGTGAAGCACGTCGTAACGTTGCGTAAAGCACTGTAACGATTCCAAAATCGCGATAAAACAGAAAGCATAAATAGGAGATCGTTTCTGTTTCTAAAATATTTCACTCGAGAACGTTTGGCTGTTAGCTTCGTTTGTTAAAGACAAGAAAAAATGAAATCTAAAATAATTGTCATTTTGTTTTTGGCGATTATGATCCAAGGTAAATATTTTAAAAATGATTCAATTTACTATTTTTTCTAAAAACAATTTGTGAAAAAACAAAAAAAGGATAAATTCCAATATTATAAACAATGTAAATTATCTATAGTTTGTTTGGAAATAAGTGTTTTCAGTTGTTGTTTGTACGATACGGAAAATAGTTTAAAATTTAACAAAAATTGATATCATTTTTTTTAAATAAAATTAGTAGTAAGATTTTTTCAAACATTTAGTTTTAAGTTAGGATTATATTATATTTCGAGGTTTTCCAAAACTGAAATTGAATTGGGTTCTCAAATAAATAAACTTTAAACCCAATTTCATTATAATCCTTCAATTTTAAATACTTAAACCATTGGTATCTGTGCGTTTCTGATACTTCAAGTTTAAAAATATTGGCGTAAATCCTTACAAACAGAGTAAAAAAATATTTAATTTAAAAGCAGCAATTCAAAAATACTATCCCATAGAGCTAGTACTTCGAATTTCGATTCCACCTAACATCACTTAATTTCATTTTCCATGCGACAGCACGTTTACATCATAGCAGATTGAATAATTTCTAGTACCTGGAATATTAAAACTAGTTATTGCTTTAGGATAAAAGTTTTGATTCCTCTTTCGTTATAAATAAAAGCTTTTTAATTGCAACATTACGTACATTTTAGGAAAGAATTCACTTTATAACTAGAGATTTCTTTACATTTATAAATAATTTGTGTTTTGATTGTAAATCACGGAAGTAGTTGTTTTGTCCAGCGGTAAAAACAGGAACCATTGGAACGTGTGCCTCTCTTAGCCGGAGATAACCCAATTAAAATAATATTCTACGTAAAAAAGTATCGCCTACTCATGGCAACGTGCTCAAGTTAAGTGTTTGCTTCAATAATGCACCTTGAGAGTTATTGGTCGTCTTACGATATTAAATAGCCCCTTTATGTTTTGCATTAGTAAATGCATTTTATAAATAATTTACAGTTTACTATTAGAGATTTCTTTAAATAGATTTTTTTAATTTAATGAATTGTTTATTTTGATAGAATATGAAGGTAGTTCTTGTCGTTGTCCAGCGGTGAGGGGAGGATCTTTTGGAACGTGTGCCCAGAGCTGCAGGAGGTCCCCAGATTCTTGTCCTCGCAATCAGAAGTGCTGTTCTAATGGATGCGGTCATTCATGTAGGCCTTGCGCACATCGTGGCTAGAACGTTAGGTTATTGTAATAACAATATTAAATAATAAAGCTATGGAATTTCGGCTTTAAAAAAATGGCTTAAAAACGTTCTTATTTCGAAATGTTTACTAATTTTACTATTAATTTAGTATATAAAAGTCGTGTGTTTCCACATTGTGTTCAGTGAAAACCCAGGGTTCCGCGACCATTGTTTAAAGGTTCTGAATAAACTTATTGGAAAAAATATAAAGTTTCAATAACCTGTTAACATTGATATAATAGCTCATATCTGGTGCAAACATTTACTGTAATTTCATCTATAGAGTAATTTCCTAAAACGTTTCTTATTTTATAGTATACTTATTTGACCAAATAAATTTAGTAAGTATGTGTTACTAAAGAAAAATATATAACTAAAAATATGATTCTTAATAAATCCATTTCAAGGGTAGCATCTGCCAAGTAACAGATATTGAAAAAGGTTTTGATAAAACCACTTATTTAATAATTTATGGAATGATTTAATAAAAATTAATTTTTATTTTTATAAATTGCCCTTAAGTGTGCTCACCATCTTTCAAACTTGTAAACATATTTCTCAGATGTTAATGTATATATTTAAAACTCTTTTCCTTAATTCTGACCTTTCAAACGGATTCCATAAACAGATATACGTCACGTCGAAATTATTATATTGAAATGAATTTTATTAAAGGATGATAAAATACCCGAATAAGTAGATTAGTCCATAATTAAGAAGGATAAAATAGCTAAACCCTAAACAAATTTGAAGAAATTAAAAAACTTACAAATAACTCGTACCAATAGGTCTTCGAGCAAACAAAAAGAGGCGAATCTCGGATCAAATAGATCTTCGAGTAAAAAACTACATAAAAACTAAATAAAATAGCCAGAAAGTCAAACGGTAGACCGGTTTCGTTCTATTTGGAACTCATCAGTACCGTGTGGGAAATCTGGCTGGCGACTGTTATATCGAAAAGAGAAACTAAGCCTTAACATAAAAAATTTCAAAACGCGTTGCATATAGCAACGGAAAGCCGAAAAGGGTGGAGTGTGGTGGAGAATAGTATATACGAAAAGTTGCGTTTTTTTATTTTCTTCAAATTTGTTTAGGGTTAAGCTATTTTATCCCTTTTAATTATGGACTAATCTACTTATGAATTTTATTAGTCTAGGCAATACCGCCTTAAGGCAGAACCTCTATCACAAAGAGGCTATCGCTAAAGTCACCGAAATAATTTTGTGATCGAAAAAAACGGATGGTTGTAGAACTGTATACAAGGCAGTTGAGCGGCACCTAGCGTCTGTTATTTAAACTATAGATACCCGAATGGCAGAGATAAATACAATTAATTTCTTAACATATTAAGCGTGGCTGTTAAAGTAATTCTATTACAATGAAACTTATAGAATACACTATTAAAGAAAAAACTAATAAATTGGAACGCTATATTTAAACTATTTGATTGTTGAATGACTCTCTAATTGTTACATATTTAGGAAAATTTCAGTACTATTTATACATAATTTTAAATTCATAAAATGTTGGCTTATTTTACCTTATTCAAAGAGAACAAGTCGACCCAGGCCGTAATATTAGTTCCACATCAGTGTATTCGAGTGGGCAAACCCATACACCCTTAGTGGACACAGGTAGGCAAGCTAATACAAAAGCTGTTGAAGCTACGTGATTTCTTATCGTTTGATATAAATATTTCCACCCTAAGTTAAAGAGTGGGCAACGCCCACCCTCAGGATACGCGGGTGGGTAAACCAATACAAAAGCTGTTGAGGCCATGTGATTTCCTATCGTCAGATATAAAAAATACCATCCTAAGTTGAAGAATTAAAACTTGGACGCCACCCACCCTCAGGATACGTGGGTGGGCAAAGCAATACAAAAGCTGTTGAGGCCATGTGATTTACTATCGTTTGATATATAATTTAACATCCTATGTTAAAGAGTGGCCACCGCCCACCCTCAGGATACTCGGGTGGGCAAACCAAATGAACCAATACAAAAGCTGTTGAGGCCATGTGATTTCCATTTTTAGGGCGTATTACAATTTTCGTGGCGTACGATATCGTACCATTCGGTGGCTCTACCTTTAAGGGGGCTGGTCGGAGGGGGCGGAAATTAATGGCAATACGTGCGCGTCAAAGAGTTCTATCAAATGAGACCAAGTCTCTGGACCAACTATACAAACTATACAAGTTCGCCAAGAAGGCAATAATTTTATTTCGTGCCACATATAAACGACTTCTGACCACACACGGTTTCGATAAGAAAGTGTCACACTTATTTAATACTTCTGACCATACACGGTTTCGATAAGAAAGTGCCACACTAATTTATTACTTCTGACCACACATGGTTTCGATAAGAAAAATTGCCAAAATCCAGGCGGCGCTAGAACTAAATTCAACTTTCACCTAAGAAGAATCTATTTCCGTTTGATCAATCCATGATAGATCCTTCTTAGGTGAAAGTTGAACATGGATCTATTACCTGCAGCTTTAGCCAGTGCAAGTTTTATCACATAACTATTCTTGTATTTTACCTCTCCGAGGGGACTTTTTACTCTAGGAGGGATTATACAACCACCGTGTCTGTCTGTGGGTCTGTCTGTCAGGCCTGCGAACGCGTTCGCATTTTCGGGTCAAAGGTTAATCACTGCGTAGTGTTGGCAAAACCACGGTGTTACGGTGAGCGTTAACGGATTTATTTGCGGTTGGGTTTGGTTGGTTGGTCTTTTCTCGTCATCGCTCACCGTCGCGACAGTTTTAACTCAGTTTGATATTTCGTTATTGTAATGTGTAGGTTGTGAATGTTGAGTTCATGTTATAACGGTTGTGGATGTTGAGTCTGTTGTGTTTGTATGGGCGTTTTCTCTCCAACTTCTTCTGAATGACTTTGGGTGCTG
The DNA here is from genome assembly GCF_980474605.1 of Leiobunum rupestre. Lineage (NCBI taxonomy): Eukaryota > Metazoa > Arthropoda > Arachnida > Opiliones > Sclerosomatidae > Leiobunum > Leiobunum rupestre. Next base: position 9,875,106 of record NC_143384.1, on the reverse strand, counting down.
AGTGTTATGCAACCTCTCAACGTCCAATGGCAGGGTTTCCACCAATTGCACACGGTATTCGTCTTAGTATCAATTTGCGATTTATTGGCGCCGGCCGGGAATCGAACGCGGGTCTGCCTCGTGCAGGATATGTACTCTAACCACTCAGCCACCAAAGCTTGCCGGAGGTCCTTTACAAAGCTATAAAGTTAGGTACTATAATTTATTCTACATCATTTTAAATATTCATAAATTATATTAATATTATATTTAATTAAATATTAATTTTTCGTTAACGCCCACCGTCGCTACGTTTGTTATAGGTGCGTATTCTCCAACTCCTTCTTATTAACATTTGGGACGGACAGAGCGTTGAGTGTAATGGCAATCACTCAACTTCCAATGGCAGGGTTTCCACCAATTAATTACGGTATTCGTCTTAGCATCAATTTGCGATCGCATCGCGCGGGATTTGAACCCGAGACCTCCTGCTTGACAGGCGGACGTTCTACCATAGAACCACCGACGCTTGTTACACTTCATTGAAAATTAGACCTTCAGCTTTATCGGAAGCGTATTTAATAGAGTACGAAATTTTGGTTTAATTTAAATGGAATTGAAATTGAAATTATTGCATCGAAGAGATTCTAATTTAGCGTTTTCTCTATTGATTAAAAACAAATGCGCCACCCAGGTTTCGAACCCAGGCCATTCGGCTTAGCAGTCGAGCGCTCTATCACAGAACCACCGATAGCTGCTTAGTTTCACTGAAAATAAGACACTCATCGTTAGCATAATAGGTAATAAAGTCTTGAATTTTTTTATGAATGAATTTATGAAGGCGTAATCTGGTTTTTTTACGAATGAAATTATGTTGATTTAATCTTGTTTGTCTAATCTTTGGTATTGTTGGTTTTTTCTGTCTTATATTTGTATCTACTATTTTTTAAGTTTATATCCTTTCCCCCGCAAAATCGTCCAGTCTTAGAGGAACCTTTAAGAGCGTAAGTCATGCCCAAAAGCTTATCCGGTTTCATTATAATAACGTGAAAAATCATATTCGTGAATGGTAAGGTGTTGCGCCTCTTGATATTATATTTTCTATTGCTTGATTTCTAAGTATTTGAACTAATTTATTGCTTGACTGCGTTATAATATTTTTTTATGAGTTTTGTTTCTGAAGTCTGATTGATTGGGTTGTTATTGTGTATTTTTTTATTCGTTATTTTTATTTTTGATACTCTAATATCTTAAACTGGATATAGTATAACGTTACTTCTGCGTATTTCGAATGTGCGTGACTTGGAGGGTATTTTCACGTTTTATTAGGATCAGTTTTTTAAATTTTAAATATCTTTCGTTTTATTTGTATTTTATTTAGTTTTTCCAGTCGTATATTTTTATCGAGTTGTATACATCGTGCGCTTACACTTATGTTGGTCTGGTTTGAAACTGGGTCGTCATTACTTCGTAATTTATTTTAAACGTTTTCTCGACTGATTAAGATGTTTAATTTGAAATAAAATGAGCGTTAAAGATGCGGCAAGTATTTCGTAAGCGAGAAAAATACAAATACCCTCTGTAGATATTTATTTCATTAAAATTTGCTTCGTAATATATTTAACTGATAAACTCGTTCTGTAAATAGGGTTAAATTCAATTGTGCATTGTTTTAGTACGTCTAACTCACTGTTGTAATTACTTAATTTATAATATTCTGAATAAATTATACTCGGTTGTTTTGTCTCAATTATTTTAAATATAAATAAAATTTTATACCGGGCGGGATTGAACTTGGATTACGTTTTTAGTAAATAACTCGGAATTGCGGAGATCTATCTTTAAGGGTCATCTCGAGAAATTAATACCGCTAGGGACAATTCTTCCAAGGAGAGGTATATTTTGGCTTGCCAACTTGTTGGAGATTACGCGGCTAGAAGCTTTCTGGGTTCGAGTCTCGGTGGTGCCAATAATTTAAATTATATTAATAAATTATTTTTGGCAGCTCCATCTACCGTGTCGTTGCTTTCCACGCCAAACAAACTACAAACAACAAACAACACTTAACGACATTCCGTCCATAGCAATAGTTCCACTTCGATATATATATATCTCGATGTGGAACTAAAAAGCTCAAGCTCCTATTATTCCTGTAACGTGTTAAATTGAGAACGGTCTGTTCAAAGTTAACCGGCCAGAATATTCCTGAACTTTTATCTGGGTCCAAGAGCAACCTACAAGAGAAACCAGATTCAAAGCGTTAACAACTACAACTACACTTTTTGTTATAGTAGAAGACGAAAAAAAATATTGGAAAACTGTAGGCACAAGTTGGCACGTTCCTATGTTGAAAAATGTATACCTATTTTAGGGGTCTCTAAAAGTTTAAAAAAATACCCTCTGGGGCCTCCAATTATATGTGACCGAAAATGATTTTGAAATTTTATTTTTTTTTAAAAATTGGTCATCTATAGCCCTCTCAAAAAGAAATTCCATTCAATTCCAATTTCCAAGAGTCCTAAATGGCCCTTACAAAACGTTATCTTTTGAACCACCTATACTCGAAATAAATATTACCGAAGTACACTACCAAAGCCAGCGAACTCTGTGGTTTCTGCCTTTGGTAGTGTACTCTGGTAACATTGATATAGAAGGAGACCTGACTAGGAGTTGACAGCGGTTGCCGCGTTAAATGAGCCCCGGCATCGGCAACACAAAAACTCGTTTCTCCCAATCCCTCCCGCTTTTAACCCTCCCCTCAAATTTTTCTCTGCGGTATCTTGGCCACCGCGTGAGATCCATACTATCGACATTGCGCCCTCTGGAAGCAAGTTAAGATTAAGATTGGTTCTCTTCCCGAGGTGTCTCTATACATTCTACAAAATGGGGCATTAAGTGAGAAACTGGATATCTTTGATACGACTTAAACCGTTGCAACGCTTAAACGAAGGGAAATCCCAGCGGAGCTGAAGTCGAAGCGTAAAGCATCGTACCAGTCACTACTTTGAATAGAGAGCGTCCTGGGGATTACGGGTGTTTCTTTTTAACACTTTGTCACTTTTGCTAAATCTCGTGATTTCAGTGACCACTGACCGTAGAGAAAGGACCTAGACCTTCGGTCAAACTTGTCGGAGTTAACGCGCGTTTCTTTATTTCGTTTTCTGCTCCTGAACAAACAAGTAGCTCCGAAAACAATTAGTTACTCGTGTTTACTATACATACAGTAATATTATTTGACATTATTTTGAATTTTATTCCCATTATTTTGGAAAATACGAGCAATTTTAGTTCCCCGCCTTGTCGTTTTGAAAGCGATTCTAAGCGAACCGACTTGGACTAGTTGCTTCGCGAACCAAAACACAAAGCGATATCTCACGCTGGTTTTGAAAACTAGTTATCTAAAACGAAGCGATTTTAGGGGTAAGTGTGAACCTGGCTTAATAGTAGCTGCTTTGCCAAACAGCCTTTTTTAGGCTAATTAGCTATTTATATCTAAAATAATCAAACAGCCTTTTTCAAGGCTATTTAGCTGTTTTAAGCTAATTCTTTTAAACAGTCTTCTTCAAGGCTAATTAGCTATTCTAGCTAAATTATTCCAACAGCCCTTTTCAAGGCTAATTAGCTATTTTAGCTTAATTATTCAAACAGCCCTTTTTAAAGCTAATTAGCTATTTTAGCTAAATTATTCAAACAGCCTTTTTCAAGGCTAATTAGCTATTCTAACTAAATTATTCCAACAGCCTTTTTCAAGGCTAATTAGCTATTCTAGCTAAATTATTCCAACAACCTTTGTCAAGGCTAATTAGCTATTCTAGCTAAATTATTCAAACAGTCTTTATCAAGGCAAGATATAGCTGTTATTATTATAAAGTCTGTTTGAAGATTACACAGCTTCAACTAAGCTTCATTTTCTTAAACCTTTTTAAGGTTTTTTCGCTATTAGTATATAATAATATAATTTTATCTGGGGCCCAAAAACGACCAAAATGGAAAAGGGAAGATAGTTTCGTTAGTAGTCAGAAAGGTGCAATGGCACGTTTTTGGAAATCGTCGGCGCAAAGCCATAACAATAGTTCTGATGAAAACCTAGGCAAAGAATTGGGAGAGGGTTTAGAATCCTTGGGGACTGATAACAGCGGTAGTAATACTGCTGAAGTTCTTCCAAACGTCAGTAATGATATGGAAATGGAACTAACTCATGAAGGACCAATTGCACAAGTAATTGCAACCCCCAACTCTAACCATGCACAAAATAGATCAAACAACGTGTCCAATTCAAAATAAATGGACTTACACGCGTTGAATAACTTGGATATTAGTCTAGATAAAGATTGACTTCCAGTTCAGCCTAAATTAAATCATTTTCCCCAAAGATTAATTGGAAGTATATATCGAGGTTTCAATTCTTCTTGGTATGACAAATATCAAATGATTGAATATTCAGTTGCAAAGGTTGCAGTGTATTGTTTTTGTGGCCGTCATTTTTAGGCAGTAAAAATACTGGATTTCTAAAGGTATTTTCGGATTGGAACAATATAGGGAAACAATTCGAAGAACACTTCACTTCCAACCAATCTTCTCATTAACTAGCCTACCAAATGTACTTAGACTACATGGAATCCAAATCCCGTGGATCCATAGCTTGCCAGGTTAACGACCACCATAGACTAGACATTAATAGAAATTGAGAGGTCCTATCTACACACGTGGAAGTGATTATTTTATGTGCCCAACAAGATTTAGCACTTCAGGGGAACACTTACACATCCGCCAACAATATTGGGAATAGGGGAAACTTTATTGCAATATTAGATCTTTTAAAAAGAAAATGTTCTGATTTAAAAGCCAAGTGCGATAATATACCGAATAATGCCAAATATATGCACAGCAGCATACCAAACGAAATTATTGGCATTTGTGCAAGTTTAGTGAGAAAAATTATTGTTCTAGTGGTCTACGAATCCGGAGGATTCTACTTTGTAATAGCTGACGAAACTTGAGACAATGTGCGAGTAGAGCAGTTAAGTCTTTGTATTCGATATACTAAAGCAGAAATAGCTGTCGTAGAACGATTTCTAGAGTTCACAGATTTTCACCAGTTTGATTCTGAGAGTATCAGCTTGGCAATTATAAATCTTTTAAAAGAGGGTGGTTTCAAACTGGAGAATTGTGTTGCACAGACTTATGATGGGGCTAGTGCAATGAGTGGACATGTAAAAGGAGTGAGGGTGAAAGTAGAAGAAGCAGTAGGTGGCCATTGTCCGTACGTTCATTGCTACGCCTACCGCTTAAATTTAGTTTTGGTTGACTGTTGCACCAAAATATCGACAGTTAGGGAACTACTTGGTTTGGTTCAAGCCATTATAACTTTCAAAGCAATTCGGTCATTAGAAGTGAATATTTTTAAAACTCCCAAAAAGATCTAGGCTACGATATACTAAAATTGCCACAATGCTGCGACACTCGATGGTGGAGCAAAAAAAGGGGATTCACTATTTTAGAAATAGACTCGATTCCGTAGTTTTAACTTTAGATAATCTGATTGAAAACGGAAAACCCGACGAGGCTGCTGAGTGTCGTGGGTATATATCCCAATTACATAACTTCAACAACTTTATATTAGTCGTTGCATTAGACGAAGTATTAGGTGTAACAAATTCCCTGTCGGAATATTTTCAAAGTTCCAAAGTTATTTTTACGGAAGCCGTCGCCATTGGCCAAGCTACCTTAGAAGATTGTAGAAACTCTGAACGCTTTGATTCTATTTGGGCAGAAGCTACTAAAATCGCGGAATCGGCTTTTATTGCAGTACCTGACTGTAATAGCGAACCATTAGCTTTATGGAAACGTAAAATTATCCCTAACAGGAGATTAAAACATAGTGTGGTAACAAGTACAACGGGAACCAGGGAAACTGAACCAATAACCCTGATAGACCAGATTTCAAATTAATAGACAAATTTATTTCTGAAATGAAAATACGACTATTAGAAAACTCTGGTGTATATAAAGGTATCATGACGTGTGACCCTAACTCTGAGAACTTCCTAAACGAAATCGATATCCTAACATATTGTAAAAAATACGATAGGTTTCATTTCGACCTTGATTCCTTAAAAAGTTAAATTAAAATTGCAAGAAATCTAATTATCCCCAAAATATTTAACAGCGTAAGCGACTGCTTCCACTAGTTAATGCCCATGGAAGATGGCTTCCCTGACCTTGTCTTGTTAAGTGCTACAAGGTTGTTTCATGCATTCCTGTGGCAAACACTATCTCAGAAAGAAGTTTCAGTTCCCTGAAAAGAATAGAAACACGTCTACTAACAACTATGGGAGAATTTAGACTTTCAAATCTGGCTACAGGGGTGTTTTAAAGGTGTTAAAAAGTGAAACACCTAGTTCACACCATTTTAACACCATTTACACTCAATTTGATGAGTCGAACCCAGATTCAACACCTTAACCAAACAATTAAACCCGTTTTACTCTCCATAGTTTATGAAACAATATATCTTCTAACATGTAAACGCACTTTTAATCAGTTAAAATCACACCTTTAAAAGTGTTAATACGCCTTTATTAAGAGTTAAATCACACCTTTATAAGTGTTAATACGCCCTTTTTAAGAGTTAAAATCACACCTTTAAAAGTGTTAATACGCCCTTTTTAAGAGTTAAATCGCACCTTTTAAAGTGTTAATACGCCATTTTGTTAGAGTTAAATCACACCTTTAAAAGTGTTAATACGCCATTTTGTTGGAGTTAAATCACACCTTTAAAAGTTTTTATACGCCCTTTTTAAGAGTTAAATCACACCTTTAAAAGTTTTTATACGCCCTTTTTAAGAGTTAAATCACACCTTTAAAAGTTTTTATACGCCCTTTTTAATAGTTAAATAACACCATTAAATCTACAACACATGGGCCAACGAAATGATTCATAACCCCAAATTTCACCATCGCGCAAAGCGTGTCAACATAAGTGAATTCTATATAACAGAGCTGGTCCGAGACGATCAGTCATTACGCCTTAAATAATATCTTCATCAAGGGTGATCACTTAAGAACAAGTTGGCAAGTTAAAATATACCTCTCCTCGGAAGAATTGTCCCTAGTGGTATTAATTTCTCGAGATAACCCTTAAAGATATCTCCGCAATTTAGAGTTATTTGTTAAAAATGTTATCCCAGTTCTATCCCGCCCGGTATAAAATTTTAATTATAATTGAAGTAATTGAGACGAAACGACCAATTTTAATTTATTCAGAATATCATAAGTTAAGTAGTTACAACAGTGAGTTAGACGTACTATAACAATGCACAATTGAATTAAACCCTTTTTACAGTACAAGTTTGTCAGTTGAATATAATACAAAGCAAATTTTAATGAAAGAAATATCTACAGAGGGTATTATAACTAGTGCTTCTAACCGAGCAGTTTGTTTTATACGCGTAACCGATTATCCGACTTTTTTATCAACCGCAGATTAAACAGGTAGCCGTATATTTCCGATAAACCGTAGATAACAGCTGACTGCTGGGCGCAATCCGATAAGTGTTAAGACCAAATAGATGATATCTATTTTTAATCTATTTCTTTTAACCGAAATAACCGCCGACAGATCGCGATTGATAAGCAAAAAGTATATGTGATACGGAAATAGACGAAATTTTTTATAGATAAAACAAATTAATTTAAAAAAAGGCATTAATCTTATACGCCCCATGCTATTTTTATTGTGTAATTTGTTTATGGGTGGGTTCGCGCGATATATTTATGTCGGTGTAGCTGAAAATAGTCGCGTACTTCAGTACTAGGACAAGCACGACATAGTTTGTTTTGGTGGTATGGCCACTTGTTCGCTTCCCGAGACCATGGTGGTTGATAACACCGACGCCGACAAGGTGCACCGTTACCGTAGCGAGGTCTGGAAACATTTTAAAAAGGTGAATGAAACCCAACTGGATGGCTCAGTTACGATTTTTGCAAAATGTGTCCATTGTTCTGGGTAAGTCTTTAAATATTAATTTAATACGCGTTGCTGTCAAATTGTGCTAATTAACTTAAATGTGCTCTTTTGAATCTCGGTAGTGGTAAATATTGTCAAGATGCAAAAACCAACAAGAGCACGGACTCTCGAAAAAATATAAACGTCTAAGTTCTATTTTATGTCATAGAATATTGAGGGTCAATTGTCCTTCACACACGATTGTTGGACATCAGCCAATATGATTCCTTTCGTTGCTGTAACATGCCACTGGGTGGATAAATTGTGGAATGGGCAGAGCTGCTTGTTACGGTTTATGTACTTTCCCGGGCGCCACACAGGAATTAATATTTGTAACAAATTTCTAAGCCTTCTACGTGAACGACAAGTAAAAAATGTAATTAATACGAAAAAATCTTAAAATATCAAATTACTTTGAAGCTATTAAAACTTTCGTTATTACCTTTAATGTCTTAGCTGTGACAATGGATAACGCAGCGAACAATGAGACATTTACCCAAGAATTAACTGCCCCATCAGTTGAATTAGGTTTTCGCTTTACCCCAGATAATCGAATCTGTTGTTTCGCTCACATTTTAAATATAGTCGTGCAAGACTTATTGAAAAATTTGAAGTCTGATGCCAAACATGACACTGACTTCGATTTAAATTTAACGGAACCAAATGACCCAATTGAAAATAAGGAAATAAGTATTGGCATGGCGGTGACCAAAGTACGGGTAACGCTATACGTCGTCTTTTAAGTCTTTTGTAATTTAATTGTTTATTATTTCTAGTTTAGGAAGATAGTGACCGCAGTTCGTCTGTCACGAACCAAGTCGGATCAATTCTCCGAACTGAACCTGGTCTATGGTCTTTCTGATAATAAACTTATTTTGGGTGTAAGAACACGATGGGGATCTACTTTTGAAATGATAAAGAGGGCTGTGACTCACAGAGCGGTATACATATACATTTGTAATGGTATAATGCCTAAAACTTTGCGTCTGGTGACGCTAACTTTCTTTTCGGTCGATAGAATCAATTTATACCACGGACAAGGATTTCTTCAACTTCCATTTACTTGATGGCGAATGGTTGTTGTTGGAATCGTTGATACTTGTTCTACGGGTAACATAAATTCAATCGTTTAATTATATCTGAATAAAGGGGGTGTAAACTTGGTCATTTTTGGCGCCGCTTAGTGTTTTTGTCCGTTAAAGACGCCTTGGGTTATACTCACTTTCATTTGTAAATTGAATGTTCTTTTCCAGGAATTTGATTTTGCCACAAAACGTATATGCCAAGAGAATTATCCTACGGCTGCTACAATAATTCCAATGTTTAAACTGATCTTGAATAATTTGGAAAAATCCCAAAGAGAATCAAGTGGAGTAATGAAAGACGCGACGTCTAAGGCATTCGAGAAACTAACGACGTATTTTAAACATTCGGATACCTCTGCTTTATGGGTAAGATTTTAAACCTTAATATTCTCAAATTGTCAAACATCAGAAGTAAATTAACCTGTTCATACCTAAACTACCTAACTTAAAACCAAGTAGCGAGAAATGAGGGCTGTTTTCGTCTATATACAGCAATGAACCCTACATTGAAGCTAGAATGGATTAAGGATCACTATGACGCCAAATTTTGCAAAAAGGTGAAAGATACAGTAGTATCAGTGTTTCTCTCTCAGTATGAAGAAGGCCAAATAAGCTGGGTGGACGACGCTCAAAACGGACACAGTTGTCCTGACATTCACGCAGGAGTAGACAATTCGGCCCTCTATCCAAAAATAACCAAACGAAGTACCAAGGCTAAGGCGTCTGAATTATTGATCTATTTGAAGGAAGTAGTTGCACCGCCCCATACAAACATTTTGCAGTGGTGGAAGGTAAATTAATTTCATAGCTGTGAACCAGAATACGTTTTGGCAGTTGACCTTGAATGTTTTTACCATAGTTACACGAAAATGAATTTAAGAAGGTTTCTTGCACGGCTCGTGACTATCTCGGAATTCCTGGGTCATCAGTCGCTTCTGAACGACACTTTTTTCAAGGGACGGACGTGGTAATCCGGAAACTATTTCGGCGATTCTTTGCCTAAAAAACTGGTGGAGTCGTGGAAATAAACTGATTAAACCTGTAAACATTATAACTTGAAATAAACAATACTTGTAGCAAGCAATTACATAAATTTTAATTACTGAAGCTCATTGAAAGTCGTAGAATAGATATCTGGTAGGAGTATCCGTATATTTATCTGGTTTTCAAACGAAAATCAGATCAGATAGAAAATTCGGATAGACAAATCAGTTATCACCTGATCAGATAAAACTTAAGCAGATAAATTTGGTAATCTGCTCAAACTGTTTAAAGAGGTATCCGATATAAGACACTGGTAACAAATTGCCGTATTCGGATAAAAGTTAGAAGCCCTAATTATAACGACCGTTCGCTTTTTGGTTTATAATTTTAACGGAACGGGGCCGATTTTAATTACACTATAGTTTATCGAAATTTTGTTAAAAGAATATTTCCTAAGGCCGCGCGATAAATTTACGATAATAATTTCCCGTCGCCGTTATATCGAAAATTTATTTGATTCGGGATTGCCAGAACTTTAATGTTGTGGGCGAGTGATTAGAAAATAAAATGGCAACCAGAATTATGCAAAATTATAAATGTTTATTTTTATTCATAACAGTCTATGGAACGTTCTAGATTTAACTTTCATCAATAACCCAACAATATATATCACTTCTACGTAATTGTACAGAACTGGTACTCAAGTGTCTAAGATTAGATTTGTTTTAGTTCATCGTGATTGAAAAATAAACCAAAACATACTTACACCTAAGTAAATATCATAAATTATACTGAGTAATTTTAACTAATTTCAAACTACGTTACTATAAACTCTTGTCTTAATTAACAGCTGAGAGCTGTTCGCTACTAATTACTTCCAATCTACTTAATTAGCCTCACAGGTGGAGTTGATAATTTCAAGGGTATAATTAGGTTATTCCAATTAAAAAAATAAAAACAATCAATTTTATCTTACAGCTGACTTGAGTTAGTTCACAATTACTTTAACACTTTCAGTCTTAAACACGCACTGTTTATACACTTAAGTCCATTCACTCACGTTCCAAACACGAAACACAATTTAACTCTTTTCTTGACCGAAGACCGAACATACTAATTAAAACCGCAGAGTTACCTCATAACTTTTAACCGACACCAGTACCCCGTCCTGTAGTAGTTCGTCTGACAGCCAAGAACTAAGAACGACTAAAGCTGGTTTCACACTCGACGGAAAATATGCCGGAAAGACGATAATAAACGCCGAGATGAAAATTGATTCCCATTCGATATACCGCTAACGTTCAACTTTACGCTGCTAATTTTCCGTCGAGTGTGAAACCAGCTTTAAGGCTGGTTTACACTAAGGCAAAACCACCGTGACGGCGGGCGCTAACTTTTGAAATCCTCGTTAGGCCTAATAGAAAATTTTTGCGTTCACGCCCATCGTCACGACGGTTTTGCGCTAGTGAAAACCAACCCTTAATCTTCTTTATTGACGGCAACGGCTTTATATACGTTTATTTGGAGTAAAGATTTGACTAAAGTTCGAAAAATTGAAGAGATTATATTTTTTACCCAGTTTGATTGATAGTTCTCCACACGGTGGCGCTATATTATTACTTTGATATAGTTTCCGCGGGAGTTTTTAATAATTATCATTCAATAAACAATATATACAGATATTGTATTAATCCGTTTAGTTCATAATCATAATTGTTCCTTTACTTGAATATTTTCCCTAAGGAAGTCAATGGCTCGGCGGTGAACTATCCGCATTGTAACAATGCGACCCGAGTTCAATTCCTGATCGCGATCAAATCTTACATTAAAGTACTAAAATATTTAATTAAATATAAGATTAATATCATTTATAAATATTTATTTAAATATAAGGTTAATATAATTTATAAATATTTAATTAAATATAAGATTAATTTAATTTATAAATATTTAAAATGATGTAGAATAAATTATAGTACCTAACGTTATTACTTTGTAAAGGACATTCGCCAAAGCTGTTTTTTAGAAAAACACCGTAAGCTAACAGGCGTTGGTGGGTGAGTGGTTAGAGTACATCTCTTGCACGAGGCAGACCCGGGTTCGATTCCCGGCCAGCGCCAAAAAATCGCAATTTGAATACCGTGTACAACTGGTGGAAACCCTGCCATTGGACGTTGAGAGGTAGCTTTACAATCAGCACTCGGTCCGTCCTAAAGTCATTAAGAAGAAGTTGGAGAGAAAACGCCCATACAAACTCAACAGACTCAACATCCACAACCATCATAACACATCCAACTCCACACCCACAACATTCACAACACGAACTCTACATTAACAACTAACTCCACACCCACAACTTTCACAACACGAACACAACCTACACATAAACATTGCAATATCCAATCAAACTGAATTAAAACTGTAGCGACGGTGAGGGTCGACGAAAAAGACCATCCAAACCCAACCGCATATCCATCCGTTAACGCTTACCGTCACACAGTGGTTTTGCCAACCTTTAAGCTGCTAAAACGGTTGTTCGACGCAGTGATTACCCTTTGCCCCGAAAATGCGAACGCGTTCGCAGGCCTGACAGACAGACCCACAGACAGACAGCAGTGTTGGGCATTAATCAATTAAATTTTCAATCTATTAATTATTTGACTAAAACATTATTGCAATTAAATTAATTGTAACTAAGCGATTATTTGCACATTGCAATTAATTTAATTGTAATTGAAATATTTACAATTAAACCATTAATAATCGAAATTTAACCATTAATTGCCCATTGCAATTAATATAATCGAAATTTAACCATTAATTGCCCATTGCAATTAAATTAATTGAAATTAAACCATTAATCGTCCATTGAAATTAAATTAATTGTAATTAAATTTAATTGGAATTTAATCATTAATTCAACATTGCAATTAAATTCATATCAATTAAAATTAGTTGCAATTAAACAATTAATTCCACATTGCAATTAGTATATTTGGATTAATAACTGTTAATTAACGTTTTGACTGTTTAAAGTATCAATTAAAACTAACAATTAAGTACCCTATTTAAATTTACGGATATCAGATGGAACGATTTATATTTATTTATGCATATGAAATTGCGCTTAGATATATTGCTTCATTAATTAAATTTAGCACTACGCCTTGGTAGGAAACATTACTTTCATAATATCAAAAGTGACATAATTACGAAGTGTGACAATCCCTGTATTTTAATATGCTAATGGTTTAATGAATGCTCGACTCGAGATCGACCACATAAAAGACTATTTATTGTCGCCTTTCTGGATCTATTTTTAGTCTATGGTAGTATATCGTAGGTAGATGGCGAAAGCATCTCCACAGAACGACGAAAAATACAAAAATACACTAGGTTTGACAAGTTCTACTTAGTTCCTCCGTTTATCACTACGAGGCGTTATTTGTTGGTTTTAACATCCTTCCCTCCCCAAGGCATACATTCTCTTCTCCCCTCCCAACTTGTATTTCGCTCGTAACATTCATTAAGAAATAGGTCCGATTGACATACTTTTGGTAATTATGTCAATTTTGATAATATTCATTTTATTATTATTTTCTTTGTATGTCGTTCATATTTCTTTAGTTTGTTGAATGTAACTATAAACTAGCAAAAGCTACCAGTCGCGACTTGTTTGTTTGTTTTGTAGGCGGTTGGCACGGCACGCAGTGCAAGGGGTACTTGCCTTTCGCTCCAGATAAGCCAGATTAATTTTAAGGATACCGCGCACTCCAATTGGACAACTAGAGAAAAATGTCGCTCAATCAAACATCATTCTGTCTTTAATACATCCTAAAAATATCGCGCCTAGCCGCCTTCTTAAACAAATTAAGAAATGTTGGTGATTCATCGCAATTTATTGAACGTTAATTTGGCAAAAATAAAGAGAGCAGTAAAATACATTGTACTTCTTCATAAAGCATATAGTTTACATAATTATGATAGAAGCAAACATTAGAATCCTATACTGACAGGACCTCTGTACTACGTAGTTTTTTTTGCTTCAGTTAAATCATTCTGAGTCATTTTGTCTTTAAATATCATTATAAAATCACCCTAAAAACTGAACCGGATTAACACTGATGGGGGCCCTGTGCCAAGTATAATTTGGGGCCCTTATTTTTCGACTTTTATTATGTCTAAACGCAAAACACCAAAAGAATAGGTTCATTAGCTCTGAAAACGTTGTAGGGTCACGTCACTTGGTTACTTTCCATCGATCTTACAAAGTCCGTAGCGCGCGCATTTTGTTATTAACATGGCTCGCGCAAAATCTAAGAAATTAGGAATTAGTCCACGCAACCTCCGAGGCTCTGAATAAGCCCCAACCTCGGAGGCCACTAAGTTAGCCCCAACCTCGGAGGTCTCCTAATATAGCCTCAACTTCTGGGTCCCTGTACCATTGACTACCATAGCAACCTTGACACATACCTTAATGCGGCCCTGCCTCCGCCCAATTTTTTTTTCCGCAACAAAGTTCCTAAAGTAGCCCAATTTGGCGGGAAATCGCCCATCTGGCAACTCTGTTTCGCTCCCACTTACTACGCTACGCATTTTCCATCGCACTACACATTGGTTCGGACGCCACTCTCCAGTCCGCGCCCTTTACAATAATCTGTTTTAATTGTTAGGCAGCACCGTAACCAGGATTTGATTTCAGGGTGGGCACGCAATGGAAACAAATAAAAAAAAATAACAAATTGTACATACAACCATACGGTCCAGGGTGGGCACGGCCCGACCGCCCCCCCCCCCCCCTGGTTACGGCCCTGTTGTTAGGGTTTAATAAATTGTAAATAATTAATTGTAATTGTGAAAACTCACGATTAAAAATTTATTAATTGTTATATACTGTAGTCGCAATTAAAAACTAACCAATTGTTAATCGTGAGTTTTCACAATCACAATTAATTAATTGTTAATTTTTATAGTCGTGATTAACAATTGATTAAATGTTAATTGTTAATTGTGAGTTTTCACAATTACAATTAATTAATTGTTAATTTTTATAGTCGTGATTAATAATTTATTAAATGTTAATTGTTAATTGTGAAAAGTCACGATTAGTAATTGGTTAGTTTTTAATTGCGACTACAGTATATAACAATTAATAAATTTTTAATCGTGAGTTTTCACAATTACAATTAATTAATTGTTAATTTTTAGTTGCCCCAGCAATTAAAATTTGCCCAACACTGACAGAGAGACAGACACGGTGATTGTATAACCCCTCCTAGGGTACAAAGTCCCCTCGGAGAGGTAAAAATGCGATGAAGGTATTTTTTTGTTTTTAAGCTATCAATAATCAGAGAGTTTTTTATTCATATTTTATCTCTCCGTCATTCTGTTTTTTAGCAGATAAGAATACTTTTTGTCGCGCTAGGTTTTCGGTATAAAACGCCCGGGCATTATTGCTCATGATCGCAGTTAAAATTACGTCATGGGTGTAGCCGGATCGTTGTTGCGTTGCTTTAGATTTACTTAACCGTTTCTTGTAAATTGTCTCTGTCATTTTACCGTGGCGCCCGGTTTGCCGTGCTGTAAATTTCAACACTTTTTGGTTATATAACTAATAAAAGGGTTTTTTTAACACTTCAAAAGTGACATAGTAACTCCATTAAATTTAATATTGAGCTCTTATAGGTGCAATGTACCTTTCAAAAAGGCATTTTAACACCTTTATAGGTGTTATTTACCCCTTCAAAAGTGTGGTTTTACCCCTTTAAAAGTTGTTTTACCCCTTTAAAAGTTGTTTTACGCCTTCAAAAGTGTGATTTTACACCTTCAAAGTGTGATTTTACATTTTTAAGGTGTGTGTGTTACACGGTTATCAAAGGGACGGTAGTCCCTATGCAAGGTCCGGGTATAGAGTACTTGCTATATTATCTCGAGTCAGAATGAAGCCGATTTTACCCCCTCGTATCTCAAAAACTATAGGTCGTATCAAAACAAGTGATGTATCGTTTGAAAGGTTACAGGAACGCGACAAACATATACGACTTGCATCGAACAGGGTTGAGGCGATGTTTCGTAGTAATGGGGCATAGTAAGGCTTAATTTTTCTTCTTCTTCTTCTTCCATCTTCTCCTCGCAGACCACTCTACAGCAAACACTACTGAACCGATTTAAAAGAAATTTGGTATACAGTTTCATATTAAGCTCCCATTGTGTCCTGCCAAAGGAGAAGTTCATATCTGCTATAGGTCTTGAGCTATGGCGACAAATGTACAGTTCAGCGAGTCGGTAACGAAACCATGTAGTAATAAACACATAAGAAGTACTAAACCGGAGCGACCAGTGATTTAAGGTTTGATGGTTGAATCTAGGTGAAAAAGTGGTGCTTTGTTCGAAAAAATTGTCTTAAAGGTTAAAATGCTATGACGGATGTACTTGGAAACTATGTATGGAACATATTTATAGGTGGATTGTAGGCAAGGTTGGTAAAAATACTGTGTATTATAAGGTTAGCGTATAACGCGGAGTCGGGAATAGAGATATCTGCTGAGAAGAAAACGGGGGGAAAACAAGGTGTTTTCCCGGTGTGTGACGTAGCTGGATCCCAGCGAACGATCTACAACGAAAATAAACAGGCGTCGCGTACCTCAGAAACTCCGCGGTGGGAAGACAGCCGAGCGGGAGAGCTGACTGTAAACATTCCTCTTCGGCTGGCAGGCCGCGTCTGCCTTTTTATAAAATTCCTTTGTGGATTAAAATTCAGGTAAGCATTAATCGTTTACCCATAAATTAGATCCATTATATAGTCAGTTGCAGGCTAAGAAAGACAAAATATATAGTACAGTCGACGCAAGGATACCTCAGACCATTTCCGGCCAGTCGACCGCGCGTAATTTAAATTTGACCACTTTACGGTAAATTTCAAATTTCGTGAGTTTCATCGTTTTTTCGCGCCATCTAGGAACCGAAATTGGAATCTATTTTTTAAATTCATGTTGTCATGAGTTTAATTACTGAATGCAGCTAAAGAAGGTTCGATAATTGAAGCTCCAAATATTTTAAATAGCCCCAGAGGTTACTATAAAAAGCATGATAATGGTTTATTGTTAACAAGTAAAGAGAAAATATAATTTTAAACGTCTATAGCTCATTAAGACAACGTTACCCCCAAGAAAGCGTGGTAACTATTTTAAAAGAAACTGCCGATTTAACTGGTAGAAATAAATTTACAAAATTAAATAAGTGTACATTCTATCTTAAATTTAAGTATGATAGGAATGCCTTATCTTTTAAATTTGCTCGCCACCACAATTACGAAATTAAAAATAAAGATTCTAATTTCGGTCTCTAGATGGCGCTAAAAGACGACAAAAAGAGCAAAATTTGAATTTGACCGTAAAATGGCCAAATTCAAATTTCGCGCGGTGGAATGACCGGAAACGATCTGAGGCATCCTTGCGCCGATTGTACTATATATTTTGTCTTTCTTAGCCTGCAACTCACTATAGTATTACATTTTTACTAGTGTTAAATGGTATAGTTATATAATAATAGTATTTTTGACTATTTTAAACCATTAATTTTATAGCCGAGGCTTAGCTTTTAAATTTTTAAAGGCGGTTATTTTGAATTTTGTTAATAAAGGCTTCTCAAGTTGTCATGAACTCAACATAATACAGTAATGCACGGATTAAAATGCTCGTTTCTCGGGTGCAATAATTCCTTAATTGGCACCCGAAAGAAGAATTTGTCATACCATCGATTCCCATCTCAAATAATTATAAGGCAAAAATGGATAACCGCTTGCGGACGTTCCCAAGACAAAATAAATGTGAAATATGCAAGGATTTGCTCAGAACATTTCTATGAAGAAGATTATCCAAGAGATCTGAGAGTAGAATTGATGAACCCAATACAAAGAGGCTCTGAATACCCACTGCCATTCCTTCAAAAAAGAACAAGAAATGAAATATAGTATAAAGAAAGTGATAAAGTATTAGTAGCGTGTTATTTAAAGTTTAAATATGTACAAATTTAAAATTTACTAAAGTAACAGGAATGTATAGATTTCTGCTAATGTTAAAATTTTAAATTTAAGGTGTTATATTATAAAATTGGTAATTAAAGTTCTAGTTGATTGTTAATGTAAATTTTGAATATTTATAATTAATATACTTTAAAATACTTAAAAGTAAGAATCTATAATTTGATTAATTACTGCTATTGTTAACAACTGTATCTAAAGGCATGGCATCACATTACATTATATAGTTACTGAATGTATAAAATATTAAAAGCGTTAATATAAGGTGTCACTTAACTAGTATTAATAATTTAATTGAAAGGTGTTTTATCATTTTACATGCCTGTGTGATAAATATTTCTGTACTTGAGAACTATTTTTGGATTTAGTCTATATTAAAGTGTTTTTATGAAAATATAACTTTGGATTATTTAGATGTAAATAAATAAGAGTTCCTATGGCACGCTGTTCAGGACAAAACTCAATAAAAAAATAGATTTTTTGTAAATATGGGGGTATTTTTTTAAATATGAAGCTGTTTTTAAAATATTAAGTCGTTTTTAAAACACAAAGACGCTTTTAAATGTATAAAGGTGTTTTTTTAAATATAGGGTCTCTGGTTTTGTCCTTTTTCCATTGCTATGCTTAGGAGAAATGATTTAGGGTGTACTCCATTTTTCCTGCATTGTAGGAGAAGGTTTTGGTTTATTTGCCGTCTCCTAATACATAGTTGCAGGAAATAAACATAAAAAACTATCCTTGTAGGCTGTAAGCAGTGGCGTAGTCAGAAATTCGTCAAAGGGGGTCGAGGAGGGGTGACAATTTAGTACAGTCAAACGTAGGCCTAATGGGGGCGGTGACACGGAAATCCCCCTTGTCTACGCCACTGCCTGTGAGGTATGTGTTACTATAGTGCGTTTGTACCTTCCAGGTAGGTAGTACATTTCTTAAACTGGCCTCGAATGTCTTATATTTTGAAAAGGAATTTATATTTCAAAAACGCCTTTTTATTTTAAAAACATCTTTATATTTACAAAAATATATAAATATTTTTGGTTCCTTTATAGTCCTAAATTCTTATAAAAACGATTGAAGTTTTTAAAATGACAGACATAGTTTATACATGGTTTTGAGATTGTAAGCCGCCTCATTATTGTGTCTAGATCGTAGGCGCTTCGAAGAAGGGATCCAACTACGTCACACGCGACTGTGACTAGAGGAGCTCTCGATTTTCTGACGGAGAGACAAACCGAAACGAAGAATAATCACCCCTTGGTCCTAGGGAAATAGATTAAACATTCGAATGCTACTGATTTATAGGTTGTTTCTAAGTGAAAGAGGTGCAGTGAGTTCGAAGTGTCTCGCCAGTGTCAGGGTGGGCAGTGTGCCGCCAGAGGGCGGTAAACGATGCCAATGAGTAATAAACACAGTTCAATACGTGTAAAGTTTAATAACAATCGTACAAGCTTATTTATTAACATTAAAAAATGAATTAAAGAGCATAATGACGTCACATTTTCAAAAAATTAAAGTAAACAATATCTAAACGTACACAATGTTGGCGAAAGAGCTAGGCAGTTCTCAATATTCCAAATAGGTGAAAGTTCACTTTCCAATTTTGTTTATAAATATTATTTCCACTTTGTTACGTTTGAACAAAAAGGCGTAAAATCCACCCAAAAACCATTCGGTTAAAAATTGCAAGGTCCTTTAAACAAAAACGTCACGTCCTATATTACTCTAGGCCATAAAAGTAGTGAAATCAAATAACAGGCAAGATCTGTAATTATATTCCCATAAACGTCATAAACTGGACTTATTTATCGACAAGTGATGTGCTCTGAAGTAATATATGATAGACCTTCGGCGTCCTAAGTGTTTTACTGAGTTAAAATCCTTTGTACAACCATAAAACATTTCAAAGAGAAGGGCTAATATTAGAATCGCATTGTATCAAATATATTATTTAGATCGAAATATATTATCTACTTTGTTTAAATTTACTCTTTTACCTTAAAACCATAATTAAATAAAGCAGACAAGTTGTTGACTGCAGTAATTACGTCACTGCAGTCAACAACTTGTCTGCTTTCAGTAATTGGCCAGTTTCAATAGTCGCACCTATCGATAATGTTCAGAAATGTTCGAGTACCACTAGTACGGACAGTTTCAGTAATTTTATCGAGTGTTTTTATTTTGTCTCGGTTTGCCAAGGTGGTACTTTGAGCGAGACAAGAACTAAACACGTGCCTACGTTTATTTCGCTGCCAAGTTATGTTGACTCTGATTATTGAAACTCGATTACTATGCTTTTAAGGTAAAAGAGTAAATCTAAACAGAGTAGATAATATATTTCGATCTAAACAATATATGCACCTATAAATAAAATAAACAAGCCGGGCCACGTTTTTCAAGACCGAAAGAAAACTTTAAAGTCGGGAGGTTGAAATGGTCCCGTGATTAGGTAATGCTGCCATCTATATCGTTTTTAGGAACTAATTCTTGATATTTATGCTTGTCTTTCGTCCGCTACGTTGTAAATTTTATGATTTGTTCACTCTTTATACATTCTTAAGAAAACGTTTTATCTTATATTGACCTTTTTCTTTAATTAACTTTGTAAATTATTTAACTTATATTGTATCATTAGAATCGTTACAGCTAAACTAAGAAAACTTGTCTCTTCTAATATTAGCCATTCTCTTTGAAATGTTTTATGGTTTTACAAAGGATTTTAACGCAGTAAAACACTTAGGACGCGCTAGGTCTAGCATATTACTTCAGAGCACATCACTTGTCGATAAATAAGTCCAGTTTATAACGTTTATGGGAATATAATTACAGATCTTGCCCGTTATTTGATTTCACTACTTTTATGGCCTAGAGTAATATAGGACGTGACGTTTTTGTTTAAAGGGCCTTGCAATTTTTAACCGAATGGTTTTTGAGTGGATTGGATATATTTTGTATCACAAACAAAGAATGTTTAAAAAGTGTTTAAATAGTGTGGAAAAGGAGTTTTAAATCTCATTTTTTACACCTTTTTTTTAAGAAATATATCGTGAAAGGTGTTAATACTGGTTTGATAGCACCGAACAGTGTCAAATTTCGACTAATGCAAAATTGTACAAAAAGTGTTAAAATGGTTTGTAACAACACCCCAATTTCTTACAGTGTACGTTGTCCATTAATCGGGATTTGTCGAATTGTTTAAAAGAAAACCCTAAATTAGTGGTTGACGAATTTGGTAAAAGCTCTAATCGAAGAGTGTCATTCTTTGATTAAATTGCCAGGGAAGATAATTTTATTTTTCCTAAGAGAACGTTTAAATTTACATATTAGTGTTATAATTTTAAAATTTTAACTATAGTCAAAAAATTCTTTAAAATAGGGCATTTCTAAATTAAAATATATATGGGGGCCTCTAAATCAGACCGGGCCTGTGTGTTAAAAATTCCTGGCGGGGGTACTGTTGGAAAATATGCGGGATATAAACCGAGGTATTGGATCTTGAATCTCAGTGATTCAATAGTTTTGAGATTTTAGAACACGATGTTCATTTTGATTTCCGGTTTTACGTTATTGACTACCGCTACAATTTCGGGATATTGGACTTGATTTTAATTTCCTCGATTAGTCGTCTCAATAAACGCCGCTCTCCTTTCGCTTCTCCCATAACGTAGTTACTGATCTGAAATATTTTCGGTCGGGCGGTAACCAACCAACTAAGCCAACTTTAATCCGACATGCAAAATAGATTTTGCGTTTCACTTTCACCATCCTTTCACAAAAGTGACCAGTCTTTGCACACGTGTTCGTCCTGGTCGAAGTAAATGATAAATTTTATATGATATAAAGGTAAAATGTTATCTTTTTTTAACTTTTATATAACTTTTACCGACTAAAATGTGGTCTTATTTTCGGCACCACTTCAAAACCAAGAGACAAGGACTAAATAAAACCTAGCTCTCCATTCTACGCTCTCTCCTAAGACCATTTTAATACGACCGCCTTAGCGTTAGAGTCATGTCTAAATAACTACAGTATAGATTTTACATTTACTAACTGGTGCCACTAGTCACGGCTGAAAAAACCTTTCTTACCTTTCGCTACGAGGTTACAATAGTCAATATTATTTCAAGTCAACAGAATTTCGAAAGGGGTTTCTCAACCTATACCATATTTTTACTTAAAACATTTCTAATATTTTCGGCACAAGTAAAACTGCACTGAAATATTATTGAGCAGTAATATCAAATAAATAAAATGTTTGATTTTAAATCGGACTTTACCATTACGCAATAGGGAATTATTTTTCATTTTATACATTTACCTCTATTCCCATATTGAAAAAATACAACTTGTCAATAAATATAGAGTACCAGTTACAAATAATTTCTAATACAAGAACTGATTTTCAAATGTTTTATTGAGAAAGTGAAAGGGGTACTCCTTTTATTCACTGTAACAGCTGCCGCCGGTTTGTCTCTAGTTGTACGCAACGTTTTTTACACACAATCCTAAGGATTTGTGTGTATTAGTCTCACGTACAGTGTAGCCGTTGCCGCCGATGCCGCCGTGTCACGCATACCTCTTCAACGGTTATAACTAGAAGAGTCAATGATATCTCGTTCGAATGTACATACATTACCATTGATTGCCTTTCATAAAGTTTTCAAATCGGAGCCCAAGAAATTGGGCAAATGCCCAATTTACTATTTTCGGTGATTTCGCTTTATGTGGTAGATATTTTCTTTAAAATTAAGTCCGATAACGTTAAAAAATATATTATTGGATAGGTTAGGATTCAGTTGAACTACAACTTCGGTTATATCAGTAAATATTTAATTTAAGTTTAGTTTTCGGGGTTATTTACCGGACCCCAATGTTCGTGGTTTTATATTTCCGCCTGAAAGTCGACATAACTTTCCTTAATTTAAGTCCGATTTTCATGAAAGTTATATTTTTGAATAGCTGTGGTTTACATATATCCTAGAAATGCAATTTCGTTGCTTAATTTTAATTCTTAGTAAGGTTTTTTGGACCGCGTATAAGTACCCCCCGTAACCCCCATCAACTCCAACATTGGAAGTACGTGTGGTTATAGAGAATTTACGAGAATTTCACTCTGGCATTTTCCAAGGCCGTTCTAATATGACCAAAAGTAACAAATTAGTCTGACACTTATCGGAGTATTATGCTTACAACGTATGACCCGAAGTAACAAATAATAGTGACACTTATCGGAGTACTATGCTTACAACGTATGACCCGAAGTATCAATTAAGTGTGACACTTATCGGAGGCCATTCTAATATGACCAAAAGTAACACATAAGTGTGACACTTATCGGAGTAATACGCGATGCTTACAACGTATGACCTGAAGTAACAAATAATTGTGACACTTATCGGAGTATTATGCTTACAACGTATGACCCGAAGTAACAATTAAGTGTAACACTTATCGGAGGCCGTTCTAATATGACCAAAAGTAACACATAAGTGTGACACTTATCGGAGTAATACGCGATGCTTACAACGTATGACCTGAAGTAACAAATAAGTGTGATCCGAAGTAAAAAATAAGTGTGATCAGAAGCAAAAGAAATCTTCGATGCTTTCAAATTATGAATAGAAGTAACAATTAAGTAATAGGTGTTAATACAATTATGTGTGGCCGTGGATATATATTGGTTATGCCACCGGCGTTGTAGGTTGCTGTGAATAACTCAAACAAACTTAACACATTAGAAGGATTGTGTGTATTCTGACCGTCGTACGTCTTGTTTCGTCTAAAGCCCGTCGCACACTGGGGCCGTGTTCAATAACAGCAATCGTTTGGACCGTTGAATGCGCATTCGCTACTCTACGACTTTTTTCACTTCCGGGATTGACGTCACGTTTGCAAACGGAGAGTCAACGAAATAAGCGGCTGGAAGAGCGGTTATTTTGTTAATAAACGCAATCGTGACGCCACAGCACGCGGGAAGGCAAGTTGCAGACGACACGACAGACGATATTTTATAAAATTTACAACAATCGTAAAAAAGCGTTCAAAAGACGTGGCGTCATGATTGCAAACGGCGATCAACGGTTAATTAACAATTTCCCCTCCTTTGAGCGTCACTGAACGCGGCCTGGAAAAACATTTCTTCAAGTTGAAGCTGGCGCGGGATATCAATTTTTTTCAAAACACGTTTTTGTCGTCAGCGTGTAAGAACGCTGGCACTGACGTGCTATCATTTTCGGCGAATCGCAGGTCGCTACTATAGAAAACAGGAACCCCATCGGATGCGCGCGCAGTCGTTTGTTTTGATATCCGTCGTGTCTGTCACGCGGGCATAAATATAGTTTCGTATAGCTATTTTGATTTCATTTATCATTATCCTCTTTAAATATTTTAATAATTTTGTGATATTTTAGAATTTTAAAGTAGGTGTGCATTTATTATATTATAAAAATGAAAAAACCCGGGTTATTAAAGGGTTAAAAATATTTTACTAAAATGTTTTAGGCCTTTGTAATGGAAATAAATAAATTTTTCATCCCAATCTAAACTATCACAGTCATTTTCATCGTTCATTGCGTTTTCACGCCCCTCATTATTTTCAAAAATAATTGACATTTTGTCATCTGCCACGATATAAGCCGGCTGATAATAATTAAATTCAACAAAAAGAAAACATATCCACGTGTATCGTGGCGTTATGCAATCTCTCTTTTTGGCGGAAAAATCTAGTGTACCCCTTTCCCGTATGCTTAATAGATAATTGAGTAGGAATGTAGTGACGTCTGAAACCGAAGCTATGAGGAGCGTCAAAATGTTCAGGCAAGATGAAGTCGGTATGAAACGTGCGTTCGTCCGAACAGCAGGTCGCCCGCGTCAGCGCGAGTTTAGGCTATTATAATGTGCGATATATTGTCACCGATACGAGCAACGTTGGCGATGCCAGCAACGGTTGCTAGGACGAGCAACCGTCCAGTGTGCGACGGGCTTAAGAACGCTTGAGGGCCAATCGAATACCCCGAACTTACAAGGAGACGACCCGAGGTGTAACGCACCCTTTTAGTTCAAACTCGGGGTTTGGTAGACCTTCATGTAACTAGAAAAACCCCAAAGGGAATTTATTCAATGGGCAACCGTTTTGCCATGGCAACCAAAAATGTTTTTGACAAAACAAAATGGAAATTTTCCCATTGAAAATAACTTGGGAACCTGACCAATTTTAAGGGTACCCCCTGTAAAAAAAAAAAAAAAATTAAAATGCTTAAAATAAAAAATATAAATAAAAAAATAATGAAAACACTCCAAATTGTTTAAATTTTTCACAGGGGTTACTCAAAAGCAGACCACGGTCAACTTTGATGACGCACTGCTCACACAACAGCGCGGTCATCAAAGTTGGCCGTGATAGGACCATACAGCGACCAATAAAGGCTAATTTTTCGGAGTTTACGTGCCGGAAGTGGTTAAGTGCTTGACTAACAAAACGTCAATCAGAAAGCTATCATAATTTGAATCTGGAGCAACATATTATTTATTTTTACTATTTATTCATTTTAATTTATCGAAACCACTTTTGTTAATTTAACCGATTGTAAACTATTAAAAAACATTTATTTTCATCTTTATACCTGGGGCATAAGTCGTTCGCTGACTTAGCCGCATACATCCTTTGCAATATATTAAGTCAATCGCTATTAATAAATTTGATTTGATTTGATAGTATAAATAGGCAAACATAATATTTATAACTATGAATGTAGTCGCTTGGTCTGTGCTACGATTTACCAAACTGAAAAGGCGGATTAGTAAATGCGTTTGGTTTCTTGGCGTTATTGGTTTTCGAAAATTCGATGCGCACTTTAAAATAATCAGCCCCGATTACATGTCAGATTAACTTTTTTCGTCTTGCTAACAGGCTCTTGCCATTTCTAACTTTCATCGACGTATTATCAACGAATTGGCTACAAAATTCACAAACAATTGGAACAGAACTAGCACCATTTCGTTGAGTCGCGGATTATTATTTTTTTATTTATTTCAAAGAAAATGCTCAACAAGCCTCCATGCAGTGGTGGGCTTCTGTAAGAGCTTCGTACAAATGACAGATATATACTGTATACAATAGTAATAACAAATAGCAGACAATAAAGAACAAATGGAATACAATAATAAACGAAGAGGATGAGACTAAGTGGAGAAATGTCGCGGTATGACGTCTGAAAGTGGAACGACTCGAGATAGAAATAATATCCCGAGGTAAAGAGTTCCAATCATCTATAACATTAGAAGTAAAATGATTCTGACGGGTAGAAGAGAGAACACGGGGTTTGTGAACTTTGAGAGGATGGCCGCGGGTGCGCGAGGAGTTAATGGTAAAGAAATCATTGAGGTTAAGTGTCAAGTTATTAGAGGGAAACGGGCGCGTACACGCGGATTTACAATGTTGGAAATTGCGGTGGTCCGTATACGCTGCCCAAAAAACCTCACTTAGAATTAAAATTAAGGAACGTTTTGCAACTCTAGGTTATATGGAAACCACAGCTATAACTTACATGAAAATCGGACCAAAATTAAGGAACTGTATGTAGATTTTTAGGCGAAAATATAAAACCACGAAAATTGGGGTGCCGTATATTACCCTGAAAACCATATTTAAATTTAATATCGGGTGGTAAAGGTAAATTTTTTACGGTGATACGTGTCATGGAACCACATCAAGTTATTTTTTTTATAAAAATCTCAACAAAACCATATTTATAGTTATTGTCTGACGTTTTAAAGAGCTTGCAATAGTAAAGAAAATATATATAATAGTAAAGAATTTGTGAGACCAATTTAAAGCCAAAACAAAATAACCTACATGTACCTGTTACACGGACCTCAGTCGCTTAAAGATTTTAACAATATGCTCATAGTTTGTCCAACCATTCCGTTTGACACATAATTATTAAGGATAAAGTTAAATGAAATGTTGACTGCACGTAGCCTCTGCAACTCTGACAGATTTTGACAAACCAATTTATTCTATCTAACCGCTTGATATCAGTCGCGATGATTAAAATCGCAGTTTGAAGACCAACTTGCACAGCACGTCGTATCTTTTGTGAAGTGTTTCGCGGAAATAATTTCGAAATCGCCATAAAAAGGAGAGCTTAAAAGGGAGGTCATTTCTGTTTCTAAAGTATTTCACTCGAGAGCGTTGACGTTAACGTTTAGCTGCTAGCTTTGATTGTTTGAAGACCGTAAGAAGAAAATGAACTCTAAAATAATTATCCTTTCGATGTTGTTGATACTGGTTCAAGGTAAATATATTTTAAACCTATAAACTCTTTCAATGAACTATCCTGTTCTAAAAAGCATAAATTTTAATGCTTTTAAATCTGTTATTTTTTTTTGTGCTCGTTATGAGCCATTGTAACGGGTGGGACAATACAGTCCGCTCGTCCATTTAATTAATCAGGTGCGAGATATGTGTTACGGCCACGCCAACGGGAATATACTTGGGGATAGGGAAATCTGTTATTCTTATTAATCTGTAACTTAATGGGTTAAAATTAAAAAAAGCTTTCTTTAATTTTTTTTAAAAAGCATAATAATATCACTTTTTGCTTTAATGAAAATCAACCCTAACTGACATGTGAGTTTATAGTCGAAGTAAACCTCAATTTATCATAACACCATTTTCAGTACTTGGTTTTTTTTACACGAAAAATATGGTATAAAAGAAAACGTTTTTTGTTTTTAAATTACAAAAATAGTAATTAGATTTTCTCAAACATTTAAATTTAAGTTAGAATAGTTTTAATCTAGGTCTCCCGATGTTTAAGGTAACCCAAAAAATGGAAAATCGAATCAAATAAAGTTATCATTTAAAAATCTTTAAAAGCTATTTCAATTTTAAATATTCAAACAGTTTGTCTCCCTACGTTTCTGAAAATTTAAAGTCAAATATTGTTAAAAGTCTGAGACAGATTGAACAGAATATTTAGTTAATCTTACTTATCAGTTATATAGCGTTTCAAAAATCCTCTTCTATAGAATCAGTACTTCCATCTTAAGTCACTTAAGATCATTTTCTGTACGATAGAACTTCTACGCCATAGCTTGTTGGAAATACTTTATCTTAATAACATTATTTATTTAGCTTATCTTATAAATAGAAATTTAAGTGTCTGCCGAGATAATTTAATTAAAAAAAATTATTTAACCATTCCTCCAATTTATCTTTTGACTGTTAGTCTAAATAGTGCCTCAAGTCTCTGCTTCAAAAATCATAAATAGGATGAGAGTTTTGGGGTGTTTTAGGTGACAAATTAGCCCCTGTACGATTTGCATTAGTAAATGCATTTTATAAATAATTTATACTTCACTTTTAGAGATTTCTTTATATAGATTTTTTTAATTTAATGAATTGTTTATTTTGATAGTATATGAAGGTAGCTCTTGTCGTTGTCCAGCGGTGAGGGGAGGATCTTTTGGAACGTGTGCCGAGAGCTGCAGGAGGTCCCCAGATTCTTGTCCTTCCAATCAGAAGTGCTGTTCTAATGGATGCGGTCATTCATGTAGGCCTTGCGCATATCGTGGCTAGAACGTTATGTTATTGTAATAACAATATTAAATAATGAAGCTCTAGAATTTCAGCTATAATAAAATTTTCTTAAAAACGTACTTATTTCAATAATTCTGAGTTGAATAACTATATTTCGTATATATAAAAGTAAGGTCATGTATAAAATATAAATTATTTGTGTATTACAATTTTACAAAAAAATCAGTTACATAAAGAAACTAAAGAAAACCTTTTATTAGTTAAGTAATTATGAGACCGTTTTAAACTGAAACTAAACCATACAACTTACACGAAGATCTATTTGGTCCGAGTTTCGCGTTTTTGTCCGCTCGAAGACCTCTCGGTACGAGCTATTTGTAAGTTTATAATTTTCTTCAAAATTTGTTTAGGGTTTAGCTTTATTATCCCTTTTCATTATGGACTTATCTACTTATTCGCCAATTGTTTCATCCTATACAACCTACATATTGTACCTTTTTCAATGGTCGCAGTCGTTTTTACACCATCACAAACGCAGCCGCCGCCGATGTTCATGCAACTACTCTCGAACTGTGTGTAGAAATATGATAAATGATCAGTCTATCGATAGTCAGGGCCGTCTTAAGGCATGGGCTAAATGGGCTACAGCCCAGTGCCCCCAGCCAGTTTTGGGGCCCCGGAAAGGCCAGCCATACAGCCTCTACTCTAGAGATAAGGGTTTAGTTGGTTAAATATTATTTATGCTCATTTAATGTTATGTATCTTTTAGTTACGTCTAAAGTATTTGACTCTTCGCCACATCGCGTATCATACGGTACCAACAATTTGTAAAACCTAACAGCGAGTCACGTCAGTAAAATCTATTTTCGGTAGGTCTATTTTATGCTTTTGAAATTAAAAGTTTTTGTTTGATTTTTGTGTAGTTGAATTTAGACAACGGACATTCAAAGGTTGACCGTTGGGGATCGCAAAGGTCTTAAGAAATAATTTATCCCAGGGCCCCAAGAGGTCTTAAGACGGCCCTGTCGATAGTGCGTGGCCGACCCTCGATTGTAAAGTATTTATTTCGGTGAGTGGGGTCTACTAGTTGGCCATTGGTCGATTTTAGTTTTATTGGTGGATTTTCAACTTTAAATTTATATTTATTAAGTTAAAGGGAATATAACCTCAGGTATTTGGTGTGGAACACCAACGTTTGCATTTCTGACCGCTCTTGCCTTTGGCTTTAAAAATTTTTGGCGCCACTGTACAGGGAAACTTGAAAAATTGAAGGGGTCTTCCATAAAGATTGCCTTGCAGGTTATATTCCCTTTAAGTTTCTTTTTCTTGTAAATTAGTTTTTAGCTAGCCCTCGTAAATTTCTTATTAAGTTTATAGTTGCATCAATAAATTTTAATTTTAAATGACATTATTTCCCAATTCGCGGAATCCAACAACCCACGTACGTCATATTTGAATTTAGTACAAATTGAAAATTCAAAAACCAGCGCCCTCTGTATCCATAAAAACGTGTAGAGGCTAACGGTAATAGTAAGTGTAGGGAGCTGTTGGCTCGCGTGGCATGAAGGGCTCGCCAAGACCCTCCTACGCATTGTAGCCTGAAAAATAATTCGCTATATATGACTTGGGCCTATGCACTCTTTTACGAGCGTATCGACCACCCCCTATACAATCTCCCATGTGGCGGCCACCACCGCCGTACTACCTCTGCCTCCACTATTGCCTTTTTTTCACCCTCCCCATGTAGTCAAGCTATGGATTCCCCCGTAAAAGAATCTATAGGTGGTGCCTTGGGTATTAGCTTAGCATATTTGATCTTCGACCTTGGAAACCTCTGTGAACTGTGTTCATTCTTTTCTTTAGGGCGTTGGATACTTTCAGCGTGCTTTTAAGGGCGCTGTACAGGGTGTTGGCTATGCTAAATTTTGTTATATTAGCTATTTCTAGATAAGATATTGGCTATGCTATTTTTGGATATATTGAGTATTGCTTTACACGATGTTGGCTATGGTATGATATGATATCTTGGGCATCTTTCTATAGAGCGTTGACTACGCTATGATTTGATACCTTGTTGGGAATTTTCAGAATTAATTTTTAATGGTCCTCATTTTCTTTAATAGGGTTTTTCTAATTATACCAATAAACATTATTTTCATTGATAAAACTGATATTTTACTGTATGAATGACAAGGTGATTGTTGTTAATACATTAGGTTGTTGAAAAAGTGCTGCTTTTTGTAAAAATTAGATTAAGGTTTTTATATTAAGCTTATCAGGGGTAGAAGACTGAAGGTGGGGTGGCAAAGTGGTTAGCACTTTCGCCTCGCAACAAGAGGAGCCAGGTTCGACTATCGCTTGTGGCACTGGGCCGAAACTAAGATGTACTAGTTCAGCGTTAAGTTTCAAAGTTATCTTCCCGCTGGTTAAAGGGATTTTTCTTTAAAAACTTGTAGAGGTTAATGGTAATATTGAGTGTAGTAAGTATTTCTTCGGTTGTTACGGATTATAGTGCCCTGATTATATCGAAGGACAGGGTAATAGTGTTATATTCTACATGGTTGTTATATAGCACTAATTTTTGTGAAATTAACACTTAGGTTGTTTTAATACGCTTATTATGTTGAAGAGGGTGAGTGAAATATGGTTTATTAGTAATGGACAGGGTGATAAATAAAGCGTTATCATGTATTATTCGTTTAAATCAAACTTTTCTTTTGTTTTCAATGATTCGTGCGTTATGCCATTTTAAATGTACAGGGTGGTTAAGAAAACGCAAATTTTCACCAAAATTCCTTTTGAGTGGTAGTACGCTAATTAAGTTAATAAACATGGTGTTCCAAAAGTTTAAGCAAACATTTTAAGGAGTTGTAGGCGGTGAATTGAGAAGTATGCCGGTTTTTATCCCATTTTCCTACGATGAGTTTAAAGAGCGCCAGAGAGCTTCAAAGTGCGGCTTACTATCCCCTGGAAATAGGCTGCAACAAGCACAAAACCAAGCAGCCGGGATTCGAGGGGCTGATCACTCCCCGTAATCGGTGTACAGGCCTGTAGCTTTGACTGCACTAAAATGATTACGCGAGTGAGTACAGATTTAGCACTACCAAAGGCTGTACTCATTTTCATATTTATGTAATCGGTGTACAGATTATCAGAGAGTGGTTAGCCCCTCGCTGGGATTGGTATTGTAAATTCAATGTCAATTGTACCTAATATTTTAATTGGTAATGTTTTATCTGTTAACCAGAGAATACTTTCGTTGTATTTAGTAAATAACATTTTTACACTATAAAACCCAAATATTTTTAAAATACGCTTGCTGAAATGAATGTTGGTACGGCGAAAATTGGAAAATAACGTTTGAGAATGGCGGCATACTCGCCCACCACAATAACAATGACTTTTATCATTCAATTTTAGACGCGTGGAATGAAACACTTTGTGACATTTGTTTTTGTTTGTGATGTCTACGGTGCGTTTTTAAGGCGAAGCACATTTTTGCATAACCTTTTAAAACACCCGGTAAAATGTGATTAAAAATTTATTGAAATTTATATAAAAGATTCAAAATATATTTAACACATCGGAGAATTGTGTGTATTTAAAAGTCAGTGACAACTTGTCTATTAGCAATGGGGCTATAGCCTGTCGTGACATTCCGTTTGACACAAAATTATTCAGGATAAGTTAAACAAAATAGTAACTGCATGTAGCCCCTGCAATTCTGACAGATTTGAAAAACCAATCTATTCTACCTCATCTCGCGATTTCATTCGGGGAAAAACCGCTATAGAAGGAAAACTTGTGAAGAGTATCGTCGTAAGTTAAACGTACTACGTTTACTGATGAATTTCCCTCGAATGATTTCACTCGGAATGAAATCGCGGTTAAAGGAAAACTCGTAAAGCACGTCGGTTTTTTTTGTAAAGTATTTCACGGGAATTGATTTGCAATCGCAATAAAACGGAAAGCTTCAAAAGGAGGTCGCTTCTGTTTCTAAAGTGTTTCACTCGAGAGCGTTGACGTTAACGTTTGCCTGCTAGCTTTAATCGTTTGAAGACAGTAAGAAGAAAATGAACTCTAAAATATTTTTTCTTTCGATGTTGTTGATTCTGGTCCAAGGTAAATATATTTAAACCTCAAACTTCCTTTTAACGGGTTCTTCTACTTTCCGTTGCTACGCAACTCGTTTTGAAATTTTTAATGTTTAGGCTTAGTTTCTCTTT
This sequence comes from Leiobunum rupestre, assembly GCF_980474605.1. Classification (NCBI taxonomy): domain Eukaryota; kingdom Metazoa; phylum Arthropoda; class Arachnida; order Opiliones; family Sclerosomatidae; genus Leiobunum; species Leiobunum rupestre. The sequence goes on along the minus strand of NC_143384.1, from coordinate 9,842,246 downwards.
TCGGTGTTATAGAGTACGAGCGATTGACGCGCAGCGCCTCTAGGGGCTAGCTCACGCGTAACTTGGTTAAACGTTTTTACCCGCCCCCATTGAAATTAATGTAAAGTTGGCGATAATTAAACGTTAATTAACCTACCAAATGATGTAAGAAATATTCCACCGACAATTTGTCCCGTTTATATGAACTTAAATGTAATATACAATCGTCTTGAAAAATCGTTTATCGCTTTATAACATCAAAAATAATATTTTCCCCGCGCCATGTAGATAATCGAACATCTGCTCGTCTAGGTAAAGTTTGCGTTGTCAACCCGTGTATTAGAAAGCAAATGAAAGGCAGTGAATCTTGCTCAGTACTAAGCCTCGGTTTAATCTGCCGCGTATTTTCAAACGGAAAAACCCGAACGCTCCTGGTAATAAGAAACAAATGACGAAATACGTTCTAAGTCCATTTAACGCCAAAAATCCCACGTATTTCGTTAATTGTTTCGTATTACAATTAGCGTTCCCCATCATTTAAAGATAGTACTCAGGTTTTTGAGTTTCAAAATACGCGGTAGATTACCGAGGCTTAAGGCTGGGCATGAGTCACCGCCATAGACATAATAAAGAAATATACACCTTACGCGGAGTTTGATTTGCCAAAAATATACGGGAGCGATAACTAGCAGACAACCGGTATTTGTTCCGTATTCCTGTGGTACCACGTTTAAGCGACGCCTGTCGATTAGGGGAGAAAATAAAAAATAATCACGTGACACGTCACACATGTTCGTGTTTGTAGGTACTCTGACGTGATTCGCGAATATTTTGGCTGTGATAATTTAAAATAAGGTTAATTTTTATTATAATTTTTAAATAAGTTAATTAATTCTTTCAAAACCCAAATAACAAGCAGCAGATGATCTTTTAATTAAAAACAAAAAATTGTAATTTCGAAATGATATTTTGTCAAAGGCTTAAGTAACTCGTGTACTATCCGGTGTATTTTGGTTATGGCTTGTTATGGGAATATTCTGAGATTCTAAATTGTAAACAAAAGTAAAGGGAATTTCGATGAATTGTATGATTCTACTAAAGGTATGTAGCTATTGTCCTTGAAATAAAATTAGCTTTGACAATTTAAGTCTGATGGCTTGACCCTTCATTTCTAGATTTCGCTAATTTGTGGAGTCTGAGCTTGCAATATAAATTAATAACTTTCTTAATGATGATGTTCGATTCCAACTTCAGCATCAAACATGTTCGTGGTGATCTGGTAAGATGTCCATGCCAACAATATTTCGTAATACAGCAAGTTCTAGTTCTTAGACTACATTTCTTTTATAGAGAGAGGAATATCTCTTCATAACAACTAAACAAAATTGGCTAAAAACCAAGGAGATCTTGCTCAAATTATAATAACATAATTTAACCTACACGAAATGATCCTTGGTCAAAATTTAAAGGTGAGAAGTTAGCATCACCGGTTTTTTCTATTCCATTTTCAAGTTTCAACTGGATGTAGTTTCTTTAAATTAAATTCCCTTTACTTTTGTTTAAAATTTAGAATCTCGGAATATTCCCATAACAAGCCATAACCAAAACACACCGGATACCGGCGGATAGTACACGAGTTACTTAAGCCTTTGACAAAATATCATTTCGAAATTACAATTTTTTTGTTTTTAATTAAAAGATCATCTGCTGCTTGTTATTTGGGTTTTGAAAGAATTAATTGACTTATTTAAAAATTATAATAAAAATTAACCTTATTTTAAATTCTCACAGCCAAAATATTCGCGAATCACGTCAGAGTACCTAAAAGATTACAAACACGAACATGAGTGACGTGTCACGTGATGATTTTTTATTTTCTCTCCTAATCGACAGGCGTCGCTTAAACGTGGTACCACAGGAATACGGAACAAATACCGGTTGTCTGCTAGTTATCGCTCCCGTTTTAACCCTCCGTAGAATCTTGGGTCTATTTCTTTATGTCTATGGTCACCGCCTTCAAATTTTCGTCTACTTTAAAGATACATTGTGAACGAACCAATAGGTGAAAAGTTATGAAACTAGCTTTTAAATAAACCTTGAATCTTATTTCAAGTCATATTTATAATTCACTGATGACAAAATTCGCGAAAAGTATTAATATTGTTCCGAATTGCAACGTACTTTCTAATATTTCATTTTGCTTTCTAATACGCGCGTTGACAACGCAAACTTTACCTAAACGAGCAGATGTTCGATTATGTATATGGCGCGTTAAAAATATTATTTTTGAACGTTATAAAGCAATAAAGGATTTTTCAAGACGATTTTATATTACATTTAAGTTCATATAAACGGAAAAAATTGTCAGTGGAATATTTCGTTTACCATTTGGAAGGTTAATTAACGTTTAATTATCACCAACTTTACATTAATTTCAATGGGGGCGGGTAAAAACTTTTAACCAAGTTACGCGTGACCTCACCACGAGAGGTCAGAGTTTCGCGTCTTTTTGTTTGCTCCCAGACCTATCGGTACGATCTATTAGTAAGTTTTTAAATTTAGCTTTCTAAAGGAGGATTGGAAGGGAGGCGAAGTAGGATGGATGAACGCGCCAGCATCCTTGTAAGAAGCTTAGCGCGCGCTCGGCGGGAAAATTTTGGAAAAATGGCGGCAAGATTGCGGCCGTTACGCTACGAGTTGCCAGTTGCCACCATTTTTCCGAAAGTTTCCACCGAGTTCTTACAAGGATTTATTTCATACCTCCTACTTCGCCTCTCTTCCTATCCTCCTTGGCTTTATTATCCTTTTTCTAATGGATCTAATCTACTTTTTCGCTAATTTTATCATATTTTGTTTTGTAAAACATTCTAGTGTAATAGAAACCCGAGGTAGGTGACCTCAGGTTCTCTTCTGCTCACTGTCGTGGCATTTTTGTTTAAGTAAAAACCTGCTCTTAACTGACTTTAAAATCATTGACAATCTTATTAATTCGTAAATCGTTTTGAAATTTGTCTTGTGTTGACTGTTGATCTTTGCCGTAATATATATATTTTTTTTAATGATAAAGAGTTTATCAAAACAATTTATTTGAAATTAGGATAATTTTTAACTCTACTACCTCGATGTTTCAGTAAGAATGACCTCTTATGCTACAAAATGTGACGCGAAAGATAATATAAAATGCGAACGAATTGGGTTTTTTCATGAATTATCTTTAAGTTTCTTAGTAATCCTTCAATTTTAAGTATTCAAACAGTTGGTGTTTCTGATAATTCAAGAAAAATATTATCTCAATAATATCTCTTAAATATTTTATTTAACAAACGTATCGGTGTTTATAGCAGCTCAAAAATATAATGCAATAGACTAAGTACTTCGTCTTTAGATTCCCTCTTACATCAACTGAGATTAGTTTATGTTTTCCGACAGTGCTACAGAAAAACCTGGAACCAATACACTCTTTTTTGAAACGTTTACTGGGCGCCCATATTATCGTACAGACAACCAACGAGCGAGCGCTCTACCGCAGAAATTTCATCCCCCCCAAACGGGTTTTTCCCTCACCCACCGCGTAGACTGTAATGTAATGGCGGTCGATCGAGGAGGCGCGTTTATAAGCGCACGGGTAAAACTTTAAATTTCTTTGTGGGGCCAAATAAGAATACAGAGAGCGCAAATATGAAGGGGTGCAAAGTAATAAGGTTGCCCCATCTTACTTCAAACGCAGCGCACGACTATTCCTATTCGTAGAACCAACCAGTTTAATTATAATTTTTTAAAGGAAGTACAACTTTCGCAGGAAAGTCTAGCTAATGTTAATACCAACTCGTGTGGTGCGTGTTAGTATCGGCTGAAACTAATTCTTCCATGCTAAGAAAGTAAATTTACTTGTTTGCCCATATCAAATTTTAATCCTCAAAACGTCAATTTCTCTTTCACAACTATTTGCTTCAAATATGCGCCTTAACGTGACAATTTTGTGGTGTTTTACAAAGTACGAGGGGCTAACCACTCTCTCATAATCTGTACACCAATTACATAAATATGAAAATGAGTACAGCCTTTGGTAGTGCTAAATCTGTACTCACTCGCGTAATCATTTTAGTGCAGTCAAAGCTACAGGCCTGTACACCGATTACGGGGAGTGATCAGCCCCTCGACAAAGTAGCACTTAAGGTTTTGCAACATTACATACATTTTAGAAATAATTTATACTTTCTCTTTAGAGGTATTTTAATCTTGATTATTTTCCTTTACTTGTCTATTTTGATAGTGAACGACGGTAGTACTTGCGTTTGTCCACCGGTTAGGAAAGGAACCTTAGGATTGTGCGTCGAAGAATGCGGGGGAAATACAGATTCTTGTCCTACCAATCAAAAGTGCTGTTCTAATGGATGTGGTCATTCATGCAGGCCTTGCGCGTAAAGTGGCTAGTACTTTATGTCGTTGTTACATAAATTAATAGTTAATAATAAAGCATAAAATTTATTTCTTTAAAAACGTTTTTACTTTAGAATTTACCGATTCAAATTATTTTTGATATATGTTAAGCAATAGTCTCAAAATTTTGTAACGTGGTCGAGGTGGTCTTAGAAAATAAAATCTTTCGTTGGCTGCTTAAAGAACCTCTTGTTCGGTCATGCCACTAGTGGCGAAAGTATTCTCAAAGATTCCCATTGCTAAATGCTGAAATATCAAAAATATTGAAGGTGATTAGCATTTACCATTTTGTGGCATTATCAAACTATTTATTATGAAACAGGTCTGTTACATATGACACAGAACTTAATTTTAAATCAAAATTTTCCCATTGTTTACATTTCGGTTAAGAAATCCCACCAATGCAGCGATTCGTTATTAATACAAAGAGCTAGGACGTGCAACACACTGTTTACATGGTCATTGTAACGGCTAGTGAGAGCGTCGACGCCAAAAACTTGTGTTAGACTTACTTTCAACAAGCAATCTTGAAGGCGCGACACTCAACTCAAAGCTTCGAAATTTTCAATGCCACTAGATTTCATTACTTTACACAGCAAATAACAAGCCAAATCCATTCTTTTAAACTTCTTTAAAGGTTTAATGTACCATATAAATGAACTGGGATAGAAGTTTTAAAATAAGTGAGCACAAATAATAAAAGTAAAAAGTAGAAACTTTATTAAAATCAAGTAAAACATAATTTCAAATATTTTTTTATATGTATTTAAATTATTTGTGCGTTTACGTAAAAACTGTTTAGTTCGCTTATTAAATGATACAACTTAAGAAGCTTTATACAATTTTAAGAATGGTGCATATTTTCTTCAAGTGTTTAAAAGCGCATATTCCGGTTGCGGGAAGAAATTATGCAGCTTATGTAACTTTGTGTCATGGGACCACCGCACCGATTAGATTTATCAGGGAACACTTAAGCTTGGAAGGAATCTGAATCATTTGTTTATTAAATAATTTGAGCTGGAATAGTTAATTGCGTTAAATATCCTACCATTAGATATATACAACTACGTTTTCTTTACATACAGCGCAAGTAGAAACGCCTCCTAGTCGCTCGTGGTTTTCGATAAACTCCTCGCTTGACCAACGAGAAAAACCACTGAAGCCGCTTTCAAACGTAAGGGCGAAAACATTGTAAAGCGGTTTGAGATAAATCGGCTTCCTCGCGAGAGATCTACGATGTGGTTTTGAAAAATTGCTGGCTATAGCCACGTTCACACGTACCCTCGAAAACGTTTTTCCTCGATTCGATCTCGCTGCCGTTCGTAGCGTTTGGAAATCTGCTTGTTCACACGTTAGATTTGAGGCGACGTTTGAAGAAAATTGGGCATGCTTAGTATAGCCATATAATTAGGAGTTCATCTGCTCACGCATTTCAGTGACGTTTCAAACCATCCTAATAAAAAACTAATGCACCCAGAAGAAATTTGTTGTATTTTTTAAACAAATAGACATAAAGTCGCGAGACATTTTCTACTAAAAAAGGCATAAAAATTTTATTAGGTGCAAAAAAATTCAAGATTGACGATTTTTGAAAAAAAAGACTCATGGTTCACAAAAACCGACTCGATGACGTCACGAATCGATGCCAAAATGGTCAACGAAGCGGTCCAGCCGTAGCGATCTGAAACGTTGGGACCCGCATCGCTCGCGGCATCGGTAACTGTTCACACGACGGGTTACAAACGTTGCGGGAGCAAAGAGTATGGAGGAAATAGAGATAAAACAACCGCGAGAAGTCAGCAACGAAACGTTCACCACCGAGGGGGTTGACAGTGTGTCAGAATTTATAGCCCGGTGTACCTAGTAACAGAGACCATACCACCGGAGGCCTATCATCATAGTGCCCTACGCCAGCGTCCACCTAGCCCGGACAGGTGACAAATCCAGCATGGGTAGCAGAACCCTACTACTGATGGTCGCACCTTCGACGCAAGCCACTCAACCCAGCAGAAGGTGCAGCAATGGGTGGACCAATCCCCACTTCGCACACAGCAGTGGGATTTGGAATGGGTGCTATAGCAACTCCAGCCGACACCCTACCTATGAAGGTAAGGAGCCAAACCCTTTGGAGAGAGCGTCTAAAGGGGAACGACGAGCACACAGCAGCCCAAGTAACCCGGCACAGCTGGCACCGGATATCCCGGTGGGCCCCAAAAGGCCGGGAAACAGGACCGCCGTGGCCGCATATGGAGGCCCGCCGCCCCACAGCAGGCTACCCAATCCGCCGAGGCGGCCAGTTTGCCTGGACCCTCTCCGTTAGCCGGAACCGAAGTTAAGTATCCAGCCCAAACCTGACCCAAGTCGGAGGTGGAGATAGGACCATTTGATCAGAGCTAACATCTCCCAGCGCGCCACCGCCCTTATGGGTTACAAGAGCCGGACCCTGACTCCCCGGTAAAGCCACCAGTTATTGCACACTCCGACCCCTTGAGGGCCCGAGGGGGTTGACATAAGGTTATGTATTTGTACCCCGCCGTTCCGCTGGGCACTACGGCGGCACACAAGACAAAGAGTCATGCCGGACAAAAATACACATTGCGAAACAAACGTTCGGCCAGTGAGACAGCCAAAAAGACAGGCAGGCTCACATATGGCAAACAAACGCCCTCATCATGGTCCAACAAAAGGCGACACCATGGGCTGCCCTAATTCCCACCCTCGCACAGCTGCGGACTAGAGTGACTTCCTCTTCCACCACCAAACAACCCTCCCCAGTAGTATATTGAATGCCGAGTATGGAACACCCCCGGGGTCCAGTGACCCAGCGCCCCGAGCACGTGACACCCGAAGGACTCCAGTGAGCCAGCAAACCGGGTGTGGAGCCCCTCAAGAGCTCCAGTGACCCCATCAAACCACTGGATAGGATCAGTGTACCTGTGCAAATCAGCCGCAGGTTATTAGCCATACGTTGCCCGGCTCTCGCCACGAGGAGGCTTTGCAATCAAGATTTAAGAGGGGGTTGACATGAAGTTATGTATTTGTACCCCGCCGTTCCGCTAGGCACTACGGCGGCCCACAACACTCAACCAGGTCTGGACAAAAATGCGCTTTGCGAAACAACGTTCGGCCAGTGAGACAGCTATAAAAACCGGCTCACATATGGCAAACAAACGCCCTCATCACGGCCCAACAAAAGGCGACACCATGGGCCTGCCCGAGAACCCATCCTCGCACAGCTGAGGGCTAGAGAGACTTTCTCATTCACTGCAATTACCATCCCCGATAAGGTTATCAAATGACAGGTATGGAGCGAACCATCGCGCGAACCCAAAGTCCGAGCCCAGCAACCACGAACACACCCGTCCCCCCTCCGGCAGGCGGCGAAGGGGGCGATGCGAACTGGGGTTGACAATGGGGAAGAACAAAATAGCTACCGCAGCGCCATTTCTGGATTCTTCGTAATCGAAACGGCACAAATTTAATTGCAAACAATAGCGCCAAAGATTGATAGCGCGTGGTGTTTTCTTGGAGTACCCTTTTTATTGGAAAATTAATTTAGTTCATAAATATGCCAAAGTTAAATCTACCAAAAGTTTCAAAACGAAAAGCAGGAAAAGTAAAAGTAAGTAATAAACATTTTTAAATAATTAATGAAAATTGTAATTTCAACCCATTTCAATTACAATCAACCGGTTCAGAAAATGTAATAATTATTTTGGAATAATTTCCTTTCTTCCCGAAATAGCGCTGCGGTAGCTATTTTGAAGCTCGGTTTACAGATGTTTTTCTGCATTGTCAACCCCCTCGGTGGTGAACGTTTCGTTGCGGACCTCCCCCGGTTGTTCTATCTCTATTTCCTCTATACTCTTTGGCGGGGCCATGAAATCGAATTTTCGGAGGGGGCGGCATGAGTAATTTTTTTCTGCCACTAGATGGTACTTATTGGAGTATTAACTAAAGCGCGCGATTTAAATATTATATTTTTCTTTTCTTTTCCTGTAAGTTTTTGAACCAGCTATTTGAAACCCATTTTGGAATAATATTTTCGTCTATCATATTGTTAGTGTTGTTCTACTTAAATAATAAAACAAAATATTTTTATATTGAACATATTTTAATAAAACCATTTAATTTTTTAAGAATTTAGTATTTGTTTATAAAGTTTTAGCATATGTAGCTTTTTCGCTATTATTGAATTTATTCTTTGTTTTATCCCCATCACACTGGCTGGTATATTTTTAATACCATTTTCAATCGTAGCTTCTTTTGCGAGATGGTCTCCACAAAGATGCATTAGATTTCCAATGCTCTCCTTCTGGTGAAGTTGAAAATCAGTGTTGTCATTGACAGTTTCTTCAACACCTACATTTCCAAATCTGGAGGGTTTTAATAAACCAATTTTTAAGGTTTTTTCTATCGCTGTCATACAGGCTCGAGCGTCCGTCATCTCATTGTAGCCACCACTCTGCCTTCAATGACTAAAAAACATTTCTATAGAATCACTAGAAGTTTTACTAGTTAGATATAAATATTACATTATGAAACGAATTATTATTATTACTTACATTTTTGTTGTCGTTACTTAAAACAATTAGACAGCTGACACAGCCGCCTACCTAGCAGACGCTCACGGTGGAAGAAAAATTGTAAAAAACCCAAAAGCAATGACGTCATCAAAAATTTCCTACTTCAATAAGCACCATCTAGCGGCGGTTGGGGTCTGGCTGCCGGGCCAGGAAATATTTTTTAAACCGCCGAGATTTCCTGGCCTTCTCTAATCTAATACAGCCGGCTATGGGCGGGAGCACTCGCAACGTTGCAGAGGGTATGTGTGAACCATTGAGTTGGGAATAATAATCTAGAGGTCCAATCAAAACGTCGGATTTCAGTATTTCGCGAAACAAGTTTTTAAAAATAAGAATACTGCCGTCTGCTCACAAATGACGAGAAATCTTTATCATTCTACCCGTTAATTAATGCAACTGTGCAATTTTGCATTGTTGATGGACAGTTTTCTGAAAAGGAAAATTATATTTAACGCCATAATAAAAAAGATAAAAATCATGAAGCATACCATTTCCTTTTAACTTTTCAATTGAATCCAAAATCGTCAATAAATAAGGCGGAAGTTGCTTCTTGATGTCTTGGGAATCAAGCCAAATTGATAAGTCACGGTCTTCTCTGGTAACCAGTTTTTTTCCGAACCCGTTAGCTGATGTAGAAACTTCCACTAGTTGTCCTCTACTTGCATTAGAATATGTGGATGCCTTTAATATTCCAATTTTCAATGCATGCTCCAAGCCTAAAGTACAAGATCGTGCATCCATCACATCATTGAACCACCCTAAATTTCTTAGCTGACTATATCCTTCTTCCACTGCGTCACTTGACAATTTTCTTGTCAGCACATACTTAAAACCATACTTCAATAAATATTGCACCAGGCCAATTGTAGAATGTGTGGTGAGTTTCATGGCTTCATACGTCTCTTCAGTTAACTTCTCATGTTTTAATGTTGCATTATTCTGAATCATATCGATCATAGGCAGAAATTCCTCTACTAGCCATTGCAATCTGCTATCATCAACTTTTTCAAAAGGAATTTTGTTTTCGTTTCGACTATAGTAACCGTGTGTCCTATTACAGATGTCATGGATTTCAAACCACTTCCGGACAGCCTCCATGGAGAAAATAGTAGCTTTTATATCTTCTTTTTCTTCATTATTTACCATATTAAGCTCCAGCAGTGTTTTTAAAGCTGCAGTTGCAGGCTGGGAAAAAACTTGCACTGCCCTAAGCACATTCATTTTCTCAAAACTGTTAGGGAAAAATACTTTTCTGGCGAGACATCTTTCTGGTTTCACGATGTTTCCTTTCTGCATTATACTCCGCGGCAGCGGAGTATATTTAGAGCTTATCTTTTTTCCCCATTTCCACCTCTGCTGCGCGTATATTGGAAATTTACTGGTTTGGTAGTGGAAGACGTCAACTCAGCTTGAGATACTTTTAGGCCTTTTTTGGGTCGCGCTCTAACCTCAACCACTTGTCGTTTTTTAATTCTGTAAACGGATTTAAAATCAGCGTGTTTCACTTCATAGGCCCGTCTTTTCACGATTTATAATTTAATCAATAACGCCGAGAAAATATAAGTTTCTGAAGCCAGGAAATTACGGTTTCGAAGCATCCATTTTCCCTCTTAAGTTTCAGATTGGCGCGCATGCGCAACGGGAAACTGACTAACATGAAAACCGAGGCATGGAGGAAGCACGTGACTGATACTGCGTTCAGTCAATAGGAGCGGACATCTCCATAGAAGAGGAGGAGTTCAAAAATCAAGTGGCTCTGCCGAACGGCGGAGACACGAACTGAGTCTCAATTGTTTTTTTCTCCCTAATGCTTTTCCTACGGGAATTTGTTTTCCTAACTGTGTTGCAATTCGGAGACTTTTTAATAATTTTAGTGTTTGTACTCAACTTTGAATTTTTCATATGATTTTTAGTAAGTTTCCAGGTTTTATTTAAGACTACTTTCATAATTTTCCCTTAATTATTTCGCTCGTAATCTACTTTTAAAATCGACGAAAATTTTAAGGCGAGGAAATGAATTCCCCGCCTTTGGGACCTATATTTGTGCTAGGCCTCGGTTTTAATGTTTGGAATTTAAAAATCATTGCGCAATACCGAGGCCTAGCACAAATACAGGTCCCAAAGGCGGGGAATTCATTTCCTCGCCTTAAAATTTTCGTCGACTTTAAAAGTAGATTACGAGCGAAATATTGAAGGGAAAATTATGGAAGTAGTCTTAAATAAAACCTGGAAACTTACTAAAAATCATATGAAAAATTCCAAGTTGAGTACAAACACTAAAATTATTAAAAAGTCTCAGAATTGCAACAGAGTTAGGATAACAAATTCCCGTAGGAAAATCATTGGAGAGAAAAACCAATTTTCCCGAAAATTCGTCCGCTTAGACTCAGTTCGTGTATAGACAATGCACGGCCAACTTTGATCACGCGCTGTTCGCGGCCGTGGTCAATGTAAAAGCACCGTGACATCGAATATGGGGGTACGTATTATGTTTGGTTGAACTAATCTATCAGCTGTTAAGTTTAACATTAATAATTTTCGAGGTTTAAAATTTGCAATGCCCAGAAAACAAAAGAAAAAGGCAAGACGACGGGCTGAGTATTTGCGCAGCAATGGTAATAATTTTTATGTGGTTGAACTAATATAACAATATTTTTTTAGTTTTTAATTATTTTTCTATGCAGGCCTTAGTTCTGCTGGTGCCAAAGTAAAAGAAGAGGAGGCAGTTTCAGGGTCTGAAATAATACAAGTAGAGCCAGAAAAAATATTGCAAGAGAAGTCTGTGTCAGAAAATTATGAAGATTTTGGTCATAAGGAAACAGGTGTGTAGGTAAATTAATCAGTAATTAATTTCCATTCATTTTTAACTTGGTATGCAGAGTTTATTTCTGTGGCAAAAAAACCATTCGTTAAAAGCAAAGCTGAATATGCAAAGAGAACTAAGGGGACACAGGAGGAAATGCTGGTTTCTAGGTTGTTATCTGGGATACCAGAATATGAGACTGAAAATTCAAAACAATTGAATTCCAGATTTGTAGAAACTAAATTAAGAGCAGAATTACTAGCTACCGAGGTATTTCGTATGAATGCTCTTTGCTATGCTAGGTTACATACACAAGCTAAATTGTATGCCAGTGAATGTAAAACTATATTAGAGCTATATTCTGGTGTCCAGATTAATTCTGCGAATTTGACCTTGGGTTTTGGTGGTGCGAGAATACATGCTACAACTCAAGAACCATATTTCTGGGAAACTTCTTACCATTTTTACAACAAGCCTACTGAACCATTGGCAATAGATGATCTTGGGAAGATTTTGAACATTGTAAAATTGATAGAGTTAAAAGCAAAGGAGTGTCAAGGGGAAGAAAAACATTCTGGAGAAAACCCTGAACCTGTCGCAATAGATTGCCATGAAAAAATTTCAAGCTTCGATGAAGGGAAAGAAAGTGTTCCTCCTGGAAAAAATAAAAGCAAGGTTTTCTATTGGGAGTGCACACAGTTGTGTAACATTCGTACTAACACAGTTAACAGGATTGAGGAACATTTGAAGATATTTGCTGGATGTGAAGATAAAAATCTCATACAATTATGTTTAGAAATTGACAGCTGCGGTTTAAGATTTGGGGATTTACCAAAACGAGGCCATGGTCTTTATTGCATTGAAAATTCTAATTGCACAAGTATCTTACGTTCCCTTAGGGAACTTGCTCCACACTACAGCGGTTTGAGTTCTCATTTAATTTCAGTTTATGCTTTATAAAAACTTGTGGATAAGTATAAAACAATTCAACTTGCTATCGTAACTAAAAAATTAGAAGATTTAGAAGAGACTTTACGTATATTAGAAGAAACTGCTAAAGGCGCCAGTGATTATATTTTAACAATAGATGACCCTATTGTAATTCAAAGACCTTTGATGGATGAAACTCACATAAGAGCGAAATTTAAAAAAGAGTTGGTTAAATGTTGTAGAGACATAACTGAGTTTCATAAATATCCTTGCACAGTTTGTGAACGTCTTTTTCAGAAAAACAAAGTCACGTTACTTCAAACTACTTTTGATAAATATCCACTGAAATTTATTGGAAATTTTGAATTTTCTACTTTGAAGCAAGCTTGGTTAAAGCGTCATCCTGACTTAGATGACTTTTATGGAGCAAGTTATGTTTGTGATTATTGTAAAAAGAAAATATTAGCTAGTACGATTCCTACAAGGTGCTTTCTAAATGGTCTGTAGATCCTGTTCCAAATGAGATCACAAAATTAAATATTTTTGAGAAGATGCTTATACAAAAGGCTAAGGCGTTTCAAACAGTTGTAAAATTAAGAACAAAGCGTAAAACTTTAAATCTCTCGGGGTTGACCAAAGCTATTAAGGGTACTATACTATACGTACCACTGCCATTACAAAGCAATACTGACATGATTCCACGTAATCTTCCACCTAACCATGACTTGTTAATTTTAGTCAATGGTGTAGCCACGAAAAAGAAAGATGTTTGGCAAAGTTTGGTTAACTTAGGAAATGCCCACGCTGCTTTGATAAAAATGAAAGAAATCAACCCTTTATATGAGGATATAAATGTAGAAGATTGTACCATGGACTATATATGTGGGGATAGTAACGGAGAAGATCACCTTCAGATATTATCCCAAAATGATGCTATCTTGGAAAGGTTAACTAGATCCCAAGAAAAAGAGTTATTCCTCCATACATCCAGTCAATGGTAAAAACATTAAACAAATTTTAGAAACTTTTCAAATGAAACGCGTCCAGGGTGAGGCCATGTCAAATTACGGCAAAAATTTGGATTTACTTTGCTTTCCTGACCTTTTCCCTACTGGTAACTTTGGGAAACATTCTGATAAACCATATGGCCCAATTTCTGATTCTGAGTATGCAGTTTCGAGAATGCTGAACAAGGATAGACGGTTTTCTTTAAATGAACAATATTTATTTCATTGCTTTTATGAGGGTGAAATCAAATCAATTACAAATAGCATAAACTACATGATGAGAATGGCCTCTAAAAAAACTATTTCGGTATACGACTTGGTAGAAGGATTTGACAAAAATTTGGAGGCCAGTTTAACTGCATTTATGCAAAACATGCGTGGTACGCAAGAATACTGGTTCAAAAGACACGGAGAACTTAAGACTATGCTACAAGAATATGGATCGCCAACGTGGTTTGTTACACTTAGTTGTGCATAATTTGATTGGTATGAGTTACATGATCACATTCGTAATTTCCATAAAAACCCGCAAGCCTTGAGTGGCTCGGAACTGTGTAGTTCAGATCCAGTTTCGGTTGTATTACATTACCATAATCGGTTTCGCTCTATATTCTGGAATTTGATTATGTCGAAAGAGAATCCAGTTCTTGGTAAAGTAGAGCACTACTTTTATCGTGTTGAATACCAACTAGGGGGGCACCACATTACCACATGGTTTTGTGGGTAAAAGATGCTCCCAAAATTGGCATTTCTTCCACAGAAGACGTTCTGGAATTTCTTTTTAATATATAACATGTTCCTTACCAGATAAAATTATAAGCCCAACTTTATATGAGTATGTTTTTCGCTATCAAATGCATAGTTGCAATCCTACCTGTCTAAGTAAAAAAAAGGAAACCAAAGTAAAGCAATTTGTCGTTTCAAGTTCCCAAGGAAAGTGACCCATAAAGCCAAACTGAATTGTGTTCATTCTACTATAAAGCAGCATTTTTCATCAAAATCAAAACAACGCCTTTACGAACTCCCAAGAAATGTTCAAGAAATGTATGTTAATGACTACAATCCCGTGTTGCTTTTGGCACTGAAAGCAAACATGGACATTCAGTTTATTTGTGATGATGAAATGGCCGTGGCTCGATATGTTACATCATATATCACAAAAAAGGAAAAATCAGATCTCCAAGGATTATGGGAAGACCTGGAGAATTTGGATACCAGAAAGAAGCTTTACGCATTAGGATTAAAAAGACTTAATCATAGTGAATGTGGTTCAAATGAAGTAGTGGATAGGATTTTGGGACATCATTTATATGGAAAGTCAGACTCCATTTTGTATATCAACACTTCAACTAAAGACACACGGAAACGAATGTTAAAATCATTTAAAGATCTCAAAATATTGAAAGAATCTGATCCAAACAGCCAGGATATATACCTAACTAATATGGTTGACGATATTTATCCAAACAGACCGGATGAACTTGAAAACACCCCTTTATATGATTTTGCTCGTTTATATTTTCGAGGTGTTAATATACCTGGCCAAGAAACGCCAAAGAACTGTTTGAAATTGAAAAATGGATTCGGCTTCCTACGGAAACGTACCAAACCTTTTTTGATTCAACATAACACTTACGATCCAGAAAAATCTGACAGTGCAAGAGAAAATTATTATCGGACACTATTAATGCTTTTTCTTCCTTGGCGTACTGAAAATGAAATCTTGGGCATTTAACAGTCATATAAAGAATCATTTACGATTAATCAGACACGCCTGAGCTCAATGATGAAACACCATGAAAAGTTGCATGCTCTTAAAAAGGCGCAAGCTGAACTTGACAAAACAATTCTCGATAGCCAAAATATCTTTAACAATAAACAGTCTGATAACACTGATGATGTTCTAAATGCTTTTCGAGCAGATGTAATGGTAGCTGAAATAGTCTCAAGAGAAGAAAACCGGATAACTTTTTCGAGACAACAGCTGAACGAAGATATAGCTTCATTACAGACCAAAAACAAATATTTGAAAAGGTTAAGGAACATTTCAACATCGCCGAAAGCGAAAAAGACAATTTGATTATGTTTATTAGTGGTTCAGGAGGTTACGGGAAACGTTATTTAATCAAAACTATAGAAAAATATGTTCAGTTTAAATACAACTCTACCAAGACCGTTGCGCTGGCAGCTCCAACAGAGTTGGCGGCCTTAAATATTGGTGGCGTTACTCTTCACAAGTTGCTAATGCTTCCAGTAGAACATGGTACAACTGCTAAATATACTAAATTGGGACAAGAAACCCTTTCTACTCTTAGGAACTCACTGGCAGATTTAAAACTCCTTGTAATAGATGAAATATCAATGGTGTCATCACTTCTCTTGGTTTATATTCATTTGCGTCTCTCGGAAATAAATGACACTGATGCCCCTTTTGGTGGTGTTTCACTTTTGATGTTTGGAGATCTTTTGCAGTTAAGTCCTGTTAAAGGTGACCCAGTATTTACAAAGCTTAGCCACTTAGAGGCTCGTCAGAAAATTGGTTCGATTGGTGAAGTTAATATCTGGGAGTATAGAGTTTTGTATGACGAGTTAACTCTCAATAAGAGACAGAAAGATGACCGAACTTTTAGTGAATTACTTGGGAGAGTACGTACAGGGGATATCACACAATCGGATATCGATCTTTTGAAGTCTAGATTGATTGTTAATTCAAATAATTTTCCAGCTGTTGCTACTTTTTATGATAAACTAATGAAAGAAGGTGAAAATCCAGTTTGTCTAATGCCTACAAACAAACTATGCGAAGGGAAGAACAATATTATGCTACAGAAATGTGGGAATCCCATAGTTGAAATTCAAGCAATAGATACAGTTTCGGGTTTCAATGCAACCACAAAATCAGTAAATGATAAATTAAAGAAATTGGAAGACAAATCATCAGAAACAGCTGGCCTTGAATTTAAACTGACTGTTTGCCTAGAAGCACGAGTTATGTGAAGAAGAAATATTTCTTTGGAAAGGGGTTGATTAATGGTAGCCTAGGGACGATTAAGGCAATTAAAAGAAATGTTAATGGTTCTGTCCATGAAATTGACGTATTATTCGATAAGGAAACTGAAACCAAAAGAATTTCCAGAGTTTCTGTCAAATTTGAGATATTAAAAAATGTCTACATTCACAGGTCACAATTCCCACTCACCCTCGCATATGGAATAACTATTCATAAAAGCCAGGGCATGACTTTACGAAGTGCAATATTGCATATTGGCAAGGAAATATTTCAATGTGGGCAAGCATATGTTGCCTTATTCAGGGTGAGCAGTTTGACAGGCCTTCACCTTCTGGAGTTTGACCCAGGAAGTATTTGGCCTGATAATCGTGCAATATCTGAATATAATCGCTTACGACATATTTTTAGGCCAGATTTGACACAAATTCGGCTTCATAAAAAGAAAAACACTGTTTCTACTTAAATAAACATACCAACGAAGAACTCTAAAAATAAATTCGTTGCAAATTTAGAAATTAACACAAATAAAGGTTTTTCAAATACTGGAAATACTTGCTTTGCTGCTTCAGCTTTACAGTTGCTTTTCTCTATGCCAGAGATTGTTCACGTTATTGAGTCTAGGATAATTCCTCCTGGTCGAACTACCCTTGCTCTTCAATTCTTATTAAAGCAGTTAAACACACCCAGTGTCAAAACTTTGGATACCACACGGGTGAGATTAAGTCTTCCGTCTAGATTTCATGGAGAAAACCAACAAGATCCTGTGGAATTCATCTTAAATTTGCTTGAAAAACTGGAGTTAGAAAATATCCCTCTTGAAAACCATCTTTGGCACACTGTACAACGTCAAGAACGATGTCCAAATTGCCCTACTCATCGAGTAATAAACCTAGCCCCTGTCTCTGGAAAAATATTTTCAATTAACCTACCACCTGGATTACAAAATAGGAATATATCTGTTGAATTTCGGGACTTATTGGAAGATTGGGAGCCATTAGCTGATTTTTCCTGTGCCAATTGTGGATTTGCCAATAAAGAGTGTAGAACTGTAGTACATTCATCCAGTAAATACTTATTAATGACTTTTAATAGATTTTCATACCAAACAATGCAAATTACTCCAACTGAAACCCAAACTATACCATTCAAAATCACCTGTCCAATTAAAAAAAATTGTCCTTTTGAAAGATTACAGTCTTCAGAATGTACTGTTTGGTTCATTCCGCCATCTAATGTAAAGCGAGATGAAATTAAAAATGGCATTTATCAATGTGGTAAATGCCGATATCTCCAAAGGTAATGTATAAAACCATTTTAATCAGTGTTGTTGATTTTTATTTTTTTTTGGTTTCTTTAAAAAAATGAAAACATCGATTTATTTGATTTGAATCGGATTTTTTTATTTTAATATTTTTGGTTTTTGTCACTTTTTAAAAGCAATATATAAGCTTATTGATATCAGTTATTTTGGTATCAATAGTAGATTGATCATTTAAAAATATATATATATATTTAGGAAGAGTCCATAATTAAAAAAAAACATGAGGAAGAGTCTAATATCATTGTGAGAGATAATAGTCTAATAGAATGAGAAATATATTCTAAAATATAATAATTCAATGGTAAACATGGACTAACCAAACGTAAGGACGATTCCCCGAGCAAATTTTGCGGCTAACGATTTTTAATGTGTACTCTGGCGCTGCGAACCGTCCTTACGTTTGGTTAGTCCATGTGGTAAATCTATCATTTATGGAACTTTATTACCTTTTAAACAATCTTTTATAAGAACTGATTAAAAAAAATCATTTAAATTGCTGAATTAAATCGTTTGATTTAAGTCGCTGGATTAAATCATTTGATTTAAATCAAACAATCCTGATTTTAATAAGTTGAGCAGGCGTATCCAACTTTATACTAGCGCCTATTTAACAGATTATTTTTATTTATCCAGGTACATTCTTGATCGTAAGAAGAAAGAAGTAACTCCAAGAACCAAGCGCAGAAGGCAATCATATTTGTCTACATGTAGAATAAGTGTTTTAACACCACGATCTAAAACAAAAAGATTTCTTGATAGTAGACAGTACCGATGCAATCTTCGTAAAAAAATTAAGATTTTAGAAAAGAAGCTAGATGAAACCAGTGTTGAACTCTGTCCCGAACAAAATAAACAAATGAGCTCCATTTTGAGTGAAATTAACTGCAAAGGTCAAGAGGATTTAAAAAAGATTTTTGATGAAGCTAAGGGGAGAAATAAAATGTTAGGGTTAGCTCTTCAGAAAGCATGGGAAAGAGACTTGGCAAAAAATGATTTTTTAAAAGACCAGGATAACTGTGAAAAGGGGTCTAAAGGAAATAGGTGGAGCCCGCTAACTTACCGAATAGCACTGAGTGTTTATTCTAGGTCACCTGCTGCTTATGAAGCCCTTGCATCTTTTGATGTGTTGAAATTACCCAGTGTTTACTCTGTGCAGGATAAAATAAGACAAATACCCAGTCAGCAAGGCATTGACTATACATTTTTGCAATCGGAATCTGTTAGATTTGGCAAGCATAATTATCCAGGAAAAATCAGACCTCCAAAAGAAGGCGTTCTAATATTTGATGAAGTGAAAGTTATCGAAAAACTAACTTGGAACTCTCGCAATAATGAATTTATTGGCTGTGCTCTTGATCCAAATGAATATATTACAATGGAAGATTTGTATAGAGAAAATACCATGAAAGAAACACTAGCGGCTGAATATGTTTTGCAGTTTCTTTGGAGTTCTGCTTCAGCTAGGTTTGACGTAATTGGCCCTTATTTTATGATGGCCTTTCCTGCCCCACATTCATTTATCACCAATACAGTTTTAAATTGTATTGCTGCTTTCCACATGGTTGGGTTTGAAACCACAGCCCTTGTGTGTGATGGTGGCAGTGCGAACGTGGCATCTTTAAGGCACAGTTTAGGAATTCTGAAAGCTCATATGCATACAATTAAAGATGATGGTTCCATAAATTACAAGATAATGCCTCGATTTAGAAATCCTCATTTGGAAGACCAATGGATTTATTGGATAATTTGCCCAAGCCACCAGTTGAAGAATATGGTAAATGCTGCTCATAGTTCTCAAAAGGAAGGTACAAAAGATTTCATTTGTGGAGACATTCATTTTGGATGGCAGCAAGCTATAGATATGAAAGCCAGGGAAGATGACCGAAGGGATTGTAATGAACTTGCTCAAGTGAAGGGCCTCTGTCAAGCTTACATTGACAGAGACGCTTGGTCTAAACTTAACGTGACCCCGGCAAAAATAATGCAACAACTTCCCGTCCTTGGTGAGCTATATAATTATGCAAATCCAAAATATGAAAAACCACCCAATGATAAAGAAAAAGTAAAGGCTTTCTATAACTACCTCCATGCTTGCCACCAAATCTTTGAAAAGGGTTTATTAAGCCATGAAGGAATTTCATGTACAAATCCTGGTCCAATCAAATCAATGCTTAAGGGACTTAAATATTTTGAGGACTGGGCAACAGAGCGAATAAAAAAAGGAGAATGTTTAACAAACAAATCTCAAAAACATTTTATAGCCTGGCAAACGTGGGAGTTGCTACGAATTTGCATATACGGTTTTATTGGTTTTGCGGAAGATTTTACTCAAAGACATCCGAATAAATGTATTTATCCAGTAAGAATCAATGGATCCGCAGTTGAAACTATCTTTAGCCAACTGAAATATATATCAGGAGGAAAGCTTACAAGTGTAAATTATAGACCAACTAGAAGAGCATTGTTAATTAAGGGCTGCACAAATACCAAACAAAATGCTGAAGCTTCTTATAGAAAAGTAGGCTTAGACATTTTAAATGAATAAATTTTTATATCTCACTGAATTATCATGAATTTACAATACTTTGTAGCTTTGGATGAATTAGGAACCGTTTGGGTTTTAATCATAGTGTGTTATTGCATTTGTTATTCATAAATAACCTTTCTGCGAACTAATCGTCCGGAACTAGTTTTCTTTGGGGTCCCTGATCCAATGGACATCGGGCTATTGGATCTTTGGGTATTTAAATTACAAGGTAAAGGATCCTCCTTGGATTTTTTGTTTAACTTGTTTTTCTTAGGCTTTGGCTTGCTTTTCTGATTTGGTTTATTCTTGAGCAATTCGTTGCCCTTTTTTTTTGCTAGTTTTGTTTTGGAGGCCCCCTTAATACTGTAGAGAAAACAACGGAGGTTCATACCACCTCTTTCTCGTTTTCCTCGTCTCTCATTGCGCCTCTGAATCTGGGCTCTGACTAAATCCCCCAACTTTGCATGCCCTATTTTTCTTTGCCATTCAAGCCTCATAGCTTCTAAATCTTCGAGCGAATGATTGTAGTCCTGAACTGCTTTGATGGTCTTCACAGCATCGTGGAAAATGGTCTTCAAAGTTTGATCTTCAAAAATATAACTCATTGATTTCTCTGGAATTTAAAAAATATATTTTTATCAATCCTTTTTTACAATGTAATGCTATGATTAGGGATTTACTCACTTAGCGCTTGTCCTGGATCGTTGCTTTTAGACCACTTTCTAAACATATCAACTACCAGAAAGCTCACTCTTTTGATGAAAAGCATTAACGAGACATGAGGCAGTAGCATACCACCCTTGTTCAGCATCCTTATGACAGCTGGTAAGTCATCTGCAAACTGCTCTATATTCTTAATGACAAAGAAATTTTATACAAAGAATGGGCACGGTCTCTCTGTTTTTGAGATAGGGGTTTTTTCCCTTTCATTATTTTTTTGTGTACTTCCATTTTTGCTTTGCTGGCAGCCCACACTTCACCCAAGCAGCCTCCACCAAGCCTATTAAGAGAATATAATACATCTGTCTCCACATGTCTAATTTTCGAAGACTTCGAATGTTGAACTTTTGTAAAAGAAGCTGTCTGAGATTGCTGATGTGGTTTTGAGATAGAGCCAATTTCTTTATTTCTTTTGATTTCAGCACTTATTTCCCTGAAGCGTATCCCTATCCAATGTAAAATATTGCACCCCTCTACTTGGCCATATTCATTTGTTATCATGATCCCATAACCCTTAAATGTGCAGTCGTGGATAAAATTGGTAAAGGCATATAAAAATGAAGAATATCCTCCACGAATGTCTTTGAACTTTTTTAATAAATTTTGATATTCATTATGAAAATCTCTAAGTATGAAATCCAATCTTCCATCATCATATAGTTCTTCCAAAATTCTTCTCCTTTCCCCAGTTGTATCTACTGGTGGGTTAAGTAAAGGACATTCTAAATTACCTAATATATCTTCTGCTGATATTGGTGAACCATTTTGTAAATTCATAAGATCCAAACTGTCTGAATCATCTTCTTCAAACATTTCAGTAATTATTATTATTAATTAGAAGTAGAAAGACAACACTACGAGTCCACGACCACTGTGTTTACAAACTCCACGTGCTATTTGAAAACGTGGTTATTCCAATTTCATTATCACATGACGTCACGTAAGAGATCCAATCAGAAGTAGCCTATATTAAATATTCAACATTCTTTTATAAAAAAAACCGTAATAACAAATAGATAATAAAAATCAAAGAATGACATTTTTTTAAATAATTCTAGTCATATCAGGTATGAACCATTATTATTTTATTAATAATTTAATGGAACTTTGTTTCGATGCGCAATGACACTACTTCTTATGATCTTAGGAAATTCGGCTCTTAGATAGGCGGGCGTAGCACCATGATATTTGCCTACGCCGAAAATTTTGTCCGCTTCGAAAATTTCATGCAGTGGCCCGGGCTTCGAGAGCGACACTTTTTGTATGAATATATTATTTATTTTTGCTAAGGTATGTTATTTTTATAGTCGTCTGCTAAATTACTAGCGATCCGCAGTTGCAGGATTTCCTATTTTACGAAATGCAAATATAAATATTTTCTTCACCATATTTTTTTCATCTTTTTAAACTTTCAAAGTATAATTTGGACAAATATTATCGTTTTCAGTATTTTGAATAACATGGGATTTTTTAGTCAAAAAGGGAATTACTATTTATGCGAGCTGGCATCACTGAGTAATAGTACTTTTAGTTTCACTTTGTCTTTCTATACAGGACGTTTTCCATGCTTCGTGAGTTCTCACGTGTTAAGCCTTATTCTACGTTTTTTAGGGAAAAGGTAAAATAACGATGCTATTTTTCCAAACTATTTATATCATATTACTCAACTAATTAATCTATATCAGATTTGTGTAAGTCATGGCAAAATATGTTTCTCCGCGAAAGAATAAATCTTCCACAAACCACTGGCTGCTATTCAAGAATTATATTGGACTTAACACCAAACACTGGCCTGATGGAATTGCAAAATTATTTTTCCAGAAAAAAGTGGAAGACAAATTTTGTTTAGTTAAATTGGCTGCTTATTGTTATTTGAATGATGTCCCCATTGATATGGCTTACCAAGCATTGGTCTTTTGTGGAGGAGCAGAGGCATACTTTGAACCACTAATGGTAATTAAAGAGATGTATCAATTATGGGACAAATATCAAGATTTACGACAAGGATATATTTCATTTCATGCTAAGTCTGGGGTCTACATGACTTTGGATGATGAAAGGTTGGTAATTTTGAAAGACTGTTAGCTTAAAACCTTTTTATTTCATAAACTATTATCCAATTTTAGAACTACAGCCACTAAGCTTCTAGATCAGCAACTGTTAGAAAATATTGGTTTCACAAAGTAAGTCAAAATAGTCAGTTACTACTATATCAAAGCAATTTATTATAAATAAATATTCTTATTCACATACATTTAGAACTACCATCGAGCCAGTGTCTGAGGAAACCTCCACTGCAAGGTATGTGATCACATTTTGGTTTTTATCAATGCAATAGCTATAACACTTGCCCTTAACTCGAGGGTGGAGGGTGATTAATTTTTATCTAACAGTGGGCGACTACGGCCATCTACTATCAGTTAATGAAGCTCCATGTATATGTATTAAAGTTAAAATGCCGACCACTTAGCTTACTTCTTATACCAGAGGCAAAACAGAATGAAGATTATATAGAGAGATCGGGATCATTCAGTGAATAGGGGTTTGACATAAAAATAGTAGCGTACCCAAGAATAATAACCAAATGAAACACAAAATAGCGGTTGCACAAGGAGATGGATGGCTCTGGCGCAAACTTCTAGGGGGTGCATTTAGAGTGTTATTAATGGTAGGTCACAGACTATCGTGCCAATTTTTTCCCCAATAATTCACACATTTTGTCTTCCACCCCAGGGCGATTGTAAATCTAGTTCTGCAACTCTAACAATGGAGTTGTAATTTTCCTATTCTATTTTATAGCTCTTTAAAGAGGAAACTGACAGAACATGAAGACATATTGTCTCAAAATGCCAAATGCTCCAAAGAATCTGATAATTATGGGTATGTGATTTTGAACAAATTTATAAACATTCTGTTACACGTTCTTTTATTATATGTAACCACTTCATTTTGGTTTCAGTTCAAGAGACTCTTCAATAGACTTAGGATTTGGATGTGATGATGATTTAATTGGAATATTTATGAACCAAAATATTGAGTCTACCAAAAATGTTGTGGGAACACATGAAACTACTTGTGCTACTGCTAAAAGTTATGCCACCAAAGAAAATATAAATCTTCAAGAACCAAACCCCATATGTTCTAAAAAAGGGAGGTCCGAAGAAACTGAGCCAAAAGGGTTAATAGAGTGTAAAGCAACCACACAAAAAGAACTTGTTGCTATTGAATCAAAAGAAACTGGCACAAACATACAAGATTAACTAGTTTCTATCGCGCCCAAAGAAATTTCCTCTGCTGTATTAAAAATAAAAAAGTAGATTATCATTAACACTTTGAAAATTAAAAAGATTTTGTTTCAGAAACTGCAGTTTGTATGATTTATTTCCTCATTCCAATAAATGGCCATATATTATAACAAAAACAGTTCTCCGAACTGAAAAAACTGTTTAGAGCTCGTTAGAGGTGTAGCCTTAAATGGACATATATTATTGTTATTGTTGATTAATATGTAATTAAAATTAAATTAATTAATTAATTAACATTAAAATTTTAAAATTTATTATTATTGTATTTATTTATTGCAGTAATCTGCAATAAGTACATAATACAATAATAAAAAATTTAAAAATTTAATGTTAATTAATTAATTAATTAATTTAATTTTAATGACATATTAATCAACAATAACAATAATATATGTCCATTTAAGGCTGCACCTCTAACGAGCTCTAAACAGTTTTTTCAGTTCGGAGAACTGTTTTTGTTATAATATTATAAAGGCGTATTAAGAAATCAGATGAGATCTGAAGCCCAATGAAAATCAGATATCGAGCAAGAAACTGTGAGCGTATATTTTTTATAATGTGGCTTTGGTCGAAAGCCAGAAACATTATTATCTCAGGGTCAAGTGGATGTTGGACTTCATGTTTTAAGACGCCATTACCAAATAATTTGAAAACTGCTGCGTTGGTTTTTGCATTGTCAGAGACACACCTTAAAACTCTGAAACCGCTTTCTTCAACAGCATTAATAACTTCTAAAACCAGTTTGTATAACTTCTCCCCTGTTAAATTTGCTGTAAAAAAATACGCCACTGGAAGCTTGAAATTAGTGGATAGTCCTTGGTAAACAAAACAAAGCAAATGTGTAGCCAGTTTTTGTACTTCATTTTCTTCCCTTGGTATACTATTACTCGTTTTACCAAAGAACTTGTCTAAATTCCGGTCGTAAATTAATTTCGCTCTTATCGACATTTCGTCAAACATTAAAGATCCCATGATTTCTTGGTCATTTTTCACCTTGGAGAATTATGCGGCTAATCTTTGTTTAACAAGATTTGTAATCCCATCTTCTCCACTTGAGTGGCCAAGAAATCTTTTAAACGTGGTCCGATGAGGTAGATGTAAAACCCCAAGATCTCTCATGTAGGTATAGGCTGCAGGGGACTTCTTAAATATTAGGCAGCATATTCGTAGAGTTGATTCGTCATAAGGCAGCGATTTTTTCCCATATGCCAAAACTTGCTCTATTAAAAATTTCGCCATTATCTCGTCAGTGGTATTTGCTGCTTCCATAATTGTGTTTATTTGTTTAATTTCTTTTCGGTTTGTTTTTTCTTTGAGATTTTTGGCTGTAATAGTGAGACTAGAAATTGTTTTCCTCATTTTCTCAATTTTCTTCTTTAATTTTAAAACAAGCCTACCAAGCTTCCTTGTTGAATTTTTACAACTACTTTTTCTAACATAAAAAGATGCCTGTGTCGATGAATTTCTTGTTTCAACAATTTTACTTGAATTGTACTCTAATATTGAGCTTTGATAATTTTACTGATAATACTGAATTTCAATAGATTTTTCAAGAATGTTTTGATCATCGTCATGGCGAGGAGTTAGTTTAGTATCATGTGTAAGTTTTCCATTATCCCTAGTGAGAGTAGCTTCAAAAATGAGTTCATTTTGCTTTACGAGCTCACTTGCTATTTTAGGAACTGGCAAAAGGTTATTTTTCTTCATACTACTTAAAGGAATATTTTTCGAAGGAACTACGACACACTCTGAATAGACATCTTTGTTTATTTTTGTAAATTCATTGGATGAGACTTGCATATTATCTGTTGATGTGAATAAACGCTTCTTTACGACTAAGTCATTTTTATCATCACGAAGAGCTCTCTTTAAACTTTTCAATCTTTCCCTGGTAAAGCGAGATTTGACTAGAATATTACTAGTTGGAGATAGAACTATCGCATTTTCCATCACAGTTTGGTTTCTATGAATAATACGGTTATTTTGAGCTGGAGATAAAATATTCCTTGGAGTTAACTGGAGTTCTGCATTCGTTATCACAGTTTGCTTTCTAAAAGTAATACTGTTATTCTCGATAGGACTTAAAATATTCCTTGGAGTTGACTGAAGTCCGGAATACTCTATCACAGTTTGCTTTTCAAGACTGATACTACTATTCTGAAGTACAGAGTCATTTAGTTTACAAATTTTTCTAGGAGAATGATCACAGTTGGTATTTGAGCTTGAGTCAAGTAGAGAATCCCCTATTTGTTTATAGATTTTGCTATAGGCATGTTCATAAAAAATATTTGAACTTTTAACATGCTCAGGTACATATATTGCCACACTTTCAGATCTATCACAGCTTTTCAATGTTGTAGTAAGGTTCATCAAAATTGGATTTGTAATTTGAGGTACGGCATTAGGATGCAAACGTCTTCTAGTACAAGAGGCACTAAAATCGCTTTCTTTGAAGTGCTTACTGCAAATCTTTGAATCGCCTTGGGAAACAACTAATTTCGTGAATTCATTTATGTCAGTTTCTCCACATATTGATACCATCCACTTCCTTTTTAATCGTTCTTCTTTAGGGAAAGAGTGAAAGCTTACATGTAATGCATCATTTTCAAGTTGATTCTTACGTTTTCTTTTCTTTTCGCTCTGATTACATTGCGGTACTGAACAGACAACCATTTTCTCTAAACAATATAAATATATAGCATGGCAATATTAGTAATCTTGATATTGACATTTTGTTAGGCTTAAGTTATTTTTGGGTTTTTGAAAATATCACTAAAACAATTTATATTAATGTCGCATTTAATAATAGAATTGTGTAATTATGTTTCTTCTTCTTATTTGCTGGAAAGTAAAGCTCTTGGAAGTAGTACAAAATAGGACAATTACATTCCAAGTATGTTATAACACACCCACTCGCCTAGCCATATTTGTTACTATTAACTGGTGACCCGTTACTAAATTGCCAGAATTTGTTTTGGACATTTCGGGTACACGGGCCTTTATTAACGTAGGCAACGGTAAAATAAACCACTGCCTTCTCTAATACTAGGCCTGTAGGTATAGAAGAGAAATGGGGGTGGAAATACCTATTTCAAAACTATCCCTAGATGGCGCTCTTCTGGGGATAAACAAGTTCGCCAAGGGCGATAATATTATTTCGTTGCCTATGTTATCAGATTTAAACGAACCGAAGTTACCGAGCCTTTCTTAAGAAAGGTCAGTTGTTACAAAAATCGTATATAAAATTCTATTGGGTTTCATTCGCCAAATTATTGTGTTTTTTTTCAGAAACTCTTCGTAAAAATCTGTTAGAATTAACCTATCGAAAATTTAGTTATTAAAGTTTGGCGTCGGAGGGAAAGCTAAACAAAGAAATATTTCCCGTTAATCTTTCTCAGTCGGAATTCGGTTTTGTTTACTAATTGAATACCCTGTTCGCACGGAGAAGCTAGGGTAACCTAGGAGGGTCCAATAACCCTCCTAGGTGAACATTTTTACAGTCCGAACGCTCGGCGAAAAGACGGACCAAAAAAGCGGAGGCGGACCTCGAAGATGTTCGCCTCTGGTTTTGTTATCACCTAAGGGGGTGAATAAAACCCGGGTGATATACTAATAATTTTCTTCGGTGCGAACAATTGACGGATTACGGGAAGTCCAGTTCCGAGAACATATGCGCGTGCGAACGCTTTATGGTACCTTATTTTCTTAAAATATTGGGAAATACTGAAAAACCCAAAGGAAAAGCCCACTTCAACACTTTTCATTTTAGTTTAAGTACAAATGTGTCACGAGGACATAAAAAGGTGATTTTAATTATACTAATAATTGTTCCAGGGCAGGTCACTTTATTGATTAACGACGCACCCCTCAGATGATTAAATCTGATTTATTCATGATTATATCGATTAAATTCGTTTTAATCATGATTATATTGATTAAATCCGATTTAATCATGATTAAAGATTATATCGTGATTAGAGCACCAGAAAATCGAAATAGCTGTGTGTTGTAAAATCGGTGCAGAAAAAGAACGTGCCAACGGTTTCCGGAGTTACAAAATTCTGAGAAATAGGCGCCACGAATATCAGCCGAATTCGTTGGAAAGGTTCAGGCCCAGGAAAATGGACGACATAGTGAAGCGCATACAAAACAACGGAAGCAGCTCGCTCACCTCACTGAAATTACCCGCTTGAACCCGCTTCAGATTTAAAAAGATAAAAGCGTCGTCGCTGGTCAGAAAAAAATACGGTCCTCAAACCATTAAAAGCTTAGCTCCCGCTGGCTTTGGGTGGTTTCTTCGTTTTGCCATATTGAAATAGCGCCTTGTAGAAGGCAAAGCTATTACAGAAAGCCACATTAAGGAGGGGAACACGGTATTTATCATATCACTTTCCCGACTTCTACCGCTAAAGCTTTCAGCGTTTGCCAGATCGTGAAAATAAAATTATTGTACCAGGCTTAAAAATGATCGATTTCAGGAAATAAAACCAAACCAGTAAAATTAATAACGCTAAATAATTCGACTACATTATTTATTCTGCCTTTGGCTTGTTCGAAGATTATAAGTTGGCAGTCTGCGTGATAAACTGAAAAGGTATGTAGTTAACCTTTCAAAAGAAATCTAGTTGTTCCTAATTTAAAATTTTGACGGGTTTAAAACAAAAATTAAATATTAAAAATGTCATTTTTAACCATTTTCTGTTAAAGTAAATAAAATGCTTACATTATCGAAAATTCAAAATTATTTCCTAGCAGAAAAATCAATTGAATTCCATAAAAATACAAATTCAAAATCAGAACGCTATAGAAATACGAATAAAATATTAAGACAAATCCAAAAAAAAATCCAAAAAAAACGAAAAACAAATTAAGAAAAATAGAAATACAAATAAAAAATTAAAATATAAAAACCAAACTACCTGAAAATATAAAAACCAAACTGTTTCATATGAAGTATAAGAAATACAGCCTGAATGTATAAAAACCAAACTACCTGTTTCAAATGAAGTATAAGAAATACAGCCTGAATGACGGGCTTAAACCATCAAAATTCCAGCTTGTCCTCGTGAGAAGAAAACGCACATTGGCCAAATATTGACTTTCACAACACACTACTCACTTCACTGAACACAGGCCGCGCAAACGTTTTATAAATCCATGATATGCTACCAGGCACTAATGTTTACAACGTAAGAAAATCACTGAACACAGGCCGCGAAAGCGGTTCTCGCCCCTTCCCTCTCGGCGTAGGAAAGGGGGAAATCACCCCTTGACCAGGAAACACGTTTGAGAGATAAAGTTTGAAAAGTAAAAGTTAGTGACGCTATCGCCATCTATGTTTAATGATATTACGTTACTTAAAAAATATTCTAATAATTTAAAAAATGTTCTAATAACTTTTAAACCAAGAGCTTTTATATTTAAGTAATATTTAAGTTAAGTAATAAACATGACAGTGATTTCACAACCGCAGCGCCGCTTTGGCGGTGTTAGTGGAGAATTTTTGAAACTTTCGTAACATAGTCTTCTACAAGGCCAACCCGCCGCGACGGCGCCAAGTGAAACGATGGAACGATGGCGCCAAGTGAAACGATGGCGCCAAGCGGAACGAAGAACGAAAAGCGGAGGGGGCAGGCTTACCTCGAATTTGTTGCGTTAAACTCCGACCCTCGAAAATGCCTTTGCGGTTAGAACGAGTTGACCTGCTCCCTCCCACCACCACCCCTTGATCGGTCGGCCAAGACTCTGACGTTACCCCCGGAGCGCTCTTCACAGCCTCAACCGCAAACTCCACTGAACTCGTGCCTTTACGAACACGGCGAGGTAATACTATCCAACACCCCTATCCAAGACGACGCGATTCAGGGGGAAACTATAATTTCGTTTCCTCCCCTTGGGGCAACGAAATAAAAAGACGCTAAATTCAAAAATGTAAATTTTAAGTTATGGAAACTGAAGTGTGTATATATAATTTATATTAAGTCAATTCTCATTTTATAATTATTAAATTACAATATATTTTGCAATATAAAAATCTTTATTTAAAATACTTAAATTTTGAAGAAAAATAATTCAATAGCATACTAAAACATTCTTATTTAAAAAACTATAAAATCAGGTCACTTTGCCTTTATACAGATCTCACTAAAAAGCCAGTGTTTGAATTACATTTTAACATGTTTTCTAGATATGGGTGTGTTGTATAACTTTTTTACCTCCTGCTTTAAATCGGTTAAATTGACTACCAGAGGCCTAACAAATTTTGTTAATAGAATTTCAGATAATTTAACATAATTATCACAGTCACACTTAAGAGCCTTTTCAAAATAGGGCCGAATTATTTTTACAAATATCTTTAAGGTTTCATTTTTGGCAATGTAAGGCGCTTGTTGGAGCCTAATTCCAGGGGCTAGTAGTCCACACTTAGAAGCTCTCTGGCGCTCTCTTAACTCATCGTTGGAAAATGGGGAAAACAGGCATCCTTCTTAACTTTAGATGGGTTGGGGTGGAGCGTTGTGCAATTCCAGATTGGGACCACAAATTGGCCTAGAGTTAATGTTCCAGTGTTATATCGCAGTCATTCGTCTTAAGACAACTGAAAACAGAAGTAAAAAGCTACTTCCACGTCATTATTTGTTGCGTCCACTGCGTATTTCCCGGTTTTCTTCCACTTTCAAAAGAAATTCCGAGTGGTAAGACACTCTCGGATGACTTGTACACCGAGTTCGAGTACTGAGTTCTGTTAAAGGTACGGATTTTTAAGAGTTCACGAACTCGTATTAGCACAGTCAGAGGTAGGGATTGCAATTGCTGGATCCCTCATCCAGCAATCCAGCTGGATCCAGCACAATTTTCGGTCTGCTGGATCCAGCGATGCGGATTCGCAATTAATTAACTTTTAAATAATTGGCACGTGAATCACGATTCGCGTGACGCGAATGGTACAAAAGTGAACGTTTCCGCTTTGCTAGGTGCGCCAGGGCCCTGCATGAGACAAGGCCATCAATACCATTTGTTTCTTAAGATTGTACTCCCGAAAAGTAAAAAAAGCCTCTTGTATTAATGTATGTGGTTTAATAATTAACAAAATGTAGCTGTTGCCAGTATTTACAGTCTGGTTTATTTGTAATCGTCTGCCTTATTCTTCCAAGATGTCAACAAGAATCTCCTTAACTAGTTGGTGTAGATAGACACTTCCAACCCACGTGCGTTTCAAATTATACAAACGTGATTGATTTAATCCTTTAAAATACTTCAAGACTAATATTTTATATTTCCTACTTCTAATAAGAATTTTCCATAACAGAGCTCTCACGAGGGGTTTTAAAATTGTTTGGTGTGTCTGTTGGCAAAGTGTATTCACCGCGTTGGTAGTTTCATGAACTTTGGAAAAGGTTCACCAGGGCTAAACCGGTGTAACGGCTAAACTCCTCGTTACATCTGATATATTTTTTAACGTTAACGCCCACCGTAATGACGGTTTTGATTTACTAGTTAGTGTAAACCAACTTTCGAATGTCTGTATTAAAATTCGTGTTTTTTTAATGTTTTGTGTACTGTGTGTTTGTTTTCAGACATGGGTGAATGTTGTGTGTGTTCTGTATGTATGGGGCTTCTTCTCTCCAACTCCTATTTTTTTTTTACTTTTGGGACGGGCCGAGTGCTTAGGGTTACGGTAAATTATGTTGCAACGATATTTATACAAACAACTTTGGGAAGAGTCCGTCTTCCTTTACGCTGAGCCAATGACTGCCACGTCTACTAATTGAATATAAATAATATCATAGACATACCATGGAGGAATAACAGGAGAAGTTTAAATTTGTCACGCTATTTAGTACAGTACGACAGCCATGTGACTCTAGCATCGCCTTTCAAAAAAACGCCTGTTCGTTCTCCATGCAAAACTTCCGAGGAGAGGTATATTTTGGCTTTCCAACTTGTTGGTCATTTTTGATAAAATTGTTTGGTTTTTTGAAAAATATAAAAAATTGCTGGATCCGCGTTGTATCCACCTGGATAGATGTCGGTCCAGCAAAAATTCAGCTGGATTGAAAACCCTGCTGGATTGCAATCCCTAGTCAGAGGTACGACAGTGTACACCGAGTTCGCGGAGTGACCTACCCCTCGAGAAAATCTATTGCCGAACTATCTTCAATGAAACTCAGTTTATCTAAAGTGGTGCCAATAATGGTTTTATTTAGAGCCATTGTTAATAAAATACTCAAATTTCATATTTGTGGATCTACAAGTGATATTGTAACATGTTGCATTTTAAACCAAGGTGCTAAAATTTCTAGAAATAATACGTGATATATAATAACCAAGAATTGATCTATTTATATATAGAGATAATGTTTATATTCCGTCGATTTTTTTCCCTTCGCTCCCGATGCAGCTCTAGGATAAGGACCTGGCCCCTCCCCTTAACATTCAATCAACTCCAGGCGGCGCATTATTGGCTCCCTAAATATTACGTCCTCTTGACGCGAACGACATTCGCACGAGAGACGCGTTAAATAAGAACGCCTCCTTTTCTATTTCCTCCCTTCTTTAGTTGATTCCCCTGGTTCATGATGCGTCGCTACTGATGGAATATAAACATTCTCTCTATATATAAATAGATCAATTAATTCTTGTAATAACTATATATTTATGAAATTTAGGAATTTTTTTAATTATTGCTCATTCTATTGAAAAAATGGTCGGTACAGAAACAAACTGGCATTTGTGCGAGTTAAAAATGAATTTACCATTACGCTTACAAGTAGTAGAACTTATTTGAAATGTCAATTATAGTAAAGATAACTCTTAGGAGTTTAGCTTGATTGTCCCACAAAAGAAGAAGAAAAATATTAACCAAAAGACGAGCCGGCATTTTGTTCATGATTTGTTTTGAGATTCCAGCCTTTATAATAAACGCTTAAATAACACCGGCTTAGCTTAGAATTAGGAATACGAGAGCCAGGGCATACTTGTAACAAGTGTTATATTTAGAAACACGTTGTGCTTAATATTTCAATGTAGAAGCGTTCGTTCAATTTCACACGAGCCTCTTGAAAGAAGAAAATGCGTACGCGCTTTCAACTTATGCCTTACAAATATAACAAACATCAACACGTGACTATTTAATTCAGTGACCCGCTCATGTGATTAGGGGGCAAAGAAAAAGAGAGCGCATTTATTGAAGTGCCTATTTAACCAATCTCGATAGTGTTCTATCAACAAAGAAGTTTTGAAAGACGTTTTTAACCAATCACGAGACGATAAAAAAAATAGAAAGTGATTTAAAAAAACCTGAACTATATGTACGTAAATAATAATTGCTGTCAACAACGTTCACAATAGAAACTCCATTCGAAGCTTTTTATCCTCTGTCAACTAACCTTCGTTAATTAATATAATTGAGTTATCATTCAGCCCTCGTGTAGACTATGCTACGTTGTTATCGGTTTACTGTAAACCAACGTTGGTAATTTTAAAGTATTATGGTTAAATAATTATTAAAAGCAGTGAGAATAAAACTTCAAGATTTTTACTCTTTTGGTTGCTAAGATTAAGGAATGTTTTGAACAAATTGTAATTTAAAGCTATTTTTTCGCTTCCTTTAATTTATCAACCAAACCGTCTGTAAGAGAAGTTCGAGACTAAAATGGTAAATTTATTTCATTTGCCTGGAATATATCTTGGACTAGTTTAAATACGTCATATCAAATGGTTTTCTATCCCAGTATGTCCAAGGGCAATAAGTAAAACAGGGTTAATCTTTACATCGCGTGTAATCACAATACACTCGAAGTTATGGCATATACAGTACATTCTATTCTAGACTTTATTCTAAAAGTCTTCGGCTTGTTTTTTCCCAATAATTAAACAGCTAGTAATAGTTTTGCATTATTTTACTGCTAGCGTGGTAAACCGTAACACTTCGTTTGAACGAATGGATAATTACGATTAAAACGTTTGCTTCGCCCGTGTTTACTTTTCAAGCTATTTCAGGTCATAAGCGGAAACGTTTTAGCGTTATTGGTTTTCAATTTTTTTTCATGGTATAAAATTATATAACCCCTTTGACTAAAGTCTACAATTCCCTGCAGACCTTATCACCTATAAATATGATGTTAAAAATATGATCTTAAATTAAAATGAATTTATTACATTGTTAATGATTTGCCCTTTTTCCCATGAATTAATATTTTTATCAACATTTTTTATATTATTGAGAAATTTATCTATTCTTCATTTTTTTCTTATTGTTTTGTTTTTATAAAGTAACGTGGCCTTCTTGTTTAATTGTGTCTCTTACGTCACAGTCTCTTCTTTTCACAAGTCTACGAGCGTACGTTACAATCGCCAGAGGAAAATTGGGTAAGAATATACTAATAATTCAGTGCAAAGATAATATAAACCTCATACCCTAGTTTCAAAATAACTGCCTCGCGTTTACCCACTTCCTGCTGGAGCTCCGAACACATTGGCTACGTAGTTAACATGGTAACAACGGCCAACTTTGATGACGCGCTGTTGCGTGAACCACGTGGTCATCAAAGTTGACCATGAAAGGACAATTTTTCGGAGGTCACGAGCCGGAAGTGGGTATGCGTTTTCTTACAAAAATCCAATCAGAAAACTTTCCGAATTTCAGGGCTCCCATTAAGTCCTTAAAATACCTAAAAGCCCCTACTTTTTTTCGAGGTCCCTAAACCACCTTAAAATCGGAATTTGCTCCCTAAATCACCCTATTTCTAATACATTTGGTGAAAAGTACCATCAGCTTATAATATTGAACCAGAATTGTATCGATTCACATTTATATTAACTATTTTTGGTGGCGCCACAAGCTCAGCTAAATTGAAGAAAAAAAAGTAAAATTGAACTATATAATTTTGTTCAAAGATAGTTAATTTTTGTGAAAAAATTGTTTTACAAATTAAAACTAAAGGCTGGTTTACACTAGGGCAAAAACGCCACAACGGTGACAGTCGACGCAAAAATATTGCACTAGGCCTAACGTGAAATTTTCGCGTCGACGTTCACCATCGTGGCGTTTTTGCCCTAGTGAAAACCAGCCTTTAGTCCGTTTTAGAAATATCCCATTTTAAAAGTCATTTTTGTTAAAATAAAGATATAATTTTTTATTAAAATGGTTCCTATTTGGTTCCTTCTTTTAAAAATTTGGTCCCTATTTAACCCTGAAAAATGCGCCTATTTCCCTATTTCTTTGTACAGATCTTGGTGGGAGCCCTGAAATTTGAATTTATTTTTACTTTATATTAATTATATTTTATAGAAACAACTATTGTTAATTTTGGGGCACAAGTCGTTCGCTGACTTAGCCACCGACCTCCTTTGCAATAAATTAAGTAATATTTATTAATAAATTTGATTTTATAGTATAAATGAAAAACATATTATTAATAAGTACAAAACTGAAAAGAAGGATTATTAAATTCGTAACACGGATATGTTCTTCTCTTTGGGGTTTTGTGGCGTTATGGGTTTTCAAAAATTCAATACGCACTTCAAAATAATCAGCGCCGATTAGATGTCAGATTAACTTTTTTATATATATGCGATTGTAACGTGTGGGACATCATTTAGTCCGCTCGTCCATCTGATTAATCAGGACGAGAGATGTCTAACGGCCATGCTAACGGGGGGGGGGGGGGGGGTACGTGGGGACTACCTGTGGCGGAAGTATTCCGACTACCCGTTGGGAGTTCGGTGGCTGTCCTCAAACGGCCATCCACAAACTTTGCCTCCCAGAGTCCGATTAACTTTATTCGTCAGAGGCGTGCCAATCACGGGGGCAGTGGGGCCGACTTGCCCCCTCTACTTTTTCTCTTCGTCGACTTTCCGCAGAGTGGTATTTCACTCATGATACTTATTTACCACGGACGGATTCTTACGGTGTCGCAATTTTAGTCAACCTGACCTTTGTGCGAATTAAAAATGAATTTACCAATACGCTTACAAGTAGTAGAATTTATTTGAAATGTCAATTATAGTAAAGATAACTCTTAGGAGTTTAGATTGATTGTCCCACAAAAGAATAGAATAAGAAAAATATTAACTAAAAGACGAGCTGGAATTTTGATCATGATTTGTTTTGAGATTCCAGCCTTTATAATAAACGCTTAAATAACACCGGCTTAGCTTAGAATTAGGAATACGAGAGCCAGGGCATACTTGTAATAAGTGTTATATTTAGAAACACGTTGTGCTTAATATTTCAATGTAGAAGCGTTCGTTCAATTTCGCACGAGCCTCTTGAAAGAAGAAAATGCGTACGCGCTTTCAACTTATGCCTTACAAATATAACAAACATCAACACTTGACTATTTAATTCAGTGACCCGCTCATGTGATTAGGGGGCAAAGAAAAAGAGAGCGTATTTATTGAAGTGCCTATTTAACCAATCTCGATAGTGTTCTATCAACAAAGAAGTTTTGAAAGACGTTTTTAACCAATCACGAGACGATAAAAAAATAGCACGTGATTTAAAAAAACCTGAACTATATGTACGTCAATAATAATTGCTGTGAACAACGTTCACAATAGAAACTCCATTCGAAGCTTTTTATCCGCTGTCAACTAACCTTCGTCAATTAATACAATTGAGTTATCATTCAGCCCTCGTGTAGACTAGGCTACGTTGTTACCGGTTTACTGTAAACCAACGTTGTTAATTATTAAAAGCAGTAAGAATAAAACTTCACAGTTTTGACTCTTTTAGTTGCTATAAGATTACGGAATGTTTGGAACAAATTGGAATTTTAAGCTATTTTTTCGCTACCTTTAATTTATCAACCAAACCGTCTGCAAGAGAAGTTCGAGACTAAAATAACTTTTACGAAATATGTATTAATACAAAAATTTTAACAAAACCACATTTATAGTTATAGTTTGACCTTTTAAAGAGCTTTTAATAGGAAAGAATTGATGATGAGACACTTTTAAAGACAAACAAATTAACCTAAATGTACCTGTTACACCAAAGTAAGTCGCTTAAAGGCTTTGGGTTTAAACAAAAGCCCCATAAATTATCAGGCCATTCCGTATGACACATAATTATGAACGATAAAGTTAAATGAATAGTGACTGCACGTTGCCCCTGCAGCTCTGACAGATTTTGAAAAAGCAATCATTTCTAAACTACCTCGCTATTTCATTCGGGGAAAAACCGCTATCGAAGGAAAACTTCTACGTTTTTTTTTAATGATTTCCCTCGGAAGGAAATTAAGGGAAAACTTGTGAAGCGCGGGGTATCTTTTTTGAAATTATTCCACTCGAGATCGTTGACGTTACCGTTAGCCTGCTAGCTTAAATCGTTTGAAGATTAAAAGAAAAAATGAACTCAAAATTAGTTTTCCTCTCGATGTTGTTGATACTGGTCCATGGTAAATATATTTAAAACCTTAACTCCTTTTTAACCGGTTCTTCTACTGACTTGCGAGTTTAAAATCAATGTTAATCTTATTTTATTGAAAGTATTTTTGAAATTTGTATTGTGTTTTCAATTGGTCATTTTTATAATTTCTAATACACGCAAAATAGTTTATGGGTTGAAATACCAAGAAAACGTGCTATCATTATAACTTTAGCAGGGAAGCCTAGCCAATGTTAATAACAACTCGTGTGGTATGTGTTAGTAGCAGCTGAAACTAAATCTTCCATGCTAAGAAAGTAAATTTAATTGTTTATTCACATCAATTTTAAATATTCAAAACCTCAATTTCTCTTTCACAACCCTTTGCTTCCAATATGACCCTTAAGATGACAGTTTTGTGATATTTTACAAAACAAAGTAGCACTCAAGATTTTGAAACATTTCATACATTTTAGTAATAATTAACGCCTTATTTTTACTTGTTTTCTTTTTATTTACTTGTCTATTTTGATAGTAAAAGAAGGTAGTTCTTGCGTTTGTCCAACGGTTCGGAAAGGAACCTTTGGATTGTGCGTCCAAGAATGCCGGAGAAATCCAGATTCTTGTCCTACCAATCAGAAGTGCTGTTCTAATGGATGTGGTCATTCATGCAGGCCTTGCGTGAAACGTAGCTAGTACTTTACGTCGTTGGTATATAAATTTATAGTGAATAATAAAGCCATGAAATTTTTACAATGAAATTTATTTCTTTAAAAACGTTATTACTTCAAAATTCACCGATTCGAATAATTATTTGTTATGTATCTTTATTATAACAAGTCGGCCCAGGCCGTAATATTAGTTCCACATCAGTGTATTAGAGTGGACAAACCTGTACACCCTTAGAAGACACAGGTAGGCAAACAAATACAAAAGCTGTTGAGGCTACGTGATTTCTTATCGTTTGATATATAAATTGCCATCCTAAGTTAAAGAGTGGATGCCGCCCACCATCAGGAGGCCCGGGTGGGAAAACTATGATAAAAGCTGTTGAGCCCATGTGATTTCCTATTGTTTGATATATAATTCACCATCCTATGTTAGAGAGTGGGCACCGCCCACCCTCAGGATACGCGGGTGGGCAAACCAATATAAAAGCTGTTGATGCCATTTGATTTCCTGTCGTTAGATAGACGGAAAGTATCAAAGATGAAATAGACAAAAGTAATTCTTTTAAATTATAGAAATTAGTGGAAATATGATTTAAAGAAATTCTTAAACTGGGATTCAAATGTGTTTATTTTAGGAAATTTATATCAAACATTTGGGTAGTTAAGGCACCAAAAGTCATGTAAATTCGCAATAAGAAATCAGTTGAACACGCGTCAGTGGCTCTAGAGGTCGGGGGGGGGGGGGTGGTTCACTTTTATTCAATAGATAAAGATCTCAAGATTATTCGTTAAACGTTTTGATCAAGTAATTTATATTTCTGTATTATCCGATTAAATTTTTGATAAAGTTGTAAAATTAATCTGAAAAACGACGTTTTTTACATAAAAAGCTTAAATTTTACGAATAATACATATTTTTTAATCAGTTTCCAAAATATTAACCGGTAAATTTCTTTGTTTAAATTTTTTTCCCTAAAAAATTAATTTAAACATGGATAATGATTAACCGTCTCCGACCTCTAAGTGGCTCAGTGCGATGATTTCATCGCAATTTTTAGGGCGTATTACAATTTTCGTGGCGTCTGATATCGTACCATTCGGTGACTCTCCCTTTAAGGGGGTTGTTCGGAGGGGGCGAAAATTAACGGCACTGCGTGCGCGTCAAAGAGTTCTATCGAATGAAACCAAATCTCTGGACCAACTATACAAACTATACAAGTTCGCCAAGAAGGCGATAATATTATTTTGTGCCACACATAAACGACTTCGATAAGAAAGTGCCACACTTATATATTACTTCTGATCACACACGGTTTCGATATGAAAAATTGGCAAAATCCAGGCGGCGCCACTGTCGCGATGCGACGCGCTAGAACTAAATTCAACTTTCACCTAAGAAGAATCTATTTCCGTTTGATCAATCCATGATAGATCCTTCTTAGGTGAAAGTTGAACATGGATCTATCACCTGCAGCTTTAGCCAGTGCAAGTTTTTATCATATACCTATTCTTGTTTTTTTAAGTAAACAGTAAAGTAGTAAACACGATAAAGTAAATCTTTACGCCCGGCAACTAGCTTTTTGTAAAAATATTTTCGTTTAAAGAAGGCTAGTTCCGGGGCCATTGTTCGGTTTTTGGAGATTACGTAGCCCGCAGCTATCTGTGTTCGAGTCTCGGCGTCGCCGATAATATAAATTATATAAAAAATTAATTTTCGCAGCTCCATCTACCGTGTTGTCGCTTTTCCACGCCAAAGAAACTACAACACTTAACGACATTTCATCCATAGCAATAGTCCCGGCCGGGTGTTGTCGCTCACTCCTGTAATCCCAGGCGTCCGGGCGGCAGAGTTTGTGGAAGGCCGTGTGAGGACAACTACCAATCTAGACCCCGACGACGCGAAATTTTGATCGGCGGCGGCGAGCCGGTCAATTTTAGTCGGCGGCGGCGGCGCGAACGGCGTACACCGATTTTTTTGTCGGCGGCGGCGTTGGCTTAAAATACCACGGCGGCGGCGGCGTGAGCCGGCGTTTCTTTATAAAGAAAAATAATTTTATACTAGAGAGTAGAAATAAAACCTACCTGTGGTCCCAGGGCCATCTTTACCTTACAGGTGCCCCTGGGCTAATAATATCAGACACTCTTTTTCATATCACCGCGTCTTTATTGAATACTTTACAATTAACTTATAAACAAATATAAAGGGCCGGACGGCGCCCATTCAGAGCGCGGCGCCCTAGGGCTTAGCCCTTCCTAGCCCAATGGTAGAGATGGGCGTGTGTGGTCCTGCTCCTGGTTTAATTTATTTATTCCAAGTATAAGCTTATTTTATTTACGCTAGTTTAGAATAATAATTAACAGCATATAATAATTCAAACAAATCTATTAAGGCGGGCTTCTCGGCTAGTCTTATATACAATCCTCAATGTTTGTGTGTTTGTGTGTTTGTGGCTTCCGTGGACCGACGACGACCGTCCCCTAAGTTTACTCCCCCCTCGCTCTCGGTCTCTCCCACTCTCTTGAACCCGTTCCCTTTGTCCCCCTTAGTTTTCGCCCTCCCGCAGCCGCTATATAGTCCCCGGCCAACAATTATTTTTCACCTTATTATTTTTCGGTGTTCTTTCGCGTATTAAAAGTTAGCGAGTTTTGCTTTTCGCCCGTATTCTTTAACGTATTATTTTTCGGTATTCTTTCGCGCATTGAAAGTTAGCGAGTTTTGCTTTTCGCCCGTATTCTTTAACGTATTATTTTTCGGTATTCTTTCGAGTTTTGCTTTTCGCGTACCGTATTATTTTTCGGTTTTCTTTCGGGTTTTGCTTTTCACGTAGCGTATTATTTTTCGGTATTCTTTCGGGTTTTGCTTTTCACGTAGCGTATTATTTTTCGGTATTCTTTCGGGTTTTGCTTTTCACGTAGCGTATTATTTTTCGGTATTCTTTCGGGTTTTGCTTTTCACGTAGCGTATTATTTTTCGGTATTCTTTCGGGTTTTGCTTTTCACGTAGCGTATTATTTTTCGGTATTCTTTCGGGTTTTGCTTTTCACGTAGCGTATTATTTTTCGGTATTCTTTCGAGTTTTGCTTTTCACGTAGCGTATTATTTTTCGGTATTCTTTCGAGTTTTGCTTTTCACGTAGCGTATTATTTTTCGGTATTCTTTCGGGTTTTGCTTTTCACGTAGCGTATTATTTTTCGGTATTCTTTCGGGTTTTGCTTTTCACGTAGCGTATTATTTTTCGGTATTCTTTCGGGTTTTGCTTTTAATGTAGCGTATTATTTTTCGGTTTTCTTTCGGGTTTTGCTTTTCACGTAGCGTATTATTTTTCGGTTTTCTTTCGGGTTTTGCTTTTCACGTAGCGTATTATTTTTCGGTATTCTTTCGGGTTTTGCTTTTCACGTAGCGTATTATTTTTCGGTATTCTTTCGGGTTTTGCTTTTCACGTAGCGTATTATTTTTTGGTATTCTTTCGGGTTTTGCTTTTCACGTAGCGTATTATTTTTCGGTATTCTTTCGGGTTTTGCTTTTCACGTAGCGTATTATTTTTCGGTATTCTTTCGGGTTTTGCTTTTCACGTAGCGTATTATTTTTCGGTATTCTTTCGGGTTTTGCTTTTCACGTAGCGTATTATTTTTTGGTATTCTTTCGGGTTTTGCTTTTCACGTAGCGTATTATTTTTCGGTATTCTTTCGGGTTTTGCTTTTCACGTAGCGTATTATTTTTCGGTATTCTTTCGGGTTTTGCTTTTCACGTAGCGTATTATTTTTCGGTATTCTTTCGGGTTTTGCTTTTCACGTAGCGTATTATTTTTCGGTATTCTTTCGGGTTTTGCTTTTCACGTAGCGTATTATTTTTCGGTATTCTTTCGAGTTTTGCTTTTCACGTAGCGTATTATTTTTCGGTTTTCTTTCGCGTATTGAAAG
The DNA here is from genome assembly GCF_980474605.1 of Leiobunum rupestre. Taxonomy (NCBI): domain Eukaryota; kingdom Metazoa; phylum Arthropoda; class Arachnida; order Opiliones; family Sclerosomatidae; genus Leiobunum; species Leiobunum rupestre. The sequence goes on along the minus strand of NC_143384.1, from coordinate 9,799,658 downwards.
TTAGCGAGTTTTTCTTTTCGCCCGTATTCTTTACCGTATTATTTTTCGGTATTCTTTCGAGTTTTGCTTTTCGTGAACCGTATTATTTTTCGGTAAGTAAGATTTAAAAACCCAACAAAACCCGCTAACATAAGCTACTAACAGACCACCAATTTGGATTTAGAGCCAATTGCAATACAGAACTGACCATTGCAAGAGTGTATAAACTCATTTTGAACGCAATAGACTCTTCAAAAAAGGCCTTTGACAGTGTATCCCATAAGAGGCTTGTGCAAAAACTATAATGTTTGGGTCTGAGGGGCAAGGCACTGAGTTGGATTAAGAGTTATCTTGATAAAAGACATTGCATCACAAAAATTAGAAATAATCTTTCTAAACCAAAGCCAATTGTTATCGTGGTCCCTCAAGGATCAGTTCTATCCCCGACACTATTTAATTTTATTTACATTTAAGAGCCTTCCTTTTTGAAATAAGTTTTTAGTGGGGTGTTTCCATTCGACGTTATAAATATTTTTTTGTATTTTTAAAATTTGGTTTAAATTAGATTTTGCAGTATTGCCCCAAGAGACTAAACCGTATGTTAGGTGGGAATAGAAAAAACTAAAATACCATTGAAAAAGGATCGTTCTGGGAAATATGTTTTTATATCTATATAATAAGTATGAAGAGGTAGTTAATTTGTTACAGATTTGATTTGTTTGTTCATTCCAAGTTAATTGACTGTTGAACCAGACACCTAGATATTTATATTTGTAGACTCTTTTTAATACGTCGCCCAAAATTTGTATGTTGCATATATTGGACAGATTGATTTTCTGACATTTGAGAAAACTATGTATTCTGTTTTGTTTTAATTTAGTTTTAGTCCATTGGACAAGAGCCATGAGTTAATTGAGCCTAATGTTTCATTACCTGCTCTAATTAAAGACGATAAGTCAAAGTTTTCGATTAAGAGTAAACCATCATCGGCATACAATGTTAGGCGTCCAAAAGGTATTTTATTAACAATATCGTTGATGTATAAATTAAATAGTGTCGGGGATAGAACTGATCCTTGAGGGACCACGATAACAATTGGCTTTGGTTTAGAAAGATTATTTCTAATTTTTGTGATGCAATGTCTTTTATCAAGATAACTCTTAATCCAACTCAGTGCCTTGCCCCTCAGACCCAAACATTATAGTTTTTGCACAAGCCTCTTATGGGATACACTGTCAAAGGCCTTTTTTGAAGAGTCTATTGCGTTCAAAATGAGTTTATACACTCTTGCAATGGTCAGTTCTGTATTGCAATTGGCTCTAAATCCAAATTGGTGGTCTGTTAGTAGCTTATGTTAGCGGGTTTTGTTGGGTTTTTAAATCTTACTTACCGAAAAATAATACGGTTCACGAAAAGCAAAACTCGAAAGAATACCGAAAAATAATACGGTAAAGAATACGGGCGAAAAGAAAAACTCGCTAACTTTCAATACGCGAAAGAAAACCGAAAAATAATACGGTACGCGAAAAGCAAAACTCGAAAGAATACCGAAAAATAATACGCTACGTGAAAAGCAAAACCCGAAAGAATACCGAAAAATAATACGCTACGTGAAAAGCAAAACCCGAAAGAATACCGAAAAATAATACGCTACGTGAAAAGCAAAACCCGAAAGAATACCGAAAAATAATACGCTACGTGAAAAGCAAAACCCGAAAGAATACCGAAAAATAATACGCTACGTGAAAAGCAAAACCCGAAAGAATACCGAAAAATAATACGCTACGTGAAAAGCAAAACCCGAAAGAATACCGAAAAATAATACGCTACGTGAAAAGCAAAACCCGAAAGAATACCGAAAAATAATACGCTACGTGAAAAGCAAAACCCGAAAGAATACCGAAAAATAATACGCTACGTGAAAAGCAAAACCCGAAAGAATACCGAAAAATAATACGCTACGTGAAAAGCAAAACCCGAAAGAATACCGAAATATAATACGCTACGTGAAAAGCAAAACCCGAAAGAATACCGAAAAATAATACGCTACGTGAAAAGCAAAACCCGAAAGAATACCGAAAAATAATACGCTACGTGAAAAGCAAAACCCGAAAGAATACCGAAAAATAATACGCTACGTGAAAAGCAAAACCCGAAAGAATACCGAAAAATAATACGCTACGTGAAAAGCAAAACCCGAAAGAATACCAAAAAATAATACGCTACGTGAAAAGCAAAACCCGAAAGAATACCTTAAAATAATACGCTACGTGAAAAGCAAAACCCGAAAGAATACCGAAAAATAATACGCTACGTGAAAAGCAAAACCCGAAAGAATACCGAAAAATAATACGCTACGTGAAAAGCAAAACCCGAAAGAATACCGAAAAATAATACGCTACGTGAAAAGCAAAACCCGAAAGAATACCGAAAAATAATACGCTACGTGAAAAGCAAAACCCGAAAGAATACCGAAAAATAATACGCTACGTGAAAAGCAAAACCCGAAAGAATACCGAAAAATAATACGCTACGTGAAAAGCAAAACCCGAAAGAATGCCGAAAAATAATACGCTACGTGAAAAGCAAAACCCGAAAGAATGCCGAAAAATAATACGCTACGTGAAAAGCAAAACCCGAAAGAATACCGAAAAATAATACGCTACGTGAAAAGCAAAACCCGAAAGAATACCGAAAAATAATACGCTACGTGAAAAGCAAAACCCGAAAGAATACCGAAAAATAATACGCTACGTGAAAAGCAAAACCCGAAAGAATACCGAAAAATAATACGCTACGTGAAAAGCAAAACCCGAAAGAATACCGAAAAATAATACGCTACGTGAAAAGCAAAACCCGAAAGAATACCGAAAATAATACGCTACGTGAAAAGCAAAACCCGAAAGAATACCGAAAAATAATACGCTACGTGAAAAGCAAAACCCGAAAGAATACCGAAAAATAATACGCTACGTGAAAAGCAAAACCCGAAAGAATACCGAAAAATAATACGCTACGTGAAAAGCAAAACCCGAAAGAATACCGAAAAATAATACGCTACGTGAAAAGCAAAACCCGAAAGAATACCAAAAAATAATACGCTACGTGAAAAGCAAAACCCGAAAGAATACCTTAAAATAATACGCTACGTGAAAAGCAAAACCCGAAAGAATACCGAAAAATAATACGCTACGTGAAAAGCAAAACCCGAAAGAATACCGAAAAATAATACGCTACGTGAAAAGCAAAACCCGAAAGAATACCGAAAAATAATACGCTACGTGAAAAGCAAAACCCGAAAGAATACCGAAAAATAATACGCTACGTGAAAAGCAAAACCCGAAAGAATACCGAAAAATAATACGCTACGTGAAAAGCAAAACCCGAAAGAATACCGAAAAATAATACGCTACGTGAAAAGCAAAACCCGAAAGAATACCGAAAAATAATACGCTACGTGAAAAGCAAAACCCGAAAGAATACCGAAAAATAATACGCTACGTGAAAAGCAAAACCCGAAAGAATACCGAAAAATAATACGCTACGTGAAAAGCAAAACCCGAAAGAATACCGAAAAATAATACGCTACGTGAAAAGCAAAACCCGAAAGAATACCGAAAAATAATACGCTACGTGAAAAGCAAAACCCGAAAGAATACCGAAAAATAATACGCTACGTGAAAAGAAAAACCCGAAAGAATACCGAAAAATAATACGCTACGTGAAAAGCAAAACCCGAAAGAATACCGAAAAATAATACGCTACGTAAAAATTTAAACGAGACAAATAATGTGTCAACGTTATGGAATAATATTTTATCAATTTCAATATAAACTGCAGCTACGATTTAGCTCGCCGAGTTTCTTTTAACTCGATTTAGCGCGCTTAAAACTCGGCGAGCTAGAAGCTCCTTTGAGATCGGTACGAGCCAGTTCGTCAAGACGCGCTAAAACGCGCAAAATAGGACGCCGTGCAGGCCTCTGTTTAAAATGCTGGTTGAGCTCCCCCTAGCGGAGCCGCCCTGTTGTAAAAGGGTTCGTTTTTTATATACGAAAACCAAATAAAACCATTCATTCATTCACAGGCCTTCTGAAACTACCCCATACGATCCCCCCCCCCTTCCGAAATCGCCGCGGAAAGAGAAAATTTCGGGTGAATTTCGGGTTTGGACAAACACGGCCCAACTCTCAGGGGCGACAGATTTTGAGAAAATATATAGTCGAACCACGAAGCCAAAGGCAGTCACGGTTTCCCTCTGTTCCGCGGGTCGCTTTTTCCTCTCCAGCCCACCTTCGCCTTCCTTACTGACTAACCAAAAGCTCAAAATAGATAGTCGAACCACCTCAGTAACGAAGCCAAAGGCAGTCTCGGTTTCCCTCTGTTCCGAGGGTCGCTTTTTCCTCGCCGGCCCGCCTTCGCCTTCCTTACTGACTAGACAAAAGCTCGAACGACGACGACGACGAAGTGGTTTTTAGTTCCACATCTATATATATATATAAAATCTGCTGTTTGTATATATATATATATATTGGTTTTGTCTTTATATATAAAATCTGATGTTTGTATAAATATATATTGGTTTGTTGCCTTCTATGCACGCCCAAGATAATTATCCGATTCACACGAAATTTGGCCTGTGGCATTGTGGCCCTTGCCGTCAGGTTATAGGGGCGTCTTGATATTGCTAACCTTCGTAGTTTTTGACCACGGGACCAATAACTGGTGACCGCAAGACCGAAACCCCTGACATCACGCTGTCAAGAGACGCGGCTATTAAGAGACACGGGAGTTTATCTCTCTAGCTCTAATTGCCTCACTTAGCTGCTGCATGGCACGACCTTCGACCCTTTTCGATTGCGTTCGTTCAATTTTCTCAGCCCACCCCCTCCCCTCTCTATCTGTGTCACGTAGCCACCTTTGCCCGGGCCGTATTCATTCCACGCATACCCATAATACCAACCGATATGCCATTTGATTTTAAACGCCTGCAATTTCCAATCAATCTTAGCTTCGCAATGTCAATTAATAAAGCACTCACCTAAAACTGCGGGAAACCCATGCTTTATGTGGCGTGCTCAAGAGTTGGAGATGCAAATAACCTGTACATACTTACTCCAAACGGAGAAACTAAAAATATTGTGTACAAAAAAGCTCTATCATAATTACATCTTAAACTAATCAAAGAAATCAAATATATGTTAATATTACAAGATATGATATTTTGCACTATTAAACGTTTGCAATTTAAAAAAATTCCTATTTACTATTTAAAAATAGTTTGCAATTTAAAAAATTCAATGTAAAATGCATTTTGTTCCCGTTTTCTAAAGCCCAATTTACTCAACTAGCTGAAACCTCAGCTAGTCGAGATATATATATATATATCGAAGTGGGACTATTGCATTTTTTTGAGATACACAAACATAGGTGTCGACCCGAGGCCTTAGACACCAGCACACACACAATAACTGATTAATCAGGGTGAGATATGTGTAACGGCCACGCCAACGGGGGGATACGTCGGGACAAGGGTGGGGACACCCGTGGCGGAAGTATTCCGACCACCCGTTGGGGGATTGGTATAGACCCCGACGCCGCCGAAGTACACGCCGGCGCGCCGCCGACGCCGATTTTTTTCAACGCCGCCGCCGATTATTGTCCAGCGCGACGCCGATTAAATCTGTCTAAAATGCTGCCACGCGCTTTTTGCGGTTTTCTACGAAAATCATGTCTTTTCTCTAACCTGTCTGTGTGTTTCGTGCGCTCGCCTCGGAGCTTGGACGCATAGCGCCAGTGCGCCAATGCTCGAAGTCGCTGCATTGACGAAAATTGCGCTAGGCTCGCTTGTCTCCCCCGTCGTCTGCAAAAGTTGAAGGAGGGTCTCCCGGTTGCACCAATGAGGTAGAATAAATAGAGATCCAAATCCGCATTCCAGTACCTACCGTTTCGCGGGACAGCATTTGTTGAGTTGGAGAGTTAGGCCTAGTAAATGAACTTAATCAAATCGTGGTGGCGCCATCTATCGTGTTATTGGAAAACTTAACCTTAACATATTTTGCAAAAGTGTCTGCTTATAGAAACAGATGGCGCCAGCTCGATTGGATAAAGTTGAAACTTAAGCCTAATTCGCCTACTCAAATAAAACATGTCCCGCGAATCCCAGATTTGTTTGGATCTCTATTTATTTTACCTCATTGGGTGTAACTCACCGATTTTGTTCAAACTCCGGGGTTAAGTATGCCTTAATGAATTATGAAAATTCCCAAAAGGAAAAGTTTCAACGGGCATAAGTTTTGCCATGGCAACCGAAAATGTTTTTGACAACACCAAATGGAAAATTCCTTACCGAAAAAAACTGAAAAAAAATCAAATTGATAAATTTTTTTCAATTTGATGAAAATAAGTAAAAATGCAAATGATTTGATAGAATTTATCTCATTTTTTAGTTTTTGAATTTTAAAAAATTTAAATTTTTTGGAAAATTTTCCAAGTGGCCACCCTTAGAATTTTAAAAATCCCATGTTTTTTCGGTAAGGAAATTTAAATTTTGTGTTGTCAAAAACATTTTCGGTTGCCATGGCAAAACTAATACCCGTTGAAACTTTTCCTTTAAGGAATTTTGATGATTTGATCAAATCCCCGAGTTGGAACAAAATTTGTGTGTTACACCTCGGGTAGTCTCCTTATCAGCGCTTCGTCATTTCTGTTGTGTATTATTTTATTAGACGTTGTATTTTTTAACTTTATAAAACGAGTAATGAGTAATTAAGTTAGAGATGATGATTTTGAGCGTGGGAAGTTTAAAGTAATTTGCATAAAATAATTTCTGCAATCAGCAGTAGCGAAGCTTGGAATTACTTTGGACAATTGAAACGTTATGAAGGATGGTAGTATTTACATAATGTAGCTGATACTTTAAAAAAATAGATTTGTTTGAATTATTATATGCTGTTAATTATTATTCTAAACTAGCGTAAATAAAATAAGCTTATACTCGGAATAAATAAATTAAACCAGGAGCAGGACCAAACACGCCCATCTCTACCATTGGGCTAGGAAGGGCTAAGCCCTAGGGCTCTGAATGGGCGCCGTCCGGCCCTTTATATTTGTTTATAAGTTAATTGTAAAGTATTCAATAAAGACGCGGTGATATGAAAAATAGTGTCTGATATTATTATCCCAGGGGCACCTGTAAGGTAAAGATGGCCCTGGGACCACAGGTAGGTTGATTTCTACTCTCTAGTATAAAATTATTTTTCTTTATAAAGAAACGCCGGCTCACGCCGCCGCCGCCGTGGTATTTTAAGCCAACGCCGCCGCCGACTAAAATTGACCGGCTCGCCGCCGCCGATCAAAATTTCGCGGCGTCGGGGTCTAGATTGGTAGTCGTCCTCACACGGCCTTCCACAAACTCTGCCGCCCGGACGCCTGGGATTACAGGAGTGAGCCACTACTCCCGGCCGGGACTATTGCTATGGATGGAATGTCGTTAAGTGTTTTAGTTTCTTTGGCGTGGAAAATCGACGACACGGTAGATGGAGCTGCGAAAATTAATTTTTTATATAATTTATATTATCGGCGACGCCGAGACTCGAACACAGATAGCTGCTGGCTACGTAATCTCCAAAAACCGAACAATGTCCCCGGAACTAGCCTTCTTTAAACGAAAATATTTTTACAAAAAGCTAGTTGCCGGGCGTAAAGATTTACTTTATCGTGTTTACTACTTTACTGTTTACTTAAAAAAACAAGAATAGGTATATGATAAAAACTTGCACTGGCTAAAGCTGCAGGTGATAGATCCATGTTCAACTTTCACCTAAGAAGGATCTATCATGGATTGATCAAACGGAAATAGATTCTTCTTAGGTGAAAGTTGAATTTAGTTCTAGCGCGTCGCATTGCGACAGTGGCGCCGCCTGGATTTTGCCAATTTTTCATATCGAAACCGTGTGTGATCAGAAGTAATATATAAGTGTGGCACTTTCTTATCGAAACCGTGTGTGGTCAGAAGTAATAAGTGTGGCACTTTCTTATCGAAGTCGTTTATGTGTGGCACAAAATAATATTATCGCCTTTGTTGTAACAAATATTAAAGCCCGCCGTTATAGTAGTAGTAAATATGTATAGTTGTTTTTTAGAGTTGTTATTTTAATGTTTTTTTTTTGTTGATGACTCGACCTTAATTTTTGTATAAATACAATGAGATTTTATTTGTAAATGCAGTTCCAAATCTTATCTGAATAAATGAAGTCTTAACCTCGAATATCTCAGTCCATTCCTTTCAGTAACTATAGGTTATGGGCCCAGCACGCTACCACTGCGCTCAGTCATATCCTTGAAAAATCCTCTTGAGTGCAGTCGTTATATTTGTTACGAGTCCTCAAGTACTTCGCAGTAACTACAAGTCAAAAGTTCAGCGATCATGACCGGAGTTCCCCACGTCAGAATCGAGGCACTAACAAAGGAGAATTACGACACATGGAAGCTTCAAGTAGAAGCTCTTCTCATCAAGAACGACTCTTGGGGATACATAGACGGAAGCAAGCCGCAGCCGACATTAGTTACAGGAACCAATGGAAATGCGGCAGAAATTGCGGAATGGAAAGTAAATGACCGGAAAGCGAAATCGGATTTGATTTTAGCTATCAGCACTTCGGAACTCAAGCAAGTCAAGAACTGTACCACATCTCGAGATGTCTGGCAAAAATTGGAATCAATCTATCAGTCAAGTGGTCCGGCCCGTAAAGCTACCCTTCTGAAGAGATTGACGTTGAGCAAAATGAAAGAAGGAGATGACGTACGTAATCATGTAAATCAATTTTTCGACGCCGTCGACAAACTAGAAGAGATGGAGCTGGAGATAAATGAAGATCTACTTGCGATCATGTTGCTGTACAGTCTCCCAGAAAGCTTCGAGAATTTCAGATGCGCTATTGAATCGAGAGATAATTTACCGAACCCGGAGGCGTTGAAGATCAAAATACTTGAAGAGTCCGACGCTAGAAAATCCAAAGAAGATGACTTGGCCCAGAATGCCATGGTCGTGATGAAGCGTAAATATCGAATGAAACCAAGCCATCAACACGGCGAATCTGGGACCGGAAGTGGAAAATCGACATAAGCTTTCAAATTTAAATGCCATAATTGTCGGAAAATCGGTCATAAAGCCGCCGATTGTCCACGAAAATCTGTCGACAAAAAACAGCTAGCTGCAACGGCTGAAGAAAAACGAACGTAATCACGGAAATAAAGAAAAACCCGGAAGAGTTCGCTTTTTACGTCACCAGGAAGAACGATGAGAACTGGTGCTTAGACAGTGGGGCGACATCGCATATGACTTCAAACAAAAAGAATTTCCACAGTTTTGAAACAGTCAAGAAGTCCCTGAACTTGGCCAATAAGCTGTCCACCGAAATCCAAGGGGTTGGAGAAGTGAAAATCCAGGCAACAAACGGAGAAGCTGCGAGAATCCTGAAATTGGAAAACACTCTTCACGTACCTGATCTTCGAATCAATTTGATGTCCGTCTCGAAAATCACCAACAAAGGCCATGACATTATCTTCAAGAAAACTCACGCGTACATCACTAAAGAAAATGGGGAAATAATTGCTGTCGCTGATAGAGTAGGAGATCTCTATTTCGTAAGAAGAGAAACTGAAGAAGCAAATGTCATGCAAGTGAATAAACCAGCGACAACGAGCTTGGAGAATTTGCACAGTCGACTTGGACATCTGAACGAAAGACATATCAAAGACATGGTTCGGAACGACTTGGCGATGGGTCTACGTTTGGAGAAGAACGAAAGCCTTGGCACGTGTGAAATTTGCGTCAAAGGGAAGCAAACTAGAAAACCGTTTCCAAAATCAGAATCGGGAAGGTCAACTGAGCTACTAGAAATCGTTCACACTGATGTTTGTGGACCCATGCGAACTACTACAATTGGCGGAGCAAGATACTTCATAGTCTTTACAGACGACAAGTCCCGCTGGAGTGAAGTAGCGTTTCTCAAACACAAGAACCAAGTACTCGAAACCTTCAAAGACTACAAGAAGAAAGTTGAGTTGCAGACCGGAAAGAAGATAAAGATCATTCAATCTGACAACGGTACAGAGTATTGCAACAAGGAATTCGACCAATTCTTGAAGGAAAATGGAATACTAAGAAGATTGACCGTGCCACAAACACCTGAACAAAATGGAGTCTCGGAAAGAAAAAATAGGACGTTGGTGGAAATGGCAAGATGTATGATGCTCCAATCGAAATTACCACCTTCTTTCTGGGGAGAAGCGATCGCTACTGCAAACCACATTCGTAATAGATGCCCATCAAGGAGTATAAACGGAAATCTACCGTTCACATTATGGACCGGAAAACGACCTGTCCTAAACTACCTAAGAACTTTTGGCACCAAGGCGCTGGTGTTGGACCAAAGCACGTCCCTTGGAAAATTCGACTCAAGAAGCAAAGAATGCGTTTTCGTCGGTTACTCGGAAGAGTCCAAAGCATATCGAGTCTGGCTGCAAAATGAACGGAAGATCGTAAGGAGTCGAAATGTCAAGTTTTTCGATCAATTCACCAGCCAAGAGGTCCACGAAGATTTCGCCGGTCCTGAGATCCTGAAAAAATATGGAGTAGAAGATGGCATTGAGACAAATGAAATCGAAAGCGGCACTTTCGAAGTCGACTTAACTCCAGTATTTCCAGTTGATAAGGGTGATGACGATCAAGACGTATCCTTGGATGATTCAAGTGATACCAAAAGGGGGCCCGGAAGACCAAAATTAATCAAAACCGGCAAACCCGGACGACCATCGAAATCTTTCAACATGATACCTATACAGAACATCACCTCCGATTCGGCGAATCTAATCGGAATTCCAGATCCTATGACCATGAAAGAAGCCTTGAAAACCGATCATGCTAAGGACTGGAGAAAAGCAGCGATGAGCGAATATATTTCCCAAATAAAAAGCAAGACGTGGGATATCGTCGAACGACCTTCGAGTCGCAGAGTCATTGGGAATCGACTAGTCCTGCGAACCAAGTACGACGTAAAAGGACACGTGGAACGAAGGAAGGTCCGGTTGGTAGCGAAGGGATACGCTCAAGAACCCGGAATCGATTTTCAAGAAACCTATGCACCTGTCGTCAGGTCAAGCTCCATCAGAATGATTATGGCTTTGGCAGCTGAAATGAACCTGACAGTTCACCAAATGGATGTGGTAACTGCGTATCTCAACGGTGAAATTGAAGAAGAAGTATTCATGGAAATACCGGATGGACTTCAAGACGCTCTCGAAGAAATTGTCCGAAACAAAGTAGAAAACGCAGAAATCATTGATACGTCGCAAAAATGGCTCGATTCTTTGAAACGGAGCAGCAACAATGTATGTCGAATCAAGAAGTCTTTATATGGACTAAAACAATCAGGACGTCAATGGTATAAAAAACTCGACCAACGGTTGAGAGAAATCGGAATGGAACCATTGAACGCAGACCCATGTATCTATATATCCAGAAAGGACGGGGACCTGATGATAATCGCAATTTACGTCGACGACATCATCATTGCGTCCAACAACCTGAAATGGATAGCGAAGATCAAGGCTGATCTCCGAGAAAGATTCGAGATGAAGGATCTGGGTCCTGTACACCACTGTCTGGGAATCGAATTCCACCAAGATGAAAAGAAAGGAACTATCACGATGTCACAGAAGAAATACATTGAAACTGTTCTACAACGTTTCGGAATGAAGGACTGCAAACCAATCGCTACACCCTTAGACGCCAACAGTAAACTCAAGAAACCAGAGAACCCCAACGAAGAGGAAATGGAGGGCATCCCTTATCAGAGTCTCGTCGGTTCACTGATGCACCTCGCCACTTCAACTCGGCCGGACATAGCGTACGCCGTGAGCGCTCTAAGCCAGTTCAACTCCAGTTTCAACAACGAACATTGGACAGCGGGAAAGAGAGTTCTCCGGTATCTAAGAGGAACAACTGGTCATGGTCTCGTCTTTCAGAAGAGTAATAAAAGCTTGGAAGGGTTCGTGGACGCTGATTGGGGAGCGTGCATTAACGATCGAAGATCTTATACCGGCTTCACTTTCATCCTGTCCAACGCCGCTATCTCATGGGAGGCGAAAAAACAGCGAACCGTCGCCCTCTCAAGTACAGAGGCTGAGTATATGGCGATGAGCGAAGCGACCAAAGAAGCTATATACTTACGCGAATTTATGGAAGAAATTGGAATTCGAGTGGAGAAGATAAAGATCCACAACGATAACCAAGGCGCTCAGAAACTTGTAAAGAATCCGATTTTTCATTCCCGGACAAAGCAAATAGATATTCGTCACCATTTTATCCGTGAAACGTTCGAGAGAGGAGTCATCGCTTTGGAATACATGCCTACAGACCAGATGCCAGCGGACGTCCTAACGAAGGGGTTGTTTAGCCAGAGGCATGCATCCTGCATCAAAGCGTTGGGAGTTCACTCGATACCAGAAAGATGTAAGCTGATCTAACTGTGGACTTTAAGGGGGACTGTTGTAACAAATATTAAAGCCCGCCGTTATAGTAGTAGTAAATATGTATAGTTGTTTTTTAGAGTTGTTATTTTAATGTTTTTTTTTTGTTGATGACTCGACCTTAATTTTTGTATAAATACAATGAGATTTTATTTGTAATGCAGTTCCAAATCTTATCTGAATAAATGAAGTCTTAACCTCGAATATCTCAGTCCATTCCTTTCAGTAACTATAGCCTTCTTGGCGAACTTGTATAGTTTGTATAGTTGGTCCAGAGATTTGGTCTCATTCGATAGAACTCTTTGACGCGCACGCAGTGCCGTTAATTTCCGCCCCCTCCGAACAACCCCCTTAAAGGGAGAGTCACCGAATGGTACGATATCGTACGCCACGAAAATTGTAATACGCCCTAAAAATTGCGATGAAATCATCGCACTGAGCCACTTAGAGGTCGGAGACGGTTAATCATTATCCATGTTTAAATTAATTTTTTAGGGAAAAAAATTTAAACAAAGAAATTTACCGGTTAATATTTTGGAAACTGATTAAAAAATATGTATTATTCGTAAAATTTAAGCTTTTTATGTAAAAAACGTCGTTTTTCAGATTAATTTTACAACTTTATCAAAAATTTAATCGGATAATACAGAAATATAAATTACTTGATCAAAACGTTTAACGAATAATCTTGAGATCTTTATCTATTGAATAAAAGTGAACCACCCCCCCCCCCCCCGACCTCTAGAGCCACTGACGCGTGTTCAACTGATTTCTTATTGCGAATTTACATGACTTTTGGTGCCTTAACTACCCAAATGTTTGATATAAATTTCCTAAAATAAACACATTTGAATCCCAGTTTAAGAATTTCTTTAAATCATATTTCCACTAATTTCTATAATTTAAAAGAATTACTTTTGTCGTGTTTTGCTTACCTATTTCATCTTTGATACTTTCCGTCTATCTAACGACAGGAAATCAAATGGCATCAACAGCTTTTATATTGGTTTGCCCACCCGCGTATCCTGAGGGTGGGCGGTGCCCACTCTCTAACATAGGATGGTGAATTATATATCAAACAATAGGAAATCACATGGGCTCAACAGCTTTTATCATAGTTTTCCCACCCGGGCCTCCTGATGGTGGGCGGCATCCACTCTTTAACTTAGGATGGCAATTTATATATCAAACGATAAGAAATCACGTAGCCTCAACAGCTTTTGTATTTGTTTGCCTACCTGTGTCTTCTAAGGGTGTACAGGTTTGTCCACTCTAATACACTGATGTGGAACTAATATTACGGCCTGGGCCGACTTGTTATAATAAAGATACATAACAAATAATTATTCGAATCGGTGAATTTTGAAGTAATAACGTTTTAAAGAAATAAATTTCATTGTAAAAATTTCATGGCTTTATTATTCACTATAAATTTATATACCAACGACGTAAAGTACTAGCTACGTTTCACGCAAGGCCTGCATGAATGACCACATCCATTAGAACAGCACTTCTGATTGGTAGGACAAGAATCTGGATTTCTCCGGCATTCTTGGACGCACAATCCAAAGGTTCCTTTCCGAACCGTTGGACAAACGCAAGAACTACCTTCTTTTACTATCAAAATAGACAAGTAAATAAAAAGAAAACAAGTAAAAATAAGGCGTTAATTATTACTAAAATGTATGAAATGTTTCAAAATCTTGAGTGCTACTTTGTTTTGTAAAATATCACAAAACTGTCATCTTAAGGGTCATATTGGAAGCAAAGGGTTGTGAAAGAGAAATTGAGGATTTGAATATTTAAAATTGATGTGAACAAACAATTAAATTTACTTTCTTAGCATGGAAGATTTAGTTTCAGCTGATACTAACACACACCACACGAGTTGTTATTAACATTGGCTAGGCTTCCCTGCTAAAGTTATAATGATAGCACGTTTTCTTGGTATTTCAACCCATAAACTATTTTCCGTGTATTAGAATTTATACATGTAAATTATGGAAAAGACCAATTGAAAACACAATACAAATTTCAAAACTACTTTCAATAAAATAAGATTTACATTGATTTTAAACTCGCAAGTCAGTAGAAGAACCGGTTAAAAAGGAGTTAAGGTTTTAAATATATTTACCATGGACCAGTATCAACAACATCGAGAGGAAAACTAATTTTGAGTTCATTTTTTCTTTTAATCTTCAAACGATTTAAGCTAGCAGGCAAACGGTAACGTCAACGATCTCGAGTGGAATAATTTCAAAAAAGATACCCCGCGCTTCACAAGTTTTCCTTTAATTTCCTTCCGAGGGAAATCATTAAAAAAAACGTAGAAGTTTTCATTCGATAGCGGTTTTTCTCCGAATGAAATTGCTTTTTCAAAATCTGTCAGAGCTGCAGGGGCAACGTGCAGTCACTATTCGATTAACTTTATCGTTCATAATTAAGTGTCATACGGAATAGCCTGATAATCTATGGGGCTTTTGTTTAAACCTTTAAGCGACTTACTTCTGTAACAGGTACATTAAGGTTAATTTGTTTGTCTTTTAATGTGTCTCGTCATCAATTCTTTCCTATTACAAGCTCTTTAAAAGGTCAAACAATAACTATAAATGTGGTTTTGTTAAAATTTTTGTATTAATACATATTTCGTAAATTTTAAAAAATTTAATGTTTTTATTAAATTTTGCTAGCGCAAAAGTTATTTTAGTCTCGCACTTCTCTTACAGACGGTTTGGTTGATAAATTAAAGGAAGTGAAAAAATAGCTTTAAATTACAATTTGTTAAAAACATTCCGTAATCTTAGCAACCAAAAGATTAAAAATCTTGAAGTTTTATTCTCACTGCTTTTAATAATTATTTAACCATAATACTTTAAAATTACCAACGTTGGTTTACAGTAAACCGATAACAACGTAGCATAGTCTACACGAGGGCTGAATGATAACTCAATTGTATTAATTAACGAAGGTTAGTTGACAGCGGATAAAAAGCTTCGAATGGAGTTTCTATTGTGAACGTTGTTGACAGCGATTATTATTGACGTACATAGTTCAGTTTTTTTTAATCACGTGCTATTTTTTTATCGTCTCGTGATTGGTTAAAAACGTCTTGAAGTTTTGGATTGGCCGCCGAACTCCCCCGACCTGAACCCCATCGAAAACCTGTGGTCTTAAATTCTCCAACTCATGGAAAAAAGAATACCAACATCAAGGGACGATTTAAGAAATATGATAACAGCGGTGTTTAATGCTATTCCTAATGATTACGCTAGAATATTAACCGACTCTTTTCGTCGTAGGCTGACGAAATGTCAAAGAAGGAGGGGATAAATGTTTCCCTATTAATATTTTTAGAAATGTAACATATAAGATAAGCATATTTATTTGTCCATTGTGATTCGAGATAAAATATGTGAACAAAAATATCGCTTTTGCTTTATTTACCTATTTGAAACGCGTAGCTAACGCGCGTAGTTCTATTTAAGAAAGCCTCCCACAGCTTTGGAATCTCAGTATGTCCCGATATTCCTACAAAGCTATAAGGTTACTGTTTATATTCGAGCAGGGTGAATGTGTATGGATTTAAAGGAGCTATCGAAAGTCGCTACACGGTGTGGACCTTTAATTGACTTTTAAAATAACCAGTCTAACGCGATCTCAGCTTCAGCCTAGCAAATATCCATACGGTCCTATATTAGTACTAACGATAACGTATACGTATTAAACACATATGAAGTTAAGTGTTTACTAACATACGTAAATAAACTTTGAAGTCGTCCGTAGGACTCGTTAGGCGTAATTGTCAGATTTTCAGTGGCGGACTGAGTCTAATATTTTGGGCTGCTAGAAGACAAAGGGCCCCAGCTTTAACAACTATAACGCTATCATGTTTGAGGGGCCCACTTCATGAACGGTCCGTGGGGCCCACCTAATTTCCCGGGGCGGCACTGGGGGGGGGGGGGGGGACAAACAATTGATATATACCACACGGGATTCTAGGTTTTTATTTCTTTACCAATACGGTGCCCCTCATAAGTTAATCCGGAGCTGCCCCGGCGAATTCTAGTTAACTTCGTGTAAATGCTCAAAGCCTTATTCCAACGTGGAGCCAAATCCAGTTTTCGTAAATCGGACTTACGCCTACGCATACAATTACTAGGGCGAAAATTGAATTCGTCGCGAAACTAACAAAAGTAACCAAGTGGGAACTCGGCTCAACGAAAATGCTACCCAACATTTATCTCGGGGCGTCGAAATTTATAAAATTTCCCGACTTTTCAAATTTGTAACTAAAATAAACACTATATTTAAAATTTATATTTTTATATTTTTTTTTATAATGTTGTAAAACTAGCTGAAATATAAGGAAAAATGACATTTTTATAATGTATAATATAATTGCTCCCGCCCACGCACAAGCAATATTGCTTATGTGGGATCGGGACGATGCGTCTCATAATATGTATAAAATGTAAATTACAAATGCATCAATAAATTAATTCAAAAAAAAGTTAGTTAACACTTGGAAAATAAATTTAAAACTATTTTCAATATATATATATTTGAGGAACAAGGAGCCCACTTTTAGAAAATCTTTGCCTACACCTAAATATTTTCTGGCGTCGCCCCTGTTCGTTTCTCTTATGAGCACATGAAAATATTTATGTTAACCTTCAATTTGTTACATATTTAGAATTAAACAAAAAATATTACTTCTAGGAACTATAGATGGCGACGAAACCCATCAACATTTATTATTTTAAATGGCTTGGTGAGATGTTTAGATATTTCCCAATTTCTGTGAAAACTTCTTTGGTTAATATCTTTTGAACCAATGCGTCGATTTGAATAATTACAACACTTTCTATATGTAAATCAACCCCGGAGAACACGAAAATCGAGTTTAAAATGACCTGAGATCAAAAATAAGAAAGTTGACACCCCCTTTTTAGGCCAAAATAGGCAAAATTATAAGTCTATCCAGAAAATTATTTTGGACAATTTGTAGCTAAACATTTTATTAATCTACTACCGATGTCCGCTTCGACTTGATGCAATTATACAAGAAATGACGGGCGAAAATGTTCGAAATCTCCCACGGTCAAAAACTTTTTGAACAGAGTGTACGTTAAGCCTAAAGACGTCCGACAGTATTTAGTATCGTTAAATATCAGCTTAATCGGGACGTAACCAGGACGTTCATTTGATGTCTTGTATTTCTCTTAGCCGTCTATCTACAGACTCAAACGCCAGTCGATCGGACACCAGTCTTTTAGGTATCTACTGCTGGTTGAATCTTTGGCCTTTTAACCCATTTTTCTTGAGCCCGTCCGTGCAATAAGCGTTCCTAGACCAATGTGCCATATTAGCTACAGAACGAATTAGACAATTTTAAAACCATTCCTTTAGAATTTTTATGACATAAATTTGTATCTTTAAATTAAATAATTAAAATCGTATCACTAAATTAAAATGGTTTTGTCATCAAACTCATTTTACTTCTAAAAGGACATTAATGAACTTTGGCCACTTGTTATTAAAGTTTCTCGCCTCAAGGATAAAAAACAATTGATAGTTTAATGAAAACAATTTGGTTCAAGGAAGAATATTGTTTGCCAGATTTAAGGCTGTGTCCGGTTTTTTGGGGTAGCTTTTGGGAGCCCATATCTCTGAAACGAAGCACTTTAAAACCCATGTTTATTAGACCTTTTTTCTCATAGAGACCCATAGAATGCATATAGAAAGTTTTAGTACTCTTATCCGTAACACCCTGTATATATATATATATATATGTGTGTGGAGCTAAAACTCCGAAATGTGTTTATGTTTTTCAAACTTTGTACAATTAATAAACTGAACAGCAAAAACCAAAAGTTCGCAAAACAAGTAGCATTACTAGTGCCTTTTAACCTATTCGTGGGAGTAGTGATATGAATATTCGAAAAAGCAAATTCCCGTGGCAGGTACGGATTTGGGTTGCAGTAAAATACGCGTATGGAAAATATTACCATCCTTACAAAGCTATACTTCAATAAGGTTTATTAGATTTAAACTCTGAAAAACGGCTGGACTTTCGCAACTGGCTGCAGAATTCGGTGGCTGAGTACCCTCAATTTATCCGCAATGTGCTAATCACTTTTGCCAAGAAGAAAATCCACACTGGCATTTTGAACACCGTCACAAATTTCAATTTGGGCGCTTAAAACCTTTGGATTGGTCTCGTAGGAAATAGTCTAATTAGTCTCTTATTTTTCCCTCAAAAACTGAATGGCCAGAGTTATTGAGAATTCTCACGAAACAAACTGGCAGATTAATTTGGCCAGACTGTGGTTTCAACAAGACGGTGCCCCGCCTCATTACCACAGAGACGTATAACTTTTCCTGGACAATGAACTTCCACAACGATCGATAGGGAGAAACGGTCCGGTACACTGGCCAGCAAGGTCGCCAGATCTGACGCCGTTGAACTTCTTTCTTGGGGGCTTCATTAAAAACCGAGTATGCGCCACTCCCGTTGAAACACTCGAAGAACTATACGTCAACGAATTATTAACGCTTTCCTGGAAGTAACCACGGAAATGGTTTAACGTGCTTTCGACAACATGATTGTTCGCGCCCAAGCCTGCATCGCAGTCGATGGTGGAGTATTCGAACGACACTTTTAAATATTTTTTGTAATTAGTTAAACCAAAATTGGCGTTTTCTTGTAAATTCTAATATTTTTCCAACATACGTAATTTACATGTATATCATGTAAGCTTAATACCTTCTTTCGCCATTGTTTCCTCGATTTTACTGTGGTGTTTATTGAATTGAAGAAAACTTTGCAAACTTGTGACTTTCATAAAGTTATCCTACTATACTTATGGAAATTGAGAAAACTCATTTTAGCTTGCTCAACTTGTCACTTTTTCAAGTCGTGTTTTTTCGGAGAAAAATTACTTTTTTGTTTACGCACTAACAATATTTTTACGTTTTCGATGACACTCTTCAAGTTTCTAATTGACAATTTTAATGTCACACCTAGCGGTGAAAAATTAAATAATAAAAAAGGCGTTTTACGATTGTGATGAAATTTCGCTAACGAGTGTCCACGGGTTGGGTAACTTGCAGCTAGGAGCAACAAACACAGCACCCCACACCAGGAGAACGCAACCCGTCAAAAGTCGTGCATTTTCTTGCGTACATTTTTCATTGGTTAGACGCTTTAGCGCCTGCTGCCGTCGGAAGGGGAAAATTCGGAAATGGTCTTCCCCCCACTCGTAAAATGTTCAGTGTAAAGGCTAGTCCCAATCAAATTTGTACACAACACTGTGTTAGCGTGTTTAAAGGCTAGCTGCGTTCTCATGGCGTTTGTTGCTCCTAGCTTGCAGTAAAATTTCCAACATTCTAGAGAACATAGTTTTTGAAGATAAAACATATTTTGCGAAAATTCACTCGAATCTTGCGGCTTTTTATATGAATTGTAAACGCACGTATAATACTTTTGAGCATATTAAAAAAATCATTTGACAACACCCTATTTGTTATATGCAAAAGGGATACGTATGTACGGGAATATTAAATTGTATTATAATTAACGTTCGATATTTATATACCAGGTTACACTTATTATTTATAATTAATTATTAATAATTATAAATTACAAATTATTTTGAGAAAATTTACTTTATTCAAGTGAGAGATTCCGATTCTTGCATTTTGATTAATCATGTCTTGACATGATTTTTTTTAAATGTGATAAAATTAAATTTTCATCTTGGCACTGTTTTTATATAATTTGAAGTCTTAAGCGTTACAGTTTAAAATTTATGTTAATACTGATACAAACAAATCTCAAAAAATTATATAAAAGCTCGAGAATTTTACCTTTAAATATATAATAGAAACTTATTCGCAGTTTCGTGCAAACGAGCGAATCAAGCCCAATTATCATTATAGAATTATTTGGGCCACTTAACTGTATCCAACTAATTGTAAGCAAGAAAATTGTGTAGTGTGAACAGACAAATTGTAACAATTGTTCAAACTTTTTAGGTTCACACCGAGGGGCTAACCACTCTTCGAAAGTCTGTACACCGGATTACGCTTAGATTACCAATGCCAAAGGCAGGGACTTCAAAGATTACGCGTAGTCCCATTAGTACAGTCAAAGGTACGGCTCTGTACACCGACTACGCGGAGTGATCAGCCCCTCGGTTCACACTGGACAATTTTCTCGGTATGCGATATATCCTCGACCTCAAAAATATATATGAAACCTTTTTTATAAATATTTGTTGTATTGTTACATGTTAAAGTAGTTACTTGAACAACATGAGTATACAAAATGATAATCGAGATTTGTTTGAAAGAAACTTATTTTATTTACAATTTTGTTTTCAATTATTACAAGTTAGAAGTTCTATTAATTGATTTTTAAAGGATTTATTAATTATATAAGACCTCAGGCATATCTAGCATTTGGTTTCAAACTAGTTTACGAGCTCTGCGCTGTGGATCTTGGCGGAACGTGTTATCATGGACGAATTACTGAAGGACACTCCTCGGAAGATTTTTCACTCCACGCAAATGTTCCGTAGCAGCGTAAGATGGGGCTATTTCGCGTTTCTCTCACAAGGGCGCGTTGGCTTAGACTTCAGGGGCAACTAAAATGTCACGTGACGCCGGAATTCCCACGTGTCTACTCTACACGTGGGCGATTTCGCAAATTTGAATTCTATCGGTCTAGACATGAAAATGAATTTATGATTTAATATTGTGATATTTATGTGATAATGGATCTGCCGTTCGATTTGTCCACCAATTTTCGTTAATTTGACGATTTCTTAAGGGGTAAGCATTTTTTAGTTATTATTCCTATTTTAAAGCAATGAAAAATATTTTGACTGATTTGTTTCAGATGATGAAATGTATAAATTTGCAAAAACTGTACCATTATCAGTCTTGACCAACGTCAATAATGTTCTTAACTATCCACCAAAAGTACAGTAAGTCGTAAATTTCTTTTCAATTCAGAATTATTGTTAAATTTGAAAATTGTCCTAGATCAAAAGAAATACGTAAGAAAAACGTAGTTAAAACTATGACCAAAGCCGATTTTGAAGATTGCTTTGAATCATTAATTCATTCAACAATGGATAAAATTAAATGTTCAAGAAAGAAGAACTATACGGAAGAAATAAAGGGCCTCATCGACTGGATTACAAATCTAGATTATAAGCTATTCCTTTCTAGGAAAGTAGTTTTCCAGAAATTATTCAATATTTCACATGAAGTATATGGAAATAGGTTAAGAGCCATCCGTCAAAACAGTGATTTGTTTGAAAAATTATCAGACACTTAGGAGATGAACAAGTAACTCAATCTTCTTAACCAATAAAATATTCAATTTAATTCTATTGTAGAAAAATTCCAAGTAGAGTTCCAAAAATTTCACATCCTCACAAATGTTTGGTGTGTGGGAATTTTTCTTGACACCATATTCGATTGCTTTCTCACCTATAACTACTCAAAAAAAATGTGCTGAAACAACAATGGAAAAACATCAAGAACCACCTGAGGTTGTTCACTACGTCATAGGTAGTATTTTCAAACGACTTCGAAATTCTCCAAATATGGCGCAATGATTCATCACAATCCTCAAACTCCAAAAGGACTGATATGCAATCAAAAGGTGGATTAATAAATCCGACAAATGAAGCTCAACATTTTTTTGATACAGTTTTAAATATTGTTGCACCATTTTACAATGGGAAATGTTTAAAAAACAAAAAAACAAAGCTCTGAAACAGATTATGGGAAATGAAGTCATTTTAAGTAGTTGGGGAAGCTTTGTTAATAATTCAGGAATTCCGGCATGCTAAGGTAATAAGCTTCTCAATTTCGCTGTAACAACGTTACTCAACACAGAGGGAACGGAGAGCAGAAAAAGCTGAAAAACTATCACAAAGAGAAGGCTAGACAAAAAATATTAAACTCAAAAATTAGGTCTAATGTGAATTCGAAAACAAGGTTAAGAAAACAATTAGAAAATGAATTTAATCATGTAGTAGTGTAAAAATAAATTTAAATTTTATTTCATAGCTTCTATATTTGCACCTCTTATTTTAATTTTATCATTGACCTCTCTAACACTATTCAAATTTCCTATAACTGTTGATACTTGATATAAGTCGGGGTTATCCGCAAAGCGACATGACCTCCGGTAATGTGAAAATTCATTATCGACCGAGTCTTGATTGAAATTCCTTGTGAAAACGTATTTTGCGCCTTTCGACAACATAAATGGTATTATCTCTATCATACACAAAGCTAAAATGGAATAAAAAATTATAGGAGGGTTAGCCAAGTAATATATTCATAAAAACCTATTAAACCTACTGGTTTGCCTTAGACCCGACATTGTTTCTTGGCTCAATAGCATTTTTTTTCTTTGCTCTGCGGTGTAATAGTTTTCAATTCTTTGAACTTCATTCTCCCATTCTTCTAGATAAGTTAGGAAGTCCTCTTTCAGCCACTACATTTATTAAAAAAATACAGTCTGGAAAACCTATACATGTGTTATTAAAGCTTACTTTTAATCTAATATCAAAGCGTCATAACGCTTATTATCAAACATTTCGTTCGCCACGTCGGGGAGGAACAAAGGGTCAGCCGCAGCTTGACCAATAAATCTATGGTAAAAACAATGTCAAGTCTGACGCCAACATGGCGCCAGCCATGCATCACACTATAAACATGACACTTTTAGAAATATTTTACAATAGATAAATTCTCCTAAATGGCAACCCTCAATTCGGACCGACAATAAAAATAGTGGAGCTGGGGGAAAAGAGAGACGGGGTTCACGAAGGGGATACAATATTAAGTTGGGGACTCGCTAATCCCAAAATCGAGAGAACAATAAAGAGAGAAAACAACGGAGGGGGAACTAAAGATACCTATGGCCACAAGCATTCCCAGGACATCCCCTTCCTCGGACCCACGCGTCACCTTTGACAGGCGAGAATGGTCCACTTCGAAGAATGCAGAGAGCGTCTCACGAACCCCATCCATCTATAACAAGAACGCAGGGTTGAATTCGAAATAACGTAGGAAACTAAAATTTTGGAAAACTTTTAAATGATGTGAAAAATATCTACTAAACAAAATTACATTTCAAGAACTGCCTAAAATTGGTTGCTTCATGTTTTTCAGCCAATATAGTTTCTTTAGTTTCCTTCAAGAACTTCAAAGAAAGAGGTCGACAGTACGCGTACCGACTGAGGTGCAGGGTTCTGCCATAGTACTACGTTTAACAACTTTAGCTGAAGTGGAGTGACAGTGGTCGCTAGCAAAGAATTCAGATCAAAGGGTTCATTAGCAATGGGGATTTCCTTGTATATTGATTGACCTGTACTGCCATCAAAACCCCAGGAGAAATCCAAAACCAGATCGAGCTTTTTTATTGAAGAAAAAAAAATACTTCACGCTGTATCTCGATAATTCTTTTAGCGGTATGGTGCAGTAGAGAGTTAAGAGAAACCGATATACAAGTCTCACTGACAACTTGAATTCTTGAGGATTACATTTTTTTTTCCGCTTGAGCTACCATAGTATAAGGAGGGTATAATTGAAATCCACGACTATTAGCACCTTTTCTTAAAAAAATTTTGAGGTTTACGGATATATCGTCATCTATCAAAAGAGCTAGCTCTTCCTCTGGAGTGTAAGAAGGCAAAGTGTTCGTCATAAATGCTGCCTTGTTCCTTTTCAATTTTTCTGCTATTTTGTTTGCACGGTTTGGGTTCTTCAACGATTCGTTTAAAACGTAAGCAAGCCCTGAATTACCTTGATCTTCGGCTACCTTGGCGACAGCTTTGAAAGTTTCAAAATTGGCTCTGAACTTATTTGGTTTTGGAGTCCAGTGACAAGACGCCGTTTAGAACAACTCGAACCTTCTTCCCAGGATACCAATTGAGGCGCTTTCTGAGCTTTCCTCTACTCCAAAATGTAAATTAACACTCAAACCCTTTTCGTTAGAACCTTTCTCTATGACGAGGACTATAACTCCATTTTTTTTTATTTCGGTTTTAAAAGTTTTATTTGATCTTGAATTTGTCTTTCGTTTGAAATATTAGTACATTCAAAAAGATTAAGAATTTCGTTAAGCTCATCTGCTGGGTTTAATAGTTTTAGATTTACTATACAAATATCTTCCCGATAAACGATACT
This sequence comes from Leiobunum rupestre, assembly GCF_980474605.1. Lineage (NCBI taxonomy): Eukaryota > Metazoa > Arthropoda > Arachnida > Opiliones > Sclerosomatidae > Leiobunum > Leiobunum rupestre. The sequence continues at coordinate 9,774,932 of NC_143384.1, read as the reverse complement.
TTTATTAAACGCCATCTTCTTCAAAATGCCGGTCTACTTCAATCTTAAGCTGATGTTTTATTCGTTTCCGTTTTTAAAAGACTGCAATACGTTAAGCAATAAAATAATAAAAACAAACAATCAAAATGTTTTACGACGCTTGTGTAAAAGAATTTAACTGATGACCTCGGCCATTTTCAGGGAGTTTACTCGTTATTTTAAAAATTAATTGCTTAAAGGTTCCACGAGGTACCTAACTGAAACTTTCGAAATGTACTGACAAAATACCACAAAATGTGCCTATGACATTTGTAGCAGCGCATTCGCGCACCATTTTGAGATATGTAGGGTTAAAGTTGACTGAAATGGCTAAATTTCAGTTGTTTTCAACCTAAATCCCAATTTTTGCCAGTGTTGATTAAGTGTAAAATCAAAGTATGATAGATTTGTGATAGGCCTATATCAAAAGCACGGACTTGTAGCGCCACTTGTAGGCGAAGTAGCCACCAGCTGGAACTATCGTCTCCAAAGTTAAATTTTGGATATCATATCACCAAAACAAAGCCAAATATGTATAAATGTTAAAGGTAGATAAGCTGTGGATTTTTGGCCACAAATTCGGTCTCCCAACACACGGATAAAGGTGCGATGGATTGATTTTTCGTAAAGTTGCAGGTTGAACGGGGTTAGAAACTTGGCATATTGTGTTGGAAGGGTTTCCGAAATTTTCTGTAGTTCCCACTTTTGTTTACTACCCAATTTCTCTGTACGTTCCAAATTTAATCTAAATCGGTTAACTTTGACTAGGCCTAAGATGATGACGATCATTTCGCCATTTGATTCAGTGAAAACGGAGCTCCGCTTCAATTAAATTCCTGAAAAAGTAGTAAAACCAAAACGTACAATAAGCTCCATCCGTGGATAAAGTGTTAATGTATTTGTTTATAAAAGCAGTGAAATCAAGAGTATGCGTGAGGTCTTAAGCCTTCCGAAAAGTGCCGTAACTAGGGCGGTGGCAGCGGTACCTTGGCAAGGGCGCAGACCCGGGAGGGGCGCAGAAAGGATCAGACCAGGACCAAGTTTTGGGCCATGGATGGTAAGCAGAAACATACGTACAATACCTATTATTGCAGTTATAGAAGCTCGCACCGTGCTCATAAAAGGCTTGTTACGGAACTGCTTCCGAATGTCGAAACGTGTCTGCCTTAGAGGGCCACGAAATCCCGCATGGCGGATCCCTGGCCCAAAAATACGCTCGACTTTTAAAATGAGTTGAGGTGATTGCCTTTACTTATTATGAAAATACAAATTAAAAATTAAAACAAGTGGGTAGTTCGTTCTTCTTCCAGGAACCCAAGTGGGCGAGTTGATCGTTTAAGTCTTATAAAGCCTAAGACACGATCCGCAAGTGATATCTTCACAATGACCAGGATCAAAAATTCCAGGAGCTAAGCACTCGTAATAAAATCGCTTAAAAAATGTAAACATTTGAATGTCCTAAAAGCTACGTTCCCACGAGAATGGTTGAAAACGGTTTGAATCAGTTTAAATCATCTTCGCCTAGTTCACACAACTCATAATGGCGAAAGCGTGAGCTCGTCTTAGTGAACTAACTTTTCTTTACTTTTTATTTAATAGCTTACGTTACCCTTCATGAATATAGATTTTCACATTACTTAAACTATAAAAGTTTTAAGTCGTGACGCAGTTTGAATTTGAAAACTCAATCTGTGATCCGAGATTTAAAGTCTGAGTTGATACTAACACGGACCACACGAGTTGGTATTAGCATTGGCTAGACTTCCCTGCTTAAGTTATACTTCCTTTAAAAAATTATAATTAAACTGGTTGGGTCTACTAATACGAATAGGCGTGCGCTGCGTTTGAAGTAAGATTGGGCAACCCTTTTACTTTGAAACCCTTCAAATTTTTGTGACGCTCGACTTTCCTTTATTGAAAATAAAGTTATCTGCCACATGTTAAAGACCTGTTTCATCTTAAACAGTTTGATAATTCCACCCAATGGTAAATGCTAATCTCCTTCAATATTTTCGATATTTAAGCATTTAGCAATGGGAATCTTTGAAAATACTTTATTCACTATTGGCATGACCGAACAAGAGGTTCCCTACGAAAGATTTTATTTTCTAAGACCACCTCCATGTTGCAACTTTTGGAAACCACTGCTTTTAACAAATAATTATTCGAATCGGTGAATTTTGATGTAAAAACGTTTTTAAAGAAATATATTTTATTGTAAAAATTTCATGGCTTTATTATTCACTATAATTTTATGTAACAACGACAAAATACTAGCCACTTTTTCCGCAAGGCCTACATGAATGACCACATCCATTAGAACAGCACTTCTGATTGGTAGGACAAGAATCTGGATTGCTCCGGCATTCTTCTACGCACAATCCTAAGGTTCATTTCCGAACCGGTGGACAAACGCAAGTACTACCGTCGTTCACTATCAAAATAGACAAGTTAATAAAAATAATCAAGTTTAAAATACCTCTAAAGATAAAGTGTAAGTTATTTCTAAAATGTATGTAATGTCGCAAAAACTTAAGTGCTACGTTGTTAAGTAAAATACCACAAAATTGTTATGTCAATAGGCATATTTGAAGCAAAGGGTTGTGAAAGAAAAATGGACGTTTTGAGAATTAAAATTTGATACAAACAAACAAGTAAATTTACTTTCTTAGCATGGAAGGATTAGTTTCAGCCGATACTAACACGGACCACAAGAGTTGGTATTTGGCTAGACTTCCCTGCTTAATATGAATAGGCGTGCGCTGCGTTTGAAGTAAGATTGGGCAACCCTTTTACTTTGAAACCCTTCATATTTTTGTGACGCCCGACTTTCCTTTATTTTGGCGCCCACAGAAATTTAAAATTTTACCCGTGCGCTTATTGGTTCCCGGTTTTTCTGTAGCACTGTTGGCAAACAGAAAATAATCTCAGTAGATGTAAGATGGAATATAAAGACAAAGTCTATTGCATTATATTTTTGAGCTGCTATAAAATCCGATACGTTTGTAAAATAAAGTATTTTTCCAGTTCTTAGCTATAGAGATTATATTTTCTCCTTGAATTATCAGAAACATAGAAAGACCCACTGTTTGAATATTTAAAATTGAAGGATTATTATGAAATTCATGAAAAAAATAATTTGTTGGCATTGTATAATATCTTTCGCGTCACTAAAAAAATTTTCCCAACTTCAAATAATATATTTTGAGAAAATCAATATGAAATCTTTATAAAATTAAAAAAATAATGTTAGCACATTTTCTTTGTATTTCAACCCATAAACTACTTTCCGTGTAATAAAAAAATACATGTATATTATGGAAGAGACCAATTGAAAACAATACAAATTTCAAAACGATTTTCGAAATAATAAGATTTTAAACTCGCAAGTCAGTAGAAGAACCCGTTAAAAAGGAGTTAAGGTTTAAAATATATTTACCATGGACCAGTATCAACAACATCGAGAGGACAACTAATTTTGAGTTCATTTTTTTGTCTTCAAACGATTAAAGCTAGCAGGCAAACGTTAACGTCAACGCTCTCGAGTGAAACACTTTAGAAACAGAAGCGACCTCCTTTTGAAGCTTTCCGTTTTATTGCGATTGCAAAACAATTCCCGTGAAATACTTTACGAAAATATACGACGTGCTTTACAAGTTTTTCTTAAATTGCGATTTCATTCCGAGTGAAATCATTCAAAAAAAAGTGTACGATACTCTTCACAAGTTTCCATCTATAGCGGTTTTTCTCGAATGAAATTGTGAGATATGGTAGAATAGATTGGTTTTTCTGAATTTGTCAGAGCTGCAGGGGTAACGAGCAGTCCCTATTCGATTTAACTGTATCGTTAATAATTATGTGTCAAACGGAATGGCCTGATAATCTACGGGGCTTTTGTTAAAACCCGAAGCATTTAAGCGACTGAGTTCAGTGTAACAGGTACATGTAGGTTAATTCGTTTGGCTTTAAATATATCTCATAAATAAGGTTTATATGACATCTAATCGGGGCTGACAATTTTGAAGTGCGTATTGAATTTTTGAAAACCAATGACGCCAAAAATCCCCAAAGAGAAGAACATTTCCGTGTTACGTATTTAATCATCCTTCTTTTCAGTTTCGTATAACGTAGCATTGACCAAGCGACTACATTAATTCTTATTTATACTATGTTTACTTATTTATACTATCAAATCCAATCAAATTTATTAATAGCGATTGACTTAATACATTACAATTTTACAAAGGAAGTCGGTGGCCAAGTCAGCGACCGACTTGTGCCCCAGGTATAAATATGAAAATAAAAGTTTTCAAACGTTTTCAATTTGTAAAATAGACAATAGTTGTTTCTATAAAATATAATGAATAAAAAGTAAAAAAATATATGTCCCTCTTACGTCACAGGACAAAGATAAAAAAAATATAGAACTTCATACTGTAGATTCGAATTCTGATAGCTTTCTGATTGAGGTTATTGCAAACACTTTATGAGAGACTCTCATTAACCAATATCTTTCAGTGACATACTTATGTTTATTATGTAACTTATGCAAATACTTATAAAAGTAACTGTAATTAACATTAACGCCACATTCACCAAAAGCTTATAAGGAACGATGGCCCTTGATTTTAGTTGCGAATTGAGTAGCTTGTTTCCAAAGTCATTAAAGTGTTGACATAAATATACAGATTTTTACCGCTATTTGCGAAGTAATTTAAAGGAGTTTTAGAAATAAAATACATTTTCTATATGTTGTATATGGAACCCTTATCTCTCCAGTGGTATAGGCCCAACAGTTCTTAGCAATTTTAATTTATCATCAACCGAAATCGCAACTTAAGTCGGCTTCGATTTTGCAATTTTCGAAAAAAGACAATAATTGAAGTGTCGTATCTCCACACCGTGACGTCATTCATAAATTTTAGTTATATTTTCGTGTTTCCCGACCCTTTTTGACCTACTACAAATCATCTCTAATAATATAATATCTACAGTTTGGAATTGGGAAATTGTTTAAATAAATCTGTGGAATCAAGCATCTTTGAAAATATTTATAAAAAATAATTCTCATATTTTTAGGTTTTGACACCTAATTTGTGAACTCTACCAAATGTTTTATCAAAATAAAAAAATTATCCTGGAGAGCGAAGCCATTCCTTCAATATAATTCGTTAAAAACGGGATTTTTTAAAGGTTGGAAATTTCGACGGCGTCCAGGGGTAAATTTCAAAGCCGGTATCTCTAGAGCCTTGGATTAATTAATCCAAGCTAGAGCTATATGGAATGCGGAGCTGAAATATTGGTTTTTTTTTACTAAACAGGTGGGGATTAAATTTGGTGAAAGTTTCACTAAAATCGGAGTGGGTGGCGTGGGGACCTTGGGTGATTTGACATGGATTGACCCTTTGACTATTTCTACATTTTCGGTCACTTTGGTTGGTATCGCTCTCCTAGTAGGTTTTTGCAAATTTTGCTTCGCAATGGTGTCACTACTTAATAATGTATTTAGGCTCCCTATATTCCATATTCCTTTAGTCTGTCGAGGGTCAATAATTTCCGAAAGTCAACATTCCGTGCAAAATCTGTCAAGATAGGATAGCATTTTGTCACACCAATTGTTCATTTCAATTGATTTGCCTTTCAGGCTCCGGACTATGAAGTTGCAATATTTCTTGCGAGCTAAATGCAACTTTTTCTTGAACTTGAAAGTAATAAACTGGGCTAGGTCAGAGCTTTAGTTGGTTATTAACTTTCGTACACATAAACGTTTAGATTGTTGGCACAGAATTTACTGTACTGAGAGTTTATCTATGTATAAAGCCATAATAGCAACCTAAACTGTCGCGTAGGATGCTCTTCTAGTAAATAAGCCAGATTAAAAGGTGAATATCGTGATAATCGTATCGTCTTTCTCACCGGAAGTGAAAGGGTACACTGAGAAAAAAATCTTGTTAAATTTACAGGAAACTCTTGGACTCCGGTGAAGCCAAGAGGGTCCCATAAATTTTACAAGTTATGATGTTATCTGATAATCCAAATTCGTAGGTGTAAATTTTACTGAAAATATATTTGTCAATTTAACAAGACCTTGCTTGTATTTTTAATTATAAATCCTGTTAATATAACAATCTAGATAATGTAAAATATACAAGATGGCGGTAAAATGTATTTATTACCATTTATTAAAATTTTAACTATCTTGAAGCAGTTTTTACAAGAGGATCAGTAATACTAATGTGAACAGAAACTAATTTTTACGGTTCCCCGTGTAAAATGTACATTAGGTATTATGGTAAAATTTACACGGTGAAATTATATTAATGACATTCACGCTTTATAAAATAGGTCTTGCGAAACTATATAAATTATCGTTGAAAAAGTCAATTTTACTGACAATATATTTGTCGATTTAACAAGACCTTGCTTGTATTTTTAATTATAAATCCTGTTATTATAACAATCTAGATAATGTAAAATATACTGGTAGCAGAGATGGGCAAAAAATCATCTGGCGAATAACGAATAATTTTTTTTCGTGTCAGTTGTTATTTATAAATAACGTTACAATTAATTTATTTAGAGAAAAATATTTTAAATAAATCTAGTAAAACTTTTTTAATAGAATAATCTTATAAATAAAAAGGTGAACATATCTGTTTTATTAAATCATTTGAAATAAATGTATTTTGCAAATAAAGAAGACTGAAATATTTTGTCATCAGATATTTCGGGTTGGCGTAGTTTACAAATAGATCTTCAAAAATAGCTTCCGTTTATTTATTATTTAGTAGATAACGAATTATTTGAGAGGGCTAGACTCAAGGAAAATAACTGAATATATGACCAATTTATATGAAAGTTAATTCGTGTGTCAGAGACGAAATACAATTTTCGACACCATTTTTATTATAACAAAGAGTATCAATATTACCCAGCAATGGTGGTCACTATTTAATGGCACAGCGAAGGTACACTCTGTTTAAAAAGTCTTCGACAGGTGAAATTTTTGCCCTCTTTTTAATTCTGCTAGAAAACTATAATTGATAGATCGATGAAACCAATTGCAACTATTATTTATTTTCTAATATCTTTCGTTATTTATCGGTTTCGTCGGTCAAAAATTAATAGTTTAGGCGGGTACCGTCAAAACTCATTTTTTACAACTTTTTAAATATTGGTTCTACGGCACTGACTCGCGCGTTTTTGAATTCACAATGGTTGATTCATATTTAGAAAGTGGAAAAATTATCCCTCTACAACCAACGGTTGAGAAGTTATCGCGTTTATAAACTTTCGTTGAAACTAGGAAACACCAAAAATTCATAAAGCGACTATAAATAACGCCACTTCGACAGCGATCCAACAACATATATTTAATTAAAGGCTGGTTTAAAATTGTGGTAACAATTAATATAAACAATTTATAACGCAAATAGCGTTTTAAAAGCTTTAGCGTATAAAAAAGGATATTCTTAAAACCACTTGCCAAGTTGTCCTAGGAATTTGGTTTTTTTAAACCGGCCTTGAATTAAATATATTCTAACTGTTGTTGGATCGCTGTCGAAGTTGCGTTATTAATAATCGCTTGATGCATTTTAGGTGTTTCCTAGTTTCGACGAAAGTTTGTAAACGCGATAACTTCTCAACCGTTGATTGTAGGGGGATAAATTTTCATATCGAGTACATGGCAAATATTTTTCTCGGAATTTTCTATTTAAGTGTAACCATGTAACTAATATGGTGCAAGGTCTAATTTTAGTGGTGCAAGAGGGGTTTACTTTTTTAAAGCTGAAATCTGAAGTGTATGTTAAATCTGGGGTGCTGGTCATTAAGTTGGCCCCCATTTAGTTTTACCAGTACTGTCCGCCAAGATTGCAAGTCATAGATCACGAGAAAAGGATTGTGGCAGTGGAAAAAGGGGGAGGACTGACCGCCCCGGGTGCCAGGGTAGCTAGGGGTATCAGTACGGAAGGGCATCGTCGAAACAGTGGCGTAACTAAGGACCTGCAGACCCCACGAACGCGGGTGTGGGCTATTCATTTTCTCAAACTAGGGGGCCCTTTCGTTTTAAGTATTTTTACAAGAAAAACTTGTAAAAATGGAGAAAATGGGTTACGGGACGAACAAAAGACAGGCTTTAAACAATACTAAAATTCAATCTCACTCAATATCCTACGGTAGAAATCGTAAAATAATATTTAAAGGTAGCTTTTGAACATAATATTTTAATTTTAAAATTTTTATGAATGAAATTCGCGGTTTTTAATTTAAATAAACATATTATATATTGCATTCCATTTACTACGACACTACTAATACTTTATAACAAATACATTTTTTTTATAAAGGGGCCTTTTGATATCCTGCGGGGGGCTCGTAATTTGTCATTACGGCACTGCGTCCAAAGCTTCTAACTGGAGGTGCTTTGTCGGTGGCATTAGCGTTAAATGTTGCCATTATCAAGAAGTCAAATATCCCGCAACAGTTTACTCAATATAGTGCGATAAACATTTTTTACGAACCTTGTATTTACTCGATCAACTAAAACAAAAAGAACAAAGGTCTCCTTAATCCTTATTCGTTATTTAAATTAAAGAAAATATTAAATTTTTACCTCTCCGAGGGGACAAAGTCCCCTAGGAGGGGTTATACAACGACCGTGTCTGTCTGTGGGTCTGTGGGTGGGTCTGTGGGTCTGTCTGTCTGTCAGGACTGCGAACGCGTTCGCATTTTCGGTGCAAAGTGTAATCACTGCGTACGCAGTTTCTCAAAGGGTTGGCAAAACCACCGTGTGACGGTGAGCGTTAACGGATGCATTTGCGGTTTGGTTTGGATGGTGTTTTTTCGCTCACCGTCGTGACGGTTTGGTGTATTACGTTTTTGTAATGTTTATGCGTAGGTTGTGAGTGTTGAATTTGTTGTGTTTGTGTTCTGATGGTTGTGCATGTTGAGTCTGTTGTGTTTATATAGGCGTTTTCTCTCCAACTTCTTCTTAATGACTTTGGGACGGACCGAATGCTGAGTGTAATGCTACCTCTCAACGTCCAATGGCAGGGTTTCCACCAGTTGTACACGGTATTCGTCTTAGTATCAATTTGCGATCGCATCGGGCGGGATTTGAACCCGAGACCTCCTGATTGACAGGCGGACGTTCTACCACAGAACCACCGACACTTGTTACGCCTTATTGAAAATTAGACCTTCAGCTTTATCGGAAGCGTATTTAATAGAGTACGAAATTTTGGTTTAATTGAAATAGAATTGAAATTGAAATTATTGCATCGAAGAAATTCTAATTTAGCGTTTCTCTATTGATTAAAAACAAATGCGCCACCCAGGTTTCGTACCCAGACCATTCGGCTTGGCAGTCGAGCGCTCTACCACAGAACCACCGATAGCTGCTTAGATTCACTGAAATTAAGACAGGCATCGTAAGCATAATAGGTAATAAAGTCTTTTTTTATTAATGAATTTATGAAGGCCTAATCTGGTATTTTTTAAAGGTTAAATCTTGTTTTAGCGCAGTCAGCCGAGATTAGAGGGTTAAAGGGTAGACCCTGTGGGTGGTCCACTTTCTTAACGACCTATATATAGTTCTGTTAATTCAAAGGAGATAATTTAACGTTAATTGCTTTAAAAGCTGGCGGTTAGTCAAGTGGCTCTCTGTGCTTTGTTGATGGTAAGGTTTTTGCTTCTTGTAAATACATTTGGTGTGGATATTTGGATATCTACGATTTCTAACGCAGTCAATGATTTCTTGGGTGTGCGAGTCATTATATGATATTGGAAATTGGACGGCATTGGTCTTTTTCATGTGGTATGCGTCACAACGTCAACAGGAAGTGAACGAGTCGTCCACTACCAGATATCTACGGTATCTTCATCAAGGGCGAGTGTTGAAATAAAATGAGCGTTAAAGATGCGGCAAGTATTTCGTAAGCGAGTAATTCCAAAAAGCCTCTGTAGATATTTCTTTCATTAAAATTTGCTTCGTATTATATTTAACTGATAAACTTGTTCTGTAAAAGGGTTTAATTCAATTGTGCATTGTTATAGTACGTCTAACTTACTGTTGTAACTACTTAACTTATGATATTCTGAATAAATTAAAATTGGTCGTTTCGTCTCAATTATTTTAATTATAATTAAAATTTTATACCTGGCGGGATAGAAATGGGTTAATATTTTTAACAAATAACTCTAAATTGCGGAGATATATCTTTAAGGGTTATCTCGAGAAATTAATACCACTAGGGACAATTCTACCGAGGAGAGGTATATTTTGGCTTGCCAACTTGTTTATTCCGCAAAATAGATGACTGAAAATATTTTGTAAAAAAACAATTTAACAAATGAATGTTCATGAAATATTCGTAAAATATTATTTTCCAGATAATAGTCGAAAATATTATTTTTTAAATTATTTACCAAATAAGACCACGACAAAATATTTGTTTAATTGCTAAATAACTATACCTAAAATAATTTGCCCTGTCAATCGACGATTAAATATGATCAGATATTTTGTTATTTAGTAATTTATTCGTTATTCGCCAAATTCATTTTTGCCCATCTCTGACAGGTAGGCGGTAAAATTTATCAAATACCATATATTATAATTTAATACTATATTCTAGTACTTTTAACGAGAGGATCAGTACAACTAATGTTAAACGAAAATTTACACCGATAAATTATATTACTAACATTTGGGCTTTACTAGCCGGGGTACCCGGTACTTCCCGGGGAGATAAGCCTATTACAGTAAAAAGTAATTATTCCCCGAGGAAATTAACCTAATTTAGGTAAGGGTAAGTTTTCTAAGGGTAATATGTGTATTACCTTGTTGTGCATTTATTTCCCGGGAAATTGCCTTATAAAAATAAATGAATCCAACTTTCTGAATAGTTCTAAAACTATACAGAAAGTTGGCTTCGTAAGTAAGTCTTAGAGACGAAGCCAGAACACGCTAAGCTAATTAGTAGAACGCTGCCATAAGTCTCTCTAGGCATGGCAGCGTAACCTATAAAACCATCTGATTAATGACAATTTTAACCAATTATACGTTGCTTACATAATAATTTGTCTTTTATTATACGGCTTAGTGTCTATAGAAGAAGGCTTTTAAAAAAGTGCTATAATTTAAGAATTTTTCGTGTGTATGGCCAAAGATAGAAGAAACTCGGTCTTTTGGCTAAGACCAAAGTGTAGTATCTTTTCTATATAATGCTAGCCCAGTTACATAAACAAGAATTAATCGTTGAAAAAAAGTGTTAATCTGTAATAATATGCATTACAGAACTCATGTTAACTTACTAACCATACTGATGTAAACATTACTAGTAATTAATTGTAAAAAAAATGCTCATTTTTTATTTAAGTAAGGGATGGACTTGTAAAAACCACAGTAATGTCGAGTAAACTATATAATACGAAAGGATCTGTATATTTTACATTATTAATTACTGTTGAAACTACTTTTTTTTCTCTCAGTGTAGAAAGAACGCAAAGGTGGTCTACTTTCGAGAAACAAGGTATTTCATGAGGTTCGGATAATAGAAACTCGTATAAATGTTGGAAAGAAACACTCAAATATTCCTCCTAAAAGCTTTACTATTCAGTTCAGTTCAGTTCATTTTCCACCTCCAAGAGGGTCCCTTTTAAATCACGAAAGCTCACATTTGCTTGCGCAAACGGGGCACGGTGGGGCACGGGATAAGTTCACCACGTGGGTCGTTTGTTCGGTTTTCTGAGAGACCACGAGCTGTCTTAGGGAATTTTTTTCTAGGAACCTTGGTTTAAGATATGTTGGGTGGCCTCCGTCGTTGGTGTAGGTGGTTTGACCGAGGTCAGTCCAAGCCATCTATTTACATATTTTAGTAGACATTTTTTTTTAGAAACTTTCATAGATGCTCTTCCTCTTTCATTTTCAAGTGAAGAAAAACAATTCCAATATCTTGAGTATTTTACGCAAATTCGGAGTTTTAAACAGTCAAATGGGTGTGGGAAAGTACACCGTCGAGTATTTGACGCGTTCTAGTGAGCTTAGAAAAGGATTATCTCTCCGGGGCCGGTCTCCCTTCGCAAAGATTCGAGCCTTTCTCGAAAACAGTTCAAACTGCACGTCAATCCGCTCATCCTACCAGTTGCTCAACCACCACGTCGAGTACCCTTCAATCTTCGTGACACTCTGGACAAAGAACTCGTCAGCCTAGAGAAAATGGACATTATCTAGAAAGTCACTGGTCCTACGCCTTGGATTTCTCCTCTGGTCATGGTGCCAATGCCTAAAGACCCCCAAAGCTACTGAATTTTTGAATCTCATCCGCCGCAGAGGTATTTCAGAACGCAATTCGTATACCAAAATCGCTCAATCTTACCGACGATATCATAGTTGGCGGAACCGACCAACAACATCCTGACGCAACATTGGACAAAGTCTTCCAAACCCGAACTAAAAGTTTTTAGCATGATCGTCAGCGAACACGGTCTGAAAATTGACCCGGACAGGCTCTCCGCTCTCAAGTCCGCGCCACCACCCAAGTCGGCAAATGAAATACTAAGTTTTCTGGGAATAGTCACTTTCTGCTCGAGATTTCTTCCGCATTTTTCAACGATATCTGAACCTCTACGCCGACTAACTTAACAAAACGCCCAATTTGAATGGGGACCAGATCAACGCGCAGCTTTCGACCAAATTAAAGCTGAACTCACTGCAGAGCGAAACCTGGCATTCTTCAACCCTAATCTGAAGTCTGAACTATACATCGACGCCAGTCCTATCGGCTTAGGATCTTTTCTAGTTTAAGTTGATAACTTGGGCAAAAGAACCGCAATCGCTAGTCGTGCGCTAACGTCCTCTGAAGAAAATTTAACAAAATTGAAAAAGAAGCTCCAGGAGTTGTATGGGACTGTGAAAAGTTTGAACTATATCTTTTTGGGCAACCGTTCACAATCATTACGGATCACAAACCATTGGAATTCTCCAGCCCGAATCGAGCGTTGGCGTCTTCGCCTCCAACGATTTGACTTTACCGCCCACTGCGAGAAAGGTGCTACCAATCCCGCCGAATTTTTCATCTCGAGCACCTTCGAAGACTACCGAGCCAATTTCCGACTCTCTACACGTCGACGCCTACGCGTTTCATCTCCTCAAACGCACTATTCCTAAGGCCATGACCCTAACCCAAGTCACCAAAGCAGTGGCTGATGACCCCACTATCCAACACACTATACTCCAATTTAAGAAGTGGAAAATACTGGACCCGTCGGATAACTGCGATGTATCGATCGCCAAATTAGCATCCTTCGAGAAAATAAAAGATGAACTTTCCGTCATGGAGAATATTCTCACCCGGGGATCTCGCATTGTCTTACCAGCCTCTCTTCGCCAACTGGCAGTTGACCTCGCACACGAAGGTCACCAAGGCACTACCAAAACGAAACCACTCTTACGTGGTAAGGTGTGGTTTCCGCGCATGGACACGATGGTTGATGAAAAAGTGACCTACTGTTTAGTTTGTCAAAGCACAGGACAGGGTCGCGAGATTTATATACCCCCGTATATAAATCTTTAGTGTTTGTGGAGATTGCTCGTTCAACAGCCGCTGACAAAGTCGAGCCCGTTCTCAAACGTTTATTCTGTACTTTTGGAGTCCCGACCACATTTAAAAGTGACAACGGACCACCATTTAATGGTTTTGAATTTGCTGATTTCTATACGGAAATGGGTTTCCACCATCGACGCATCACCCCTCTTTGGCTCTCAGCCAACGGCCTGGTGGAAAGACTGAACCGCACCTTGAATAAATCGCTGCAGACCTCAGCGATTGATGGAGTCAATTGGCGCGATGTCATACATCAATTTCTTCTGAACTATCATTCAACCCATCACTCCTCGACACGTTTTCCTCCGGCAACAATCATTTTTGCCGTTAACTCAATTGCAAGCTGCCACAGCTACCCAAGAAAGTAGACGTTACTTCAACTCACGCGACGTTTTGCGCAAATAACAAACGCGTCAAAGACCGAATGCAATTTCACGCCCATAAACATCTTCGCCACAACGTTCGTTCTTTTTCCGTGGGCGATTGAGTGCTTGTTAAAGCAAAGAAGCGAGGTAAACTCGTATCGACATTCGCCACCGACGTGCTAATCGTTAAAGAATTAAAGGTTCTTTGAAAATTCAAAGCAAAGCTACTCTAAGCATTTTGAAGGAAAGGCCCAACCAGAACCTCCAGGTGACGTGGACGACGATATTCCTCGTTACAACATTCGAAGACGCTGAGAAAACCCGCCAGTCACAGCATCTCCGGAACAACAACAGACATAACCTGCGACCGAATAGAAGACCTCCGCAGTTTTTAGTTTCACATCGAATATATATTCGAAGTGAAACTATTGCTATGGACGGAAGGTCGTTAAGTGTTTTTTTTGTTTGGCGTCGGCTTGGAAAGCGACGACACGGTAGATGGAGCTACAAGCTTCACGCCGAGCTTTGGTGGGAAATTTGAAATAACGTTTCGCGGATCGTTATATAGTTTTTCTGGCGGGAAGTTTGAAATTAATAAAAATAATTAAAAGAAAAATAATTAAAAATGTAATAGGATTAATTTGGCGGGAAGTTTGAATTAGACAATATCTTTCGATATGCTAGAATGGGATTATAATTGGCGGGTGGCAGGAAGTTTGAATTAGACAATATCTTTCGATATGCTAGAATGGGATTATAATTGGCGGGTGGCAGGAAGTTTGAATTAGACAATATCTTTCGATATGCTAGAATAGGATTATAATTGGCGGGTGGCGGGAAGTTTGAATTAGACAATATCTTTCGATATGCTAGAATAGGATTATAATTGGCGGGTGGCGGGAAGTTTGAATTAGACAATATCTTTCGACATGCTAGAATAGGATTATAATTGGCGGGTGGCGGGAAGTTTGAATTAGACAATATCTTTCGATATGCTAGAATAGGATTATAATTGGCGGGTGACTGGAAGTTTGAATTAGACAATATCTTTCGATATGCTAGAATAGGATTATAATTGGCGGGTGGCGGGAAGTTTGAATTAGACAATATCTTTCGACATGCTAGAATAGGATTATAATTGGCGGGTGGCGGGAAGTTTGAATTAGACAATATCTTTCGATATGCTAGAATAGGATTATAATTGGCGGGTGGCGGGAAGTTTGAATTAGACAATATCTTTCGACATGCTAGAATAGGATTATAATTGGCGGGTGGCGGGAAGTTTGAATTAGACAATATCTTTCGATATGCTAGAATAGGATTATAATTGGCGGGTGACTGGAAGTTTGAATTAGACAATATCTTTCGATATGCTAGAATAGGATTATAATTGGCGGGTGGCGGGAAGTTTGAATTAGACAATATCTTTCGACATGCTAGAATAGGATTATAATTGGCGGGTGGCGGGAAGTTTGAATTAGACAATATCTTTCGATATGCTAGAATAGGATTATAATTGGCGGGTGACTGGAAGTTTGAATTAGACAATATCTTTCGATATGCTAGAATAGGATTATAATTGGCGGGTGGCGGGAAGTTTGAATTATACAATTTCTTTCGATATGCTAGTATAGTATTATAATTGGTTTGTGGCGGGTAGTTTGAATTAAACAATTTCTTTCGATATGCTAGAATAGGATTATAATTGGCGGGTGGCGGGAAGTTTGAATTAGGCAATTTCTTTCGATATGCTAGATTAGTATTATAATTGGCGGGATGTTTGAATTAGATAATTTATTTCGATATGTTATAATAGGAATATTTTCCGACGTTGTAAATTAATTATATTGGACAATTATTGCACGTCGTAAGACATCGAAGGTAGCTTAACTATTTAACCTTTGATACTTTGCGTCGATGTTAAACTAATATTCCGGCTGGGCCGACTTGTTAATAGATGAAATGTAACGCGTTATGTTTAAAGTGTTTTTGAAAAGTTATCAAAGGCTATCGTTATATTACAATCTAAGTGTCATTCGAGTCATTCGTTTTAATCTAATATTATTTTGGATAAGTAACAAAATCATCTCAAAAAGGAAAGGAATGTTATAGCGCACTAACCCCATCTAGTGATAAAAGAATAATGTACGGGTATAGTGCTAACGCGGAGCCAAGCAAGCAACCACCTTTGTATAATGCTCTCAATAAAGTTAATATTTTCAGAAATAAGATGTCTTTATTCACCCAATCGAAGACATCACAGCATCCACTCTTAATCCCACTGCTGTGTGCGAAGTGGGGATTGGTCGTCCAATTGCTGCACCTTCTGCTGGGTTGAGTGGCTTGCGTCCAAGGTGCGACCATCAGTAGTAGGGTGCTGGATTTGTCACCTGTCCGGGCTTGTGGACGCTGGCGTAGGGCACTATGATGATAGGCCTCCGGTGGTGTGGTCTTTGTTACTAGGTACACCGGGCTATAAATTCTGAAAAACTGTTGAAAGACTGCACTTGCTCCATCAAAAAAGTAGGCTTCATCTGAATAGACTTTACTATCTTTACGCCTTTGGTGACTTTACCAGCTGACTTCTTGAATTTTATCCAATCTTTGAAAAATTGCAATAAGGAGTATTTAGAAAAATTCCCCTAAAAATCTTCTAATACATTTTTGAGAAAGAAGGGTAGAGTAGTTGATACTAATGCCATCTAGTGTCAGAGAATCAAAACACAGTATAATACTCTTTCCCTTTAAAGGGTCCCTTAAAACATAATATTTTAAATCATGTTTAACTAAAAATTTTAAATTGGCTTAGACAATTTGAAAATTGTCGCTGAACTTTTTCTCATAGTGTTTATATATCATTTACGAATTTTTTTAATAGACCTGTCTATAAATAAACGTGGCCTTCTTGTTTACGGTTTTCTTTCTTACTTCTACAATGCTTCCCCAGCTCTCCCACTAAAGAGAGCTAATGAATTCGCCCAAAGGTTTCACTGCACAATTTCCAGAACAAGTTGCGCAGTCGTAGCGAATTTATAGAAAGGCCTTTTATTAAATTAAATTGCTTTAAATTTTACATTTTTGTTTTTAAATGTTAATAACACGCTAATTAAAAAATTAAGTATTCTTGGATACACGTATGAGATATATTTTTCATTAGAGAAATTAAAACGAATTTAAAAATTGTTTGACGTAATATATTTATAACAACTAAAAATAATGACTTCTAAAGTTTTTACCAAAGATGAACTGATATGGGGCAGAAAGGGCAACTAGAACCTACGCCACTAAAACGTGAAGTCCAAGAGATTTATGGTTGATGGAAACCTTTAGTAATGGTATATTTTACGCCATTTTTCACAATATGGTTAACCGTTAAGAAACCTAACTGTACAAAACATCATTAAAATTTGCAAATGATTTCAATATTATCATTTATTCATTTAACTTTTCTTATTGGTTATTTAACGTTGTGTATACAAAAAAACATGTATAGTAAAAATCCTAGTTGGATTTCGATTATTACATAAATTCATAGGCATAATGAGGTTTGCTCGTAATCTAATTATTTCTACTACGATACAGAGACTAACCAAGGATCATATATGTTAGAAGGATAGGTAGCTCTCCGGCCGGCCCGTATATTCAAAACGCCGGCAGCGTCGTCGATATTAAGAGAGCCTCTAAACGTGGGACGTCTTGTTTCTATTCCCTCAAGGACAAATTTTGGCGGTGCTTCCTCCATGTCTGGTCCTTGACGGAATCTAAAGACGGATTCTCTATCGCGCATGACCCACCGACGGCGCTGCCATTTTTCATCCCTCGCCTCATATCCTTCTAACATATAGGAACCTTGGACTAACCAACATATACGTATAACTTTGTGGTGAACATGTTTGGTACAATTATTTCATGTGGACAATCAGTACCCTAAGTATTGTAGTGAAGATCTTTGTATATCCATATCTAATCATTGACCATCAAAATCAATTTTCTTTACGTTTCATTTTCAATACAAAGTTTTGGTGATTATAATTCTTGATTAAATCCAAGAATTTATAAAAAATTTAAAAAATCCTTTTAATTTTCAAAGGATTCCAAAAAACATCGAAATAGTTTTTTAAATTTCACATTTAAAGTGCATTTTATCCCGAGGATAATATCTAATATGCCGGGAGTAGTGGCTCCCTCCTGTTATCCCAGGCGTCCGGGAGGCAGAGTTTGTGGATGGTCGTGTGAGGACGACTACCAACGGGTGGTCGGAATACTTCCGCCACGGGTGTCCCCACCCCTGTCCCCACGTATTCCCCCGTTGGCGTGGCCGTTACACATATCTCGCCCTGATTAATCAGATGGTGTTTCGCCGGGCTCACCGTCTTCTCAGACTCAATCAGTCCTTTCTTCCTTGAATAAAAACAAAATAATATCTAATATTTAAGAGGACCGATATCTCTAAAACCAATCCAAGTATCATAATCAAAAGGGACGGTAGTCCCTATACAAGGTCCGGGTAAAGAACACCTACCCGAGCACTTGCTATATTATCTCGAGTCAGAATGAAGCCGATTTTACCCCCTGGTATCTCAAAAACTATAGGTCGTATCAAAACAAGTGATGTATCGTTTGAAAGGTTACAGGAACGTGACAAACATATACGAATTCCATCGAACAGGATTGAGGCGACGTTTCGTAGAAATGGGGCAAAGTAAGGCTTAATTTTTCTTCTTCTTCTTCTTCCGTATTTAAATACCCTGTTTTCTATTGAACCAAGCCTCAGTTTAGTCTACAACTATAAATACTATCGTCGCGTACCCTACGTCACCCAAAACTAGTATTGGGGCAGGTGTAAACTACTTCCTATCTTGTCCTAGGGAAATAGATTAAACATTCCAATGCTAATGATTTATAGGTTGTTTCTAAGTAAAAGAGGTGCAGTGAGTTCGAAGTGTCTCGCCAGTGTCAGGGTGGGCATTGTGCCGCCAGAGGGCAGTAAACGATGCCAATGAGTAATAAACACAGTTCAAAACGTGTAAAGTTTTATAACAATCGTACAAGCTTATTTATTAACATTAAAACATGAATTAAAGAGCATAATGACGCCACATTTTCAAAATTTAAAGTAAACAATATCTAAACGTACACAATGTTGGCGAAAGAGCTAGGCAGTTCTCAATATTCCAAATAGGTGAAAGTTCACTTTCCAATTTTGTTTATAAATATTATTTCCGCTTTGTTACGTTTGAAGGTATTATAATAACTTCACTTCTATTGTTATAAACAAAAAGGCGTAAAATCCACCCAAAAACCATTCGGTTAAAAATTGCAAGGTCCTTTAAACAAAAACGTCACGTCTATGGAATGCCAAAAGTGTCACAAGCAACACTTTTGGACATGTCAAAAAATTTTGACTAGTGCTTTTCCTTCACCATTCATTGGCTTTTAATTTACCGAATCCCATCGAAGTTGCAACGTTTCCACCAATAAAACAGTGACAATTTAAGCTCATTATTAATTCAACCATTAGAAATTGACAGCTTCATTTGGGCGTAGCTGGGGAGGGGTCACGGTTTTACTTGACTTGACACAATTTATACATGTCAAAATCAATTTTAGACATGTCAAAACTTCATTTCGACTAGACAATTTCTTCACGCATCGTGATTGGACTAGAAGTTTTTAACGGTAACTGGACAGAAATATTATTAACATAAGTATTGAAAAACGCCATTCTATTGGTTTATCAAAATTTATACAAAGCCTTTATTGGCCTATACGTGTCACGTGAAATAATTTAGTTACCTCCTTAAAAAATTTCATGCCTTTATCCCCTCCTCCGACAAATTGAACATGTCAAAAACTTTCTGACTAGTTAAAAACTGTCGTCGAGTACGCCAAAAGTGTCTCAATTCCCGTAAAGAAATCTAACGCGAGCCGAAAGTGTCACAATACAACAGTTTTCGACTAGTCGAAACTTTTATACACGTCCAAAATACGAGTCACGTCAAGAATTCGGCCCTAGTTCGGAAATGTGTCGCTTAAAAAAGTTTTTGACTAGTCTCGAAATGTCGCGACTAAATCTGCGACGCCTTTCAACCAATCACGATATTGGAAATTCAAACTACCCAATCGCGAGTGATGTAAGTTTTTCGCTGTGATGTAAATTTCTGTCGCTTAGCTCGCCAAAAGTGTCTCAATACAACAGTTTTCGACTAGTCGAAACTTTTATACACGTCCAAAATACGAGTCACGTCAAGAATTCGGCACTAGTTCGGAAATGTGTCGCTTAAAAACGTTTTTGACTAGTCTGGAAATGTCGCGACTAAATCTGCGATTCGCTTCAACCAATCACGATGGTGGAAATTCAAACTACTCAATCGCGAGTGATGTAAGTTTTTCGCGAGTGATGTAAATTTCTGTCGCTTAGCTCGCCAAAAGTGTCTCAATACAACGGAACGAGACATGTCAAAAACGTTTTCACTAGGTTCGATCTCAACGATTAAATCTGCGATGGATGTATTGTTTCTTTATTATTTCCGTTTATTCTCCGATAAATCATCGACTACGTCTTCCGCTGCTACGTCAGTATATCGTTTTTGGTAGTAGACGATTCCTATAATTTATAGAACGAATAACATAAATAATAGTGACAGGATTGGCAACTTCACAGACAAAAAGGATTTAAGACGTATGCTTCGAATGATATTGCAAAATAAACTTGGCAGTACGAGAAGGCTGCGTCGGAATTGAGTTTCATTATTTTTTTTATTAGACGGTTTCGAAACTGAAAATAGAAAGGGTGCGTCAAATATCAATGCGTTGTTATTAATAACTAACGATATTTTAGCAAAGGATCCTTTCAACGTGTGAGATTTAGAACGCGAGCTTTATAAACAACATGTTTAAATTATTTTAACTGTGTTTTTAAGACAGGCAAAATAAATGCTGCTTTCCAATTTCTGTTAGATATTTTGAAGACCGGGGTAAAATGTGGGTAGCCAACATTTTAGTTTACCCGTCAGAATTAAAATAGAAGTTTATTATCAGTTGAGTTACGTGATGTAATTTTTTTTAAATAAAATGTGATTGACGGATGATGGATTTATGATACGCCATATTTCCCATTAGTTATGAATATTACGGTAAATTTTTCACTAGTCAAATTGACTAGTGAGCCCCCAGATTTCGATTAATGTTAGTAACCAGAGCATTTAATTTAGTGCCTTATGTCTAAACCTGGTGCATGATGGTAACGAAATTAGTCTTCCCATGCAAAAATTTAAAAAAACTGGCGGGAAATTTGAATTACCAAAGTTAAACTGCTTTAAAATTAATAATAATTAATGGAAAACTAAATAAATCGCGTATAGTCTACTTGTTTGAGATGAAACTATAAAGGAAATAAAAAAAATCAGGTAAAATCTCTAAAATGGGGAAAAAATTATTTTCATTATCGAACAGTTTTAAATGTAAAACCATGGTGGTAAAACTATCCTTGGTAAAACGTTTACAAGAGGCATGTTGTTTTAAAAGTTCAAAATTAAAGTTCGGGTTAAGACTGGTTTTAAACAACACTATTTTGCTCAGAATGATTGAAACTTAATAAGGAGCAAACAAATACGATCGAGCCATTTCCCTATTGCTCTTTAATAGACTGACAATTTAATTTTGCTTTACAACTTTTTTTAAATATTATAGTTTAGAGAAATAGCTAAAATATAAGCCAATTTCACTCGATAATCATAGTTTTTAAACACATTCAACTTCCCGAAATCAAAGTTTGGGATCGCAATCAATTTGACCCATAAATGCTTTTTCTTGTATATAAATTTAAATTCTTCATCAATGTTCCACACATTTTCGATTATGAACGCTAAGCTAAATGAATTGAGGCTTTATTTCACATTTAGGGAAATCTAAGATTTGTCGGGAATTAGATATACCTTATTTGTAGCAGGAAATTGTTACCTACATCTGATTAAATATAACATGTTTGTAGAAGAATTGTTAAGGATACCTTTTTGTTGAAGTAATTGATTCAACACCAGCAAAGTTATTAAAACCACCGTCAATCTGCCAGAAAAAAAGGGGGAAAGCAGTAAGAGACGTTTTCATATTTATATTCCGGATATCGCTGGACTCCTGCAGCACCAAATATAAAATATCAAAAACCAAAGACTGAATTAAACAATATACATTTTTTTATAAACGAAAAATGAAATGTTATTTCTAACTCTTAAAACTTACAAAAACTAAGCGTTTTTAAAAATTAGGATAATTAAATATTATTATTTTGGTTTATATTTTATATATTAATGTGTTTTCTTCTCCTAGCAGAACGATTTTCGCTATGATAGTTCGCAAATAGAACTGACTTCAATTTTCGAATAGTACTACAACTAATCTTACTCTCTATTATGCTTTTCGAGTTACTGTTTTCGAAACCGAATAATTTTTCCGTTTTTACATGAACGCTTTTAATCACAAATAGGAGGGAGGGATAAAATTTGGCCCTTTATAGCGACATAACCGCACATAGAACCGACCAGATATTAAAACCATTAACACTACTATTTGTACCGTTTAGAATGTTACCTTGGTTGTTGAGTTACCTCGCACGGTTTTCAAGAAAAATAATTTTTAGCGTTATTACATAAGCGCGTTTAAAAACCATATTACAAATTGAAGGGAGGGATCGAAATTGCCCCTTTATAGCGCCATAACCGCACATAGAGACGACCTGAAATTAAAACGACTTACACTACTATTTGTACCCTTTAGAACGTTACCTTGTTTGTCGAGTTACCTCGCACGGTTTTCAAGAAAAATGATTTTTAGCGTTATTACATCCGCGTTTAATAACCATATTACAAATTGAAGGGAGGGATCGAAATTGCCCCTTTATAGCGCCATAACCGCACATAGAGACGACCTGAAATTAAAATTACTAACACTGCTATCTGTACCCTTTACAACGTTACCTTGTTTGTCGAGTTACCTCGCACGGTTTTCAAGAAAAATGATTTTTAGCGTTATTACATCCGCGTTTAATAACCATATTACAAATTGAAGGGAGGGATCGAAATTGCCCCTTTATAGCGCCATAACCGCACATAGAGACGACCTGAAATTAAAATTACTTACACCACTATTTGTACCCTTTAGAACGTTACCTTGTTTGTCGAGTTACCTCGCACGGTTTTCCAGAAAAATGATTTTTAGCGTTATTACATCCGCGTTTAATAACCATATTACAAATTGAAGGGAGGGATCGAAATTGCCCCTTTATAGCGCCATAACCGCACATAGAGACGACCTGAAATTAAAATTACTTACACCACTATTTGTACCCTTTAGAACGTTACCTTGTTTGTCGAGTTACCTCGCACGGTTTTCCAGAAAAATGATTTTTAGCGTTATTACATCCGCGTTTAATAACCATATTACAAATTGAAGGGAGGGATCGAAATTGCCCCTTTATAGCGCCATAACCGCACATAGAGACGACCTGAAATTAAAATTACTAACACTGCTATCTGTACCCTTTACAACGTTACCTTGTTTGTCGAGTTACCTCGCACGGTTTTCAAGAAAAATGATTTTTAGCGTTATTACATCCGCGTTTAATAACCATATTACAAATTGAAGGGAGGGATCGAAATTGCCCCTTTATAGCGCCATAACCGCACATAGAGACGACCTGAAATTAAAATTACTAACACTGCTATCTGTACCCTTTACAACGTTACCTTGTTTGTCGAGTTACCTCGCACGGTTTTCAAGAAAAATGATTTTTAGCGTTATTACATCCGCGTTTAATAACCATATTACAAATTGAAGGGAGGGATCGAAATTGCCCCTTTATAGCGCCATAACCGCACATAGAGACGACCTGAAATTAAAAATACTTACACCACTATTTGTACCCTTTAGAACGTTACCTTGTTTGTCGAGTTACCTCGCACGGTTTTCCAGAAAAATGATTTTTAGCGTTATTACATCCGCGTTTAATAACCATATTACAAATTGAAGGGAGGGATCGAAATTGCCCCTTTATAGCGCCATAACCGCACATAGAGACGACCTGAAATTAAAATTACTAACACTGCTATCTGTACCCTTTACAACGTTACCTTGTTTGTCAAGTTACCTCGCACGGTTTTCAAGAAAAATGATTTTTAGCGTTATTACATCCGCGTTTAATAACCATATTACAAATTGAAGGGAGGGATCGAAATTGCCCCTTTATAGCGCCATAACCGCACATAGAGACGACCTGAAATTAAAATTACTTACACCACTATTTGTACCCTTTAGAACGTTACCTTGTTTGTCGAGTTACCTCGCACGGTTTTCCAGAAAAATGATTTTTAGCGTTATTACATCGGCGTTTAATAACCATATTACAAATTGAAGGGAGGGATCGAAATTGCCCCTTTATAGCGCCATAACCGCACATAGAGACGACCTGAAATTAAAACGACTTACACTACTATATGTACCCTTTAGAACGTTACCTTGTTTGTCGAGTTACCTCGCACGGTTTTCCAGAAAAATGATTTTTAGCGTTATTACATCCGCGTTTAATAACCATATTACAAATTGAAGGGAGGGATCGAAATTGCCCCTTTATAGCGCCATAACCGCACATAGAGACGACCTGAAATTAAAATTACTTACACCACTATTTGTACCCTTTAGAACGTTACCTTGTTTGTCGAGTTACCTCGCACGGTTTTCCAGAAAAATGATTTTTAGCGTTATTACATCCGCGTTTAATAACCATATTACAAATTGAAGGGAGGGATCGAAATTGCCCCTTTATAGCGCCATAACCGCACATAGAGACGACCTGAAATTAAAATTACTAACACTGCTATCTGTACCCTTTACAACGTTACCTTGTTTGTCGAGTTACCTCGCACGGTTTTCAAGAAAAATGATTTTTAGCGTTATTACATCCGCGTTTAATAACCATATTACAAATTGAAGGGAGGGATCGAAATTGCCCCTTTATAGCGCCATAACCGCACATAGAGACGACCTGAAATTAAAATTACTTACACCACTATTTGTACCCTTTAGAACGTTACCTTGTTTGTCGAGTTACCTCGCACGGTTTTCCAGAAAAATGATTTTTAGCGTTATTACATCGGCGTTTAATAACCATATTACAAATTGAAGGGAGGGATCGAAATTGCCCCTTTATAGCGCCATAACCGCACATAGAGACGACCTGAAATTAAAACGACTTACACTACTATATGTACCCTTTAGAACGTTACCTTGTTTGTCGAGTTACCTCGCACGGTTTTCCAGAAAAATGATTTTTAGCGTTATTACATCCGCGTTTAATAACCATATTACAAATTGAAGGGAGGGATCGAAATTGCCCCTTTATAGCGCCATAACCGCACATAGAGACGACCTGAAATTAAAATTACTTACACCACTATTTGTACCCTTTAGAACGTTACCTTGTTTGTCGAGTTACCTCGCACGGTTTTCCAGAAAAATGATTTTTAGCGTTATTACATCCGCGTTTAATAACCATATTACAAATTGAAGGGAGGGATCGAAATTGCCCCTTTATAGCGCCATAACCGCACATAGAGACGACCTGAAATTAAAATTACTAACACTGCTATCTGTACCCTTTACAACGTTACCTTGTTTGTCGAGTTACCTCGCACGGTTTTCAAGAAAAATGATTTTTAGCGTTATTACATCCGCGTTTAATAACCATATTACAAATTGAAGGGAGGGATCGAAATTGCCCCTTTATAGCGCCATAACCGCACATAGAGACGACCTGAAATTAAAATTACTTACACCACTATTTGTACCCTTTAGAACGTTACCTTGTTTGTCGAGTTACCTCGCACGGTTTTCCAGAAAAATGATTTTTAGCGTTATTACATCGGCGTTTAATAACCATATTACAAATTGAAGGGAGGGATCGAAATTGCCCCTTTATAGCGCCATAACCGCACATAGAGACGACCTGAAATTAAAACGACTTACACTACTATTTGTACCGTTTAGAACGTTACCTTGTTTGTCGAGTTACCTCGCATGGTTTTCCAGAAAAATGATTTTTAGCGTTATTACATCCGCGTTTAATAACCATATTACAAATTGAAGGGAGGGATCGAAATTGCCCCTTTATAGCGCCATAACCGCACATAGAGACGACCTGAAATTAAAATTACTAACACTGCTATTTGTACCCTTTAGAACGTTACCTTGTTTGTCCAGTTACCTCGCACGGTTTTCAAGAAAAATGATTTTTAGCGTTATTACATCCGCGTTTAATAACCATATTACAAATTGAAGGGAGGGATCGAAATTGCCCCTTTATAGCGCCATAACCGCACATAGAGACGACCTGAAATTAAAATTACTAACACTGCTATCTGTACCCTTTACAACGTTACCTTGTTTGTCGAGTTACCTCGCACGGTTTTCAAGAAAAATGATTTTTAGCGTTATTACATCCGCGTTTAATAACCATATTACAAATTGAAGGGAGGGATCGAAATTGCCCCTTTATAGCGCCATAACCGCACATAGAGACGACCTGAAATTAAAATTACTTACACCACTATTTGTACCCTTTAGAACGTTACCTTGTTTGTCGAGTTACCTCGCACGGTTTTCCAGAAAAATGATTTTTAGCGTTATTACATCCGCGTTTAATAACCATATTACAAATTGAAGGGAGGGATCGAAATTGCCCCTTTATAGCTCCATAACCGCACATAGAGACGAACTGAAATTAAAATTACTAACACTGCTATCTGTACCCTTTACAACGTTACCTTGTTTGTCGAGTTAACTCGCACGGTTTTCAAGAAAAATGATTTTTAGCGTTATTACATCCGCGTTTAATAACCATATTACAAATTGAAGGGAGGGATCGAAATTGCCCCTTTAGGCGCCATAACCGCACATAGAGACGACCTGAAATTAAAATTACTTACACCACTATTTGTACCCTTTAGAACGTTACCTTGTTTGTCGAGTTACCTCGCACGGTTTTCCAGAAAAATGATTTTTAGCGTTATTACATCCGCGTTTAATAACCATATTACAAATTGAAGGGAGGGATCGAAAATGCCCCTTTATAGCGCCATAACCGCACATAGAGACGACCTGAAATTAAAATTACTAACACTGCTATCTGTACCCTTTACAACGTTACCTTGTTTGTCAAGTTACCTCGCACGGTTTTCAAGAAAAATGATTTTTAGCGTTATTACATCCGCGTTTAATAACCATATTACAAATTGAAGGGAGGGATCGAAATTGCCCCTTTATAGCGCCATAACCGCACATAGAGACGACCTGAAATTAAAATTACTTACACCACTATTTGTACCCTTTAGAACGTTACCTTGTTTGTCGAGTTACCTCGCACGGTTTTCCAGAAAAATGATTTTTAGCGTTATTACATCGGCGTTTAATAACCATATTACAAATTGAAGGGAGGGATCGAAATTGCCCCTTTATAGCTCCATAACCGCACATAGAGACGACCTGAAATTAAAACGACTTACACTACTATATGCACCCTTTAGAACGTTAACTTGTTTGTCGAGTTACCTCGCACGGTTTTCCAGAAAAATGATTTTTAGCGTTATTACATCCGCGTTTAATAACCATATTACAAATTGAAGGGAGGGATCGAAATTGCCCCTTTATAGCGCCATAACCGCACATAGAGACGACCTGAAATTAAAACGACTTACACTACTATTTGTACCGTTTAGAACGTTACCTTGTTTGTCGAGTTACCTCGCACGGTTTTCCAGAAAAATGATTTTTAGCGTAATTACATCCGCGTTTAATAACCATATTACAAATTGAAGGGAGGGATCGAAATTGCCCCTTTATAGCGCCATAACCGCACATAGAGACGACCTGAAATTAAAATTACTTACACCACTATTTGTACCCTTTAGAACGTTACCTTGTTTGTCGAGTTACCTCGCACGGTTTTCCAGAAAAATGATTTTTAGCGTTATTACATCGGCGTTTAATAACCATATTACAAATTGAAGGGAGGGATCGAAATTGCCCCTTTATAGCGCCATAACCGCACATAGAGACGACCTGAAATTAAAACGACTTACACTACTATATGTACCCTTTAGAACGTTACCTTGTTTGTCGAGTTACCTCGCACGGTTTTCCAGAAAAATGATTTTTAGCGTTATTACATCCGCGTTTAATAACCATATTACAAATTGAAGGGAGGGATCGAAATTGCCCCTTTATAGCGCCATAACCGCACATAGAGACGACCTGAAATTAAAATTACTTACACCACTATTTGTACCCTTTAGAACGTTACCTTGTTTGTCGAGTTACCTCGCACGGTTTTCCAGAAAAATGATTTTTAGCGTTATTACATCCGCGTTTAATAACCATATTACAAATTGAAGGGAGGGATCGAAATTGCCCCTTTATAGCGCCATAACCGCACATAGAGACGACCTGAAATTAAAATTACTAACACTGCTATCTGTACCCTTTACAACGTTACCTTGTTTGTCGAGTTACCTCGCACGGTTTTCAAGAAAAATGATTTTTAGCGTTATTACATCCGCGTTTAATAACCATATTACAAATTGAAGGGAGGGATCGAAATTGCCCCTTTATAGCGCCATAACCGCACATAGAGACGACCTGAAATTAAAATTACTTACACCACTATTTGTACCCTTTAGAACGTTACCTTGTTTGTCGAGTTACCTCGCACGGTTTTCCAGAAAAATGATTTTTAGCGTTATTACATCCGCGTTTAATAACCATATTACAAATTGAAGGGAGGGATCGAAATTGCCCCTTTATAGCGCCATAACCGCACATAGAGACGACCTGAAATTAAAATTACTAACACTGCTATTTGTACCCTTTAGAACGTTACCTTGTTTGTCGAGTTACCTCGCACGGTTTTCAAGAAAAATGATTTTTAGCGTTATTACATCCGCGTTTAATAACCATATTACAAATTGAAGGGAGGGATCGAAATTGCCCCTTTATAGCGCCATAACCGCACATAGAGACGACCTGAAATTAAAATTACTAACACTGCTATCTGTACCCTTTACAACGTTACCTTGTTTGTCGAGTTACCTCGCACGGTTTTCAAGAAAAATGATTTTTAGCGTTATTACATCCGCGTTTAATAACCATATTACAAATTGAAGGGAGGGATCGAAATTGCCCCTTTATAGCGCCATAACCGCACATAGAGACGACCTGAAATTAAAATTACTTACACCACTATTTGTACCCTTTAGAACGTTACCTTGTTTGTCGAGTTACCTCGCACGGTTTTCCAGAAAAATGATTTTTAGCGTTATTACATCCGCGTTTAATAACCATATTACAAATTGAAGGGAGGGATCGAAATTGCCCCTTTATAGCGCCATAACCGCACATAGAGACGACCTGAAATTAAAATTACTTACATCACTATTTGTACCCTTTAGAACGTTACCTTGTTTGTCGAGTTACCTCGCACGGTTTTCCAGAAAAATGATTTTTAGCGTTATTACATCCGCGTTTAATAACCATATTACAAATTGAAGGGAGGGATCGAAATTGCCCCTTTATAGCGCCATAACCGCACATAGAGACGACCTGAAATTAAAATTACTAACACTGCTATCTGTACCCTTTACAACGTTACCTTGTTTGTCGAGTTAACTCGCACGGTTTTCAAGAAAAATGATTTTTAGCGTTATTACATCCGCGTTTAATAACCATATTACAAATTGAAGGGAGGGATCGAAATTGCCCCTTTATAGCGCCATAACCGCACATAGAGACGACCTGAAATTAAAATTACTTACACCACTATTTGTACCCTTTAGAACGTTACCTTGTTTGTCGAGTTACCTCGCACGGTTTTCCAGAAAAATGATTTTTAGCGTTATTACATCCGCGTTTAATAACCATATTACAAATTGAAGGGAGGGATCGAAATTGCCCCTTTATAGCGCCATAACCGCACATAGAGACGACCTGAAATTAAAATTACTAACACTGCTATCTGTACCCTTTACAACGTTACCTTGTTTGTCAAGTTACCTCGCACGGTTTTCAAGAAAAATGATTTTTAGCGTTATTACATCCGCGTTTAATAACCATATTACAAATTGAAGGGAGGGATCGAAATTGCCCCTTTATAGCGCCATAACCGCACATAGAGACGACCTGAAATTAAAATTACTTACACCACTATTTGTACCCTTTAGAACGTTACCTTGTTTGTCGAGTTACCTCGCACGGTTTTCCAGAAAAATGATTTTTAGCGTTATTACATCGGCGTTTAATAACCATATTACAAATTGAAGGGAGGGATCGAAATTGCCCCTTTATAGCGCCATAACCGCACATAGAGACGACCTGAAATTAAAACGACTTACACTACTATATGTACCCTTTAGAACGTTACCTTGTTTGTCGAGTTACCTCGCACGTTTTTCCAGAAAAATGATTTTTAGCGTTATTACATCCGCGTTTAATAACCATATTACAAATTGAAGGGAGGGATCGAAATTGCCCCTTTATAGCGCCATAACCGCACATAGAGACGACCTGAAATTAAAATTACTTACATCACTATTTGTACCCTTTAGAACGTTACCTTGTTTGTCGAGTTACCTCGCACGGTTTTCCAGAAAAATGATTTTTAGCGTTATTACATCCGCGTTTAATAACCATATTACAAATTGAAGGGAGGGATCGAAATTGCCCCTTTATAGCGCCATAACCGCACATAGAGACGACCTGAAATTAAAATTACTAACACTGCTATCTGTACCCTTTACAACGTTACCTTGTTTGTCGAGTTAACTCGCACGGTTTTCAAGAAAAATGATTTTTAGCGTTATTACATCCGCGTTTAATAACCATATTACAAATTGAAGGGAGGGATCGAAATTGCCCCTTTATAGCGCCATAACCGCACATAGAGACGACCTGAAATTAAAATTACTTACACCACTATTTGTACCCTTTAGAACGTTACCTTGTTTGTCGAGTTACCTCGCACGGTTTTCCAGAAAAATGATTTTTAGCGTTATTACATCCGCGTTTAATAACCATATTACAAATTGAAGGGAGGGATCGAAATTGCCCCTTTATAGCGCCATAACCGCACATAGAGACGACCTGAAATTAAAATTACTAACACTGCTATCTGTACCCTTTACAACGTTACCTTGTTTGTCAAGTTACCTCGCACGGTTTTCAAGAAAAATGATTTTTAGCGTTATTACATCCGCGTTTAATAACCATATTACAAATTGAAGGGAGGGATCGAAATTGCCCCTTTATAGCGCCATAAC
The DNA here is from genome assembly GCF_980474605.1 of Leiobunum rupestre. NCBI lineage: Eukaryota > Metazoa > Arthropoda > Arachnida > Opiliones > Sclerosomatidae > Leiobunum > Leiobunum rupestre. Next base: position 9,743,585 of record NC_143384.1, on the reverse strand, counting down.
CGCACATAGAGACGACCTGAAATTAAAATTACTTACACCACTATTTGTACCCTTTAGAACGTTACCTTGTTTGTCGAGTTACCTCGCACGGTTTTCCAGAAAAATGATTTTTAGCGTTATTACATCGGCGTTTAATAACCATATTACAAATTGAAGGGAGGGATCGAAATTGCCCCTTTATAGCGCCATAACCGCACATAGAGACGACCTGAAATTAAAACGACTGACACTACTATATGTACCCTTTAGAACGTTACCTTGTTTGTCGAGTTACCTCGCACGTTTTTCCAGAAAAATGATTTTTAGCGTTATTACATCCGCGTTTAATAACCATATTACAAATTGAAGGGAGGGATCGAAATTGCCCCTTTATAGCGCCATAACCGCACATAGAGACGACCTGAAATTAAAACGACTTACACTACTATTTGTACCGTTTAGAACGTTACCTTGTTTGTCGAGTTACCTCGCACGGTTTTCCAGAAAAATGATTTTTAGCGTTATTACATCCGCGTTTAATAACCATATTACAAATTGAAGGGAGGGATCGAAATTGCCCCTTTATAGCGCCATAACCGCACATAGAGACGACCTGAAATTAAAATTACTTACACCACTATTTGTACCCTTTAGAACGTTACCTTGTTTGTCGAGTTACCTCGCACGGTTTTCCAGAAAAATGATTTTTAGCGTTATTACATCGGCGTTTAATAACCATATTACAAATTGAAGGGAGGGATCGAAATTGCCCCTTTATAGCGCCATAACCGCACATAGAGACGACCTGAAATTAAAACGACTTACACTACTATTTGTACCCTTTACAACGTTACCTTGTTTGTCGAGTTACCTCGCACGGTTTTCAAGAAAAATGATTTTTAGCGTTATTACATCCGCGTTTAATAACCATATTACAAATTGAAGGGAGGGATCGAAATTGCCCCTTTATAGCGCCATAACCACACATAGAGACGACCTGAAATTAAAATTACTTACACCACTATTTGTACCCTTTAGAACGTTACCTTGTTTGTCGAGTTACCTCGCACGGTTTTCCAGAAAAATGATTTTTAGCGTTATTACATCCGCGTTTAATAACCATATTACAAATTGAAGGGAGGGATCGAAATTGCCCCTTTATAGCGCCATAACCGCACATAGAGACGACCTGAAATTAAAATTACTAACACTGCTATCTGTACCCTTTACAACGTTACCTTGTTTGTCAAGTTACCTCGCACGGTTTTCAAGAAAAATGATTTTTAGCGTTATTACATCCGCGTTTAATAACCATATTACAAATTGAAGGGAGGGATCGAAATTGCCCCTTTATAGCGCCATAACCGCACATAGAGACGACCTGAAATTAAAATTACTTACACCACTATTTGTACCCTTTAGAACGTTACCTTGTTTGTCGAGTTACCTCGCACGGTTTTCCAGAAAAATGATTTTTAGCGTTATTACATCGGCGTTTAATAACCATATTACAAATTGAAGGGAGGGATCGAAATTGCCCCTTTATAGCGCCATAACCGCACATAGAGACGACCTGAAATTAAAATTACTTACACCACTATTTGTACCCTTTAGAACGTTACCTTGTTTGTCGAGTTACCTCGCACGGTTTTCCAGAAAAATGATTTTTAGCGTTATTACATCGGCGTTTAATAACCATATTACAAATTGAAGGGAGGGATCGAAATTGCCCCTTTATAGCGCCATAACCGCACATAGAGACGACCTGAAATTAAAACGACTTACACTACTATTTGTACCCTTTACAACGTTACCTTGTTTGTCGAGTTACCTCGCACGGTTTTCAAGAAAAATGATTTTTAGCGTTATTACATCCGCGTTTAATAACCATATTACAAATTGAAGGGAGGGATCGAAATTGCCCCTTTATAGCGCCATAACCACACATAGAGACGACCTGAAATTAAAATTACTTACACCACTATTTGTACCCTTTAGAACGTTACCTTGTTTGTCGAGTTACCTCGCACGGTTTTCCAGAAAAATGATTTTTAGCGTTATTACATCCGCGTTTAATAACCATATTACAAATTGAAGGGAGGGATCGAAATTGCCCCTTTATAGCGCCATAACCGCACATAGAGACGACCTGAAATTAAAATTACTAACACTGCTATCTGTACCCTTTACAACGTTACCTTGTTTGTCAAGTTACCTCGCACGGTTTTCAAGAAAAATGATTTTTAGCGTTATTACATCCGCGTTTAATAACCATATTACAAATTGAAGGGAGGGATCGAAATTGCCCCTTTATAGCGCCATAACCGCACATAGAGACGACCTGAAATTAAAATTACTTACACCACTATTTGTACCCTTTAGAACGTTACCTTGTTTGTCGAGTTACCTCGCACGGTTTTCCAGAAAAATGATTTTTAGCGTTATTACATCGGCGTTTAATAACCATATTACAAATTGAAGGGAGGGATCGAAATTGCCCCTTTATAGCGCCATAACCGCACATAGAGACGACCTGAAATTAAAACGACTTACACTACTATATGTACCCTTTAGAACGTTACCTTGTTTGTCGAGTTACCTCGCACGGTTTTCCAGAAAAATGATTTTTAGCGTTATTACATCCGCGTTTAATAACCATATTACAAATTGAAGGGAGGGATCGAAATTGCCCCTTTATAGCGCCATAACCGCACATAGAGACGACCTGAAATTAAAACGACTTACACTACTATTTGTACCGTTTAGAACGTTACCTTGTTTGTCGAGTTACCTCGCACGGTTTTCCAGAAAAATGATTTTTAGCGTTATTATATCCGCGTTTAATAACCATATTACAAATTGAAGGGAGGGATCGAAATTGCCCCTTTATAGCGCCATAACCGCACATAGAGACGACCTGAAATTAAAATTACTTACACCACTATTTGTACCCTTTAGAACGTTACCTTGTTTGTCGAGTTACCTCGCACGGTTTTCCAGAAAAATGATTTTTAGCGTTATTACATCGGCGTTTAATAACCATATTACAAATTGAAGGGAGGGATCGAAATTGCCCCTTTATAGCGCCATAACCGCACATAGAGACGACCTGAAATTAAAACGACTTACACTACTATTTGTACCCTTTACAACGTTACCTTGTTTGTCGAGTTACCTCGCACGGTTTTCCAGAAAAATGATTTTTAGCGTTATTACATCGGCGTTTAATAACCATATTACAAATTGAAGGGAGGGATCGAAATTGCCCCTTTATAGCGCCATAACCGCACATAGAGACGACCTGAAATTAAAACGACTTACACTACTATTTGTACCCTTTACAACGTTACCTTGTTTGTCGAGTTACCTCGCACGGTTTTCAAGAAAAATGATTTTTAGCGTTATTACATCCGCGTTTAATAACCATATTACAAATTGAAGGGAGGGATCGAAATTGCCCCTTTATAGCGCCATAACCGCACATAGAGACGACCTGAAATTAAAATTACTTACACCACTATTTGTACCCTTTAGAACGTTACCTTGTTTGTCGAGTTACCTCGCACGGTTTTCCAGAAAAATGATTTTTAGCGTTATTACATCGGCGTTTAATAACCATATTACAAATTGAAGGGAGGGATCGAAATTGCCCCTTTATAGCGCCATAACCGCACATAGAGACGACCTGAAATTAAAACGACTTACACTACTATTTGTACCGTTTAGAACGTTACCTTGTTTGTCGAGTTACCTCGCACGGTTTTCCAGAAAAATGATTTTTAGCGTTATTACATCCGCGTTTAATAACCATATTACAAATTGAAGGGAGGGATCGAAATTGCCCCTTTATAGCGCCATAACCGCACATAGAGACGACCTGAAATTAAAATTACTAACACTGCTATCTGTACCCTTTACAACGTTACCTTGTTTGTCGAGTTACCTCGCACGGTTTTCAAGAAAAATGATTTTTAGCGTTATTACATCCGCGTTTAATAACCATATTACAAATTGAAGGGAGGGATCGAAATTGCCCCTTTATAGCGCCATAACCGCACATAGAGACGACCTGAAATTAAAATTACTAACACTGCTATCTGTACCCTTTACAACGTTACCTTGTTTGTCGAGTTACCTCGCACGGTTTTCAAGAAAAATGATTTTTAGCGTTATTACATCCGCGTTTAATAACCATATTACAAATTGAAGGGAGGGATCGAAATTGCCCCTTTATAGCGCCATAACCGCACATAGAGACGACCTGAAATTAAAATTACTTACACCACTATTTGTACCCTTTAGAACGTTACCTTGTTTGTCGAGTTACCTCGCACGGTTTTCCAGAAAAATGATTTTTAGCGTTATTACATCGGCGTTTAATAACCATATTACAAATTGAAGGGAGGGATCGAAATTGCCCCTTTATAGCGCCATAACCGCACATAGAGACGACCTGAAATTAAAACGACTTACACTACTATTTGTACCGTTTAGAACGTTACCTTGTTTGTCGAGTTACCTCGCACGGTTTTCCAGAAAAATGATTTTTAGCGTTATTACATCCGCGTTTAATAACCATATTACAAATTGAAGGGAGGGATCGAAATTGCCCCTTTATAGCGCCATAACCGCACATAGAGACGACCTGAAATTAAAATTACTAACACTGCTATCTGTACCCTTTACAACGTTACCTTGTTTGTCGAGTTACCTCGCACGGTTTTCAAGAAAAATGATTTTTAGCGTTATTACATCCGCGTTTAATAACCATATTACAAATTGAAGGGAGGGATCGAAATTGCCCCTTTATAGCGCCATAACCGCACATAGAGACGACCTGAAATTAAAATTACTAACACTGCTATCTGTACCCTTTACAACGTTACCTTGTTTGTCGAGTTACCTCGCACGGTTTTCAAGAAAAATGATTTTTAGCGTTATTACATCCGCGTTTAATAACCATATTACAAATTGAAGGGAGGGATCGAAATTGCCCCTTTATAGCGCCATAACCGCACATAGAGACGACCTGAAATTAAAATTACTTACACCACTATTTGTACCCTTTAGAACGTTACCTTGTTTGTCGAGTTACCTCGCACGGTTTTCCAGAAAAATGATTTTTAGCGTTATTACATCCGCGTTTAATAACCATATTACAAATTGAAGGGAGGGATCGAAATTGCCCCTTTATAGCGCCATAACCGCACATAGAGACGACCTGAAATTAAAATTACTAACACTGCTATCTGTACCCTTTACAACGTTACCTTGTTTGTCAAGTTACCTCGCACGGTTTTCAAGAAAAATGATTTTTAGCGTTATTACATCCGCGTTTAATAACCATATTACAAATTGAAGGGAGGGATCGAAATTGCCCCTTTATAGCGCCATAACCGCACATAGAGACGACCTGAAATTAAAATTACTTACACCACTATTTGTACCCTTTAGAACGTTACCTTGTTTGTCGAGTTACCTCGCACGGTTTTCCAGAAAAATGATTTTTAGCGTTATTACATCGGCGTTTAATAACCATATTACAAATTGAAGGGAGGGATCGAAATTGCCCCTTTATAGCGCCATAACCGCACATAGAGACGACCTGAAATTAAAACGACTTACACTACTATATGTACCCTTTAGAACGTTACCTTGTTTGTCGAGTTACCTCGCACGGTTTTCCAGAAAAATGATTTTTAGCGTTATTACATCCGCGTTTAATAACCATATTACAAATTGAAGGGAGGGATCGAAATTGCCCCTTTATAGCGCCATAACCGCACATAGAGACGACCTGAAATTAAAATTACTAACACTGCTATCTGTACCCTTTACAACGTTACCTTGTTTGTCGAGTTACCTCGCACGGTTTTCAAGAAAAATGATTTTTAGCGTTATTACATCCGCGTTTAATAACCATATTACAAATTGAAGGGAGGGATCGAAATTGCCCCTTTATAGCGCCATAACCGCACATAGAGACGACCTGAAATTAAAACGACTTACACTACTATTTGTACCGTTTAGAACGTTACCTTGTTTGTCGAGTTACCTCGCACGGTTTTCCAGAAAAATGATTTTTAGCGTTATTATATCCGCGTTTAATAACCATATTACAAATTGAAGGGAGGGATCGAAATTGCCCCTTTATAGCGCCATAACCGCACATAGAGACGACCTGAAATTAAAATTACTTACACCACTATTTGTACCCTTTAGAACGTTACCTTGTTTGTCGAGTTACCTCGCACGGTTTTCCAGAAAAATGATTTTTAGCGTTATTACATCGGCGTTTAATAACCATATTACAAATTGAAGGGAGGGATCGAAATTGCCCCTTTATAGCGCCATAACCGCACATAGAGACGACCTGAAATTAAAACGACTTACACTACTATTTGTACCCTTTACAACGTTACCTTGTTTGTCGAGTTACCTCGCACGGTTTTCCAGAAAAATGATTTTTAGCGTTATTACATCGGCGTTTAATAACCATATTACAAATTGAAGGGAGGGATCGAAATTGCCCCTTTATAGCGCCATAACCGCACATAGAGACGACCTGAAATTAAAACGACTTACACTACTATTTGTACCCTTTACAACGTTACCTTGTTTGTCGAGTTACCTCGCACGGTTTTCAAGAAAAATGATTTTTAGCGTTATTACATCCGCGTTTAATAACCATATTACAAATTGAAGGGAGGGATCGAAATTGCCCCTTTATAGCGCCATAACCGCACATAGAGACGACCTGAAATTAAAATTACTTACACCACTATTTGTACCCTTTAGAACGTTACCTTGTTTGTCGAGTTACCTCGCACGGTTTTCCAGAAAAATGATTTTTAGCGTTATTACATCGGCGTTTAATAACCATATTACAAATTGAAGGGAGGGATCGAAATTGCCCCTTTATAGCGCCATAACCGCACATAGAGACGACCTGAAATTAAAACGACTTACACTACTATTTGTACCGTTTAGAACGTTACCTTGTTTGTCGAGTTACCTCGCACGGTTTTCCAGAAAAATGATTTTTAGCGTTATTACATCCGCGTTTAATAACCATATTACAAATTGAAGGGAGGGATCGAAATTGCCCCTTTATAGCGCCATAACCGCACATAGAGACGACCTGAAATTAAAATTACTAACACTGCTATCTGTACCCTTTACAACGTTACCTTGTTTGTCGAGTTACCTCGCACGGTTTTCAAGAAAAATGATTTTTAGCGTTATTACATCCGCGTTTAATAACCATATTACAAATTGAAGGGAGGGATCGAAATTGCCCCTTTATAGCGCCATAACCGCACATAGAGACGACCTGAAATTAAAATTACTAACACTGCTATCTGTACCCTTTACAACGTTACCTTGTTTGTCGAGTTACCTCGCACGGTTTTCAAGAAAAATGATTTTTAGCGTTATTACATCCGCGTTTAATAACCATATTACAAATTGAAGGGAGGGATCGAAATTGCCCCTTTATAGCGCCATAACCGCACATAGAGACGACCTGAAATTAAAATTACTTACACCACTATTTGTACCCTTTAGAACGTTACCTTGTTTGTCGAGTTACCTCGCACGGTTTTCCAGAAAAATGATTTTTAGCGTTATTACATCGGCGTTTAATAACCATATTACAAATTGAAGGGAGGGATCGAAATTGCCCCTTTATAGCGCCATAACCGCACATAGAGACGACCTGAAATTAAAACGACTTACACTACTATTTGTACCGTTTAGAACGTTACCTTGTTTGTCGAGTTACCTCGCACGGTTTTCCAGAAAAATGATTTTTAGCGTTATTACATCCGCGTTTAATAACCATATTACAAATTGAAGGGAGGGATCGAAATTGCCCCTTTATAGCGCCATAACCGCACATAGAGACGACCTGAAATTAAAATTACTAACACTGCTATCTGTACCCTTTACAACGTTACCTTGTTTGTCGAGTTACCTCGCACGGTTTTCAAGAAAAATGATTTTTAGCGTTATTACATCCGCGTTTAATAACCATATTACAAATTGAAGGGAGGGATCGAAATTGCCCCTTTATAGCGCCATAACCGCACATAGAGACGACCTGAAATTAAAATTACTAACACTGCTATCTGTACCCTTTACAACGTTACCTTGTTTGTCGAGTTACCTCGCACGGTTTTCAAGAAAAATGATTTTTAGCGTTATTACATCCGCGTTTAATAACCATATTACAAATTGAAGGGAGGGATCGAAATTGCCCCTTTATAGCGCCATAACCGCACATAGAGACGACCTGAAATTAAAATTACTTACACCACTATTTGTACCCTTTAGAACGTTACCTTGTTTGTCGAGTTACCTCGCACGGTTTTCCAGAAAAATGATTTTTAGCGTTATTACATCCGCGTTTAATAACCATATTACAAATTGAAGGGAGGGATCGAAATTGCCCCTTTATAGCGCCATAACCGCACATAGAGACGACCTGAAATTAAAATTACTAACACTGCTATCTGTACCCTTTACAACGTTACCTTGTTTGTCAAGTTACCTCGCACGGTTTTCAAGAAAAATGATTTTTAGCGTTATTACATCCGCGTTTAATAACCATATTACAAATTGAAGGGAGGGATCGAAATTGCCCCTTTATAGCGCCATAACCGCACATAGAGACGACCTGAAATTAAAATTACTTACACCACTATTTGTACCCTTTAGAACGTTACCTTGTTTGTCGAGTTACCTCGCACGGTTTTCCAGAAAAATGATTTTTAGCGTTATTACATCGGCGTTTAATAACCATATTACAAATTGAAGGGAGGGATCGAAATTGCCCCTTTATAGCGCCATAACCGCACATAGAGACGACCTGAAATTAAAACGACTTACACTACTATATGTACCCTTTAGAACGTTACCTTGTTTGTCGAGTTACCTCGCACGGTTTTCCAGAAAAATGATTTTTAGCGTTATTACATCCGCGTTTAATAACCATATTACAAATTGAAGGGAGGGATCGAAATTGCCCCTTTATAGCGCCATAACCGCACATAGAGACGACCTGAAATTAAAATTACTAACACTGCTATCTGTACCCTTTACAACGTTACCTTGTTTGTCGAGTTACCTCGCACGGTTTTCAAGAAAAATGATTTTTAGCGTTATTACATCCGCGTTTAATAACCATATTACAAATTGAAGGGAGGGATCGAAATTGCCCCTTTATAGCGCCATAACCGCACATAGAGACGACCTGAAATTAAAACGACTTACACTACTATTTGTACCGTTTAGAACGTTACCTTGTTTGTCGAGTTACCTCGCACGGTTTTCCAGAAAAATGATTTTTAGCGTTATTATATCCGCGTTTAATAACCATATTACAAATTGAAGGGAGGGATCGAAATTGCCCCTTTATAGCGCCATAACCGCACATAGAGACGACCTGAAATTAAAATTACTTACACCACTATTTGTACCCTTTAGAACGTTACCTTGTTTGTCGAGTTACCTCGCACGGTTTTCCAGAAAAATGATTTTTAGCGTTATTACATCGGCGTTTAATAACCATATTACAAATTGAAGGGAGGGATCGAAATTGCCCCTTTATAGCGCCATAACCGCACATAGAGACGACCTGAAATTAAAACGACTTACACTACTATTTGTACCCTTTACAACGTTACCTTGTTTGTCGAGTTACCTCGCACGGTTTTCCAGAAAAATGATTTTTAGCGTTATTACATCGGCGTTTAATAACCATATTACAAATTGAAGGGAGGGATCGAAATTGCCCCTTTATAGCGCCATAACCGCACATAGAGACGACCTGAAATTAAAACGACTTACACTACTATTTGTACCCTTTACAACGTTACCTTGTTTGTCGAGTTACCTCGCACGGTTTTCAAGAAAAATGATTTTTAGCGTTATTACATCCGCGTTTAATAACCATATTACAAATTGAAGGGAGGGATCGAAATTGCCCCTTTATAGCGCCATAACCGCACATAGAGACGACCTGAAATTAAAATTACTTACACCACTATTTGTACCCTTTAGAACGTTACCTTGTTTGTCGAGTTACCTCGCACGGTTTTCCAGAAAAATGATTTTTAGCGTTATTACATCGGCGTTTAATAACCATATTACAAATTGAAGGGAGGGATCGAAATTGCCCCTTTATAGCGCCATAACCGCACATAGAGACGACCTGAAATTAAAACGACTTACACTACTATTTGTACCGTTTAGAACGTTACCTTGTTTGTCGAGTTACCTCGCACGGTTTTCCAGAAAAATGATTTTTAGCGTTATTACATCCGCGTTTAATAACCATATTACAAATTGAAGGGAGGGATCGAAATTGCCCCTTTATAGCGCCATAACCGCACATAGAGACGACCTGAAATTATAATTACTAACACTGCTATCTGTACCCTTTACAACGTTACCTTGTTTGTCGAGTTACCTCGCACGGTTTTCAAGAAAAATGATTTTTAGCGTTATTACATCCGCGTTTAATAACCATATTACAAATTGAAGGGAGGGATCGAAATTGCCCCTTTATAGCGCCATAACCGCACATAGAGACGACCTGAAATTAAAATTACTAACACTGCTATCTGTACCCTTTACAACGTTACCTTGTTTGTCGAGTTACCTCGCACGGTTTTCAAGAAAAATGATTTTTAGCGTTATTACATCCGCGTTTAATAACCATATTACAAATTGAAGGGAGGGATCGAAATTGCCCCTTTATAGCGCCATAACCGCACATAGAGACGACCTGAAATTAAAATTACTTACACCACTATTTGTACCCTTTAGAACGTTACCTTGTTTGTCGAGTTACCTCGCACGGTTTTCCAGAAAAATGATTTTTAGCGTTATTACATCCGCGTTTAATAACCATATTACAAATTGAAGGGAGGGATCGAAATTGCCCCTTTATAGCGCCATAACCGCACATAGAGACGACCTGAAATTAAAATTACTAACACTGCTATCTGTACCCTTTACAACGTTACCTTGTTTGTCAAGTTACCTCGCACGGTTTTCAAGAAAAATGATTTTTAGCGTTATTACATCCGCGTTTAATAACCATATTACAAATTGAAGGGAGGGATCGAAATTGCCCCTTTATAGCGCCATAACCGCACATAGAGACGACCTGAAATTAAAATTACTTACACCACTATTTGTACCCTTTAGAACGTTACCTTGTTTGTCGAGTTACCTCGCACGGTTTTCCAGAAAAATGATTTTTAGCGTTATTACATCGGCGTTTAATAACCATATTACAAATTGAAGGGAGGGATCGAAATTGCCCCTTTATAGCGCCATAACCGCACATAGAGACGACCTGAAATTAAAACGACTTACACTACTATATGTACCCTTTAGAACGTTACCTTGTTTGTCGAGTTACCTCGCACGGTTTTCCAGAAAAATGATTTTTAGCGTTATTACATCCGCGTTTAATAACCATATTACAAATTGAAGGGAGGGATCGAAATTGCCCCTTTATAGCGCCATAACCGCACATAGAGACGACCTGAAATTAAAATTACTTACACCACTATTTGTACCCTTTAGAACGTTACCTTGTTTGTCGAGTTACCTCGCACGGTATTCCAGAAAAATGATTTTTAGCGTTATTACATCGGCGTTTAATAACCATATTACAAATTGAAGGGAGGGATCGAAATTGCCCCTTTATAGCGCCATAACCGCACATAGAGACGACCTGAAATTAAAACGACTTACACTACTATATGCACCCTTTAGAACGTTAACTTGTTTGTCGAGTTACCTCGCACGGTTTTCCAGAAAAATGATTTTTAGCGTTATTACATCCGCGTTTAATAACCATATTACAAATTGAAGGGAGGGATCGAAATTGCCCCTTTATAGCGCCATAACCGCACATAGAGACGACCTGAAATTAAAACGACTTACACTACTATTTGTACCGTTTAGAACGTTACCTTGTTTGTCGAGTTACCTCGCACGGTTTTCCAGAAAAATGATTTTTAGCGTTATTACATCGGCGTTTAATAACCATATTACAAATTGAAGGGAGGGATCGAAATTGCCCCTTTATAGCGCCATAACCGCACATAGAGACGACCTGAAATTAAAACGACTTACACTACTATTTGTACCCTTTACAACGTTACCTTGTTTGTCGAGTTACCTCGCACGGTTTTCAAGAAAAATGATTTTTAGCGTTATTACATCCGCGTTTAATAACCATATTACAAATTGAAGGGAGGGATCGAAATTGCCCCTTTATAGCGCCATAACCGCACATAGAGACGACCTGAAATTAAAATTACTTACACCACTATTTGTACCCTTTAGAACGTTACCTTGTTTGTCGAGTTACCTCGCACGGTTTTCCAGAAAAATGATTTTTAGCGTTATTACATCGGCGTTTAATAACCATATTACAAATTGAAGGGAGGGATCGAAATTGCCCCTTTATAGCGCCATAACCACACATAGAGACGACCTGAAATTAAAATTACTTACACCACTATTTGTACCCTTTAGAACGTTACCTTGTTTGTCGAGTTACCTCGCACGGTTTTCCAGAAAAATGATTTTTAGCGTTATTACATCCGCGTTTAATAACCATATTACAAATTGAAGGGAGGGATCGAAATTGCCCCTTTATAGCGCCATAACCGCACATAGAGACGACCTGAAATTAAAATTACTAACACTGCTATCTGTACCCTTTACAACGTTACCTTGTTTGTCAAGTTACCTCGCACGGTTTTCAAGAAAAATGATTTTTAGCGTTATTACATCCGCGTTTAATAACCATATTACAAATTGAAGGGAGGGATCGAAATTGCCCCTTTATAGCGCCATAACCGCACATAGAGACGACCTGAAATTAAAATTACTTACACCACTATTTGTACCCTTTAGAACGTTACCTTGTTTGTCGAGTTACCTCGCACGGTATTCCAGAAAAATGATTTTTAGCGTTATTACATCGGCGTTTAATAACCATATTACAAATTGAAGGGAGGGATCGAAATTGCCCCTTTATAGCGCCATAACCGCACATAGAGACGACCTGAAATTAAAACGACTTACACTACTATATGCACCCTTTAGAACGTTAACTTGTTTGTCGAGTTACCTCGCACGGTTTTCCAGAAAAATGATTTTTAGCGTTATTACATCCGCGTTTAATAACCATATTACAAATTGAAGGGAGGGATCGAAATTGCCCCTTTATAGCGCCATAACCGCACATAGAGACGACCTGAAATTAAAACGACTTACACTACTATTTGTACCGTTTAGAACGTTACCTTGTTTGTCGAGTTACCTCGCACGGTTTTCCAGAAAAATGATTTTTAGCGTTATTACATCGGCGTTTAATAACCATATTACAAATTGAAGGGAGGGATCGAAATTGCCCCTTTATAGCGCCATAACCGCACATAGAGACGACCTGAAATTAAAACGACTTACACTACTATTTGTACCCTTTACAACGTTACCTTGTTTGTCGAGTTACCTCGCACGGTTTTCAAGAAAAATGATTTTTAGCGTTATTACATCCGCGTTTAATAACCATATTACAAATTGAAGGGAGGGATCGAAATTGCCCCTTTATAGCGCCATAACCGCACATAGAGACGACCTGAAATTAAAATTACTTACACCACTATTTGTACCCTTTAGAACGTTACCTTGTTTGTCGAGTTACCTCGCACGGTTTTCCAGAAAAATGATTTTTAGCGTTATTACATCGGCGTTTAATAACCATATTACAAATTGAAGGGAGGGATCGAAATTGCCCCTTTATAGCGCCATAACCGCACATAGAGACGACCTGAAATTAAAACGACTTACACTACTATTTGTACCGTTTAGAACGTTACCTTGTTTGTCGAGTTACCTCGCACGGTTTTCCAGAAAAATGATTTTTAGCGTTATTACATCCGCGTTTAATAACCATATTACAAATTGAAGGGAGGGATCGAAATTGCCCCTTTATAGCGCCATAACCGCACATAGAGACGACCTGAAATTATAATTACTAACACTGCTATCTGTACCCTTTACAACGTTACCTTGTTTGTCGAGTTACCTCGCACGGTTTTCAAGAAAAATGATTTTTAGCGTTATTACATCCGCGTTTAATAACCATATTACAAATTGAAGGGAGGGATCGAAATTGCCCCTTTATAGCGCCATAACCGCACATAGAGACGACCTGAAATTAAAATTACTAACACTGCTATCTGTACCCTTTACAACGTTACCTTGTTTGTCGAGTTACCTCGCACGGTTTTCAAGAAAAATGATTTTTAGCGTTATTACATCCGCGTTTAATAACCATATTACAAATTGAAGGGAGGGATCGAAATTGCCCCTTTATAGCGCCATAACCGCACATAGAGACGACCTGAAATTAAAATTACTTACACCACTATTTGTACCCTTTAGAACGTTACCTTGTTTGTCGAGTTACCTCGCACGGTTTTCCAGAAAAATGATTTTTAGCGTTATTACATCCGCGTTTAATAACCATATTACAAATTGAAGGGAGGGATCGAAATTGCCCCTTTATAGCGCCATAACCGCACATAGAGACGACCTGAAATTAAAATTACTAACACTGCTATCTGTACCCTTTACAACGTTACCTTGTTTGTCAAGTTACCTCGCACGGTTTTCAAGAAAAATGATTTTTAGCGTTATTACATCCGCGTTTAATAACCATATTACAAATTGAAGGGAGGGATCGAAATTGCCCCTTTATAGCGCCATAACCGCACATAGAGACGACCTGAAATTAAAATTACTTACACCACTATTTGTACCCTTTAGAACGTTACCTTGTTTGTCGAGTTACCTCGCACGGTTTTCCAGAAAAATGATTTTTAGCGTTATTACATCGGCGTTTAATAACCATATTACAAATTGAAGGGAGGGATCGAAATTGCCCCTTTATAGCGCCATAACCGCACATAGAGACGACCTGAAATTAAAACGACTTACACTACTATATGTACCCTTTAGAACGTTACCTTGTTTGTCGAGTTACCTCGCACGGTTTTCCAGAAAAATGATTTTTAGCGTTATTACATCCGCGTTTAATAACCATATTACAAATTGAAGGGAGGGATCGAAATTGCCCCTTTATAGCGCCATAACCGCACATAGAGACGACCTGAAATTAAAATTACTTACACCACTATTTGTACCCTTTAGAACGTTACCTTGTTTGTCGAGTTACCTCGCACGGTATTCCAGAAAAATGATTTTTAGCGTTATTACATCGGCGTTTAATAACCATATTACAAATTGAAGGGAGGGATCGAAATTGCCCCTTTATAGCGCCATAACCGCACATAGAGACGACCTGAAATTAAAACGACTTACACTACTATATGCACCCTTTAGAACGTTAACTTGTTTGTCGAGTTACCTCGCACGGTTTTCCAGAAAAATGATTTTTAGCGTTATTACATCCGCGTTTAATAACCATATTACAAATTGAAGGGAGGGATCGAAATTGCCCCTTTATAGCGCCATAACCGCACATAGAGACGACCTGAAATTAAAACGACTTACACTACTATTTGTACCGTTTAGAACGTTACCTTGTTTGTCGAGTTACCTCGCACGGTTTTCCAGAAAAATGATTTTTAGCGTTATTACATCGGCGTTTAATAACCATATTACAAATTGAAGGGAGGGATCGAAATTGCCCCTTTATAGCGCCATAACCGCACATAGAGACGACCTGAAATTAAAACGACTTACACTACTATTTGTACCGTTTAGAACGTTACCTTGTTTGTCGAGTTACCTCGCATGGTTTTCCAGAAAAATGATTTTTAGCGTTATTACATCCGCGTTTAATAACCATATTACAAATTGAAGGGAGGGATCGAAATTGCCCCTTTATAGCGCCATAACCGCACATAGAGACGACCTGAAATTAAAATTACTAACACTGCTATTTGTACCCTTTAGAACGTTACCTTGTTTGTCCAGTTACCTCGCACGGT
This sequence comes from Leiobunum rupestre, assembly GCF_980474605.1. NCBI lineage: Eukaryota > Metazoa > Arthropoda > Arachnida > Opiliones > Sclerosomatidae > Leiobunum > Leiobunum rupestre. Next base: position 9,727,557 of record NC_143384.1, on the reverse strand, counting down.
TTTCAAGAAAAATGATTTTTAGCGTTATTACATCCGCGTTTAATAACCATATTACAAATTGAAGGGAGGGATCGAAATTGCCCCTTTATAGCGCCATAACCGCACATAGAGACGACCTGAAATTAAAATTACTAACACTGCTATCTGTACCCTTTACAACGTTACCTTGTTTGTCGAGTTACCTCGCACGGTTTTCAAGAAAAATGATTTTTAGCGTTATTACATCCGCGTTTAATAACCATATTACAAATTGAAGGGAGGGATCGAAATTGCCCCTTTATAGCGCCATAACCGCACATAGAGACGACCTGAAATTAAAATTACTTACACCACTATTTGTACCCTTTAGAACGTTACCTTGTTTGTCGAGTTACCTCGCACGGTTTTCCAGAAAAATGATTTTTAGCGTTATTACATCCGCGTTTAATAACCATATTACAAATTGAAGGGAGGGATCGAAATTGCCCCTTTATAGCTCCATAACCGCACATAGAGACGAACTGAAATTAAAATTACTAACACTGCTATCTGTACCCTTTACAACGTTACCTTGTTTGTCGAGTTAACTCGCACGGTTTTCAAGAAAAATGATTTTTAGCGTTATTACATCCGCGTTTAATAACCATATTACAAATTGAAGGGAGGGATCGAAATTGCCCCTTTAGGCGCCATAACCGCACATAGAGACGACCTGAAATTAAAATTACTTACACCACTATTTGTACCCTTTAGAACGTTACCTTGTTTGTCGAGTTACCTCGCACGGTTTTCCAGAAAAATGATTTTTAGCGTTATTACATCCGCGTTTAATAACCATATTACAAATTGAAGGGAGGGATCGAAATTGCCCCTTTATAGCGCCATAACCGCACATAGAGACGACCTGAAATTAAAATTACTAACACTGCTATCTGTACCCTTTACAACGTTACCTTGTTTGTCAAGTTACCTCGCACGGTTTTCAAGAAAAATGATTTTTAGCGTTATTACATCCGCGTTTAATAACCATATTACAAATTGAAGGGAGGGATCGAAATTGCCCCTTTATAGCGCCATAACCGCACATAGAGACGACCTGAAATTAAAATTACTTACACCACTATTTGTACCCTTTAGAACGTTACCTTGTTTGTCGAGTTACCTCGCACGGTTTTCCAGAAAAATGATTTTTAGCGTTATTACATCGGCGTTTAATAACCATATTACAAATTGAAGGGAGGGATCGAAATTGCCCCTTTATAGCTCCATAACCGCACATAGAGACGACCTGAAATTAAAACGACTTACACTACTATATGCACCCTTTAGAACGTTAACTTGTTTGTCGAGTTACCTCGCACGGTTTTCCAGAAAAATGATTTTTAGCGTTATTACATCCGCGTTTAATAACCATATTACAAATTGAAGGGAGGGATCGAAATTGCCCCTTTATAGCGCCATAACCGCACATAGAGACGACCTGAAATTAAAACGACTTACACTACTATTTGTACCGTTTAGAACGTTACCTTGTTTGTCGAGTTACCTCGCACGGTTTTCCAGAAAAATGATTTTTAGCGTAATTACATCCGCGTTTAATAACCATATTACAAATTGAAGGGAGGGATCGAAATTGCCCCTTTATAGCGCCATAACCGCACATAGAGACGACCTGAAATTAAAATTACTTACACCACTATTTGTACCCTTTAGAACGTTACCTTGTTTGTCGAGTTACCTCGCACGGTTTTCCAGAAAAATGATTTTTAGCGTTATTACATCGGCGTTTAATAACCATATTACAAATTGAAGGGAGGGATCGAAATTGCCCCTTTATAGCGCCATAACCGCACATAGAGACGACCTGAAATTAAAACGACTTACACTACTATATGTACCCTTTAGAACGTTACCTTGTTTGTCGAGTTACCTCGCACGGTTTTCCAGAAAAATGATTTTTAGCGTTATTACATCCGCGTTTAATAACCATATTACAAATTGAAGGGAGGGATCGAAATTGCCCCTTTATAGCGCCATAACCGCACATAGAGACGACCTGAAATTAAAATTACTTACACCACTATTTGTACCCTTTAGAACGTTACCTTGTTTGTCGAGTTACCTCGCACGGTTTTCCAGAAAAATGATTTTTAGCGTTATTACATCCGCGTTTAATAACCATATTACAAATTGAAGGGAGGGATCGAAATTGCCCCTTTATAGCGCCATAACCGCACATAGAGACGACCTGAAATTAAAATTACTAACACTGCTATCTGTACCCTTTACAACGTTACCTTGTTTGTCGAGTTACCTCGCACGGTTTTCAAGAAAAATGATTTTTAGCGTTATTACATCCGCGTTTAATAACCATATTACAAATTGAAGGGAGGGATCGAAATTGCCCCTTTATAGCGCCATAACCGCACATAGAGACGACCTGAAATTAAAATTACTTACACCACTATTTGTACCCTTTAGAACGTTACCTTGTTTGTCGAGTTACCTCGCACGGTTTTCCAGAAAAATGATTTTTAGCGTTATTACATCCGCGTTTAATAACCATATTACAAATTGAAGGGAGGGATCGAAATTGCCCCTTTATAGCGCCATAACCGCACATAGAGACGACCTGAAATTAAAATTACTAACACTGCTATCTGTACCCTTTACAACGTTACCTTGTTTGTCGAGTTACCTCGCACGGTTTTCAAGAAAAATGATTTTTAGCGTTATTACATCCGCGTTTAATAACCATATTACAAATTGAAGGGAGGGATCGAAATTGCCCCTTTATAGCGCCATAACCGCACATAGAGACGACCTGAAATTAAAATTACTTACACCACTATTTGTACCCTTTAGAACGTTACCTTGTTTGTCGAGTTACCTCGCACGGTTTTCCAGAAAAATGATTTTTAGCGTTATTACATCCGCGTTTAATAACCATATTACAAATTGAAGGGAGGGATCGAAATTGCCCCTTTATAGCGCCATAACCGCACATAGAGACGACCTGAAATTAAAATTACTTACATCACTATTTGTACCCTTTAGAACGTTACCTTGTTTGTCGAGTTACCTCGCACGGTTTTCCAGAAAAATGATTTTTAGCGTTATTACATCCGCGTTTAATAACCATATTACAAATTGAAGGGAGGGATCGAAATTGCCCCTTTATAGCGCCATAACCGCACATAGAGACGACCTGAAATTAAAATTACTAACACTGCTATCTGTACCCTTTACAACGTTACCTTGTTTGTCGAGTTAACTCGCACGGTTTTCAAGAAAAATGATTTTTAGCGTTATTACATCCGCGTTTAATAACCATATTACAAATTGAAGGGAGGGATCGAAATTGCCCCTTTATAGCGCCATAACCGCACATAGAGACGACCTGAAATTAAAATTACTTACACCACTATTTGTACCCTTTAGAACGTTACCTTGTTTGTCGAGTTACCTCGCACGGTTTTCCAGAAAAATGATTTTTAGCGTTATTACATCCGCGTTTAATAACCATATTACAAATTGAAGGGAGGGATCGAAATTGCCCCTTTATAGCGCCATAACCGCACATAGAGACGACCTGAAATTAAAATTACTTACACCACTATTTGTACCCTTTAGAACGTTACCTTGTTTGTCGAGTTACCTCGCACGGTTTTCCAGAAAAATGATTTTTAGCGTTATTACATCGGCGTTTAATAACCATATTACAAATTGAAGGGAGGGATCGAAATTGCCCCTTTATAGCGCCATAACCGCACATAGAGACGACCTGAAATTAAAACGACTTACACTACTATATGTACCCTTTAGAACGTTACCTTGTTTGTCGAGTTACCTCGCACGTTTTTCCAGAAAAATGATTTTTAGCGTTATTACATCCGCGTTTAATAACCATATTACAAATTGAAGGGAGGGATCGAAATTGCCCCTTTATAGCGCCATAACCGCACATAGAGACGACCTGAAATTAAAATTACTTACATCACTATTTGTACCCTTTAGAACGTTACCTTGTTTGTCGAGTTACCTCGCACGGTTTTCCAGAAAAATGATTTTTAGCGTTATTACATCCGCGTTTAATAACCATATTACAAATTGAAGGGAGGGATCGAAATTGCCCCTTTATAGCGCCATAACCGCACATAGAGACGACCTGAAATTAAAATTACTAACACTGCTATCTGTACCCTTTACAACGTTACCTTGTTTGTCGAGTTAACTCGCACGGTTTTCAAGAAAAATGATTTTTAGCGTTATTACATCCGCGTTTAATAACCATATTACAAATTGAAGGGAGGGATCGAAATTGCCCCTTTATAGCGCCATAACCGCACATAGAGACGACCTGAAATTAAAATTACTTACACCACTATTTGTACCCTTTAGAACGTTACCTTGTTTGTCGAGTTACCTCGCACGGTTTTCCAGAAAAATGATTTTTAGCGTTATTACATCCGCGTTTAATAACCATATTACAAATTGAAGGGAGGGATCGAAATTGCCCCTTTATAGCGCCATAACCGCACATAGAGACGACCTGAAATTAAAATTACTAACACTGCTATCTGTACCCTTTACAACGTTACCTTGTTTGTCAAGTTACCTCGCACGGTTTTCAAGAAAAATGATTTTTAGCGTTATTACATCCGCGTTTAATAACCATATTACAAATTGAAGGGAGGGATCGAAATTGCCCCTTTATAGCGCCATAACCGCACATAGAGACGACCTGAAATTAAAATTACTTACACCACTATTTGTACCCTTTAGAACGTTACCTTGTTTGTCGAGTTACCTCGCACGGTTTTCCAGAAAAATGATTTTTAGCGTTATTACATCGGCGTTTAATAACCATATTACAAATTGAAGGGAGGGATCGAAATTGCCCCTTTATAGCGCCATAACCGCACATAGAGACGACCTGAAATTAAAACGACTTACACTACTATATGTACCCTTTAGAACGTTACCTTGTTTGTCGAGTTACCTCGCACGTTTTTCCAGAAAAATGATTTTTAGCGTTATTACATCCGCGTTTAATAACCATATTACAAATTGAAGGGAGGGATCGAAATTGCCCCTTTATAGCGCCATAACCGCACATAGAGACGACCTGAAATTAAAACGACTTACACTACTATTTGTACCGTTTAGAACGTTACCTTGTTTGTCGAGTTACCTCGCACGGTTTTCCAGAAAAATGATTTTTAGCGTTATTACATCCGCGTTTAATAACCATATTACAAATTGAAGGGAGGGATCGAAATTGCCCCTTTATAGCGCCATAACCGCACATAGAGACGACCTGAAATTAAAATTACTTACACCACTATTTGTACCCTTTAGAACGTTACCTTGTTTGTCGAGTTACCTCGCACGGTTTTCCAGAAAAATGATTTTTAGCGTTATTACATCGGCGTTTAATAACCATATTACAAATTGAAGGGAGGGATCGAAATTGCCCCTTTATAGCGCCATAACCGCACATAGAGACGACCTGAAATTAAAACGACTTACACTACTATTTGTACCCTTTACAACGTTACCTTGTTTGTCGAGTTACCTCGCACGGTTTTCAAGAAAAATGATTTTTAGCGTTATTACATCCGCGTTTAATAACCATATTACAAATTGAAGGGAGGGATCGAAATTGCCCCTTTATAGCGCCATAACCACACATAGAGACGACCTGAAATTAAAATTACTTACACCACTATTTGTACCCTTTAGAACGTTACCTTGTTTGTCGAGTTACCTCGCACGGTTTTCCAGAAAAATGATTTTTAGCGTTATTACATCCGCGTTTAATAACCATATTACAAATTGAAGGGAGGGATCGAAATTGCCCCTTTATAGCGCCATAACCGCACATAGAGACGACCTGAAATTAAAATTACTAACACTGCTATCTGTACCCTTTACAACGTTACCTTGTTTGTCAAGTTACCTCGCACGGTTTTCAAGAAAAATGATTTTTAGCGTTATTACATCCGCGTTTAATAACCATATTACAAATTGAAGGGAGGGATCGAAATTGCCCCTTTATAGCGCCATAACCGCACATAGAGACGACCTGAAATTAAAATTACTTACACCACTATTTGTACCCTTTAGAACGTTACCTTGTTTGTCGAGTTACCTCGCACGGTTTTCCAGAAAAATGATTTTTAGCGTTATTACATCGGCGTTTAATAACCATATTACAAATTGAAGGGAGGGATCGAAATTGCCCCTTTATAGCGCCATAACCGCACATAGAGACGACCTGAAATTAAAATTACTTACACCACTATTTGTACCCTTTAGAACGTTACCTTGTTTGTCGAGTTACCTCGCACGGTTTTCCAGAAAAATGATTTTTAGCGTTATTACATCGGCGTTTAATAACCATATTACAAATTGAAGGGAGGGATCGAAATTGCCCCTTTATAGCGCCATAACCGCACATAGAGACGACCTGAAATTAAAACGACTTACACTACTATTTGTACCCTTTACAACGTTACCTTGTTTGTCGAGTTACCTCGCACGGTTTTCAAGAAAAATGATTTTTAGCGTTATTACATCCGCGTTTAATAACCATATTACAAATTGAAGGGAGGGATCGAAATTGCCCCTTTATAGCGCCATAACCGCACATAGAGACGACCTGAAATTAAAATTACTAACACTGCTATCTGTACCCTTTACAACGTTACCTTGTTTGTCAAGTTACCTCGCACGGTTTTCAAGAAAAATGATTTTTAGCGTTATTACATCCGCGTTTAATAACCATATTACAAATTGAAGGGAGGGATCGAAATTGCCCCTTTATAGCGCCATAACCGCACATAGAGACGACCTGAAATTAAAATTACTTACACCACTATTTGTACCCTTTAGAACGTTACCTTGTTTGTCGAGTTACCTCGCACGGTTTTCCAGAAAAATGATTTTTAGCGTTATTACATCGGCGTTTAATAACCATATTACAAATTGAAGGGAGGGATCGAAATTGCCCCTTTATAGCGCCATAACCGCACATAGAGACGACCTGAAATTAAAACGACTTACACTACTATATGTACCCTTTAGAACGTTACCTTGTTTGTCGAGTTACCTCGCACGTTTTTCCAGAAAAATGATTTTTAGCGTTATTACATCCGCGTTTAATAACCATATTACAAATTGAAGGGAGGGATCGAAATTGCCCCTTTATAGCGCCATAACCGCACATAGAGACGACCTGAAATTAAAACGACTTACACTACTATTTGTACCGTTTAGAACGTTACCTTGTTTGTCGAGTTACCTCGCACGGTTTTCCAGAAAAATGATTTTTAGCGTTATTACATCCGCGTTTAATAACCATATTACAAATTGAAGGGAGGGATCGAAATTGCCCCTTTATAGCGCCATAACCGCACATAGAGACGACCTGAAATTAAAATTACTTACACCACTATTTGTACCCTTTAGAACGTTACCTTGTTTGTCGAGTTACCTCGCACGGTTTTCCAGAAAAATGATTTTTAGCGTTATTACATCGGCGTTTAATAACCATATTACAAATTGAAGGGAGGGATCGAAATTGCCCCTTTATAGCGCCATAACCGCACATAGAGACGACCTGAAATTAAAACGACTTACACTACTATTTGTACCCTTTACAACGTTACCTTGTTTGTCGAGTTACCTCGCACGGTTTTCAAGAAAAATGATTTTTAGCGTTATTACATCCGCGTTTAATAACCATATTACAAATTGAAGGGAGGGATCGAAATTGCCCCTTTATAGCGCCATAACCACACATAGAGACGACCTGAAATTAAAATTACTTACACCACTATTTGTACCCTTTAGAACGTTACCTTGTTTGTCGAGTTACCTCGCACGGTTTTCCAGAAAAATGATTTTTAGCGTTATTACATCCGCGTTTAATAACCATATTACAAATTGAAGGGAGGGATCGAAATTGCCCCTTTATAGCGCCATAACCGCACATAGAGACGACCTGAAATTAAAATTACTAACACTGCTATCTGTACCCTTTACAACGTTACCTTGTTTGTCAAGTTACCTCGCACGGTTTTCAAGAAAAATGATTTTTAGCGTTATTACATCCGCGTTTAATAACCATATTACAAATTGAAGGGAGGGATCGAAATTGCCCCTTTATAGCGCCATAACCGCACAAAGAGACGACCTGAAATTAAAATTACTTACACCACTATTTGTACCCTTTAGAACGTTACCTTGTTTGTCGAGTTACCTCGCACGGTTTTCCAGAAAAATGATTTTTAGCGTTATTACATCGGCGTTTAATAACCATATTACAAATTGAAGGGAGGGATCGAAATTGCCCCTTTATAGCGCCATAACCGCACATAGAGACGACCTGAAATTAAAATTACTTACACCACTATTTGTACCCTTTAGAACGTTACCTTGTTTGTCGAGTTACCTCGCACGGTTTTCCAGAAAAATGATTTTTAGCGTTATTACATCGGCGTTTAATAACCATATTACAAATTGAAGGGAGGGATCGAAATTGCCCCTTTATAGCGCCATAACCGCACATAGAGACGACCTGAAATTAAAACGACTTACACTACTATTTGTACCCTTTACAACGTTACCTTGTTTGTCGAGTTACCTCGCACGGTTTTCAAGAAAAATGATTTTTAGCGTTATTACATCCGCGTTTAATAACCATATTACAAATTGAAGGGAGGGATCGAAATTGCCCCTTTATAGCGCCATAACCACACATAGAGACGACCTGAAATTAAAATTACTTACACCACTATTTGTACCCTTTAGAACGTTACCTTGTTTGTCGAGTTACCTCGCACGGTTTTCCAGAAAAATGATTTTTAGCGTTATTACATCCGCGTTTAATAACCATATTACAAATTGAAGGGAGGGATCGAAATTGCCCCTTTATAGCGCCATAACCGCACATAGAGACGACCTGAAATTAAAATTACTAACACTGCTATCTGTACCCTTTACAACGTTACCTTGTTTGTCAAGTTACCTCGCACGGTTTTCAAGAAAAATGATTTTTAGCGTTATTACATCCGCGTTTAATAACCATATTACAAATTGAAGGGAGGGATCGAAATTGCCCCTTTATAGCGCCATAACCGCACATAGAGACGACCTGAAATTAAAATTACTTACACCACTATTTGTACCCTTTAGAACGTTACCTTGTTTGTCGAGTTACCTCGCACGGTTTTCCAGAAAAATGATTTTTAGCGTTATTACATCGGCGTTTAATAACCATATTACAAATTGAAGGGAGGGATCGAAATTGCCCCTTTATAGCGCCATAACCGCACATAGAGACGACCTGAAATTAAAACGACTTACACTACTATATGTACCCTTTAGAACGTTACCTTGTTTGTCGAGTTACCTCGCACGGTTTTCCAGAAAAATGATTTTTAGCGTTATTACATCCGCGTTTAATAACCATATTACAAATTGAAGGGAGGGATCGAAATTGCCCCTTTATAGCGCCATAACCGCACATAGAGACGACCTGAAATTAAAACGACTTACACTACTATTTGTACCGTTTAGAACGTTACCTTGTTTGTCGAGTTACCTCGCACGGTTTTCCAGAAAAATGATTTTTAGCGTTATTATATCCGCGTTTAATAACCATATTACAAATTGAAGGGAGGGATCGAAATTGCCCCTTTATAGCGCCATAACCGCACATAGAGACGACCTGAAATTAAAATTACTTACACCACTATTTGTACCCTTTAGAACGTTACCTTGTTTGTCGAGTTACCTCGCACGGTTTTCCAGAAAAATGATTTTTAGCGTTATTACATCGGCGTTTAATAACCATATTACAAATTGAAGGGAGGGATCGAAATTGCCCCTTTATAGCGCCATAACCGCACATAGAGACGACCTGAAATTAAAACGACTTACACTACTATTTGTACCCTTTACAACGTTACCTTGTTTGTCGAGTTACCTCGCACGGTTTTCCAGAAAAATGATTTTTAGCGTTATTACATCGGCGTTTAATAACCATATTACAAATTGAAGGGAGGGATCGAAATTGCCCCTTTATAGCGCCATAACCGCACATAGAGACGACCTGAAATTAAAACGACTTACACTACTATTTGTACCGTTTAGAACGTTACCTTGTTTGTCGAGTTACCTCGCACGGTTTTCCAGAAAAATGATTTTTAGCGTTATTATATCCGCGTTTAATAACCATATTACAAATTGAAGGGAGGGATCGAAATTGCCCCTTTATAGCGCCATAACCGCACATAGAGACGACCTGAAATTAAAATTACTTACACCACTATTTGTACCCTTTAGAACGTTACCTTGTTTGTCGAGTTACCTCGCACGGTTTTCCAGAAAAATGATTTTTAGCGTTATTACATCGGCGTTTAATAACCATATTACAAATTGAAGGGAGGGATCGAAATTGCCCCTTTATAGCGCCATAACCGCACATAGAGACGACCTGAAATTAAAACGACTTACACTACTATTTGTACCCTTTACAACGTTACCTTGTTTGTCGAGTTACCTCGCACGGTTTTCCAGAAAAATGATTTTTAGCGTTATTACATCGGCGTTTAATAACCATATTACAAATTGAAGGGAGGGATCGAAATTGCCCCTTTATAGCGCCATAACCGCACATAGAGACGACCTGAAATTAAAACGACTTACACTACTATTTGTACCCTTTACAACGTTACCTTGTTTGTCGAGTTACCTCGCACGGTTTTCAAGAAAAATGATTTTTAGCGTTATTACATCCGCGTTTAATAACCATATTACAAATTGAAGGGAGGGATCGAAATTGCCCCTTTATAGCGCCATAACCGCACATAGAGACGACCTGAAATTAAAACGACTTACACTACTATTTGTACCCTTTACAACGTTACCTTGTTTGTCGAGTTACCTCGCACGGTTTTCAAGAAAAATGATTTTTAGCGTTATTACATCCGCGTTTAATAACCATATTACAAATTGAAGGGAGGGATCGAAATTGCCCCTTTATAGCGCCATAACCGCACATAGAGACGACCTGAAATTAAAATTACTTACACCACTATTTGTACCCTTTAGAACGTTACCTTGTTTGTCGAGTTACCTCGCACGGTTTTCCAGAAAAATGATTTTTAGCGTTATTACATCGGCGTTTAATAACCATATTACAAATTGAAGGGAGGGATCGAAATTGCCCCTTTATAGCGCCATAACCGCACATAGAGACGACCTGAAATTAAAACGACTTACACTACTATTTGTACCGTTTAGAACGTTACCTTGTTTGTCGAGTTACCTCGCACGGTTTTCCAGAAAAATGATTTTTAGCGTTATTACATCCGCGTTTAATAACCATATTACAAATTGAAGGGAGGGATCGAAATTGCCCCTTTATAGCGCCATAACCGCACATAGAGACGACCTGAAATTAAAATTACTAACACTGCTATCTGTACCCTTTACAACGTTACCTTGTTTGTCGAGTTACCTCGCACGGTTTTCAAGAAAAATGATTTTTAGCGTTATTACATCCGCGTTTAATAACCATATTACAAATTGAAGGGAGGGATCGAAATTGCCCCTTTATAGCGCCATAACCGCACATAGAGACGACCTGAAATTAAAATTACTTACACCACTATTTGTACCCTTTAGAACGTTACCTTGTTTGTCGAGTTACCTCGCACGGTTTTCCAGAAAAATGATTTTTAGCGTTATTACATCCGCGTTTAATAACCATATTACAAATTGAAGGGAGGGATCGAAATTGCCCCTTTATAGCGCCATAACCGCACATAGAGACGACCTGAAATTAAAATTACTAACACTGCTATCTGTACCCTTTACAACGTTACCTTGTTTGTCAAGTTACCTCGCACGGTTTTCAAGAAAAATGATTTTTAGCGTTATTACATCCGCGTTTAATAACCATATTACAAATTGAAGGGAGGGATCGAAATTGCCCCTTTATAGCGCCATAACCGCACATAGAGACGACCTGAAATTAAAATTACTTACACCACTATTTGTACCCTTTAGAACGTTACCTTGTTTGTCGAGTTACCTCGCACGGTTTTCCAGAAAAATGATTTTTAGCGTTATTACATCGGCGTTTAATAACCATATTACAAATTGAAGGGAGGGATCGAAATTGCCCCTTTATAGCGCCATAACCGCACATAGAGACGACCTGAAATTAAAACGACTTACACTACTATATGTACCCTTTAGAACGTTACCTTGTTTGTCGAGTTACCTCGCACGGTTTTCCAGAAAAATGATTTTTAGCGTTATTACATCCGCGTTTAATAACCATATTACAAATTGAAGGGAGGGATCGAAATTGCCCCTTTATAGCGCCATAACCGCACATAGAGACGACCTGAAATTAAAATTACTAACACTGCTATCTGTACCCTTTACAACGTTACCTTGTTTGTCGAGTTACCTCGCACGGTTTTCAAGAAAAATGATTTTTAGCGTTATTACATCCGCGTTTAATAACCATATTACAAATTGAAGGGAGGGATCGAAATTGCCCCTTTATAGCGCCATAACCGCACATAGAGACGACCTGAAATTAAAACGACTTACACTACTATTTGTACCGTTTAGAACGTTACCTTGTTTGTCGAGTTACCTCGCACGGTTTTCCAGAAAAATGATTTTTAGCGTTATTATATCCGCGTTTAATAACCATATTACAAATTGAAGGGAGGGATCGAAATTGCCCCTTTATAGCGCCATAACCGCACATAGAGACGACCTGAAATTAAAATTACTTACACCACTATTTGTACCCTTTAGAACGTTACCTTGTTTGTCGAGTTACCTCGCACGGTTTTCCAGAAAAATGATTTTTAGCGTTATTACATCGGCGTTTAATAACCATATTACAAATTGAAGGGAGGGATCGAAATTGCCCCTTTATAGCGCCATAACCGCACATAGAGACGACCTGAAATTAAAACGACTTACACTACTATTTGTACCCTTTACAACGTTACCTTGTTTGTCGAGTTACCTCGCACGGTTTTCCAGAAAAATGATTTTTAGCGTTATTACATCGGCGTTTAATAACCATATTACAAATTGAAGGGAGGGATCGAAATTGCCCCTTTATAGCGCCATAACCGCACATAGAGACGACCTGAAATTAAAACGACTTACACTACTATTTGTACCCTTTACAACGTTACCTTGTTTGTCGAGTTACCTCGCACGGTTTTCAAGAAAAATGATTTTTAGCGTTATTACATCCGCGTTTAATAACCATATTACAAATTGAAGGGAGGGATCGAAATTGCCCCTTTATAGCGCCATAACCGCACATAGAGACGACCTGAAATTAAAATTACTTACACCACTTTTTGTACCCTTTAGAACGTTACCTTGTTTGTCGAGTTACCTCGCACGGTTTTCCAGAAAAATGATTTTTAGCGTTATTACATCGGCGTTTAATAACCATATTACAAATTGAAGGGAGGGATCGAAATTGCCCCTTTATAGCGCCATAACCGCACATAGAGACGACCTGAAATTAAAACGACTTACACTACTATTTGTACCGTTTAGAACGTTACCTTGTTTGTCGAGTTACCTCGCACGGTTTTCCAGAAAAATGATTTTTAGCGTTATTACATCCGCGTTTAATAACCATATTACAAATTGAAGGGAGGGATCGAAATTGCCCCTTTATAGCGCCATAACCGCACATAGAGACGACCTGAAATTAAAATTACTAACACTGCTATCTGTACCCTTTACAACGTTACCTTGTTTGTCGAGTTACCTCGCACGGTTTTCAAGAAAAATGATTTTTAGCGTTATTACATCCGCGTTTAATAACCATATTACAAATTGAAGGGAGGGATCGAAATTGCCCCTTTATAGCGCCATAACCGCACATAGAGACGACCTGAAATTAAAATTACTAACACTGCTATCTGTACCCTTTACAACGTTACCTTGTTTGTCGAGTTACCTCGCACGGTTTTCAAGAAAAATGATTTTTAGCGTTATTACATCCGCGTTTAATAACCATATTACAAATTGAAGGGAGGGATCGAAATTGCCCCTTTATAGCGCCATAACCGCACATAGAGACGACCTGAAATTAAAATTACTTACACCACTATTTGTACCCTTTAGAACGTTACCTTGTTTGTCGAGTTACCTCGCACGGTTTTCCAGAAAAATGATTTTTAGCGTTATTACATCCGCGTTTAATAACCATATTACAAATTGAAGGGAGGGATCGAAATTGCCCCTTTATAGCGCCATAACCGCACATAGAGACGACCTGAAATTAAAATTACTAACACTGCTATCTGTACCCTTTACAACGTTACCTTGTTTGTCAAGTTACCTCGCACGGTTTTCAAGAAAAATGATTTTTAGCGTTATTACATCCGCGTTTAATAACCATATTACAAATTGAAGGGAGGGATCGAAATTGCCCCTTTATAGCGCCATAACCGCACATAGAGACGACCTGAAATTAAAATTACTTACACCACTATTTGTACCCTTTAGAACGTTACCTTGTTTGTCGAGTTACCTCGCACGGTTTTCCAGAAAAATGATTTTTAGCGTTATTACATCGGCGTTTAATAACCATATTACAAATTGAAGGGAGGGATCGAAATTGCCCCTTTATAGCGCCATAACCGCACATAGAGACGACCTGAAATTAAAACGACTTACACTACTATATGTACCCTTTAGAACGTTACCTTGTTTGTCGAGTTACCTCGCACGGTTTTCCAGAAAAATGATTTTTAGCGTTATTACATCCGCGTTTAATAACCATATTACAAATTGAAGGGAGGGATCGAAATTGCCCCTTTATAGCGCCATAACCGCACATAGAGACGACCTGAAATTAAAATTACTAACACTGCTATCTGTACCCTTTACAACGTTACCTTGTTTGTCGAGTTACCTCGCACGGTTTTCAAGAAAAATGATTTTTAGCGTTATTACATCCGCGTTTAATAACCATATTACAAATTGAAGGGAGGGATCGAAATTGCCCCTTTATAGCGCCATAACCGCACATAGAGACGACCTGAAATTAAAACGACTTACACTACTATTTGTACCGTTTAGAACGTTACCTTGTTTGTCGAGTTACCTCGCACGGTTTTCCAGAAAAATGATTTTTAGCGTTATTATATCCGCGTTTAATAACCATATTACAAATTGAAGGGAGGGATCGAAATTGCCCCTTTATAGCGCCATAACCGCACATAGAGACGACCTGAAATTAAAATTACTTACACCACTATTTGTACCCTTTAGAACGTTACCTTGTTTGTCGAGTTACCTCGCACGGTTTTCCAGAAAAATGATTTTTAGCGTTATTACATCGGCGTTTAATAACCATATTACAAATTGAAGGGAGGGATCGAAATTGCCCCTTTATAGCGCCATAACCGCACATAGAGACGACCTGAAATTAAAACGACTTACACTACTATTTGTACCCTTTACAACGTTACCTTGTTTGTCGAGTTACCTCGCACGGTTTTCCAGAAAAATGATTTTTAGCGTTATTACATCGGCGTTTAATAACCATATTACAAATTGAAGGGAGGGATCGAAATTGCCCCTTTATAGCGCCATAACCGCACATAGAGACGACCTGAAATTAAAACGACTTACACTACTATTTGTACCCTTTACAACGTTACCTTGTTTGTCGAGTTACCTCGCACGGTTTTCAAGAAAAATGATTTTTAGCGTTATTACATCCGCGTTTAATAACCATATTACAAATTGAAGGGAGGGATCGAAATTGCCCCTTTATAGCGCCATAACCGCACATAGAGACGACCTGAAATTAAAATTACTTACACCACTATTTGTACCCTTTAGAACGTTACCTTGTTTGTCGAGTTACCTCGCACGGTTTTCCAGAAAAATGATTTTTAGCGTTATTACATCGGCGTTTAATAACCATATTACAAATTGAAGGGAGGGATCGAAATTGCCCCTTTATAGCGCCATAACCGCACATAGAGACGACCTGAAATTAAAACGACTTACACTACTATTTGTACCGTTTAGAACGTTACCTTGTTTGTCGAGTTACCTCGCACGGTTTTCCAGAAAAATGATTTTTAGCGTTATTACATCCGCGTTTAATAACCATATTACAAATTGAAGGGAGGGATCGAAATTGCCCCTTTATAGCGCCATAACCGCACATAGAGACGACCTGAAATTATAATTACTAACACTGCTATCTGTACCCTTTACAACGTTACCTTGTTTGTCGAGTTACCTCGCACGGTTTTCAAGAAAAATGATTTTTAGCGTTATTACATCCGCGTTTAATAACCATATTACAAATTGAAGGGAGGGATCGAAATTGCCCCTTTATAGCGCCATAACCGCACATAGAGACGACCTGAAATTAAAATTACTAACACTGCTATCTGTACCCTTTACAACGTTACCTTGTTTGTCGAGTTACCTCGCACGGTTTTCAAGAAAAATGATTTTTAGCGTTATTACATCCGCGTTTAATAACCATATTACAAATTGAAGGGAGGGATCGAAATTGCCCCTTTATAGCGCCATAACCGCACATAGAGACGACCTGAAATTAAAATTACTTACACCACTATTTGTACCCTTTAGAACGTTACCTTGTTTGTCGAGTTACCTCGCACGGTTTTCCAGAAAAATGATTTTTAGCGTTATTACATCCGCGTTTAATAACCATATTACAAATTGAAGGGAGGGATCGAAATTGCCCCTTTATAGCGCCATAACCGCACATAGAGACGACCTGAAATTAAAATTACTAACACTGCTATCTGTACCCTTTACAACGTTACCTTGTTTGTCAAGTTACCTCGCACGGTTTTCAAGAAAAATGATTTTTAGCGTTATTACATCCGCGTTTAATAACCATATTACAAATTGAAGGGAGGGATCGAAATTGCCCCTTTATAGCGCCATAACCGCACATAGAGACGACCTGAAATTAAAATTACTTACACCACTATTTGTACCCTTTAGAACGTTACCTTGTTTGTCGAGTTACCTCGCACGGTTTTCCAGAAAAATGATTTTTAGCGTTATTACATCGGCGTTTAATAACCATATTACAAATTGAAGGGAGGGATCGAAATTGCCCCTTTATAGCGCCATAACCGCACATAGAGACGACCTGAAATTAAAACGACTTACACTACTATATGTACCCTTTAGAACGTTACCTTGTTTGTCGAGTTACCTCGCACGGTTTTCCAGAAAAATGATTTTTAGCGTTATTACATCCGCGTTTAATAACCATATTACAAATTGAAGGGAGGGATCGAAATTGCCCCTTTATAGCGCCATAACCGCACATAGAGACGACCTGAAATTAAAATTACTTACACCACTATTTGTACCCTTTAGAACGTTACCTTGTTTGTCGAGTTACCTCGCACGGTTTTCCAGAAAAAGGATTTTTAGCGTTATTACATCCGCGTTTAATAACCATATTACAAATTGAAGGGAGGGATCGAAATTGCCCCTTTATAGCGCCATAACCGCACATAGAGACGACCTGAAATTAAAATTACTAACACTGCTAGCTGTACCCTTTACAACGTTACCTTGTTTGTCGAGTTACCTCGCACGGTTTTCAAGAAAAATGATTTTTAGCGTTATTACATCCGCGTTTAATAACCATATTACAAATTGAAGGGAGGGATCGAAATTGCCCCTTTATAGCGCCATAACCGCACATAGAGACGACCTGAAATTAAAATTACTTACACCACTATTTGTACCCTTTAGAACGTTACCTTGTTTGTCGAGTTACCTCGCACGGTTTTCCAGAAAAATGATTTTTAGCGTTATTACATCGGCGTTTAATAACCATATTACAAATTGAAGGGAGGGATCGAAATTGCCCCTTTATAGCGCCATAACCGCACATAGAGACGACCTGAAATTAAAATTACTAACACTGCTATCTGTACCCTTTACAACGTTACCTTGTTTGTCGAGTTACCTCGCACGGTTTTCCAGAAAAATGATTTTTAGCGTTATTACATCCGCGTTTAATAACCATATTACAAATTGAAGGGAGGGATCGAAATTGCCCCTTTATAGCGCCATAACCGCACATAGAGACGACCTGAAATTAAAACGACTTACACTACTATTTGTACCCTTTAGAACGTTACCTTGTTTGTCGAGTTACCTCGCACGGTTTTCCAGAAAAATGATTTTTAGCGTTATTACATCCGCGTTTAATAACCATATTACAAATTGAAGGGAGGGATCGAAATTGCCCCTTTATAGCGCCATAACCGCACATAGAGACGACCTGAAATTAAAATTACTAACACTGCTATCTGTACCCTTTACAACGTTACCTTGTTTGTCGAGTTACCTCGCACGGTTTTCAAGAAAAATGATTTTTAGCGTTATTACATACGCGATTAAAAACAGAGAGTGTAAAGATTATGAGAGGCGTCTCTCTTTCAAAAAAGCGTACTAACTTTTTTTTCCCAAAAATGTCCACTACTACCGTAAGAGCGATGGCGCCACCAGTGGCGCCGTTCTCACAGCGCGTGCGTTTCGATGTTAGGTTTAAAAGAGACGCAAAAACTTTCCAGATTTTTAATGCTAGTTTTACAAGGTTTTTAAATAATTTAGTGGGTCTGGGGTATATTCTTTTGTTTTAAATTGTAAAATATTGAAAACAAGAAATCCTTGTTCATCTTTTTTTAAGTTTCCAAAGGAAAAAGACTGGTAAATTCGCATTTTCATTAGATAGGCTTATTGGCATATTAACTTAATATAAAGTTTAGTTCTATTTTGTGGCTGAACAATGTAAATAATGATGGGCTTACAAATAAAACTACGGAATATTTACACGTTAACCATATAATTTGCGCAAATAATTTCATTGATGCCAGTTTCATGAATATTAGAACTAAAAATAGGCTCACACCATCCGCTGTGCCAACAATTTTCAGTCTTAATGACTCTACACCATTGGAAATTTCAATTCAAGCCTTGCTACTCCTCTGGGAAGATCTAAAGGATAAAACCAAAATTAAGTTTTTATTAACGGACAGGATTAGCCAAGATTTTGTAGATAATTTTCTTGGATCTATAAGACAGAAAGGAGGCAACCGCAAGTCCGTGATCATCCCAATCCACAACAATTTCGATCTGCATACAATGCGGCCTTTGTGAATAATCTCTTGAAACCACCGGATTCTAATTGCATTGATGATTTGGATGAGTTCATTTTAAACATTGACACTTTTAAAACTGCAACTCCAGGACTGGATGAAGATTTCTCCAATTTTGAATATCTTGTAGTCTCGCAAAGCCAGGGGCAATGTTCCGATGAAGACTTAGAATTTTGTAATTCTATTGGAAGTCCAAACCTGCTAAAACAAAATGTTCTTAGTTACATTTCAGTATATCTAATTCACCGCTGCTACTCAAACCTTCAATGCTCTTCTTGCATAAGTCAACTCAAAAAAGACAATCCAATTGTTGACCCAACAAATCTGCTCTTTTACTTTAAAGCTTTCAAAACAGCAAAGAATTCTTCTATCAGCTGCTCAGCAGCCTCATCGTACCAACTGATAGTTTCTTCAAATTTGTAACGGAGACAAATGAAGTATTTGACACCAGTTTTAAGCTTTTATCGCACATGACAAATATTAAAGGACGTTTGGAGAGATTCATCATTCAAAGAATTGACAAGAAATATTTTAAAGCTAATGAAGATTCTCCATGTGCAACTGCTTACCAAAACATGATATCTTTTTTCATAGAATTCTGCATACATAGTTCCCTTAAAAAACAAGATCTCAACCATGAATACACGAAAACCCAGAAAAGATTAGATAGGAAACTGTTAAAAATACAACATTAATCTCATTTTACCAACTTCAATGTTTCCTCGTATTTTTTAATTTATAACGCTCTGTTCTCGTTAAGCCTCGGCCATTTCATAAAATTTCCAATGAATTTCCTTGGTTAATCAAACAAATAATTCTTTTAGTATCAAAATATTATAAATAGTCCGCTTTCTTGTACCTACGTTTCTTTATTTTTCATGGAATTGAATTTTATTAATTTTAAATTAGCATAATTCAACTATGTTTAACAGCCATGACTGATGAAAAACTTTCCGGATGTTTACAAAATTTAAAAAATTTCCAGTAGCGACATCGTGTGTCGGATAGTATCGTAACCTCTCCTATGGGCGCGCGCTCTCAAAATCTTGTACGAAATTTTAACGTTACGGGAATAGGAAGAGACGCCTCTCATAATCTTTACACTCTCTGTTAAAAACCATATTACAAATTGAAGGGACGGATCGAATTTGCCCCTTTATAGCGCCATAACCGCACATAGAGACGACCTGAAATTAAAACGACTTACACTACTATTTGTACCGTTTAGAACGTTACCTTGGTTTTTGAGTTACCTCGCACGGTTTTCAAGAAAAATGATTTTTAGCGTTATTACATACGCGATTAAAAACCATATTACAAATTGAAGGGAGGCATCGAATTTGCCCCTTTATAGCGCCATAACCGCACATAGAGACGACCTGAAATTAAAACGACTTACACTACTATTTGTACCGTTTAGAACGTTACCTTGGTTGTTGAGTTACCTCGCACGGTTTTCAAGAAAAATGATTTTTAGCGTTATTACATACGCGATTAAAAACCATATTACAAATTGAAGGGAGGCATCGAATTTGCCCCTTTATAGCGCCATAACCGCACATAGAACCGACCTGAAATTAAAACCATTAACACTACTATTTGTACCGTTTAGAATGTTACCTTGGTTGTCGAGTTACCTCAAATGGTTTTCCTAGCAGAATGATTTTTGCGTTATTACATCCGCGTTTAATAACCATATTACAAATTGAAGGGAGGGATCGAAATTGCCCCTTTATAGCGCCATAAATAGATCAATTAATTCTTGTAATAACTATATATTTATGAAATTTAGGAATTTTTTTAATTATTGCTCATTCTATTGAAAAAATGGTCGGTACAGAAACCAACTGACATTTGTGCGAGTTAAAAATGAATTTACCATTACGCTTACAAGTAGTAGAACAAAAGAAGAAGAAAAATATTAACCAAAAGACGAGCCGGTATTTTGTTCATGATTTGTTTTGAGATTCCAGCCTTTATAATAAACGCTTAAATAACACCGGCTTAGCTTAGAATTAGGAATACGAGAGCCAGGGCATACTTGTAATAAGTGTTATATTTAGAAACACGTTGTGCTTAATATTTCAATGTAGAAGCGTTCGTTCAATTTCGCACGAGCCTCTTGAAAGAAGAAAATGCGTACGCGCTTTCAACTTATGCCTTACAAATATAACAAACATCAACACTTGACTATTTAATTCAGTGACCCGCTCATGTGATTAGGGGGCAAAGAAAAAGAGAGCGTATTTATTGAAGTGCCTATTTAACCAATCTCGATAGTGTTCTATCAACAAAGAAGTTTTGAAAGACGTTTTTAACCAATCACGAGACGATAAAAAAAATAGCACGTGATTAAAAAAAACTGAACTATGTACGTCAATAATAATCGCTGTCAACAACGTTCACAATAGAAACTCCATTCGAAGCTTTTTATCCGCTGTCAACTAACCTTCGTTAATTAATACAATTGAGTTATCATTCAGCCCTCGTGTAGACTAGGCTACGTTGTTACCGGTTTACTGTAAACCAACGTTGTTAATTATTAAAAGCAGTAAGAATAAAACTTCACAGTTTTGACTCTTTTAGTTGCTATAAGATTACGGAATGTTTGGAACAAATTGGAATTTTAAGCTATTTTTTCGCTACCTTTAATTTATCAACCAAACCGTCTGCAAGAGAAGTTCGAGACTAAAATAACTTTTACGAAATATGTAATAATACAAAAATTTTAACAAAACCACATTTATAGTTATAGTTTGACCTTTTAAAGAGCTTTTAATAGGAAAGAATTGATGATGAGACACATTTAAAGACAAACAAATTAACCTAAATGTACCTGTTACACCAAAGTAAGTCGCTTAAAGGCTTTGGGTTTAAACAAAAGCCCCATAGATTATCAGGCCATTCCGTATGACACATAATTATGAACGATAAAGTTTAATGAATAGTGACTGCACGTTGCCCCTGCAGCTCTGACAGATTTTGAAAAAGCAATCATTTCTAAATTACCTCGCTATTTCATTCGGGGAAAAACCGCTATCGAAGGAAATCTTCTACGTTTGTTTTTAATGATTTCCCTCGGAAGGAAATTTAAGGAAAACTTGTGAAGCGCGGGGTATCTTTTTTGAAATTATTCCACTCGAGATCGTTGACGTTACCGTTTGCCTGCTAGCTTAAATCGTTTGAAGATAAAAAGAAAAAATGAACTCAAAATTAGTTTTCCTCTCGATGTTGTTGATACTGGTCCATGGTAAATATATTTAAAACCTTAACTCCTTTTTAACCGGTTCTTCTACTGACTTGCGAGTTTAAAATCAATGTAAATCTTATTTTATTGAAAGTAGTTTTGAAATTTGTATTGTGTTTTCAATTGGTCTTTTCCATAATTTACATGTATAAATTCTAATACACGGAAAATAGTTTATGGGTTGAAATACCAAGAAAACGTGCTATCATTATAACTTTAGCAGGAAAGCCTAGCCAATGTTAATAACAACTCGTGTGGTGTGTGTTAGTATCAGCTGAAACTAAATCTTCCATGCTAAGAAAGTAAATTTAATTGTTTGTTCACATCAATTTTAAATATTCAAATCCTCAATTTCTCTTTCACAACCCTTTGCTTCCAATATGACCCTTAAGATGACAGTTTTGTGATATTTTACAAAACAAAGTAGCACTTATTTTTACTTGTTTTGTTTTTATTTACTTGTCTATTTTGATAGTAAAAGAAGGTAGTTCCTGCGTTTGTCCAGCGGTTCGGAAAGAAACCTTTGGATTGTGCGTCCAAGAATGCCGGAGAAATCCAGATTCTTGTCCTACCAATCAAAAGTGCTGTTCTAATGGATGTGGTCATTCATGCAGGCCTTGCGTGAAACGTAGCTAGTACTTTATGTCGTTGGTATATAAATTTATAATGAATAATAAAGCCATGCAATTTTTACAATGAAATATATTTCTTTAAAAACGTTATTACTTCAAAATTCACCGATTCGGCCCAGGCCGTAATATTAGTTCCACATCAGTGTATTAGAGTGGACAAACCTGTACACCCTTAGAAGACACAGGTAGGCAAACAAATACAAGAGCTGTTGAGGCTACGTGATTTCTTATCGTTTGATATATAAATTGCCATCCTAAGTTAAAGAGTGGATGCCGCCCACCACCAGGAGACCCGGGTGGGAAAACTATGATAAAAGCTGTTGAGCCCATGTGATTTCCTATTGTTTGACATATAATTCACCATCCTATGTTAGAGAGTGGGCACCGCCCACCCTCAGGATACGTGGGTGGGCAAACCAATATAAAAGCTGTTGATGTCATTTGATTTCCTGTCGTTAGATAGACGGAAAGTATCAAAGATGAAATAGGTAAGCAAAACACGACAAAAGTAATTCTTTTAAATAGCTTAAATTTTACGAATAATACATATTTTTTAATCAGTTTCCAAAATATTAACCGGTAAATTTCTTTGTTTAAATTTTTTCCCTAAAAAAATTAATTTAAACATGGATAATGATTAACCGTCTCCGACCTCTAAGTGGCTCAATGCGATGATTTCAGCGCAATTTGTTAGGGCGTATTACAATTTTCGTGGCGTACGATATCGTACCATTCGGTGACTCTCCCTTTAAGGGGGTTGTTCGGAGGGGGCGGAAATTAACGGCACTGCGTGCGCGTCAAAGAGTTCTATCGAATGAGACCAAATCTCTTAGCCAACTATACAAATTATACAAGTTCGCCAAGAAGGCGATAATATTATTTTGTGCCACACATAAACGACTTCGATAAGAAAGTGCCACACTTATTACTTCTGATCACACACGGTTTCGATAAGAAAAATTGGCAAAATCCAGGCGGCGCCACTGTCGCGATGCGACGCGCTAGAACTAAATTCAACTTTCACCTAAGAAGAATCTATTTCCGTTTGATCAATCCATGATAGATCCTTCTTAGGTGAAAGTTGAACATGGATCTATCACCTGCAGCTTTAGCCAGTGCAAGTTTTTATCATATACCTATTCTTGTTTTTTTAAGTAAACAGTAAAGTAGTAAACACGATAAAGTAAATCTTTACGCCCGGGAACTAGCTTTTTGTAAAAATATTTTCGTTTAAAGAAGGCTAGTTCCGGGGCCATTGTTCGGTTTTTGGAGATTACGTAGCCCGCAGCTATCTGTGTTCGAGTCTCGGCGTCGCCGATAATATAAATTATATAAAAAATTAATTTTCGCAGCTCCATCTACCGTGTCGTCGCTTTTCCACGCCAAAGAAACTACAACACTTAACGACATTCCATCCATAGCAATAGTCCCGGCCGGGAGTAGTGGCTCACTCCTGTAATCCAGGCGTCCGGGTGGCAGAGTTTGTGGAAGGCCGTGTGAGGACGACTACCAATCTAGACCCCGACGACGCGAAATTTTGATCGGCGGCGGCGAGCCGGTCAATTTTAGTCGGCGGCGGCGGTGCGAACGGCGTACGCCGATTTTTTTGTCGGCGGCGGCGTTGGCTTAAAATACCACGGCGGCGGCGGCGTGAGCCGGCGTTTCTTTATAAAGAAAAATAATTTTATACTAGAGAGTAGAAATCAACCTACCTGTGGTCCCAGGGCCATCTTTACCTTACAGGTGCCCCTGGGCTAATAATATCAGACACTCTTTTTCATATCACCGCGTCTTTATTGAATACTTTACAATTAACTTATAAACAAATACAAAGGGCCGGACGGCGCCCATTCAGAGCGCGGCGCCCTAGGGCTTAGCCCTTCCTAGCCCAATGGTAGAGATGGGCGTGTGTGGTCCTGCTCCTGGTTTAATTTATTTATTCCGAGTATAAGCTTATTTTATTTACGCTAGTTTAGAATAATAATTAACAGCATATAATAGTTCAAACAAATCTATTAAGGCGGGCTTCTCGGCTAGTCTTATATACAATCCTGAATGTTTGTGAGTTTGTGGCTTCCGTGGACCGACGACGACCGTCCCCTAAGTTTACTCCCCCCTCGCTATCGGTCTCTCCCACTCTCTTGAACCCGTTCCCTTTGTCCCCCTTAGTTTTCGCCCTCCTGCAGCCGCTATATAGTCCCCGGCCAACAATTATTTTTCACCTTATTAGTTTTCGGTGTTCTTTCGCGTATTAAAAGAGTTTTGCTTTTCGCCCGTATTCTTTACCGTATTATTTTTCGGTATTCTTTCGAGTTTTGCTTTTCGCGTATAGTATTATTTTTCGGTTTTCTTTCACGTATTGAAAGTTAGCGAGTTTTGCTATTCGTCCGTATTTTTTACCCTATTATTTTTCGGTATTCTTTCGCGTATTGAAAGTTAGCGAGTTTTGCTTTTCGCCCGTATTCTTTACCGTATTATTTTTCGGTATTCTTTCAACTTTTGCAAGTTAGCGAGTTTTTCTTTTCGTCCGTATTCTTTACCATATTATTTTTCGGTATTCTTTCGAGTTTTGCTTTTCGCGTATAGTATTATTTTTCGGTATTCTTTCGCGTATTGAAAGTTAGCGAGTTTTGCTATTCGTCCGTATTTTTTACCCTATTATTTTTCGGTATTCTTTCGCGTATTGAAAGTTAGCGAGTTTTGCTTTTCGCCCGTATTCTTTACCGTATTATTTTTCGGTATTCTTTCAACTTTTGCAAGTTAGCGAGTTTTTCTTTTCGTCCGTATTCTTTACCATATTATTTTTCGTATTCTTTCGAGTTTTGCTTTTCGCGTATAGTATTATTTTTCGGTTTTCTTTCGCGTATTGAAAGTTAGCGAGTTTTGCTATTCGTCCGTATTTTTTATCCTATTATTTTTCGGTATTCTTTCGCGTATTGAAAGTTAGCGAGTTTTGCAATTCGTCCGCATTTTTTACCCTATTATTTTTCGGTATTCTTTCGCGTATTGAAAGTTAGCGAGTTTTGCTTTTCGCCCGTATTCTTTACCATATTATTTTTCGGTATTCTTTCAACTTTTGCAAGTTAGCGAGTTTTTCTTTTCGTCCGTATTCTTTACCATATTATTTTTCGGTATTCTTTCGAGTTTTGCTTTTCGCGTATAGTATTATTTTTCGGTTTTCTTTCACGTATTGAAAGTTAGCGAGTTTTGCTATTCGTCCGTATTTTTTACCCTATTATTTTTCGGTATTCTTTCGCGTATTGAAAGTTAGCGAGTTTTGCTTGTCGCCCGTATTCTTTACCGTATTATTTTTCGGTATTCTTTCAACTTTTGCAAGTTAGCGAGTTTTTCTTTTCGTCCGTATTCTTTACCATATTATTTTTCGTATTCTTTCGAGTTTTGCTTTTCGCGTATAGTATTATTTTTCGGTTTTCTTTCGCGTATTGAAAGTTAGCGAGTTTGCTATTCGTCCGTATTTTTTACCCTATTATTTTTCGGTATTCTTTCGCGTATTGAAAGTTAGCGAGTTTTGCTATTCGTCCGTATTTTTTACCCTATTATTTTTCGGTATTCTTTCGCGTATTGAAAGTTAGCGAGTTTTGCTTTTCGCCCGTATTCTTTACCGTATTATTTTTCGGTATTCTTTCAACTTTTGCAAGTTAGCGAGTTTTTCTTTTCGTCCGTATTCTTTACCATATTATTTTTCGTATTCTTGCGAGTTTTGCTTTTCGCGTATAGTATTATTTTTCGGTTTTCTTTCGCGTATTGAAAGTTAGCGAGTTTTGCTATTCGTCCGTATTTTTTATCCTATTATTTTTCGGTATTCTTTCGCGTATTGAAAGTTAGCGAGTTTTGCAATTCGTCCGCATTTTTTACCCTATTATTTTTCGGTATTCTTTCGCGTATTGAAAGTTAGCGAGTTTTGCTTTTCGCCCGTATTCTTTACCGTATTATTTTTCGGTATTCTTTCAACTTTTGCAAGTTAGCGAGTTTTTCTTTTCGTCCGTATTCTTTACCATATTATTTTTCGGTATTCTTTCGAGTTTTGCTTTTCGCGTATAGTATTATTTTTCGGTATTCTTTCGCGTATTGAAAGTTAGCGAGTTTTGCTATTCGTCCGTATTTTTTACCCTATTATTTTTCGGTATTCTTTCGCGTATTGAAAGTTAGCGAGTTTTGCTTTTCGCCCGTATTCTTTACCGTATTATTTTTCGGTATTCTTTCAACTTTTGCAAGTTAGCGAGTTTTTCTTTTCGTCCGTATTCTTTACCATATTATTTTTCGGTATTCTTTCGAGTTTTGCTTTTCGCGTATAGTATTATTTTTCGGTTTTCTTTCACGTATTGAAAGTTAGCGAGTTTTGCTATTCGTCCGTATTTTTTACCCTATTATTTTTCGGTATTCTTTCGCGTATTGAAAGTTAGCGAGTTTTGCTATTCGTCCGTATTTTTTACCCTATTATTTTTCGGTATTCTTTCGCGTATTGAAAGTTAGCGAGTTTTGCTTTTCGCCCGTATTCTTTACCGTATTATTTTTCGGTATTCTTTCAACTTTTGCAAGTTAGCGAGTTTTTCTTTTCGTCCGTATTCTTTACCATATTATTTTTCGGTATTCTTTCGAGTTTTGCTTTTCGCGTATAGTATTATTTTTCGGTTTTCTTTCACGTATTGAAAGTTAGCGAGTTTTGCTATTCGTCCGTATTTTTTACCCTATTATTTTTCGGTATTCTTTCGCGTATTGAAAGTTAGCGAGTTTTGCTATTCGTCCGTATTTTTTACCCTATTATTTTTCGGTATTCTTTCGCGTATTGAAAGTTAGCGAGTTTTGCTATTCGTCCGCATTTTTTACCCTATTATTTTTCGGTTTTCTTTCACGTATTGAAAGTTAGCGAGTTTTGCTATTCGTCCGTATTTTTTACCCTATTATTTTTCGGTATTCTTTCGCGTATTGAAAGTTAGCGAGTTTTGCTATTCGTCCGTATTTTTTACCCTATTATTTTTCGGTATTCTTTCGCGTATTGAAAGTTAGCGAGTTTTGCTATTCGTCCGCATTTTTTACCCTATTATTTTTCGGTTTTCTTTCACGTATTGAAAGTTAGCGAGTTTTGCTATTCGTCCGTATTTTTTACCCTATTATTTTTCGGTATTCTTTCGCGTATTGAAAGTTAGCGAGTTTTGCTATTCGTCCGTATTTTTTACCCTATTATTTTTCGGTATTCTTTCGCGTATTGAAAGTTAGCGAGTTTTGCTTTTCGCCCGTATTCTTTACCGTATTATTTTTCGGTATTCTTTCAACTTTTGCAAGTTAGCGAGTTTTTCTTTTCGTCCGTATTCTTTACCATATTATTTTTCGGTATTCTTTCGAGTTTTGCTTTTCGCGTATAGTATTATTTTTCGGTTTTCTTTCACGTATTGAAAGTTAGCGAGTTTTGCTATTCGTCCGTATTTTTTACCCTATTATTTTTCGGTATTCTTTCGCGTATTGAAAGTTAGCGAGTTTTGCTTTTCGCCCGTATTCTTTACCGTATTATTTTTCGGTATTCTTTCAACTTTTGCAAGTTAGCGAGTTTTTCTTTTCGTCCGTATTCTTTACCATATTATTTTTCGGTATTCTTTCGAGTTTTGCTTTTCGCGTATAGTATTATTTTTCGGTTTTCTTTCACGTATTGAAAGTTAGCGAGTTTTGCTATTCGTCCATATTTTTTACCCTATTATTTTTCGGTATTCTTTCGCGTATTGAAAGTTAGCGAGTTTTGCTATTCGTCCGTATTTTTTACCCTATTATTTTTCGGTATTCTTTCGCGTATTGAAAGTTAGCGAGTTTTGCTATTCGTCCGCATTTTTTACTCTATTATTTTTCGGTTTTCTTTCACGTATTGAAAGTTAGCGAGTTTTGCTATTCGTCCGTATTTTTTACCCTATTATTTTTCGGTATTCTTTCGCGTATTGAAAGTTAGCGAGTTTTGCTACCGTCCGTATTTTTTACCCTATTATTTTTCGGTATTCTTTCGCGTATTGAAAGTTAGCGAGTTTTGCTATTCGTCCGCATTTTTTACCCTATTATTTTTCGGTTTTCTTTCACGTATTGAAAGTTAGCGAGTTTTGCTATTCGTCCGTATTTTTTACCCTATTATTTTTCGGTATTCTTTCGCGTATTGAAAGTTAGCGAGTTTTGCTATTCGTCCGTATTTTTTACCCTATTATTTTTCGGTATTCTTTCGCGTATTGAAAGTTAGCGAGTTTTGCTTTCGCCCGTATTCTTTACCGTATTATTTTTCGGTATTCTTTCAACTTTTGCAAGTTAGCGAGTTTTTCTTTTCGTCCGTATTCTTTACCATATTATTTTTCGGTATTCTTTCGAGTTTTGCTTTTCGCGTATAGTATTATTTTTCGGTTTTCTTTCACGTATTGAAAGTTAGCGAGTTTTGCTATTCGTCCGTATTTTTTACCCTATTATTTTTCGGTATTCTTTCGCGTATTGAAAGTTAGCGAGTTTTGCTTTTCGCCCGTATTCTTTACCGTATTATTTTTCGGTATTCTTTCAACTTTTGCAAGTTAGCGAGTTTTTCTTTTCGTCCGTATTCTTTACCATATTATTTTTCGGTATTCTTTCGAGTTTTGCTTTTCGCGTATAGTATTATTTTTCGGTTTTCTTTCACGTATTGAAAGTTAGCGAGTTTTGCTATTCGTCCGTATTTTTTACCCTATTATTTTTCGGTATTCTTTCGCGTATTGAAAGTTAGCGAGTTTTGCTATTCGTCCGTATTTTTTACCCTATTATTTTTCGGTATTCTTTCGCGTATTGAAAGTTAGCGAGTTTTGCTTTTCGCCCGTATTCTTTACCGTATTATTTTTCGGTATTCTTTCAACTTTTGCAAGTTAGCGAGTTTTTCTTTTCGTCCGTATTCTTTACCATATTATTTTTCGGTATTCTTTCGAGTTTTGCTTTTCGCGTATAGTATTATTTTTCGGTTTTCTTTCGCGTATTGAAAGTTAGCGAGTTTTGCTATTCGTCCGTATTTTTTACCCTATTATTTTTCGGTATTCTTTCGCGTATTGAAAGTTAGCGAGTTTTGCTTGTCGCCCGTATTCTTTACCGTATTATTTTTCGGTATTCTTTCAACTTTTGCAAGTTAGCGAGTTTTTCTTTTCGTCCGTATTCTTTACCATATTATTTTTCGGTATTCTTTCGAGTTTTGCTTTTCGCGTATAGTATTATTTTTCGGTTTTCTTTCACGTATTGAAAGTTAGCGAGTTTTGCTATTCGTCCGTATTTTTTACCCTATTATTTTTCGGTATTCTTTCGCGTATTGAAAGTTAGCGAGTTTTGCTTTTCGCCCGTATTCTTTACCGTATTATTTTTCGGTATTCTTTCAACTTTTGCAAGTTAGCGAGTTTTTCTTTTCGTCTGTATTCTTTACCATATTATTTTTCGGTATTCTTTCGAGTTTTGCTTTTCGCGTATAGTATTATTTTTCGGTTTTCTTTCACGTATTGAAAGTAAGCGAGTTTTGCTATTCGTCCGTATTTTTTACCCTATTATTTTTCGGTATTCTTTCGCGTATTGAAAGTTAGCGAGTTTTGCTTGTCGCCCGTATTCTTTACCGTATTATTTTTCGGTATTCTTTCAACTTTTGCAAGTTAGCGAGTTTTTCTTTTCGTCCGTATTCTTTACCATATTATTTTTCGGTATTCTTTCGAGTTTTGCTTTTCGCGTATAGTATTATTTTTCGGTTTTCTTTCACGTATTGAAAGTTAGCGAGTTTTGCTATTCGTCCGTATTTTTTACCCTATTATTTTTCGGTATTCTTTCGCGTATTGAAAGTTAGCGAGTTTTGCTTGTCGCCCGTATTCTTTACCGTATTATTTTTCGGTATTCTTTCAACTTTTGCAAGTTAGCGAGTTTTTCTTTTCGTCCGTATTCTTTACCATATTATTTTTCGGTATTCTTTCGAGTTTTGCTTTTCGCGTATAGTATTATTTTTCGGTTTTCTTTCGCGTATTGAAAGTTAGCGAGTTTTGCTATTCGTCCGTATTTTTTACCCTATTATTTTTCGGTATTCTTTCGAGTTTTGCTTTTCGCGTATAGTATTATTTTTCGGTTTTCTTTCACGTATTGAAAGTTAGCGAGTTTTGCTATTCGTCCGTATTTTTTACCCTATTATTTTTCGGTATTCTTTCGCGTATTGAAAGTTAGCGAGTTTTGCTTGTCGCCCGTATTCTTTACCGTATTATTTTTCGGTATTCTTTCAACTTTTGCAAGTTAGCGAGTTTTTCTTTTCGTCCGTATTCTTTACCATATTATTTTTCGGTATTCTTTCGAGTTTTGCTTTTCGCGTATAGTATTATTTTTCGGTTTTCTTTCACGTATTGAAAGTTAGCGAGTTTTGCTATTCGTCCGTATTTTTTACCCTATTATTTTTCGGTATTCTTTCGCGTATTGAAAGTTAGCGAGTTTTGCTTGTCGCCCGTATTCTTTACCGTATTATTTTTCGGTATTCTTTCAACTTTTGCAAGTTAGCGAGTTTTTCTTTTCGTCCGTATTCTTTACCATATTATTTTTCGGTATTCTTTCGAGTTTTGCTTTTCGCGTATAGTATTATTTTTCGGTTTACTTTCACGTATTGAAAGTTAGCGAGTTTTGCTATTCGTCCGTATTTTTTACCCTATTATTTTTCGGTATTCTTTCGCGTATTGAAAGTTAGCGAGTTTTGCTTGTCGCCCGTATTCTTTACCGTATTATTTTTCGGTATTCTTTCAACTTTTGCAAGTTAGCGAGTTTTTCTTTTCGTCCGTATTCTTTACCATATTATTTTTCGGTATTCTTTCGAGTTTTGCTTTTCGCGTATAGTATTATTTTTCGGTTTTCTTTCACGTATTGAAAGTTAGCGAGTTTTGCTATTCGTCCGTATTTTTTACCCTATTATTTTTCGGTATTCTTTCGCGTATTGAAAGTTAGCGAGTTTTGCTTGTCGCCCGTATTCTTTACCGTATTATTTTTCGGTATTCTTTCAACTTTTGCAAGTTAGCGAGTTTTTCTTTTCGTCCGTATTCTTTACCATATTATTTTTCGGTATTCTTTCGAGTTTTGCTTTTCGCGTATAGTATTATTTTTCGGTTTTCTTTCGCGTATTGAAAGTTAGCGAGTTTTGCTATTCGTCCGTATTTTTTACCCTATTATTTTTCGGTATTCTTTCGCGTATTGAAAGTTAGCGAGTTTTGCTTTTCGCCCGTATTCTTTACCGTATTATTTTTCGGTATTCTTTCAACTTTTGCAAGTTAGCGAGTTTTTCTTTTCGTCCGTATTCTTTACCATATTATTTTTCGGTATTCTTTCGAGTTTTGCTTTTCGCGTATAGTATTATTTTTCGGTTTTCTTTCGCGTATTGAAAGTTAGCGAGTTTTGCTATTCGTCCGTATTTTTTACCCTATTATTTTTCGGTATTCTTTCGCGTATTGAAAGTTAGCGAGTTTTGCTTTTCGCCCGTATTCTTTACCGTATTATTTTTCGGTATTCTTTCAACTTTTGCAAGTTAGCGAGTTTTTCTTTTCGTCCGTATTCTTTACCATATTATTTTTCGGTATTCTTTCGAGTTTTGCTTTTCGCGTATAGTATTATTTTTCGGTTTTCTTTCGCGTATTGAAAGTTAGCGAGTTTTGCTATTCGTCCGTATTTTTTACCCTATTATTTTTCGGTATTCTTTCGCGTATTGAAAGTTAGCGAGTTTTGCTTTTCGCCCGTATTCTTTACCGTATTATTTTTCGGTATTCTTTCAACTTTTGCAAGTTAGCGAGTTTTTCTTTTCGTCCGTATTCCTTACCATATTATTTTTCGGTATTCTTTCGAGTTTTGCTTTTCGCGTATAGTATTATTTTTCGGTTTTCTTTCGCGTATTGAAAGTTAGCGAGTTTTGCTATTCGTCCGTATTTTTTACCCTATTATTTTTCGGTATTCTTTCGCGTATTGAAAGTTAGCGAGTTTTGCTATTCGTCCGTATTTTTTACCCTATTATTTTTCGGTATTCTTTCGCGTATTGAAAGTTAGCGAGTTTTGCTATTCGTCCGTATTTTTTACCCTATTATTTTTCGGTATTCTTTCGCGTATTGAAAGTTAGCGAGTTTTGCTTTTCGCCCGTATTATTTTTCGGTATTCTTTCGCGTACCATATTACTTTTCGGTATTCTTTCGCGTATTGAAAGTTAGCGAGTTTTGCTTTTCGCCCGTATTATTTTTCGGTATTCTTTCGCGTACCATATTACTTTTCGGTATTCTTTCGCGTATTGAAAGTTAGCGAGTTTTGCTTTTCGCCCGTATTATTTTTCGGTATTCTTTCGCATACAATATTACTTTTCGGTATTCTTTCGCGTATTGAAAGTTAGCGAGTTTTGCTTTTCGCCCGTATTATTTTTCGGTATTCTTTCGCGTACCATATTACTTTTCGGTATTCTTTCGCGTATTGAAAGTTAGCGAGTTTTGCTTTTCGCCCGTATTATTTTTCGGTATTCTTTCGCGTACCATATTACTTTTCGGTATTCTTTCGCGTATTGAAAGTTAGCGATTTTTGCTTTTCGCCCGTATTCTTTACCGTATTATTTTTCGGTATTCTTTCAACTTTTGCAAGTTAGCGAGTTTTTCTTTTCGTCCGTATTCTTTACCATATTATTTTTCGGTATTCTTTCGAGTTTTGCTTTTCGCGTATAGTATTATTTTTCGGTATTCTTTCGCGTATTGAAAGTTAGCGAGTTTTGCTTTTCGCCCGTATTCTTTACCGTATTATTTTTCGGTATTCTTTCGCGTATTGAAAGTTAGCGAGTTTTGCTATTCGTCCGTATTTTTTACCCTATTATTTTTCGGTATTCTTTCGCGTATTGAAAGTTAGCGAGTTTTGCTTTTCGCCCGTATTATTTTTCGGTATTCTTTCGCGTATTGAAAGTTAGCGAGTTTTGCTTTTCGCCCGTATTATTTTTCGGTATTCTTTCGCGTACCATATTACTTTTCGGTATTCTTTCGCGTATTGAAAGTTAGCGAGTTTTGCTTCTCGTCCGTATTATTTTTCGGTATTCTTTCGCGTACCATATTACTTTTCGGTATTCTTTCGCGTATTGAAAGTTAGCGAGTTTTGCTTTTCGCCCGTATTATTTTTCGGTATTCTTTCGCGTATTGAAAGTTAGCGAGTTTTGCTTTTCGCCCGTATTATTTTTCGGTATTCTTTCGCGTACCATATTACTTTTCGGTATTCTTTCGCGTATTGAAAGTTAGCGAGTTTTGCTTTTCGCCCGTATTATTTTTCGGTATTCTTTCGCGTACCATATTACTTTTCGGTATTCTTTCGCGTATTGAAAGTTAGCGAGTTTTGCTTTTCGCCCGTATTATTTTTCGGTATTCTTTCGCGTACCATATTACTTTTCGGTATTCTTTCGCGTATTGAAAGTTAGCGAGTTTTGCTTTTCGCCCGTATTATTTTTCGGTATTCTTTCGCGTACCATATTACTTTTCGGTATTCTTTCGCGTATTGAAAGTTAGCGAGTTTTGCTTTTCGCCCGTATTATTTTTCGGTATTCTTTCGCGTACCATATTACTTTTCGGTATTCTTTCGCGTATTGAAAGTTAGCGAGTTTTGCTTTTCGCCCGTATTATTTTTCGGTATTCTTTCGCGTACCATATTACTTTTCGGTGTTCTTTCGCGTATTGAAAGTTAGCGAGTTTTGCTTTTCGCCCGTATTATTTTTCGGTATTCTTTCGCGTACCATATTACTTTTCGGTATTCTTTCGCGTATTGAAAGTTAGCGAGTTTTGCTTTTCGCCCGTATTATTTTTCGGTATTCTTTCGCGTACCATATTACTTTTCGGTATTCTTTCGCGTATTGAAAGTTAGCGAGTTTTGCTTTTCGCCCGTATTATTTTTCGGTATTCTTTCGCGTACCATATTACTTTTCGCTATTCTTTCGCGTATTGAAAGTTAGCGAGTTTTGCTTTTCGCCCGTATTATTTTTCGGTATTCTTTCGCGTATTGAAAGTTAGCGAGTTTTGCTTTTCGCCCGTATTATTTTTCGGTATTCTTTCGCGTATTGAAAGTTAGCGAGTTTTGCTATTCGTCCGTATTTTTTACATTATTATTTTTCGGTATTCTTTCGCGTATTGAAAGTTAGCGAGTTTTGCTTTTCGCCCGTATTATTTTTCGGTATTCTTTCGCGTACCATATTACTTTTCGGTATTCTTTCGCGTATTGAAAGTTAGCGAGTTTTGCTTTTCGCCCGTATTATTTTTCGGTATTCTTTCGCGTATTGAAAGTTAGCGAGTTTTGCTATTCGTCCGTATTTTTTACCCTATTATTTTTCGGTATTCTTTCGCGTATTGAAAGTTAGCGAGTTTTGCTTTTCGCCCGTATTATTTTTCGGTATTCTTTCGCGTATTGAAAGTTAGCGAGTTTTGCTTTTCGCCCGTATTATTTTTCGGTATTCTTTCGCGTACCATATTACTTTTCGGTATTCTTTCGCGTATTGAAAGTTAGCGAGTTTTGCTTTTCGCCCGTATTATTTTTCGGTATTCTTTCGCGTACCATATTACTTTTCGGTATTCTTTCGCGTATTGAAAGTTAGCGAGTTTTGCTTTTCGCCCGTATTATTTTTCGGTATTCTTTCGCGTATTGAAAGTTAGCGAGTTTTGCTTTTCGCCCGTATTATTTTTCGGTATTCTTTCGCGTACCATATTACTTTTCGGTATTCTTTCGCGTATTGAAAGTTAGCGAGTTTTGCTTTTCGCCCGTATTATTTTTCGGTATTCTTTCGCGTACCATATTACTTTTCGGTATTCTTTCGCGTATTGAAAGTTAGCGAGTTTTGCTTTTCGCCCGTATTATTTTTCGGTATTCTTTCGCGTACCATATTACTTTTCGGTATTCTTTCGCGTATTGAAAGTTAGCGAGTTTTGCTTTTCGCCCGTATTATTTTTCGGTATTCTTTCGCGTACCATATTACTTTTCGGTATTCTTTCGCGTATTGAAAGTTAGCGAGTTTTGCTTTTCGCCCGTATTATTTTTCGGTATTCTTTCGCGTACCATATTACTTTTCGGTATTCTTTCGCGTATTGAAAGTTAGCGAGTTTTGCTTTTCGCCCGTATTATTTTTCGGTATTCTTTCGCGTACCATATTACTTTTCGGTATTCTTTCGCGTATTGAAAGTTAGCGAGTTTTGCTTTTCGCCCGTATTATTTTTCGGTATTCTTTCGCGTACCATATTACTTTTCGGTATTCTTTCGCGTATTGAAAGTTAGCGAGTTTTGCTTTTCGCTCGTATTATTTTTCGGTATTCTTTCGCGTACCATATTACTTTTCGGTATTCTTTCGCGTATTGAAAGTTAGCGAGTTTTGCTTTTCGCCCGTATTATTTTTCGGTATTCTTTCGCGTACCATATTACTTTTCGGTATTCTTTCGCGTATTGAAAGTTAGCGATTTTTGCTTTTCGCCCGTATTCTTTACCGTATTATTTTTCGGTATTCTTTCAACTTTTGCAAGTTAGCGAGTTTTTCTTTTCGTCCGTATTCTTTACCATATTATTTTTCGGTATTCTTTCGAGTTTTGCTTTTCGCGTATAGTATTATTTTTCGGTATTCTTTCGCGTATTGAAAGTTAGCGAGTTTTGCTTTTCGCCCGTATTCTTTACCGTATTATTTTTCGGTATTCTTTCGCGTATTGAAAGTTAGCGAGTTTTGCTATTCGTCCGTATTTTTTACCCTATTATTTTCGGTATTCTTTCGCGTATTGAAAGTTAGCGAGTTTTGCTTTTCGCCCGTATTATTTTTCGGTATTCTTTCGCGTATTGAAAGTTAGCGAGTTTTGCTTTTCGCCCGTATTATTTTTCGGTATTCTTTCGCGTACCATATTACTTTTCGGTATTCTTTCGCGTATTGAAAGTTAGCGAGTTTTGCTTTTTGCCCGTATTATTTTTCGGTATTCTTTCGCGTACCATATTACTTTTCGGTATTCTTTCGCGTATTGAAAGTTAGCGAGTTTTGCTTTTCGCCCGTATTATTTTTCGGTATTCTTTCGCGTATTGAAAGTTAGCGAGTTTTGCTTTTCGCCCGTATTATTTTTCGGTATTCTTTCGCGTACCATATTACTTTTCGGTATTCTTTCGCGTATTGAAAGTTAGCGAGTTTTGCTTTTCGCCCGTATTATTTTTCGGTATTCTTTCGCGTACCATATTACTTTTCGGTATTCTTTCGCGTATTGAAAGTTAGCGAGTTTTGCTTTTCGCCCGTATTATTTTTCGGTATTCTTTCGCGTACCATATTACTTTTCGGTATTCTTTCGCGTATTGAAAGTTAGCGAGTTTTGCTTTTCGCCCGTATTATTTTTCGGTATTCTTTCGCGTACCATATTACTTTTCGGTATTCTTTCGCGTATTGAAAGTTAGCGAGTTTTGCTTTTCGCCCGTATTATTTTTCGGTATTCTTTCGCGTATTGAAAGTTAGCGAGTTTTGCTATTCGTCCGTATTTTTTACCCTATTATTTTTCG
Organism: Leiobunum rupestre; assembly: GCF_980474605.1. Classification (NCBI taxonomy): domain Eukaryota; kingdom Metazoa; phylum Arthropoda; class Arachnida; order Opiliones; family Sclerosomatidae; genus Leiobunum; species Leiobunum rupestre. The sequence continues at coordinate 9,689,929 of NC_143384.1, read as the reverse complement.
GTATTCTTTCGCGTATTGAAAGTTAGCGAGTTTTGCTTTTCGCCCGTATTATTTTTCGGTATTCTTTCGCGTATTGAAAGTTAGCGAGTTTTGCTTTTCGCCCGTATTATTTTTCGGTATTCTTTCGCGTACCATATTACTTTTCGGTATTCTTTCGCGTATTGAAAGTTAGCGAGTTTTGCTTTTCGCCCGTATTATTTTTCGGTATTCTTTCGCGTACCATATTACTTTTCGGTATTCTTTCGCGTATTGAAAGTTAGCGAGTTTTGCTTTTCGCCCGTATTATTTTTCGGTATTCTTTCGCGTATTGAAAGTTAGCGAGTTTTGCTTTTCGCCCGTATTATTTTTCGGTATTCTTTCGCGTACCATATTACTTTTCGGTATTCTTTCGCGTATTGAAAGTTAGCGAGTTTTGCTTTTCGCCCGTATTATTTTTCGGTATTCTTTCGCGTACCATATTACTTTTCGGTATTCTTTCGCGTATTGAAAGTTAGCGAGTTTTGCTTTTCGCCCGTATTATTTTTCGGTATTCTTTCGCGTACCATATTACTTTTCGGTATTCTTTCGCGTATTGAAAGTTAGCGAGTTTTGCTTTTCGCCCGTATTATTTTTCGGTATTCTTTCGCGTATTGAAAGTTAGCGAGTTTTGCTATTCGTCCGTATTTTTTACCCTATTATTTTTCGGTATTCTTTCGCGTATTGAAAGTTAGCGAGTTTTGCTTTTCGCCCGTATTATTTTTCGGTATTCTTTCGCGTATTGAAAGTTAGCGAGTTTTGCTTTTCGCCCGTATTATTTTTCGGTATTCTTTCGCGTACCATATTACTTTTCGGTATTCTTTCGCGTATTGAAAGTTAGCGAGTTTTGCTTTTCGCCCGTATTATTTTTCGGTATTCTTTCGCGTACCATATTACTTTTCGGTATTCTTTCGCGTACCATATTATTTTTCGGTATTCTTTCGCGTATTGAAAGTTAGCGAGTTTTGCTTTTCGCCCGTATTATTTTTCGGTATTCTTTCGCGTACCATATTACTTTTCGGTATTCTTTCGCGTATTGAAAGTTAGCGAGTTTTGCTTTTCGCCCGTATTATTTTTCGGTATTCTTTCGCGTACCATATTACTTTTCGGTATTCTTTCGCGTATTGAAAGTTAGCGAGTTTTGCTTTTCGCCCGTATTATTTTTCGGTATTCTTTCGCGTACCATATTACTTTTCGGTATTCTTTCGCGTATTGAAAGTTAGCGAGTTTTGCTTTTCGCCCGTATTATTTTTCGGTATTCTTTCGCGTACCATATTACTTTTCGGTATTCTTTCGCGTATTGAAAGTTAGCGAGTTTTGCTTTTCGCCCGTATTATTTTTCGGTATTCTTTCGCGTACCATATTACTTTTCGGTATTCTTTCGCGTATTGAAAGTTAGCGAGCTTTGCTTTTCGCCCGTATTATTTTTCGGTATTCTTTCGCGTACCATATTACTTTTCGGTATTCTTTCGCGTATTGAAAGTTAGCGAGTTTTGCTTTTCGCCCGTATTATTTTTCGGTATTCTTTCGCGTACCATATTACTTTTCGGTATTCTTTCGCGTATTGAAAGTTAGCGAGTTTTGCTTTTCGCCCGTATTATTTTTCGGTATTCTTTCGCGTACCATATTACTTTTCGGTATTCTTTCGCGTATTGAAAGTTAGCGAGTTTTGCTTTTCGCCCGTATTATTTTTCGGTATTCTTTCGCGTATTGAAAGTTAGCGAGTTTTGCTTTTCGCCCGTATTATTTTTCGGTATTCTTTCGCGTATTGAAAGTTAGCGAGTTTTGCTATTCGTCCGTATTTTTTACCCTATTATTTTTCGGTATTCTTTCGCGTATTGAAAGTTAGCGAGTTTTGCTTTTCGCCCGTATTATTTTTCGGTATTCTTTCGCGTACCATATTACTTTTCGGTATTCTTTCGCGTATTGAAAGTTAGCGAGTTTTGCTTTTCGCCCGTATTATTTTTCGGTATTCTTTCGCGTATTGAAAGTTAGCGAGTTTTGCTATTCGTCCGTATTTTTTACCCTATTATTTTTCGGTATTCTTTCGCGTATTGAAAGTTAGCGAGTTTTGCTTTTCGCCCGTATTATTTTTCGGTATTCTTTCGCGTATTGAAAGTTAGCGAGTTTTGCTTTTCGCCCGTATTATTTTTCGGTATTCTTTCGCGTACCATATTACTTTTCGGTATTCTTTCGCGTATTGAAAGTTAGCGAGTTTTGCTTTTCGCCCGTATTATTTTTCGGTATACTTTCGCGTACCATATTACTTTTCGGTATTCTTTCGCGTATTGAAAGTTAGCGAGTTTTGCTTTTCGCCCGTATTATTTTTCGGTATTCTTTCGCGTATTGAAAGTTAGCGAGTTTTGCTTTTCGCCCGTATTATTTTTCGGTATTCTTTCGCGTACCATATTACTTTTCGGTATTCTTTCGCGTATTGAAAGTTAGCGAGTTTTGCTTTTCGCCCGTATTATTTTTCGGTATTCTTTCGCGTACCATATTACTTTTCGGTATTCTTTCGCGTATTGAAAGTTAGCGAGTTTTGCTTTTCGCCCGTATTATTTTTCGGTATTCTTTCGCGTATTGAAAGTTAGCGAGTTTTGCTTTTCGCCCGTATTATTTTTCGGTATTCTTTCGCGTACCATATTACTTTTCGGTATTCTTTCGCGTATTGAAAGTTAGCGAGTTTTGCTTTTCGCCCGTATTATTTTTCGGTATTCTTTCGCGTATTGAAAGTTAGCGAGTTTTGCTTTTCGCCCGTATTATTTTTCGGTATTCTTTCGCGTACCATATTACTTTTCGGTATTCTTTCGCGTATTGAAAGTTAGCGAGTTTTGCTTTTCGCCCGTATTATTTTTCGGTATTCTTTCGCGTACCATATTACTTTTCGGTATTCTTTCGCGTATTGAAAGTTAGCGAGTTTTGCTTTTCGCCCGAATTCTCTACCGTATTATTTTTCGGTATTCTTTCAACTTTTGCAAGTTAGCGAGTTTTTCTTTTCGTCCGTATTCTTTACCGTATTATTTTTCGGTATTCTTTCAAGTTTTGCTTTTCGTGAACCGTATTATTTTTCGGTAAGTAAGATTTAAAAACCCAACAAAACCCGCTAACATAAGCTACTAACAGACCAGCAATTTGGATTTAGAGCCAATTGCAATACAGAACTGACCATTGCAAGAGTGTATAAACTCATTTTGAACGCAATAGACTCTTCAAAATACTGCCTAGGCATATTTCTGGACCTAGAAAAGGCCTTTGACAGTGTATCCCATAAGAGGCTTGTGCAAAAACTCAAATGTTTGAGTCTGAGGGGCAAGGCACTGAGTTGGATTAAGAGTTATCTTGATAAAAGACATTGCATCACAAAAATTAGAAATAATCTTTCTAAACCAAAGCCAATTGTTATCGTGGTCCCTCAAGGATCAGTTCTATCCCCGACACTATTAAATTTATACATCAACGATATTGTTAATAAAATACCTTTTGGACGCCTAACATTGTATGCCGATGATGCTTTACTCTTAATCGAAAACTTTGACTTATCCTCTTTAATTAGAGCAGGTAATGAAACATTAGGCTCAATTAACTCATGGCTCTTGTCCAATGGACTAAAACTAAATTAAAACAAAACAGAATACATAGTTTTCTCAAATGTCAGAAAATCAATCTGTGCCAATATATGCAACATACAAATTTTAGGCGACGTATTAAAAAGAGTCTACAAATATAAATATCTAGGTGTCTGGTTCAACAGTCAATTAACTTGGAATGAACAAACAAATCAAATCTGTAACAAATTAGCTACCTCTTCATACTTATTATATAGATATAAAAACATATTTCCCAGAACGATCCTTTTTCAATGGTATTTTAGTTTTTACTATTCCCACCTAACATACGGTTTAGTCTCTTGGGGCAATACTGCAAAATCTAATTTAAACCGAATTTTAAAAATACAAAAAAATATTTATAACGTCGAATGGAAACACCCCACTAAAAACTTATTTCAAAAAGGAAAGCTCTTAAATGTAAATAAAATTTATTTTAAATTTTGTATAATTTTTATCTACAATAATATAAAGGATAATATAAATAATCTATTTAACTTAAATGAGGTAATCACTGTAACGAAAACATCACTAATTAAATTACCACAGTGCAAAACATCGAAAAAAATTCAATCGGTTTTTTATTGTGGAGCAAAAAAATTTAATAATATATATTGTGAAATAAAAAATATTACCTCTATATCGGCATTAAAACTCAAACTACAAAAATATATATTAGATAACGACCCCTGTTAAAATTGTATAAGTGAAAAGTCCAGGAAATTTCAAAATTTGTATCAATGCGTTCCATAATTTTAATTTAATTTTCTTTTTTTTTGTTTAATTCCATGTTTGCTATATTTTTTATCTCTTTTATTTTATCTCTATTTATTTTTCGAAGAAACTGTTAAATGTATACTTAATTAATAATAATAACTATGTTTATATAAAGAGAATGAAGGAAACAAATCTGTACTGCTATAAAACCAAAAGGGCTATAAGTCGCAGGTCGACTTGGCCCTTTAATTACAACATCTTATATCAGAATGAATAAAATAAATTGAAATTGAATTGAAAATATGCGAAAGAATACGGGCGAAAAGTAAAACTCGCTAACTTTCAATATGCGAAAGAAAACCGAAAAATAATACGCTACGTGAATAGTTCAGCGCGCTAAATCGTAGCTTGGCGAGTTGAAAGTGGCTCGGCGCGCTAATCCGTACCTCGGCGAGTTGAAAGTTTCTCGGCGCGCAATAGCGCAACGCGCTAGATAAGTTTATTGTATACATTTTAGTTTTTAACTTTAAAAGCGCTGCTGAAATGATTTTAATATCAATTCCCTGAAGGGGGGCGTATGGGTGTAAGAATTGTTAAGTATAACGTATTCGGCTGTCCGATATATTATATTTATGGCCGTCTGGAAACATTGAATTTGAGTTTCAGCTCGACGATCCTCGATTAAGCGCGCCGAGCCACTTTCAACTCGGCGAGCTACGATTTAGCTCGCCGAGTTTCTTTTAACTCGATTTAGCGCGCTTAAAACTCGGCGAGCTAGAAGCTCCTTTGAGATCGGTACGAGCCAGCTCGTCAAGACGCGCTAAAACGCGCAAAATAGGACGCCGTGCAGGCCTCTGTTTAAAATGCTGGTTGAGCTCCCCCTAGCGGAGCCGCCCTGTTGTAAAAGGGTTCGTTTTTTATATACGAAAAACAAATAAAACCATTCATTCATTCACAGGCCTTCTGAAACTACCCCATACGATCCCCCCCCCCCTCCGAAATCGCCGCGGAAAGAGAAAATTTCGGGTGAATTGCGGGTTTGGACAAACACGGCCCAACTCTCAGGGGCGACAGATTTTGAGAAAATATATAGTCGAACCACGAAGCCAAAGGCAGTCACGGTTTCTCTCTGTTCCGCGGGTCGCTTTTTCCTCGCCAGCCCGCCTTCTCCTTCCTTACTGACTAACCAAAAGCTCAAAATAGATAGTCGAACCACCTCAGTAACGAAGCCAAAGGCAGTCTCGGTCTCGGTTTCCCTCTGTTCCGAGGGTCGCTTTTTCCTCGCCGGCCCGCCTTCGCCTTCCTTACTGACTAGACAAAAGCTCGAACGACGACGACGACGAAGTGGTTTTTAGTTCCACATCTATATATATATAAAATCTGATGTTTGTATATATATATAAAATCTGATGATTGTATATATATATATATATATTGGTTTTGTCTTTATATATAAAATCTGATGATTGTATATATATATATATATATTGGTTTTGTCTTTATATATAAAATCTGATGTTTGTATAAATATATATTGGTTTGTTGCCTTCTATGCACGCCCAAGATAATTGTCCGATTCACACGAAATTTGGCCTGTGGCATTGTGGCCCTTGCCGTCAGGTTATAGGGGCGTCTTGATATTGCTAACCTTCGTAGTTTTTTACCACGGGACCAATAACTGGTGACCGCAAGACCGAAACCCCTGACATCACGCTGTCAAGAGACGCGGCTATTAAGAGACACGGGAGTTTATCTCTCTAGCTCTAATTGCCTCACTTAGCTGCTGCATGGCACGACCTTCGACCCTTTTCGATTGCGTTCGTTTAATTTTCTCAGCCCACCCCCTCCCCTCTCTATCTGTGTCACGTAGCCACCTTTGCCCGGGCCGTATTCATTCCACGCATACCCATAATACCAACCGATATGCCATTTGATTTTAAACGCCTGCAATTTCCAATCAATCTTAGCTTCGCAATGTCAATTAATAAAGCACTCACCTAAAACTGCGGGAAACCCATGCTTTATGTGGCGTGCTCAAGAGTTGGAGCTGCAAATAACCTGTACATACTTACTCCAAACGGAGAAACTAAAAATATTGTGTACAAAAAAGCTCTATCATAATTACATCTTAAACTAATCAAAGAAATCAAATATATGTTAATATTACAAGATATGATATTTTGCACTATTAAACGTTTGCAATTTAAAAAAATTCCTATTTACTATTTAAAAATAGTTTGCAATTTAAAAAATTCAATGTAAAATGCATTTTGTTCCCGTTTTCTAAAGCCCAATTTACTCAACTAGCTGAAACCTCAGCTAGTCGATATATATATATATATATATCGAAGTGGGACTATTGCATTTTTTTGAGATACACAAACATCGGTGTCGACCCGAGGCCTTAGACACCAGCACACACACAATAACTGATTAATCAGGGTGAGATATGTGTAACGGCCACGCCAACGGGGGGATACGTCGGGACAAGGGTGGGGACACCCGTGGCGGAAGTATTCCGACCACCCGTTGGGGGATTGGTATAGACCCCGACGCCGCCGAAGTACACGCCGGCGCGCCGCCGACGCCGATTTTTTTTCAACGCCGCCGCCGATTATTGTCCAGCGCGACGCCGATTAAATCTGTCTAAAATGCTGCCACGCGCTTTTTGCGGTTTTCTACGAAAATCATGTCTTTTCTCTAACCTGTCTGTGTGTTTCGTGCGCTCGCCTCGGAGCTTGGACGCATAGCGCCAGTGCGCCAATGCTCGAAGTCGCTGCATCGACGAAAATTGCGCTAGGCTCGCTTGTCTCCCCCGTCGTCTGCAAAAGTTGAAGGAGGGTCTCCCGGTTGCACCAATGAGGTAGAATAAATAGAGATCCAAATCCGCATTCCAGTACCTACCGTTTCGCGGGACAGCATTTGTTGAGTTGGAGAGTTAAGCCTAGTAAATGAACTTAATCAAATCGTGTTGGCGCCATCTATCGTGTTATTCGAAAACTAAACCTTAACATATTTGGCAAAAGTGTCTGCTTATAGAAACAGATGGCGCCAGCTCGATTGGATAAAGTTGAAACTTAAGCCTAATTCGCCTACTCAAATAAAACGTGTCCCTCGAATCCCAGATTTGTTTGGATCTCTATTTATTTTACCTCATTGGGTGTAACTCACCGATTTTGTTCAAACTCCGGGGTTAAGTATGCCTTAATGAATTATGAAAATTCCCAAAAGGAAAAGTTTCAACGGGCATAAGTTTTGCCATGGCAACCGAAATGGTTTTTGACAACACCAAATGGAAAATTCCTTACCGAAAAAAACTGAAAAAAAATCAAATTGATAAATTTTTTTCAATTTGATGAAAATAAGTAAAAATGCAAATGATTTGATAGAATTTACCTCATTCTATCAATTTGATAAACACAATTGATTTTTATCACATTTAAGATTTATTTATCAAAAAAAACCATTTTTATTAATTTTCTATCAAATCATTTGCATTTTTACCCATTTTCAATAAATTGAAAAAATTGATAAAATTTTGATAAATTTTATTTTTTTCGTCAATTTTGATAATTTTTTTTAGTTTTTGAATTTTAAAAAATTTAAATTTTTTGGAAAATTTTCCAAGTGGCCACCCTTAGAATTTTAAAAATCCCATGTTTTTTCGGTAAGGAAATTTAAATTTTGTGTTGTCAAAAACATTTTCGGTTGCCATGGCAAAACTAATACCCGTTGAAACTTTTCCTTTAAGGAATTTTGATGATTTGATCAAACCCCGAGTTGGAACAAAATTGGTGTGTTACACCTCGGGTAGTCTCCTTATCAGCGCTTCGTCATTTCTGTTGTGTATTATTTTATTAGACGTTGTATTTTTTAACTTTATAAAACGAGTAATGAGTAATAAAGTTAGAGATGATGATTTTGAGCGTGGGAAGTTTAAAGTAATTTGCATTAAATAATTTCTGCAATCAGCAGTAGCGAAGCTTGGAATTACTTTGGACAATTGAAACGTTATGAAGACGGAAATTGGATATGGCATAATATATATTTTCCAACTACCAGGATGGTAGTATTTACATAATGTAGCTGATACTTTAAAAAAATAGATTTGTTTGAATTATTATATGCTGTTAATTATTATTCTAAACTAGCGTAAATAAAATAAGCTTATACTCGGAATAAATAAATTAAACCAGGAGCAGGACCAAACACGCCCATCTCTACCATTGGGCTAGGAAGGGCTAAGCCCTAGGGCTCTGAATGGGCGCCGTCCGGCCCTTTATATTTGTTTATAAGTTAATTGTAAAGTATTCAATAAAGACGCGGTGATATGAAAAAGAGTGTCTGATATTATTAGCCCAGGGGCACCTGTAAGGTAAAGATGGCCCTGGGACCACAGGTAGGTTGATTTCTACTCTCTAGTATAAAATTATTTTTCTTTATAAAGAAACGCCGGCTCACGCCGCCGCCGCCGTGGTATTTTAAGCCAACGCCGCCGCCGACAAAAAAATCGGCTTACGCCGTTCGCGCCGCCGCCACCGACTAAAATTGACCGGCTCGCCGCCGCCGATCAAAATTTCGCGGCGTCGGGGTCTAGATTGGTAGTCGTCCTCACACGGCCTTCCACAAACTCTGCCGCCCGGACGCCTGGGATTACAGGAGTGAGCCACTACTCCCGGCCGGGACTATTGCTATGGATGGAATGTCGTTAAGTGTTGTAGTTTCTTTGGCGTGGAAAAGCGACGACACGGTAGATGGAGCTGCGAAAATTAATTTTTTATATAATTTATATTATCGGCGACGCCGAGACTCGAACACAGATAGCTGCGGGCTACGTAATCTCCAAAAACCGAACAATGGCCCCGGAACTAGCCTTCTTTAAACGAAAATATTTTTACAAAAAGCTAGTTCCCGGGCGTAAAGATTTACTTTATCGTGTTTACTACTTTACTGTTTACTTAAAAAAACAAGAATAGGTATATGATAAAAACTTGCACTGGCTAAAGCTGCAGGTGATAGATCCATGTTCAACTTTCACCTAAGAAGGATCTATCATGGATTGATCAAACGGAAATAGATTCTTCTTAGGTGAAAGTTGAATTTAGTTCTAGCGCGTCGCATCGCGACAGTGGCGCCGCCTGGATTTTGCCAATTTTTCATATCGAAACCGTGTGTGATCAGAAGTAATATATAAGTGTGGCACTTTCTTATCGAAACCGTGTGTGGTCAGAAGTAATAAGTGTGGCACTTTCTTATCGAAGTCGTTTATGTGTGGCACAAAATAATATTATCGCCTTCTTGGCGAACTTGTATAGTTTGTATAGTTGGTCCAGAGATTTGGTCTCATTCGATAGAACTCTTTGACGCGCACGCAGTGCCGTTAATTTCCGCCCCCTCCGAACAACCCCCTTAAAGGGAGAGTCACCGAATGGTACGATATCGTACGCCACGAAAATTGTAATACGCCCTAACAAATTGCGATGAAATCATCGCATTGAGCCACTTAGAGGTCGGAGACGGTTAATCATTATCCATGTTTAAATTAATTTTTTTAGGGAAAAATTTAAACAAAGAAATTTACCGGTTAATATTTTGGAAACTGATTAAAAAATATGTATTATTCGTAAAATTTAAGCTATTTAAAAGAATTACTTTTGTCGTGTTTTGCTTACCTATTTCATCTTTGATACTTTCCGTCTATCTAACGACAGGAAATCAAATGACATCAACAGCTTTTATATTGGTTTGCCCACCCACGTATCCTGAGGGTGGGCGGTGCCCACTCTCTAACATAGGATGGTGAATTATATGTCAAACAATAGGAAATCACATGGGCTCAACAGCTTTTATCATAGTTTTCCCACCCGGGTCTCCTGATGGTGGGCGGCATCCACTCTTTAACTTAGGATGGCAATTTATATATCAAACGATAAGAAATCACGTAGCCTCAACAGCTCTTGTATTTGTTTGCCTACCTGTGTCTTCTAAGGGTGTACAGGTTTGTCCACTCTAATACACTGATGTGGAACTAATATTACGGCCTGGGCCGAATCGGTGAATTTTGAAGTAATAACGTTTTTAAAGAAATATATTTCATTGTAAAAATTGCATGGCTTTATTATTCATTATAAATTTATATACCAACGACATAAAGTACTAGCTACGTTTCACGCAAGGCCTGCATGAATGACCACATCCATTAGAACAGCACTTTTGATTGGTAGGACAAGAATCTGGATTTCTCCGGCATTCTTGGACGCACAATCCAAAGGTTTCTTTCCGAACCGCTGGACAAACGCAGGAACTACCTTCTTTTACTATCAAAATAGACAAGTAAATAAAAACAAAACAAGTAAAAATAATTGCTACTTTGTTTTGTAAAATATCACAAAACTGTCATCTTAAGGGTCATATTGGAAGCAAAGGGTTGTGAAAGAGAAATTGAGGATTTGAATATTTAAAATTGATGTGAACAAACAATTAAATTTACTTTCTTAGCATGGAAGATTTAGTTTCAGCTGATACTAACACACACCACACGAGTTGTTATTAACATTGGCTAGGCTTCCCTGCTAAAGTTATAATGATAGCACGTTTTCTTGGTATTTCAACCCATAAACTATTTTCCGTGTATTAGAATTTATACATGTAAATTATGGAAAAGACCAATTGAAAACACAATACAAATTTCAAAACTACTTTCAATAAAATAAGATTTACATTGATTTTAAACTCGCAAGTCAGTAGAAGAACCGGTTAAAAAGGAGTTAAGGTTTTAAATATATTTACCATGGACCAGTATCAACAACATCGAGAGGAAAACTAATTTTGAGTTCATTTTTTCTTTTAATCTTCAAACGATTTAAGCTAGCAGGCAAACGGTAACGTCAACGATCTCGAGTGGAATAATTTCAAAAAAGATACCCCGCGCTTCACAAGTTTTCCTTTAATTTCCTTCCGAGGGAAATCATTAAAAAAAACGTAGAAGTTTTCCTTCGATAGCGGTTTTTCTCCGAATGAAATTGCTTTTTCAAAATCTGTCAGAGCTGCAGGGGCAACGTGCAGTCACTATTCGATTAACTTTATCGTTCATAATTAAGTGTCATACGGAATAGCCTGATAATCTATGGGGCTTTTGTTTAAACCTTTAAGCGACTTACTTCTGTAACAGGTACATTAAGGTTAATTTGTTTGTCTTTTAATGTGTCTCGTCATCAATTCTTTCCTATTACAAGCTCTTTAAAAGGTCAAACAATAACTATAAATGTGGTTTTGTTAAAATTTTTGTATTAATACATATTTCGTAAATTTTAAAAAATTTAATGTTTTTATTAAATTTTGCTAGCGCAAAAGTTATTTTAGTCTCGCACTTCTCTTACAGACGGTTTGGTTGATAAATTAAAGGAAGTGAAAAAATAGCTTTAAATTACAATTTGTTAAAAACATTCCGTAATCTTAGCAACCAAAAGATTAAAAATCTTGAAGTTTTATTCTCACTGCTTTTAATAATTATTTAACCATAATACTTTAAAATTACCAACGTTGGTTTACAGTAAACCGATAACAACGTAGCATAGTCTACACGAGGGCTGAATGATAACTCAATTGTATTAATTAACGAAGGTTAGTTGACAGCGGATAAAAAGCTTCGAATGGAGTTTCTATTGTGAACGTTGTTGACAGCGATTATTATTGACGTACATAGTTCAGTTTTTTTAATCACGTGCGATTTTTTTTATCGTCTCGTGATTGGTTAAAAACGTCTTGAAGTTTTGGATTGGCCGCCGAACTCCCCCGACCTGAACCCCATCGAAAACCTGTGGTCTTAAATTCTCCAACTCATGGAAAAAAGAATACCAACATCAAGGGACGATTTAAGAATTATGATAACAGCGGTGTTTAATGCTATTCCTAATGATTACGCTAGAATATTAACTGACTCTTTTCGTCGTAGGCTGACGAAATGTCAAAGAAGGAGGGGATAAATGTTTCCCTATTAATATTTTTAGAAATGTAACAAAGCTATAAGGTTACTGTTTATATTCGAGCAGGGTAAATGTGTATGGATTTAAAGGAGCTATCGAAAGTCGCTACACGGTGTGGACCTTTAATTGACTTTTAAAATAACCAGTCTAACGCGATCTCAGCTTCAGCCTAGCAAATATCCATACGGTCCTATATTAGTACTAACGATAACGTATACGTATTAAACACATATGAAGTTAAGTGTTTACTAACATACGTAAATAAACTTTGAAGTCGTCCGTAGGACTCGTTAGGCGTAATTGTCAGATTTTCAGTGGCGGACTGAGTCTAATATTTTGGGCTGCTAGAAGACAAAGGGCCCCAGCTTTAACAACTATAACGCTATCATGTTTGAGGGGCCTACCTAATTTCCCGGGGCGGCACTGGGGGGGGGGGGGAGCAAACAATTGATATATACCACACGGGATTCTAGGTTTTTATTTCTTTACGTTTTTCAATAAAAAACCAATACGGTGCCCCTCATAAGTTAATCCGGAGCTGCCCCGGCGAATTCTAGTTAACTTCGTGTAAATGCTCAAAGCCTTATTCCAACGTGGAGCCAAATCCAGTTTTCGTAAATCGGACTTACGCTTACGCATACAAAACTAACAAAAGTAACCAAATGGGAACTCGGCTCAACGAAAATGCTACCCAACATTTATCTCGGGGCGTTGAAATTTATAAAATTTCCCGACTTTCCAAATTTGTAACTAAAATAAACACTATATTTAAAATTTATATTTTTATATTTTTTTTTATAATGTTGTAAAACTAGCTGAAATATAAGGAAAAATGACATTTTTATAATGTATAATATAATTGCTCCCGCCCACGCACAAGCAATATTGCTTATGTGGGATCGGGACGATGCGTCTCATAATATGTATAAAATGTAAATTACAAATGCATCAATAAATTAATTCAAAAAAAGTTAGTTAACACTTGTAAAATAAATTTAATTTAATAAATATATTTGAGGAACAAGGAGCCCACTTTTAGAAAATCTTTGCCTACACCTAAATATTTTCTGGCGTCGCCCCTGTTCGTTTCTCTTATGAGCACATGAAAATATTAATGTTAACCTTCAATTTGTTACATATTTAGAATTAAACAAAAAAGATTACTTCTAGGAACTATAGATGGCGACGAAACCCATCAACATTTATTATTTTAAATGGCTTGGTGAGATGTTTAGATATTTCCCAATTTCTGTGAAAACTTCTTTGGTGAATATCTTTTGAACCAATGCGTCGATTTGAATAATTACAACACTTTCTATATGTAAATCAACCCCGGAGAACACGAAAATCGAGTTTAAAATGACCTGAGATCAAAAATAAGAAAGTTGACACCCCCTTTTTAGGCCAAAATAGGCAACATTATAAGTCTATCCAGAAAATTATTTTGGCCAATTTGTAGCTAAACATTTTATTAATCTACTACCGATGTCCGCTTCGACTTGATGCAACTATACAAGAAATGACGGGCGAAAATGTTCGAAATCTCCCACGGTCAAAAACTTTTTGAACAGAGTGTACGTTAAGCCTAAAGACGTCCGACAGTATTTAGTATCGTTAAATATCAGCTTAATCGGGACGTATCCAGGACGTTCATTTGATGTCTTGTATTTCTCTTAGCCGTCTATCTACAGACTCAAACGCCAGTCGATCGGACACCAGTCTTTTAGGTATCTACTGCTGGTTGAATCTTTGAGCTTCTAACCCATTTTTCTTGAGCCCGTCCGTGCAATAAGCGTTCCTAGACCAATGTACCATATTAGCTACAGAACGAATTAGACAATTTTAAAACCATTCCTTTAGAATTTTTATGACATAAATTTGTATCTTTAAATTAAATAATTAAAATCGTATCACTAAATTAAAATGGTTTTGTCATCAAACTCATTTTACTTCTAAAAGGACATTAATGAACTTTTTCCACTTGTTATTAAAGTTTCTCGCCTCAAGGATAAAAAACAATTGATAGTTTAATGAAAACAATTTGGTTCAAGGAAGAATATTGTTTGCCAGATTTAAGGCTGTGTCCGGTTTTTTGGGGTAGCTTTTGGGAGCCCATATCTCTGAAACGAAGCACTTTAAAACCCATGTTTATTAGACCTTTTTTCTCATAGAGACCCATAGAATGCATATAGAAAGTTTTAGTACTCTTATCCGTAACACCCTGTATATATATATGTGTGGTGCTAAAACTCCGAAATGTGTTTATGTTTTTCAAACTTTGTACAATTAATAAACTGAACAGCAAAAACCAAAAGTTCGCAAAACAAGTAGCATTACTAGTGCCTTTTAACCTATTCGTGGGAGTAGTGATATGAATATTCGAAAAAGCAAATTCCCGTGGCAAGTACGGATTTGGGTTGCAGTAAAATACGCGTATGGAAAATATTACCATCCTTACAAAGCTATACTTCAATAATGTTTATTAGATTTAAACTCTGAAAAACGGCTGGACTTTCGCAACTGGCTGCAGAATTCGGTGGCTGAGTACCCTCAATTTATCCGCAACGTGCTAATCACTTTTGGCAAGAAGAAAATCCACACTGGCATTTTGAACACCGTCACAAATTTCAATTTGGGCGCTTAAAACCTTTGGATTGGTCTCGTAGGAAATAGTCTAATTAGTCTCTTATTATTCCCTCAAAATCTGAATGGCCAGAGTTATTGAGAATTCTCACGAAACAAACTGGCAGATTAATTTGGCCAGACTGTGGTTTCAACAAGACGGTGCCCCGCCTCATTACCACAGAGACGTATAACTTTTCCTGGACAATGAACTTCCACAACGATCGATAGGGAGAAACGGTCCGGTACACTGGCCAGCAAGGTCGCCAGATCTGACGCCGTTGAACTTCTTTCTTGGGGGCTTCATTAAAAACCGAGTATGCGCCACTCCCGTTGAAACACTCGAAGAACTATACGTCAACGAATTATTAACGCTTTCCTGGAAGTAACCACAGAAATGGTTTAACGTGCTTTCGACAACATGATTGTTCGCGCCCTAGCCTGCATCGCAGTCGATGGTGGAGTATTCGAACGACACTTTTAAATATTGTTTGTAATTAGTTAAACCAAAATTGGCGTTTTCTTGTAAATTCTAATATTTTTCCAACATACGTAATTTACATGTATATCATGTAAGCTTAATACCTTCTTTCGCCATTGTTTCCTCGATTTTACTGTGGTGTTTATTGAATCGAAGAAAACTTTGCAAACTTGTGACTTTCATAAAGTTATCCTACTATACTTATGGAAATTGAGAAAACTCATTTTAGCTTGCTCAACTTGTCACTTTTTCAAGTCGTGTTTTTTCGGAGAAAAATTACTTTTTTGTTTACGCACTAACAATATTTTTACGTTTTCGATGACACTCTTCAAGTTTCTAATTGACAATTTTAATGTCACACCTAGCGGTGAAAAATTAAATAATAAAAAAGGCGTTTTACGATTGTGATGAAATTTCGCTAACGAGTGTCCACGGGTATGGGTAACTTGCAGCTAGGAGCAACAAACACAGCACCCCACACCAGGAGAACGCAACCCGTCAAAAGTCGTGCATTTTCTTGCGTACATTTTTCATTGGTTAGACGCTTTAGCGCCTGCTGCCGTCGGAAGGGGAAAATTCGGAAATGGTCTTCCCCCCACTCGTAAAATGTTCAGTGTAAAGGCTAGTCCCAATCAAATTTGTACACAACACTGTGTTAGCGTGTTTAAAGGCTAGCTGAGTTCTCATGGCGTTTGTTGCTCCTAGCTTGCAGTAAAATTTCCAACATTCTAGATAACATAGTTTTTGAAGATAAAACATATTTCGCGAAAATTCACTCGAATCTTGCGGCTTTTTATATGAATTGTAAACGCACGTATAATACTTTTGAGCATATTAAAAAAAACATTTGACAACACCCTATTTGTTATATGCAAAAGGGATACGTATGTACGGGAATATTAAATTGTATTATAATTAACGTTCGATATTTATATACCAGGTTACACTTATTATTTATAATTAATTATTAATAATTATAAATTAAAAATTATTTTGAGAAAATTTACTTTATTCAAGTGAGAGATTCCGATTCTTGCATTTTGATTAATCATGTCTAGACATGATTTTTTTTAAATGTGATAGTATGAAAAATTTTCATCTTGGCACAGTTTTTATATAATTTGAAGTCTTAAGCGTTACAGTTTAAAATTTATGTTAATACTGATACAAACAAATCTCAAAAAATTATATAAAAGCTCGAGAATTTTACCTTTAAATATATAATAGAAACTTATTCGCAGTTTCGTGCAAACGAGCGAATCAAGCCCAATTATCATTATAGAATTATTTGGGCCACTTAACTGTATCCAACTAATTGTAAGCAAGAAAATTGTGTAGTGTGAACAGACAAATTGTAACAATTGTTCAAACTTTTTAGGTTCACACCGAGGGGCTAACCACTCTTCGAAAGTCTGTACACCGGATTACGCTTAGATTACCAATGCCAAAGGCAGGGACTTCAAAGATTACGCGTAGTCCCATTAGTACAGTCAAAGGTACGGCTCTGTACACCGACTACGCGGAGTGATCAGCCCCTCGGTTCACACTAGACAATTTTCTCGGTATGCGATATATCCTCGACCTCAAAAATATTAAAACAATGTGTAGATATTGTAATGAAACCTTTTTTATAAATATTTGTTGTATTGTTACATGTTAAAGTAGTTACTTGAACAACATGAGTATACAAAATGATAATCGAGATTTGTTTTGAAAGAAACTAATTTTATTTACAATTTTGTTTTCAATTATTACAAGTTAGAAGTTCTATTAATTGATTTTAAAAGGATTTATTAATTATATAAGACCTCAGGCATATCCAGCATTTGGTTTCAAACTAGTTTACGAGCTCTGCGCTGTGGATTTTGGCGGAACGTGTTATCATGGACGAATTACTGAATAACACTTCTCGGAAGATTTTTCACTCCACGCAAATGTTCCGTAGCAGCGTAAGATGGGGCTATTTCGCGTTTCTCTCACAAGGGCGCGTTGGCTTAGACTTCAGGGGCAACTAAAATGTCACGTGACGCCGGAATTCCCACGTGTCTACTCTACACGTGGGCGATATCGCAAATTTGAATTCTATCGGTCTAGACATGAAAATGAATTTATGATTTAATATTGTGATATTTATGTGATAATGGATCTGCCGTTCGATTTGTCCACCAATTTTCGTTAATTTGACGATTTCTTAAGGGGTAAGCATTTTTTAGTTATTATTCCTATTTTAAAGCAATGAAAAATATTTTGACTGATTTGTTTCAGATGATGAAATGTATAAATTTGCAAAAACTGTACCATTATCAGTCTTGACCAACGTCAATAATGTTCTTAACTATCCACCAAAAGTACAGTAAGTCGTAAATTTCTTTTCAATTGAGAATTATTGTTAAATTTGAAAATTGTCCTAGATCAAAAGAAATACGTAAGAAAAACGTAGTTAAAACTATGACCAAAGCCGATTTTGAAGATTGCTTTGAATCATTAATTCATTCAACAATGGATAAAATTAAATGTTCAAGAAAGAAGAACTATACGGAAGAAATAAAGGGCCTCATCGACTGGATTACAAATCTAGATTATAAGCTATTCCTTTCTAGGAAAGTAGTTTTCCAGAAATTATTCAATATTTCACATGAAGTATATGGAAATAGGTTAAGAGCCATCCGTCAAAACAGTGATTTGTTTGAAAAATTATCAGACACTTAGGAGATGAACAAGTAACTCAATCTTCTTAACCAATAAAATATTCAATTTAATTCTATTGTAGAAAAATTCCAAGTAGAGTTCCAAAAATTTCACATCCTCACAAATGTTTGGTGTGTGGGAATTTTTCTTGACACCATATTCGATTGCTTTCTCACCTATAACTACTCTAAAAAAATGTGCTGAAACAACAGTGGAAAAACATCAAGAACCACCTACGTCATAGGTAGTATTTTCAAACGACTTCGAAATCCTCCGAGTATCGCGCAATGATTGTAAAGCTACTATAGTCACGGATTCATCACAATCCTCAAACTCCAAAAGGACTGATATACAATCAAAAGGTGGATTAATAAATGAAGCTCAACATTTTTTTGATACAGTTTTAAATATTGCTGCACCATTTTCCAATGGGAAATGTTTAAAAAACAAAAAAAACAAAGCTCTGAAACAGATTATGGGAAATGAAGTCATTTTAAGTAGTTGGGGAAGCTTTGTTAATAATTCAGGAATTCCGGCATGCTAAGGTAATAAGCTTCTCAATTTTGCTGTAACAACGTTACTCAACACAGAGGGAACGGAGAGCAGAAAAAGCTGAAAAACTATCACAAAGAGAAGGCTAGACAAAAAATATTAAACTCAAAAATTAGGTCTAATGTGAATTCGAAAACAAGGTTAAGAAAACAATTAGAAAATGAATTTAATCATGTAGAAGTGTAAAAATAAATTTAAATTTTATTTCATAGCTTCTATATTTGCACCTCTTATTTTAATTTTATCATTGACCTCTCTAACACGATTCAAATTTCCTATAACTGTTGATACTTGATATAAGTCGGGGTTATCCGCAAAGCGACATGACCTCCGGTAATGTGAAAATTCATTATCGACCGAGTCTTGATTGAAATTCCTTGTGAAAACGTATTTGGCGCCTTTCGACAACATAAATGGTATTATCTCTATCATACACAAAGCTAAAATGGAATAAAAAATTATAGGAGGGTTAGCCAAGTAATATATTCATAAAAACCTATTAAACCTACTGGTTTGCTTTAGACCCGACATTGTTTCTTGGCTCAATAGCATTTTTTTTTCTTTGCTCTGCGGTGTAATAGTTTTCAATTCTTTGAACTTCATTCTCCCATTCTTCTAGATAAGTTAGGAAGTCCTCTTTCAGCCACTACATTTATTAAAAAAATACAGTCTGGAAAACCTATACATGTGTTATTAAAGCTTACTTTTAATCTAATATCAAAGCGTCATGACGCTTATTATCAAACATTTCGTTCGCCACGTCGGGGAGGAACAAAGGGTCAGCCGCAGCTTGACCAATAAATCTATGGTAAAAACAATGTCAAGTCTGACGCCAACATGGCGCCAGCCATGCATCACACTATAAACATGACACTTTTAGAAATATTTTACAATAGATAAATTCTCCTAAATGGCAACCCTCAATTCGGACCGACAATAAAAATAGTGGAGCTGGGGGAAAAGAGAGACGGGGTTCACGAAGGGGATACAATATTAAGTTGGGGACTCGCTAATCCCAAAATCGAGAGAACAATAAAGAGAGAAAACAACGGAGGGGGAACTAAAGATACCTATGGCCACAAGCATTCCCAGGACATCCCCTTCCTCGGACCCACGCGTCACCTTTGACAGGCGAGAATGGTCCACTTCGAAGAATGCAGAGAGCGTCTCACGAACCCCATCCATCTATAACAAGAACGCAGGGTTGAATTCGAAATAACGTAGGAAACTAAAATTTTGGAAAACTTTTAAATGATGTGAAAAATATCTACTAAACAAAATTACATTTCAAGAACTGCCTAAAATTGGTTGCTTCATGTTTTTCAGCCAATATAGTTTCTTTAGTTTCCTTCAAGAACTTCAAAGAAAGAGGTCGACAGTACGCGTACCGACTGAGGTGCAGGGTTCTGCCATAGTACTACGTTTAACAACTTTAGCTGAAGTGGAGTGACAGTGGTCGCTAGCAAAGAATTCAGATCAAAGGGTTCATTAGCAATGGGGATTTCCTTGTATATTGATTGACCTGTACTGCCATCAAAACCCCAGGAGAAATCCAAAACCAGATCGAGCTTTTTTATTGAAGAAAAAAAAAATACTTCACGCTGTATCTCGATAATTCTTTTAGCGGTATGGTGCAGTAGAGAGTTAAGAGAAACCGATATACAAGTCTCACTGACAACTTGAATTCTTGAGGATTACATTTTTTTTTCCGCTTGAGCTACCATAGTATAAGGAGGGTATAATTTAAATCCACGACTATTAGCACCTTTTCTTAAAAAAATTTTGAGGTTTACGGATATATCGTCATCTATCAAAAGAGCTAGCTCTTCCTCTGGAGTGTAAGAAGGCAAAGTGTTCGTCATAAATGCTGCCTTGTTCCTTTTCAATTTTTCTGCTATTTTGTTTGCACGGTTTGGGTTCTTCAACGATTCGTTTAAAACGTAAGCAAGCCCTGAATTACCTTGATCTTCGGCTACCTTGGCGACAGCTTTGAAAGTTTCAAAATTGGCTCTGAACTTATTTGGTTTTGGAGTCCAGTGACAAGAAGCCGTTTAGAACGACTCGAACCTTCTTCCCAGGATACCAATTGAGGCGCTTTCTGAGCTTTCCTCTACTCCAAAATGTAAATTAACACTCAAACCCTTTTCGTTAGAACCTTTCTCTATGACGAGGACTATAACTCCATTTTTTTTAATTTCGGTTTTAAAAGTTTTATTTGATCTTGAATTTGTCTTTCGTTTGAAATATTAGTACATTCAAAAAGATTAAGAATTTCGTTAAGCTCATCTGCTGGGTTTAATAGTTTTAGATATACTATACAAATATCTCCCCGATAAACGATACTTTTATTAAACGCCATCTTCTTCAAAATGCCGGTCTACTTCAATCTCAAGCTGATGTTTTATTTGTTTCCGTTTTTAAAAGACTGCAATACGTTAAGCAATAAAATAATAAAAACAAACAATCAAAATGTTTTACGACGCTTGTGTAAAATAATTTAACTGATGACCTCGGCCATTTTCAGGGAGTTTACTCGTTATTTTAAAAATTAATTGCTTAAAGGTTCCACGAGGTACCTAACTGAAACATTCGAAATGTACTGACAAAATACCACAAAATGTGCCTATGGCATTTGTAGCAGCGCATTCGCGCACCATTTTGAGATATGTAGGGTTAAAGTTGACTGAAATGGCCAAATTTCAGTTGTTTTCAACCTAAATCCCAATTTTTGCCAGTGTTGATTAAGTGTAAAATCAAAGTATGATAGATTTGTGATAGGCCTATATTAAAAGCACGGACTTGTAGCGCCACTTGTAGGCGAAGTAGCCACCAGCTGGAACTATCGTCTCCAAAGTTAAATTTTGGATATCATATCACCAAAACAAAACCAAATATGTATAAATGTTAAAGGTAGATAAGCTGTGGATTTTTGGCCACAAATTCGGTCTCCCAACACACTGTGGATAAAGGTGCGATGGATTGATTTTTCGTAAAGTTGCAGGTTGAACGGGGTTAGAAACTTGGCATATTGTGTTGGAAGGGTTTCCGAAATTTTCTGAAGTTCCCACTTTTGTTTACTACCCAATTTCTCTGTACGTTCCAAATTTAATCTAAATCGGTTAACTTTGACTAGGCCTAAGATGATGACGATCATTTCGCCATTTGATTCAGTGAAAACGGAGCTCCGCTTCAATTAAATTCCTGAAAAGTGTTAATGTATTTGTTTATAAAAACAGTGAAATCAAGAGTATGCGTGAGGTCTTAAGCCTTCCGAAAAGTGCCGTAACTAGGGCGGTGGCAGCGGTACCTTGGCAAGGGCGCAGACCCGGGAGGGGTGCAGAAAGGATCAGACCAGGACCAAGTTTTGGGTCATGGATGGTAAGCAGAAACATACGTACAATACCTATTATTGCAGTTATAGAAGCTCGCACCGTGCTCATAAAAGGCTTGTTACGGAACTGCTTCCGAATGTCGAAACGTGTCTGCCTTAGAGGGCCACGAAATCCCGCATGGCGGATCCCTGGCCCAAAAATACGCTCGACTTTTAAAATGAGTTGAGGTGATTGCCTTTACTTATTATGAAAATACAAATTAAAAATTAAAACAAGTGGGTAGTTCGTTCTTCTTCCAGGAACCCAAGTGGGCGAGTTGATCGTTTAAGTCTTATAAAGCCTAAGACACGATCCGCAAGTGATATCTTCACAATGACCAGGATCAAAAATTCCAGGAGCTAAGCACTCGTAATAAAATCGCTTAAAAAATGTAAACATTTGAATGTCCTAAAAGCTACGTTCCCACGAGAATGGTTGAAAACGGTTTGAATCAGTTTAAATCATCTTCGCCTAGTTCACACAACTCATAATGGCGAAAGCGTGAGCTCGTCTTAGTGAACTAACTTTTCTTTACTTTTTATTTAATAGCTTACGTTACCCTTCATGAATATAGATTTTCACATTACTTAAATTATAAAAGTTTTAAGTCGTGACGCAGTTCGAATTTGAAAACTCAATCTGTGATCCGAGATTTAAAGTCTGAGTTGATACTAACACGGACCACACGAGTTGGTATTAACATTGGCTAGACTTCCCTGCTTAAGTTATACTTCCTTTAAAAAATTATAATTAAACTGGTTGGGTCTACTAATACGAATAGGCGTGCGCTGCGTTTGAAGTAAGATTGGGCAACCCTTTTACTTTGAAACCCTTCATATTTTTGTGACGCCCGACTTTCCTTTATTTTGGCGCCCACAGAAATTTAAAATTTTACCCGTGCGCTTATTGGTTCCCGGTTTTTCTGTAGCACTGTTGGCAAACAGAAAATAATCTCAGTAGATGTAAGATGGAATATAAAGACAAAGTCTATTGCATTATATTTTTGAGCTGCTATAAAATCCGATACGTTTGTAAAATAAAGTATTTTTCCAGTTCTTAGCTATAGAGATTATATTTTCTCCTTGAATTATCAGAAACATAGAAAGACCCACTGTTTGAATACTTAAAATTGAAGGATTATTATGAAATTCATGAAAAAAATAATTTGTTGGCATTGTATATTATCTTTCGCGTCACTCAAAAAAAATTATCCCAACTTCAAATAATATATTTTGAGAAAATCAATATGAAATCTTTATAAAATTAAAAAAATAATTTTAGCACATTTTCTTTGTATTTCAACCCATAAACTACTTACCGTGTAATAAAAAAATGCATGTATATTATGGAAGAGACCAATTGAAAACAATACAAATTTCAAAACGATTTTCGAAATAATAAGATTTACATTGATTTTAAACTCGCAAGTCAGTAGAAGAACCCGTTAAAAAGGAGTTAAGGTGTTAAATATATTTACCATGGACCAGTATCAACAACATCGAGAGGACAACTAATTTTGAGTTCATTTTTTTGTCTTCAAACGATTAAAGCTAGCAGGCAAACGTTAACGTCAACGCTCTCGAGTGAAACACTTTAGAAACAGAAGCGACCTCCTTTTGAAGCTTTCCGTTTTATTGCGATTGCAAAACAATTCCCGTGAAATACTTTACGAAAATATACGACGTGCTTTACAAGTTTTTCTTAAATTGCGATTTCATTCCGAGTGAAATCATTCAAAAAAAAGTGTACGATACTCTTCACAAGTTTCCATCTATAGCGGTTTTTCTCGAATGAAATTGTGAGATATGGTAGAATAGATTGGTTTTTCTGAATTTGTCAGAGCTGCAGGGGTAACGAGCAGTCCCTATTCGATTTAACTGTATCGTTAATAATTATGTGTTATACGGAATGGCCTGATAATCTACGGGGCTTTTGTTAAAACCCGAAGCATTTAAGCGACTGAGTTCAGTGTAACAGGTACATGTAGGTTAATTCGTTTGGCTTTAAATATGTCTCATAAATAAGGTTTATATGACATCTAATCGGGGCTGACAATTTTGAAGTGCGTATTGAATTTTTGAAAACCAATAACGCCAAAAATCCCCAAAGAGAAGAACATTTCCGTGTTACGTATTTAATCATCCTTCTTTTCAGTTTCGTATAACGTAGCATTGACCAAGCGACTACATTCATACTTATTTATATTATGTTTACTTATTTATACTATCAAATCCAATCAAATTTATTAATAGCGATTGACTTAATACATGACAAAGGAAGTCGGTGGCCAAGTCAGCGACCGACTTGTGCCCCAGGTATAAATATGAAAATAAAAGTTTTCAAACGTTTTCAATTTGTAAAATAGACAATAGTTGTTTCTATAAAATATAATGAATAAAAAGTAAAAAAATATATGTCCCTCTTACGTCACAGGACAAAGATAAAAAAATATAGAACTTCATACTGTAGATTCGAATTCTGATAGCTTTCTGATTGAGGTTATTGCAAACACTTTATGAGAGACTCTCATTAACCAATATCTTTCAGTGTCATACTTATGTTTATTATGTAACTTATGCAAATACTTATAAAAGTAACTGTAATTAACATTAACGCCACATTCACCAAAAGCTTATAAGGAACGATGGCCCTTGATTTTAGTTGCGAATTGAGTAGCTTGTTTCCAAAGTCATTAAAGTGTTGACATAAATATACAGATTTTTACCGCTATTTGCGAAGTAATTTAAAGGAGTTTTAGAAATAAAATACATTTTCTATATGTTGTATATGGAACCCTTATCTCTCCAGTGGTATAGGCCTAACAGTTCTTAACAATTTTAATTTATCATCAACCGAAATCGCAACTTAAGTCGGCTTCGATTTTGCAATTTTCGAAAAAAGCCAATAATTGAAGTGTCGTATCTCCACACCGTGACGTCATTAATAAATTTTAGTTCTATTTTCGTGTTTCCCGACCCTTTTTGACCTACTACAAATCATCTCTAATAATATGATATCTACAGTTTGGAATTGGGAAATTGTTTAAATAAATCTGTGGAATCAAGCATCTTTGAAAATATTTATAAAAAATAATTCTCATATTTTTAGGTTTTGACACCTAATTTGTGAACTCTACCAAATGTTTTATCAAAATAAAAAAATTCTCCTGGAGAGCGAAGCCATTCCTTCAATATAATTCGTTAAAAACGGGATTTTTTAAAGGTTGGAAATTTCGACGGCGTCCAGGGGTAAATTTCAAAGCCGGTATCTCTAGAGCCTTGGATTAATTAATCCAAGCTAGAGCTATATGGAATGCGGAGCTGAAATATTGTTTTTTTTTACTAAACAGGTGGGGATTAAATTTGGCGAAAGTTTCACTAAAATCGGAGTGGGTGGCGTGGGGACCTTGGGTGATTTGACATGGATTGACCCTTTGACTATTTCTACATTTTCGGTCACTTTGGTTGGTATCGCTCTCCTAGTAGGTTTTTGCAAATTTTGCTTCGCAATGGTGTCACTACTTAATAATGTATTTAGGCTCCCTATATTCCATATTCCTTTAGTCTGTCGAGGGTCAATAATTTCCGAAAGTCAACATTCCGTGCAAAATCTGTCAAGATAGGATAGCATTTTGTCACACCAATTGTTCATTTCAATTGATTTGCCTTTCAGGCTCCGGACTATGAAGTTGCAATATTTCTTGCGAGCTAAATGCAACTTTTTCTTGAACTTGAAAGTAATAAACTGGGCTAGGTCAGAGCTTTAGTTGGTTATTAACTTTCGTACACATAAACGTTTAGATTGTTGGCACAGAATTTACTGTACTGAGAGTTTATCTATGTATAAAGCCATAATAGCAACCTAAACTGTCGCGTAGGATGCTCTTCTAGTAAATAAGCCAGATTAAAAGGTGAATATCGTGATAATCGTATCGTCTTTCTCACCGGAAGTGAAAGGGTACACTGAGAAAAAAATCTTGTTAAATTTACAGGAAACTCTTGGACTCCGGTGAAGCCAAGAGGGTCCCATAAATTTTACAAGTTATGATGTTATCTGATAATCCAAATTCGTAGGTGTAAATTTTACTGAAAATATATTTGTCAATTTAACAAGACCTTGCTTGTATTTTTAATTATAAATCCTGTTAATATAACAATCTAGATAATGTAAAATATACAAGATGGCGGTAAAATGTATTTATTACCATTTATTAAAATTTTAACTATCTTGAAGCAGTTTTTACAAGAGGATCAGTAATACTAATGTGAACAGAAACTAATTTTTACGGTTCCCCGTGTAAAATGTACATTAGGTATTATGGTAAAATTTACACGGTGAAATTATATTAATGACATTCACGCTTTATAAAATAGGTCTTGCGAAACTATATAAATTATCGTTGAAAAAGTCAATTTTACTGACAATATATTATTATAACAATCTAGATAATGTAAAATATACTGGTAGCAGAGATGGACAAAAAATCATCTGGCGAATAACGAATAATTTTTTTCGTGTCAGTTGTTATTTATAAATAACGTTACAATTAATTTATTTAGAGAAAAATATTTTAAATAAATGTAGTAAAACGTTTTTAATAGAATAATCTTATAAATAAAAAGGTGAACATATCGGTTTTATTAAATCATTTGAAATAAATGTATTTTGCAAATAAAGAAGACTGAAATATTTTGTCATCAGATATTTCGGGTTGGCGTAGTTTACAAATAGATCGTCAAAAATAGCATCCGTTTATTTATTATTTAGTAGATAACGAATTATTTGAGAGGGCTAGACTCAAGGAAAATAACTGAATATATGACCAATTTGTAAGAAAATTCCAAAGACTTAATGTTAATTCGGGTGTCAGAGACGAAATACAATTTTCGACACCATTTTTATTATAACAAAGAGTATCAATATTACCCAGCAATGGTGGTCACTATTTAATGGCACAGCGAAGGTACACTCTGTTTAAAAAGTCTTCGACAGGTGAAATTTTTGCCCTCTTTTTAATTCTGCTAGAAAACTATAATAATAAAGCCATGAAATTTTTACAATAAAATATATTTCTTTAAAAACGTTTTTACATCAAAATTCACCGATTCGAATAATTATTTGTTAAAAGCAGTGGTTTCCAAAAGTTGCAACATGGAGGTGGTCTTAGAAAATAAAATCTTTCGTTGTCTGCTTAAAGAACCTCTTGTTCGGTCATGCCAATAGTGGAGAAAGTATTTTCAAAGATTCCCATTGCTAAATGCTTAAATATCGAAAATATTGAAGGAGATTAGCATTTACCATTGGGTGGAATTATCAAACTGTTTAAGATGAAACAGGTCCTTAACATGTGGCAGATAACTTTATTTTCAATAAAGGAAAGTCGGGCGTCACAAAAATTTGAAGGGTTTCAAAGTAAAAGGGTTGCCCAATCTTACTTCAAACGCAGCGCACGCCTATTCGTATTAGTAGACCCATAGACGAAGAACGGGTAAACCCTGGACAAACGACGTACGCCTTCCACTGTATTAGGGCAGATATTTATATTGTTAGGCCGCTGGTGGTGCGTTACGGAGGCGCCTCTAGTGGCTTCCACGAGAGTAACAAAAACTGCGCATGCGCGGGAAATAAATTCCCACCCCCCAACCCCGCATCTCTCAGATTCTCTCTTATTTCCGGTAGTCCGTCTTTCCGAATCCCGCCATTTGTTAGCGTTTAAATAAGTATAAAATTTTAGGCCTTTGTCGTCAGTAGTTGAATTTGTTGAAAAATATTGTTTAATATGCCAAAAAATAAGTCCTGTGCTTATCAGCACTGTAGGAGTGATAGTCGCTATGCGAATAGAGAGCATATGAAAAATGTGTTCTTTGTGCCATTCCCCAAGCCAAAAACAAATTATCGTAAGTGTGTTCGGTGGCTTCAATTGCTAGATCGCTCAGTTTTTACCATTGAACGTGTTAATTCAAGTACATTTGTTTGCTCAAAGCATTTTGAAGGAGGTAATGGGCCTACTGAAATGTTTCCAGACCCTATTTTTGGAGCTACAGAAGAATTTAAATTAAAAAAAAGAGGAACATCAATTCAACTGAACAAATGCACAATCAAACCACCGATTTCGGAATTAGACATTGGTTTATCTGTAGAAATTGGTACTGCTACCAAAATTGAAGAATACGATGATGCCAGTGATACACCAATATTACCATCATACCAATTAGACCACAAGTACAGCATTAGTTGCCCAAATATTGACAAATTAAAATTACTTCTGAACTTCAAACTACCACAGAACTGGTGTTTAAGTTTTACGCTCAATGAAATGTTACTTTTTAAAGTAAATTCACAAACAAACAAGACTATCCTAAAATTGACCATAGATGACACGCTTGCCTTGAAGTTGGAAGTACTAAACAAAATATGTACGGTTGCGAATGATCTCCCATCTCACGTATCAACAAAAAATGGACTTTTTGAATGTTTAGATTATTTGGACACATTTGATGTTTGTCAAGGTAACGAAAATGAAAAGTATATTGAACATTTTGAAAGAATGAATTCTACAGTCAAAATTTTGTGTCCATTTACATCATCTTTGCGGCATGTTCAATGTGAGCTTTTGTCTAGAAAACAAGTTTGCGCAAAATGTGTAACTTTAAAACATGAATTTGATATGCTCTTGACCCGAAAGCGCATAAATGAAGCTAAACCAAATAATGCCACAAAGAAACCTAGATTGATGAATATGAATAAAAATGAACTTTTACTTAGCCTAAAAGAATCTAATTTGTTAAAAGAAAAACTGTTGAAAGAAAATGAAGATCTGAAACAGAAATTGAAATTAATTGAATCGAAAATTGAAAACAAGGGGAAAGTAATCGATGAGGGAGACCATGATACTTTCATAAAGATTCTTCAAAACCATGTGGACCAACTACCCGAAAAAAAAAGATTTGCAGATTTATTTTTAGAAACTCAGTTGAAAATGCTGAAAGAAAAACATCCGACACAGCGCCGCTGGCATCCATTAGTAGTACAATGGTGTCTATTTATGTACAGAAAATCACCTTCGCTGTATAAAGTGCTACGAGAAACAGAAACTTTGCAGCTCCCAAGTACTAATACATTATTTCGACACAATGTAGAATTCCAAAGTAAACCTGGTTTTCAAGATAAAGTGTTGAATCGAATAGTGGAAGAAATACGCCCAAGCTCTCTGCCCCTGTTTCAGCAGTATTTTTGTATTTTGATGGACGAAATCAAGATAAAAGAAGATATGGTATACAAAAAAAATATGGGGATCTAATAGGATTCACGAAGTTAAATGACACGTACGAACAGATTGATGCAATGGAGAACAAAAGCACTCAAGAAAAACCACTAGCAACACATTCCCTAATGCTTATGCTTCGAGGAGCAACCTCCAATGTGAAATACCCCATAGCGTACTTTGCAACAAATTCTCTAACAGCTGAGAAACTTTCTAATATTGTTTGGGAGGCTGTGAAAAAGCTTGAAATGTGTGGTATCAAAATTTTGTGTATCGTAGGAGATGGAGCTTCTACGAACCGAAATTTTTTTTCAACTCACACTACATCTGAAGTGAATTACAAATGTGGAAACCCATATGCTCTGGAAGAAAGAGCCATTTATTTTATATTTGATGTTCCTCATTTGTTGAAAACTGTAAGGAATTGTGTACACAGCAGTACAGATAGTTGCGGGGTTCGAAAATTATTTATAAATGGACAATATATACTTTGGTCAACCTTTGAGAAAATATTTGATTTAAAACAAGAAACTAGGGGAAATTTAAAACAACTACATAAAATTATGATTGAACATGTCAAGTTAACGCCATTTAGCAAAATGCGCGTTAAGTATGCTGCACAAATTCTGTCCCAATCAATGGCAAATTATATGAAAAATCACAAGGACTTTGGAGATAAGTTTTCAGAAACCATAAAATTTGTGGAAATGTTCAATAAATTGTTTGACGTGATGAATACCAGTAACTGCACAGAAGGATTTTACACTCGAAACCCAAATCTTAATCCATTCAAGTCTTCAAATGATAAGCGTCTTAAATGGCTGGAAAATGATTTCTTGCCGTATTTACAAAATTGGGAAAAACAAATTAAAACTCTACCTGGAAATTTCTCCGCAACTGAACGTAACCGTATGTTTATAAGTCGTGAAACATATACTGGATTAATTCAAACAAGTAATAAATTTATTGACAGTATTATTTCATATAACAGGGTTGCCACAGTTTTCCAGTTTCTAATTCCGCGACTTTTCTAACTTTTCGTTGACCCTATAATACCCATTTCCCTGACCAATTTACCAACTTACTTCAGCAAAAAATATCAAAATTTCATAGTTAAAAAGCTATTTATTTAATGAAGAAACTGTCTTTAATTTACATGTGGTGTAAATTGACCTGAAATGTTTTAGAAATTTAAAAATCACATTTCACCCAGAAAGATCCCATAAAAATATAAATATTTTTAATTTTTAAAATCTAAATTCCGTGACTTTTTTAATAATTTCCAAATTCCCTGACTTTTTGATCCATTTTAAAATTCCCTGCCTTTTCCAGGTACTGTGGCAACCCTGTTTAATCACATAGATTATAACCATAATTTTATCTTTGCAGCCAAGGCAATGCTCGAGATAATACCATTTTTGATAAACAAGGGTGCGAATTTCGTTTTCACACGCCATTTTAACCAAGACCCTTTGGAACATGAATTTAGCCGCCACCGTCAAGCTTGCGGTAGTGCGACAAACCCTACGCTTGATCAGTTAACTACCTGCATCGGTAATTTAAATCAGCTAAGAAGCGCAAACCTTAAAATATCTGTAACGGGTGGAAACACTGAACAAATCAACTAAATTACATTACTCTAGAAACTTGATTTTAGGAACTTAGTTTATTGCATTTTAAATCAAATGAGTATATTTTGTACCCAAATTACAAATTGTAAACAGCATTTTAGTTTATATTGCAATTTAAATAAAAAAAAATTGTACTTCAATCACAGATTTCAATTACTCTCCAATAAAACAGCAAATTATTAAAAGTTATAACAATCTGCTAGGGCTTTCCTTAATCGGTCTTTAGAATTTGACGCTGCTTTGGCTTTGACCTTGTTTGCTTTGCTTCTCGCTTCAGCTTTAAAGCTATTGTGGAGTTTTTTCCTTTCACCGTTGCCCATGGTATTGCAGACAGTAAATACAACTAATTTCAGTAGTTTACTTTCCGTTTGAGGTGACAATCCACATGGTGCGCAAAAGGAGTTCCATTTCTTCAAAACGTATGAACTTTTAAAAACATTTTCAACAGCATTAATTTTTTTGTTTTCAATACATTTGCCATCATAAAAGCGCGCAATTTCGTTGAGTAGAAAATTGAAAAAGTAGAACGCTTCGTGGGAGCAGTAAATCAGCCCTCCACGATCTTGTATCGAGGTCCAGCCATCTGGCAGTTTGCAAATTGTACCACCATTGAACTTCAAAACTGTTTCAAGGGATTGACCCTCTGGATGTTTTAGAAGTTTCCTTATAACGGTTCCAATTACATAATGCCAAGTCTCAGGGTTTTCATTATGATAATACTGTTCTGGCTCTCCATTAGTAGAACTCCTTAGTGGCTGGTACGATATAAACGAGTTGAAAATTTCATCCATCAAAAGTCTTACAGCCACTTCCTTGCTTTTCATCGTCAAACTTTCATTTACCTGCATATTAATTTTAACAAAATATTATTTATTTTACACCAATTAATAATTTTATATAAAAAAAACTCACATCAAGAGTTGAAATAAAATCTTTTATTTCATTTGTGGTTCGATTTAAAGTAAAAACTTTGGCCCAATATCGATCATGAGATATTTCAGTGAAGTTTTCTGTAATTAACTTTTCCCAGTAAGAAATGTTTGATAATGAAAGTGTTTTGAGCCAGGCTAGTATGTTTTTGTACTCCACTGAATGAAAGGGCTTCTCTAAAGTTTCCAATTTTTTTTTGCATTCAGTAAAAAATTCTTCTGAACATTCCAGAAATTCACTTCCTAAATTTTATTAAAATAATGACTAAATCAAAAAAGAAGTCCCTAATCATACTTGGCTAAACAGTAATGCTTACGAGTCATCGTTATATTTTCCAACTTCTTCTGTCTGGGTTTTCTATTCCTTATTTAAAATATTAAAAAAAAAATAAATTCATAACTAATCATTAAAAACTTTAAATCCAAGGTTTACGTTTGATTTTCCTTTTCCATGTACTCCCTTAGCTGACATTTTTTACAAACAGTGGAATTTGCAGTTTGCCCAGAGTCTCCTTTAATTTCACCAAAAAGTTCATCTTCTATAATAAAATTTATTCTTTATTTTTCAAAGTACATTATAAAAAAAGCATGATACGTACCAGAAAGCATTTCATATAATTTATCTTCAGGTATATTTTCAGATGTTTTTGATTTACTATCACAGTCTAAAATCAACATACTTTAATATTTGGTTTGAAACGTAAAACACATTGACCATAATGCAACTTACCATTAATTGTCTCACTCAAAATTTCACCAAAAAGTTCATCTTCTATAATAAAATTTATTCTTTATTTTTCAAAGTACATTATAGAAAAAAGCATGATACGTACCAGAAAGCATTTCATATAATTTATCTTCAGGTATATTTTCAGATGTTTTTGATTTACTATCACAGTCTAAAATCAACATACTTTAATATTTGGTTTGAAACGTAAAACACATTGAC
The DNA here is from genome assembly GCF_980474605.1 of Leiobunum rupestre. Taxonomy (NCBI): domain Eukaryota; kingdom Metazoa; phylum Arthropoda; class Arachnida; order Opiliones; family Sclerosomatidae; genus Leiobunum; species Leiobunum rupestre. The sequence goes on along the minus strand of NC_143384.1, from coordinate 9,657,120 downwards.
CATAACGCAACTTACCATTAATTGTCTCACTCAAAATTTCACCAAAAAGTTCATCTTCTATAATAAAATTTATTCTTTATTTTTCAAAGTACATTATAGAAAAAAGCATGATACGTACCAGAAAGCATTTCATATAATTTATCTTCAGGTATATTTTCAGATGTTTTTGATTTACTATCACAGTCTAAAATCAACATACTTTAATATTTGGTTTGAAACGTAAAACACATTGGCCATAACGCAACTTACCATTAATCGTGTCATTCAAAATTACGTCCATTTTTGGCAATATCAAGTTGCTAAAATTTAAAATTCGTTCCTGTTTGTGTTAAGCCTAACGCACGTTTTGGATCCGCGACTCACGCGTACAGGAAACGGAAGTTTCAGAGATAAACATCCGGGTGGGGGGCACGAAAGTGCACCACCAATACGAGCGAGTAGCGCCTCTACCGGAGATAACATTTTTTTCGGAAATACGCGTACGTCGTTTGTCCAGGGTTTACCCGTTCTTCGTCTATGGTGTCAGGGTGGGCATTGTGCCGCCAGAGTTCAGTAAACGATGCCAATGAGTAATAAACACAGTTCAAAACGTGTAAAGTTTTATAACAATCGTACAAGCTTATTTATTAACATTAAAACATGAATTAAAGAGCATAATGACGTCACATTTTCAAAAATTAAAGCAAACAATATCTAAACGTACACAATGTTGGCGAAAGAGCTAGGCAGTTCTCAATATTCCAAATAGGTGAAAGTTCACTTTCCAATTTTGTTTATAAATATTATTTCCGCTTTGTTACGTTTGAAGGTATTATAATAACTTCACTTCTATTGTTGTCCAGGGTTTACCCGTTCTTCGTCTATGGTAGACCCAACCAGTTTAATTATAATTTTTTAAAGGAAGTATAACTTAAGCAGGGAAGTCTAGCCAATGTTAATACCAACTCGCACGCTCGTAAAAAAAGGTATAAACTAATACCCTAAAGGTGATATTAAAATTTCCCCAAATTTAAACCTTTTCGGGAATATTTATGTACTAATTCTATTCCGTTTGTTTTCCTATTTTTGTGTTTGTTAAGTACTTATTTATCCCCTTTTAAGCTCTTCTTTAAACCCTTTTAAGCTCTTCTTTAAACCCTATAAATAACGTCTTTAACCCCTGTTAAACACTTCTTTATCTGTTTTTAAGGATTTATACATGCCCTTTTAAGCTCTTCTTTAAACCCTTTAAATAACGTCTTTAAACCCTGTTAAGCACTTCTTTATCTGTTTTTAAGGATTTATACATGCCCTTTTAAGTATTTATACATGCCCTTTTAAGTATTTATACATGCCCTTTAAATAACGTCTTTAACCCCTGTTAAACACTTCTTTGTCTGTTTTTAAGGATTTATACATGCCCTTTTAAGTATTCATACATGCTCATTTAAGTATTCATACATGCCCTTTTAAGTATTTATACATGCCCTTTTAAGTATTTATACATGCCCTTTTAAGTATTCCAATAAAATAATTTCTTAATACATTTTTATGACTAAAAAATTTACCTTTATTAAATCTAATAGTTAATTTCTGGGTTTCAAATATTGATTTATAACAGTTTGAACTGTTTTTAAAATTGGCGTGTAATTAAGGCCCAACAGTCCATTTTCAATAAAAACTAATGTTTTTTTTAGCATGCCATTGTACACAATATTAAAAATCCAATAGCATTCGAAATATGCTGTCAAAGCTGATGTGAGGTCTGTAGTATCTCCGACGGTAACCCCGTCCACAGAAATTTCAAAAATTTCGCTCTTAACGAAGTGTTGGCCTTTATATTTAATTACGGGTCCATTGGGGATTTCGTCATTTCCATTTACATCATAAAACATCCTCTGAATTTTTTCTTTAAAAAAAGATGGCATCAAAAGCAATGTTGAGATATTTTTTATTCCTAAAAAATTAAATATAGTATCATAACGCTAAAATTATCCATTTTAAAATTACTTTTTTGTGCATCCGCATTTTTTTCTATTTTTACAAGCGTCATTATGTTAGCTTTCAATTCTGTCACAACCGATGTCTTAGGGGCGCCATTCCAAATTTTATCACCATTTTCGTCAAGTATTTCGCAAATTTTGAGATCAGTTCGGAATTTAGCTATTCTTTTAAATTCTACATGAATCTAAGAAATGGTTAAAATTGTTATTAAATTATGTATAACACTTGGTTAAAGTTAAAATTGATTTTAGTTACTTGATTAATATCTCTAAGAGCCGGATATTCTTGAAGAATGTCCGCAATTGTTTTTTTCTCTCTAATCGCCATAGTCCTATGTCGAAAAGTTCTGTCCATTTTTGAATTTATTTGAACCCAATCAGTCTCGTTTCTTTTCATCATATCCCACATGTCTTTTTTGTGTCTTTCAATTGAAATTTCATCTTCAAAATCAAAGTTTTGATTTTCAACTGAAGGTTCATCGACCTAAAAAACATCAACTTAACTAAGTTGTTTAAAACAATATTTTTAATTGATCATAGTACTCACTTCAAATCTTAAACAAGTAACTTCTTCATTCGGTGCCTGGTTTTTGGCTTTTGATGCAAATGTTTCTCTGGCTTTTAACGTTTCCTCATTATCTACATGGGCTCTACTGTTTTTAAATTTAATTCTTAGGCAAATCCACCAAAGATTCTAGGAAAATATTATTTGGTTAATATATTATAGCTAAAAATTAAAAACTTAATGACGATAAAAATTAAACACCTAGTTATTATCGATAAAAATTAAAAACTTAATTATTATCGATAAAAATTAAAAACTTAATTATTATCGATAAAAATTAAAAACTTAATTATTATAGATAAAAATAAAAATAATTCATTACATAGCCAGGCTCGTCTCCACATTTTAAATGTTTATATTGACGTACAAGTTTTTGCGCTACGAAGAGGTGATTTCCAGGATAACTAATTTTAAAGGTATATTAATTAATAAATATTGAATGCGCAAAATGTACTAAATAACAATTTAGTTTTTTAACGTTATTTTTTTTGAAAAAACGTCACATTACTTAAAATCATTAGTTATATACTCTATTTTCATTAAAAAAAATATAGACCAAGAGCCCATGACAAAGGGAAATTTGGCATATTAAAAATAAATTTTATTTTAAATATCTTAAATGTTTAATAGGTGTTATTTCGAAATTACCCAATGAATTTTCAAGGACAATCCAATAATAAATCCATGGAATTTTCGGTCAATTTTTATTTAATTTCTTTAAATGTTTATCTAAAAGTCAAGAAAGAAATCTCCAAATTGATTGACAATTTTCCAAGCCCTACTCTTGCATCTGCCCTGACTGTTATCAGAATAATCATTTAAAAATATATTAACCCATTATGTACGTTATCACTCCTTTTAATTTTTTCTTTGGCTCTCGGACTAATATATAGACAAAACAGTATCATTGTCAAAAGCTATTCTTAAAGCCAATGGTGCATATTTTACATGCTTGTTTAAAGAAGTAATATAAATTGACGATTTTTAATAACTTACTATGAATATTTATCCTTGAGATCATTGTATAAAATATTTATAATTTCTCTCTTAACTCTCTCTTTTTCCTTTTGGGAAACAGAGCAGGCTTTTGCATAAAGATCGGCGTCTGTAACGTGATTAGGAAAGCTGGGCAAAACATATTCGTGCTTCATCTCGGATCTGGACAGTTTTGGCTTCAAAATTTCTTTATCATTATGAATTAACCTTGGTTATATAAGAAAGAGCTTATTAGATTCAAATTTACGGATTTCGTCAGAAGTAAATGAAAATAATTTATAGAATATTCCTTAAATGTTATGTGAAATTTTGGTATTGACGGGTGGGGACAGTTGATTTCTAGCGCCAGCTGCTGTCACTACCCACTTTCGTCTCACGTAAAGCGGTATGAGGCTCGCAAGCGTTTAGCGTGGCGATAGAAAAGAACACCCCAGAGCACCATTGCGTAAAATACTATTTTTTTACATGGCATGCAATAACTACATTTACAGGTACTGAAATCCGATAATTTCGATTCATTTACTTCTGATTTTGTTAAATAAATTTACAAAATTCGATCATTTTGTTCATTTACTCCACTGGTTGAGGTAACTACGGTTATTTCCTATTAAAAATATATTTTGTCATCGTTAATCTAAAAACATTTTTAGAGAACCAAAAAAACTAACCGCATTTTCTGGCGAAAGTGCACTGGTGTCTTCAGATTTGGATTTTTTTGTGGTATCATCGTTACTTTCATCGTCATCTATAACTCGTTTCTACGAATTAAAATTAAATTTGGGTAAAACATAAATTAAGCTATGTTACTATTTTTTATATAATTTTCTCGTTACTTTGCGTTTGATGTGAATAACATCGCCATCATTGATAACGTCATTCATTTCCAAGTTTACCAAAATTTTTAAAAACTCATCATGTATCTATAGATTAATACAAAATTTTATTAAAAAAAACACAATTTTGTTTTCATATAAATAGACGTTTTTGTTTAAAGGACCTTGCAATTTTTAACCGAATGGTTTTTGGGTGGATTTTACGCCTTTTTGTTTATAACAATAGAAGTGAAGTTATTATAATACCTTCAAACGTAACAAAGCGGAAATAATATTTATAAACAAAATTGGAAAGTGAACTTTCACCTATTTGGAATATTGAGAACTGCCTAGCTCTTTCGCCAACATTGTGTACGTTTAGATATTGTTTGCTTTCATTTTTGAAAATGTGACGTCATTATGCTCTTTAATTCATGTTTTAATGTTAATAAATAAGCTTGTACGATTGTTATAAAACTTTACACGTTTTGAACTGTGTTTATTACTCATTGGCATCGTTTACTGAACTCTGGCGGCACAATGCCCACCCTGACACCATAGACGAAGAACGGGTAAACCCTGGACAAACGACGTACGCGTATTTCCGAAAAAAATGTTATCTCCGGTAGAGGCGCTACTCGCTCGTATTGGTGGTGCACTTTCGTGCCCCCCACCCGGATGTTTATCTCTGAAACTTCCGTTTCCTGTACGCGTGAGTCGCGGATCCAAAACGTGCGTTAGGCTTAACACAAACAGGAACGAATTTTAAATTTTAGCAACTTGATATTGCCAAAAATGGACGTAATTTTGAATGACACGATTAATGGTAAGTTGCGTTATGGCCAATGTGTTTTACGTTTCAAACCAAATATTAAAGTATGTTGATTTTAGACTGTGATAGTAAATCAAAAACATCTGAAAATATACCTGAAGATAAATTATATGAAATGCTTTCTGGTACGTATCATGCTTTTTTCTATAATGTACTTTGAAAAATAAAGAATAAATTTTATTATAGAAGATGAACTTTTTGGTGAAATTTTGAGTGAGACAATTAATGGTAAGTTGCGTTATGGTCAATGTGTTTTACGTTTCAAACCAAATATTAAAGTATGTTGATTTTAGACTGTGATAGTAAATCAAAAACATCTGAAAATATACCTGAAGATAAATTATATGAAATGCTTTCTGGTACGTATCATGCTTTTTTCTATAATGTACTTTGAAAAATAAAGAATAAATTTTATTATAGAAGATGAACTTTTTGGTGAAATTTTGAGTGAGACAATTAATGGTAAGTTGCATTATGGTCAATGTGTTTTACGTTTCAAACCAAATATTAAAGTATGTTGATTTTAGACTGTGATAGTAAATCAAAAACATCTGAAAATATACCTGAAGATAAATTATATGAAATGCTTTCTGGTACGTATCATGCTTTTTTTATAATGTACTTTGAAAAATAAAGAATAAATTTTATTATAGAAGATGAACTTTTTGGTGAAATTAAAGGAGACTCTGGGCAAACTGCAAATTCCACTGTTTGTAAAAAATGTCAGCTAAGGGAGTACATGGAAAAGGAAAATCAAACGTAAACCTTGGATTTAAAGTTTTTAATGATTAGTTATGAATTTATTTTTTTTTAAATATTTTAAATAAGGAATAGAAAACCCAGACAGAAGAAGTTGGAAAATATAACGATGACTCGTAAGCATTACTGTTTAGCCAAGTATGATTAGGGACTTCTTTTTTGATTTAGTCATTATTTTAATAAAATTTAGGAAGTGAATTTCTGGAATGTTCAGAAGAATTTTTTACTGAATGCAAAAAAAAATTGGAAACTTTAGAGAAGCCCTTTCATTCAGTGGAGTACAAAAACATACTAGCCTGGCTCAAAACACTTTCATTATCAAACATTTCTTACTGGGAAAAGTTAATTACAGAAAACTTCACTGAAATATCTCATGATCGATATTGGGCCAAAGTTTTTACTTTAAATCGAACCACAAATGAAATAAAAGATTTTATTTCAACTCTTGATGTGAGTTTTTTTTATATAAAATTATTAATTGGTGTAAAATAAATAATATTTTGTTAAAATTAATATGCAGGTAAATGAAAGTTTGACGATGAAAAGCAAGGAAGTGGCTGTAAGACTTTTGATGGATGAAATTTTCAACTCGTTTATATCGTACCAGCCACTAAGGAGTTCTACTAATGGAGAGCCAGAACAGTATTATCATAATGAAAACCCTGAGACTTGGCATTATGTAATTGGAACCGTTATAAGGAAACTTCTAAAACATCCAGAGGGTCAATCCCTTGAAACAGTTTTGAAGTTCAATGGTGGTACAATTTGCAAACTGCCAGATGGCTGGACCTCGATACAAGATCGTGGAGGGCTGATTTACTGCTCCCACGAAGCGTTCTACTTTTTCAATTTTCTACTCAACGAAATTGCGCGCTTTTATGATGGCAAATGTATTGAAAACAAAAAAATTAATGCTGTTGAAAATGTTTTTAAAAGTTCATACGTTTTGAAGAAATGGAACTCCTTTTGCGCACCATGTGGATTGTCACCTCAAACGGAAAGTAAACTACTGAAATTAGTTGTATTTACTGTCTGCAATACCATGGGCAACGGTGAAAGGAAAAAACTCCACAATAGCTTTAAAGCTGAAGCGAGAAGCAAAGCAAACAAGGTCAAAGCCAAAGCAGCGTCAAATTCTAAAGACCGATTAAGGAAAGCCCTAGCAGATTGTTATAACTTTTAATAATTTGCTGTTTTATTGGAGAGTAATTGAAATCTGTGATTGAAGTACAATTTTTTTTTATTTAAATTGCAATATAAACTAAAATGCTGTTTACAATTTGTAATTTGGGTACAAAATATACTCATTTGATTTAAAATGCAATAAACTAAGTTCCTAAAATCAAGTTTCTAGAGTAATGTAATTTAGTTGATTTGTTCAGTGTTTCCACCCGTTACAGATATTTTAAGGTTTGCGCTTCTTAGCTGATTTAAATTACCGATGCAGGTAGTTAACTGATCAAGCGTAGGGTTTGTCGCACTACCGCAAGCTTGACGGTGGCGGCTAAATTCATGTTCCAAAGGGTCTTGGTTAAAATGGCGTGTGAAAACGAAATTCGCACCCTTGTTTATCAAAAATGGTATTATCTCGAGCATTGCCTTGGCTGCAAAGATAAAATTATGGTTATAATCTATGTGATTAAACAGGGTTGCCACAGTACCTGGAAAAGGCAGGGAATTTTAAAATGGATCAAAAAGTCAGGGAATTTGGAAATTATTAAAAAAGTCACGGAATTTAGATTTTAAAAATTAAAAATATTTATATTTTTATGGGATCTTTCTGGGTGAAATGTGATTTTTAAATTTCTAAAACATTTCAGGTCAATTTACACCACATGTAAATTAAAGACAGTTTCTTCATTAAATAAATAGCTTTTTAACTATGAAATTTTGATATTTTTTGCTGAAGTAAGTTGGTAAATTGGTCAGGGAAATGGGTATTATAGGGTCAACGAAAAGTTAGAAAAGTCGCGGAATTAGAAACTGGAAAACTGTGGCAACCCTGTTATATGAAATAATACTGTCAATAAATTTATTACTTGTTTGAATTAATCCAGTATATGTTTCACGACTTATAAACATACGGTTACGTTCAGTTGCGGAGAAATTTCCAGGTAGAGTTTTAATTTGTTTTTCCCAATTTTGTAAATACGGCAAGAAATCATTTTCCAGCCATTTAAGACGCTTATCATTTGAAGACTTGAATGGATTAAGATTTGGGTTTCGAGTGTAAAATCCTTCTGTGCAGTTACTGGTATTCATCACGTCAAACAATTTATTGAACATTTCCACAAATTTTATGGTTTCTGAAAACTTATCTCCAAAGTCCTTGTGATTTTTCATATAATTTGCCATTGATTGGGACAGAATTTGTGCAGCATACTTAACGCGCATTTTGCTAAATGGCGTTAACTTGACATGTTCAATCATAATTTTATGTAGTTGTTTTAAATTTCCCCTAGTTTCTTGTTTTAAATCAAATATTTTCTCAAAGGTTGACCAAAGTATATATTGTCCATTTATAAATAATTTTCGAACCCCGCAACTATCTGTACTGCTGTGTACACAATTCCTTACAGTTTTCAACAAATGAGGAACATCAAATATAAAATAAATGGCTCTTTCTTCCAGAGCATATGGGTTTCCACATTTGTAATTCACTTCAGATGTAGTGTGAGTTGAAAAAAAATTTCGGTTCGTAGAAGCTCCATCTCCTACGATACACAAAATTTTGATACCACACATTTCAAGCTTTTTCACAGCCTCCCAAACAATATTAGAAAGTTTCTCAGCTGTTAGAGAATTTGTTGCAAAGTACGCTATGGGGTATTTCACATTGGAGGTTGCTCCTCGAAGCATAAGCATTAGGGAATGTGTTGCTAGTGGTTTTTCTTGAGTGCTTTTGTTCTCCATTGCATCAATCTGTTCGTACGTGTCATTTAACTTCGTGAATCCTATTAGATCCCCATATTTTTTTTGTATACCATATCTTCTTTTATCTTGATTTCGTCCATCAAAATACAAAAATACTGCTGAAACAGGGGCAGAGAGCTTGGGCGTATTTCTTCCACTATTCGATTCAACACTTTATCTTGAAAACCAGGTTTACTTTGGAATTCTACATTGTGTCGAAATAATGTATTAGTACTTGGGAGCTGCAAAGTTTCTGTTTCTCGTAGCACTTTATACAGCGAAGGTGATTTTCTGTACATAAATAGACACCATTGTACTACTAATGGATGCCAGCGGCGCTGTGTCGGATGTTTTTCTTTCAGCATTTTCAACTGAGTTTCTAAAAATAAATCTGCAAATCTTTTTTTTTCGGGTAGTTGGTCCACATGGTTTTGAAGAATCTTTATGAAAGTATCATGGTCTCCCTCATCGATTACTTTCCCCTTGTTTTCAATTTTCGATTCAATTAATTTCAATTTCTGTTTCAGATCTTCATTTTCTTTCAACAGTTTTTCTTTTAACAAATTAGATTCTTTTAGGCTAAGTAAAAGTTCATTTTTATTCATATTCATCAATCTAGGTTTCTTTGTGGCATTATTTGGTTTAGCTTCATTTATGCGCTTTCGGGTCAAGAGCATATCAAATTCATGTTTTAAAGTTACACATTTTGCGCAAACTTGTTTTCTAGACAAAAGCTCACATTGAACATGCCGCAAAGATGATGTAAATGGACACAAAATTTTGACTGTAGAATTCATTCTTTCAAAATGTTCAATATACTTTTCATTTTCGTTACCTTGACAAACATCAAATGTGTCCAAATAATCTAAACATTCAAAAAGTCCATTTTTTGTTGATACGTGAGATGGGAGATCATTCGCAACCGTACATATTTTGTTTAGTACTTCCAACTTCAAGGCAAGCGTGTCATCTATGGTCAATTTTAGGATAGTCTTGTTTGTTTGTGAATTTACTTTAAAAAGTAACATTTCATTGAGCGTAAAACTTAAACACCAGTTCTGTGGTAGTTTGAAGTTCAGAAGTAATTTTAATTTGTCAATATTTGGGCAACTAATGCTGTACTTGTGGTCTAATTGGTATGATGGTAATATTGGTGTATCACTGGCATCATCGTATTCTTCAATTTTGGTAGCAGTACCAATTTCTACAGATAAACCAATGTCTAATTCCGAAATCGGTGGTTTGATTGTGCATTTGTTCAGTTGAATTGATGTTCCTCTTTTTTTTAATTTAAATTCTTCTGTAGCTCCAAAAATAGGGTCTGGAAACATTTCAGTAGGCCCATTACCTCCTTCAAAATGCTTTGAGCAAACAAATGTACTTGAATTAACACGTTCAATGGTAAAAACTGAGCGATCTAGCAATTGAAGCCACCGAACACACTTACGATAATTTGTTTTTGGCTTGGGGAATGGCACAAAGAACACATTTTTCATATGCTCTCTATTCGCATAGCGACTATCACTCCTACAGTGCTGATAAGCACAGGACTTATTTTTTGGCATATTAAACAATATTTTTCAACAAATTCAACTACTGACGACAAAGGCCTAAAATTTTATACTTATTTAAACGCTAACAAATGGCGGGATTCGGAAAGACGGACTACCGGAAATAAGAGAGAATCTGAGAGATGCGGGGTTGGGGGGTGGGAATTTATTTCCCGCGCATGCGCAGTTTTTGTTACTCTCGTGGAAGCCACTAGAGGCGCCTCCGTAACGCACCACCAGCGGCCTAACAATATAAATATCTGCCCTAATACAGTGGAAGGCGTACGTCGTTTGTCCAGGGTTTACCCGTTCTTCGTCTATGGGGACACTGGCGAGACACTTCGAACTCACTGCACCTCTTTTACTTAGAAACAACCTATAAATCATTAGCATTGGAATGTTTAATCTATTTCCCTAGGACAAGATAGGAAGTAGTTTACACCTGCCCCAATACTAGTTTTGGGTGACGTAGGGTACGCGACGATAGTATTTATAGTTGTAGACTAAACTGAGGCTTGGTTCAATAGAAAACAGGGTATTTAAATACGGAGCAGCTACAAAAGATCGAGAAATGGCTTGTTTCAATAGAAAACAGGGTAATTAAATACGAAATAACTACAAAAGAAACATAATTTTTTTATTTCAATGAAAAACAGGAATGTGCATTCGGAGAAGCTACAAAGGGCCAAAGATGGCTGGTTTCAATGGAAAACAAGGTAATTAATAACGAATCAGCTACAAAAGAACCAGAAATTGCTAAACTAACCTAACCATAACCTAACCTAAACCTAACCCAACCTAACCCTAACCTAACCTTAACCTAACAAGCCTTTAAACGAGCCATTTCTCACTCTTTTGTAGCTGCTCCGTATTTAATCAATATGAACATCAATGTTCTAGTCTACAACTATTAATACATTCGTCGCGAACCCTACGTCACCCAAAACTAGTATTGGGGCAGATGTAAACTACAGTCACAAGATCTGTTATTATATTCCCATAAACATCATAAACTGGACTTATTTATCGACAAGCCCTATGGCGGACAACCCCCACCCTGACACTCGCAGCGCCCCTTTTTACCTATAATCCACCTATAAATATGTTCCATACATAGTTTCCAAGTACATCCGTCATAGCGGGCATTTTAACCTTTAAGACAATGTTTTCGAACACAGCACCACTTTTTCACCTAGAATCAACCATCAAACCTTCTGCATATTTTTGTTCAATCGCTGGTCTCTCCGGTTTAGTACTTCTTATGTGTTTATTACTCCATGGTTTCATTACCGACTCGCTGAACTGTACATTTGTCGCCATAGCTCAAGAACTATACCAGATATGAACTTTTCCTTTGGCAGGACACAATGGGAGCTTAACATGAAACTGTATACCATATTTCATTTATATCGGTTCAGTAGTTTTTGCTGTAAAGTGGTCTGCGAGGAGAAGATGGAAGAAGAAGAAGAAGAAGAAAAATGAAGCCTTACTTTGCCCCATTTCTACGAAACGTCGCCTCAACCCTGTTCGATGCAAGTCGTATATGTTTGTCACGTTCCTGTAACCTTTCAAACGATACATCACTTGTTTTGATACGACCTATAGTTTTTGAGATACCAGGGGGTAAAATCGGCTTCATTCTGACTCGAGATAATATAGCAAGTGCTCGGGTAGGTGTTCTTTACCTGGACCTTGCATAGGGACTACCGTCCCTTTTGATTATGATACTTGGATTGGTTTTAAAGATATCGGTCCTCTTAAATATTAGATATTATCCTCGGGATAAAATGCACTTTAAATGTGAAATTTAAAAAATTATTTCGATGTTTTTTGGAATCCTTTGAAAATTAAAAGGATTTTTTAAATTTTTTATAAATTCTTGGATTTAATCAAGAATTATAATCACCAAAACTTTGTATTGAAAATGAAACGTCCATTAATTGATTTTGATGGTCAATGATTAGATATGGATTTACAAAGATCTTCACTACAATACTTAGGGTACTGATGGTCCACATTAAATAATTGTACCAAACATGTTCACCACAAAGTTATATAAGTTGGTTAGTCCAAGGTTCCTATATGTTAGAAGGATATGAGGCGAGGGATGAAAAATGGCAGCGCCGTCGGTGGGTCATGCGCGATAGAGAATCCGTCTTTAGATTCCGTCAAGGACCAGACATGGAGGAAGCACCGCCAAAATTTGTCCTTGAGGGAATAGAAACAAGACGTCCTACGTTTAGAGGCTCTCTTAATATCGACGACGCTGCCGGCGTTTTGAAAATACGGGCCAGCTGGAGAGCTACCTATCCTTCTAACATATATGATCCTTGGTTAGTCTCTGTATCGTAGTAGAAATAATTAGATTACGAGCAAACCTCATTATGCCTATGAATTTATGTAATAATCGAAATCCAACTAGGATTTTTACTATACATGTTTTTTTGTATACACAACGTTAAATAACCAATAAGAAATGTTAAATGAATAAATGATAATATTGAAATCATTTGCAAATTTTAATGATGTTTTGTACAGTTAGGTTTCTTAACGGCTAACCATATTGTGAAAAATGGCGTAAAATATACCATTACTAAAGGTTTCCATCAACCATAAATCTCTTGGACTTCACGTTTTAGTGGCGTAGGTTCTAGTTGCCCTTTCTGCCCCATATCAGTTCATCTTTGGTAAAAACTTTAGAAGTCATTATTTTTAGTTGTTATAAATATATTACGTCAAACAATTTTTAAATTCGTTTTAATTTCTCTAATGAAAAATATATCTCAACGTGTATCCAAGTATACTTAATTTTTTAATTAGCGTGTTATTAACATTTAAAAACAAAAAAAGTAAAATTTAAAGCAATTTAATTTAATAAAAGGTCTTTCTATAAATTCGCTACGACTGCGCAACTTGTTCTGGAAATTGTGCAGTGAAACCTTTGGGCGAATTCATTAGCTCTCTTTAGTGGGAGAGCTGGGGAAGCATTGTAGAAGTAAGAAAGAAAACCGTAAACAAGAAGGCCACGTTTATTTATAGACAGGCCTATTAAAAAAAATTCGTAAATGATATATAAACACTATGAGAAAAAGTTAAGCGACAATTTTCAAATTGTCTAAGCCAATTTAAAATTTTTAGTTAAACATGATTTAAAATATTATGTTTTAAGGGACCCTTTAAAGGGAAAGAGTATTATACTGATTTTCTTTTAAATATATACTTCATTTTTAATTATATTTAGGAAAATTAAGTGAGCGGATTTGAGGCTACTCGTATAGAGAAAGACACGAGAAGTCAAAGTACGTGTGCTCTATTGGGACAGCAAAGACGAATGAGACTAAGCACATCGAAATTAGGATTGGTGTCAAAGAGAGTACAAGCCTGGTCAGAAAAAGGTGTAGCGAAAATCATTGTTAGTAAAGATTTAAGTAGAGTTACTAGTGTTCGTTATGGAATAACCAACGAACCCATAGCCGTGGAAAAGTATATTATGTGCATGAGCAACATAGGGTAAAAGTCAACGCGTGTGGTTTCGTTATAAACCCAAAATTTCCACACCTGGGTGCATCGCCTGATCGTATCGTTTATGACCCCATGGAGAAACCAAACGTGGGTTTAATCGAAGTTAAGAGTGCTTATTCTTATAGAGGGGGAACTGTGAAGCAAGCTTTAACCAAAGAGTATAAAAACTACGTAACCTAGAGATATAATGACGGTCGAAAGCAGTAAAGGAAGTTGTAGCAACCGGGGGGGAAGGCACTCAGTGAATTTGCACTTCAAATTTCGGTAACGCAGCGCCACTACGGCAGTATTTAGTACAATAAATAATAAAACCGGAGAAAAATGGCAGTTACGGTGTTGCGGAGGTGCTAAATTTGGCATTTTGGATATTTAATTGGCTAATATCTGTCAATTCAAAAAAGTGACAGTAATTGGTTACTGTTTCGTGATTTTTTTAGTTAGAATTTGTGGATTCGTTGTTTCGGTGTTTATTTTCAAAAAGTGAAGAATAAGGCGTTTGTTCTCTAACGTTGCCAAGTCCTAAAGGTAACCAATTCCTTAAGGAATTTTCAAGAATGTTGAACTAAAACAAAATGATTGCCACTTAAAACTGCCGTAGTGGCGCTGCGGTACCGAAATTTGAAGTGCAAATTCACTGAGTGACTTCCCCCCCCGGTTGCTACAACTTCCTTTACTGCTTTCGACCGTCATTATATCTCTACGTTACGTAGTTTTTATACTCTTTGCTTTAACTGATAAAAATTTTTACATGGAAGAGGTAAATGGCAAACCAGTGTTAAAAACGCACCATATTTATTACTGTCAAGTATTAGGACAGTTGGCAGCAGCCAATTTAAAATGGTGCGATTTTGTTGTTTACCTTTGTGAAGCCCAGAATTGTCGGATTATATTTATAAATATATATAATAAACAAAAACTTTATTTACCAGTTAGGCATAGTTGAACAGCGGAAAAATGATAAAAGAAATAAACGAAAACCTATTTAGGAGAGGAAGAAAAAACGCGAGTCCTTCGTCGATGGCTCCAAGAAAAAAAGATGCCCATTCGTGCCGCGGCACCCCTATTTATAGGCGTCCCCTCGGATGACGCCACCGTCCTCATAACCGATTGGCTAGAGGAAAAAGCCCGCCAAGAACTCTTGACGGACCTTCTGAGGTGCCATAAAGCGTCACCGGCGACTTCACCCCATTCTCTACCTTTTGGGTCAGAATTCCGAGAGACGACGCGAGCGAGGATGAGTCGTCTTGGCCCTCCCTAGCAGCGCTCACCCAAAACAACGAGAGTTTTCTCCGGAGTAAAGGGAAAGTCGGCTAGGGACAAAGCCTACATTTGCGGTTGCAAATGCGGGCTTTACACCTTCCAAATGGGTTAATTGTAGAAAGGATTTGGTTTGATGAATTAGCTTGGAATCAAATTAGATTAAAATTAGATAGGTTTTATTTTGAGCAAATGCTACCTTATATAGTTAAAAATGTAACATAAAAATTCCATGTATTTCATGGTTTAACTTGTACATAAAATCCTTGGTAATTGGACCTAGCTACTTATTTTTAATCTCATTTTAACACAATAAACTGCAATTTTTTTTAACTTTTGCGTTATTTTAAAGAAAATCACATTCCTCTAAACTTCTATCACTAAAGACATTTTCAGCATCGGATTCTACTATGCATAAATTATCCGAGGACTCTTCTTCAGTGATCATTTCAAGAGGAGCCACGATTTCTTCCAAATCATTATTCTGGTTCAAACTACTGATATTATTTTTAATCAAAGGTCCTTGAAAGTTTGTCAAAATTGTGCAAACAGTCCATATTTCGTTAATTCCCGGAGATAATGTATGTGGTATGGCCCTGTCAAATATATATGAAAAGCTTTCGTTAATTACCGGAGATAATGTATGTGGTATGGCCCTGTCAAATATGTGAAAAGCTTTAACTCGTTTAATTCTTCTCTCCACGTGAATCCTCAGTGAGGCAATCTCCTGAGTCTCTTCGATTTCTTTTTCATCGAGCTGGTCCTTATTAGGCAGAAAGGCTGGAATGTTAAGAGCGATGCTCTTCTCTTTTAGCATGTCTTGTATTGTGAAACCTGGAATTGATTGATTAAACGTTACATTAATTACATCCGGCAAAATAATTGTCCAATTAATGTTACCTTAACAGCCATTATGACGTCGGAAGGCTCGAATGGTAGTTTCAGTAACCCACTTCTCGCTGTGAGTTCTCTATCGGATATGCAACCCGTATACAGCGCAGAGACGAAAGTTACTAATCAATCCAGGCTAATTCCATTAGCCCTTTGAAGGTAGTCGTTGATTTATAGTTCGAGTAAGTTCCTGACTGTAGATATAATGATTTCGAAGTTTCGCATTTAATTTCTGTGGCGTCCAAAGTGCACCTAGTATTCGGATAATAGAGTTTAAAGTCTTCTGGCATATTTCGTTGGATAGCGTCTTTAGAAGTCCAAATACATAGTTGGCTCAGTTGGAGATACATGTAGCTCACCCATGTAATGGTTATTCTAGATACTGTGTTAGGTGATATACCGAAACGGTGGGAAAGGTCTCTCGTAAATAAACCTAGCCTTAAACGCATTAGCACTAAAAACAGTTGATTTTTAACTGTTAATTTTCTTGGTCTCCCGATTCCACTATCAGTAGGCTGGTTTCTTTCTTCGCGTTCCATAGAGTAATGTTCTAACCATTTTCACCAGGATTCAGAAATGTAAGCAAGCTTTCGAAACGACCATAATTTGGCAAGCCGGTATAAAAATATACATCTTCGTCACTATTTTGTATGGAATCTATATTTGAAACTCTACTATTCAACTCTTCAGCGATATGTTGACTTTTCGCCTTCTCCTTTTCAAGAGTTTCTAAAATAGTTTTCACCTCTTGTTGCTTTAAATTCAATTCTTTTTTAAGATTACTGTTTTCAAGTAAAAGGGATTCAATTTTATCTTCAAGAGATTGGCAATTAGAGCAATTTGTAGCTTTTTCAGATAAATTTTTCCTTGATGTGAGTCTTTCATTCGAGTTGAACCTTGACATGGAATTCACTGTTGTTATTGGTTTTGATGTTAGTTTGTAGCTTACATTAGTATTGAAATTGTCACTGCAAGTATTATTTAAAGCTGACTCGAGTTCATTTTCATTATCAACAACAATTTCGCTTATTTCATTGGAGTTATTTGTGGTTGAGATCAGAGAAGTTTCTGCGGTTGGTTCAGATTGATGAGACTCAAAACTATGAGATGAGCTTGAAGATACGTTAGATTTATGAGACACACTGATAGAAGTATCCCAATCGAAGACTGTCGGAATAGCATTTGTTTTCAACCGTGGTCTTTTGGAGTCCAATGATAAGAAATCAGATTTTTTATAATGTAGCGAGCAAACTTTAGTTGATTTCGTTATTTTGCAGTATTTTAAATCACGATGAATATTAATTAACCATTTGGCCTTTAGGTTCTCATCTTTGGGTAAACTATGAAATGTTATCTAAAACATAACCAAGGCCCATAAAATTGAATAAATTTTCATGATTTATCATTTATTGGCCCATGATCCGCCTTTATAATTTGGCAGGGTCGACTTGTTACTTTTACCAGTCAACCAGATTTTACACACGTTCAATTTCCAGGGAGTTTTGAGGAAAATTGGGAATGCGTATTATATTCATAAAAGTTCGTCTGCTCACACATTCTAGTTACGTTTTAAAACATTCTAATTCCAAATGAATACATCCAGAAGAAATTTGTTGGATTTTTTAAACAAATAAACAAAAAGTTGGAAGACTATTTGCTTCTAAAAAAATCACAAAAAAATTATTAGAAGCAAAAAAAATCCTTGATTGTCGATTTTCTTTAAAAAAGCTCATGGATCACAAAAAACCGACTCGATGACGTCACGAATCGCTGGCATCTGGTCACCGAAGCGATCTGAAACGCTGGGACGCGCAACGGGAACTGTTCATACGATGGGAACCAAACGTGCCGGAAGCGCTCGGAACGTTTCAGAAGGTAGGTGTGAGCGTGGCTAAAATGTTCTTACGCACCCGTTCGCTTTGATCCCCAACAGCGTTTCATTACGACACCAGTTAGATTCTAAAAGTTACCATTTTATTTATCAAAGAATTTGTATTTTAAAAAAAGCTTTGTAGTTTTAAATTTTTATTAAATTGGTTGAAACGTTTGTAAATTTAAATAATCTCACTGTGCCTAGTACGTTGAATAGTCTGGCGGCCCTGAATTGAAATGCGAACCAAAAACCAGGTCCCTTGAAATGTTTCCGAAGTTTGGTTGGCCTAATGTTACATACATCGCTTGAATTCACAATCTTCATTGTGCCTATTGACGGCCGTGATTTGTGGGTGCTTCAAAATAACTTTAACCAATTTTATGATTTCTCGTGTATTTCCACTGACTAGAGGGAGGATATTTTTGTCTAAAATAAAACTGGTTAAAATGGAACATTTAGTGTTCTCATGACTTTGTTATATTTACGTTAGCTTATGATAAACGATTGTTGAACACTACACTCATTACAATCGAATTTAAGTTGTTTTGTGATCATACATTTTCATGCCGTCCAAATGTTTGATTTGCTTCACGAATTGAATACAAAAGTTCATTTATCAGATTCTGAGTATAAACAAGTTGGCAAGCCAAAATATACCTCTCCTCGGAAGAATGGTCCCTAGTGGTAATAATATCTCGACACGACCCCCAAAAATGTCTCCGCAATTCAGAGTTATTTACGAAAAACGTATTCTCGGTTCAATCATGGACTAATTAACACAGGGACACCCCGTTCCCATGTTATTCCTATAGGGAGTTCCGAAAGACTCTTGTTAAATGCTCTTCCTCTTTTTATCCCCCCGGCAGAATTTTACTCGGGTCAAAACGTCACAAAAAGGAAACGGCTACCGCCATCTAGTAGTTTTAATATCACTTCTGAATTTTCAAAAAGTAGCAGACGGTTCTATCTCAGGTTTTACAACGGTCTTTTTTTTGCTGCAATAATATGTTTTATGATCGTTTTTTAGCATTTGATTATATTTTTATTGGGAAAAATGAAAAACTCTGTAAATCGTGTAAAAGTTATTAAAGATACAGCATATGAGTGGAGTTTTTTTAAACCATTCTCTAAACCCTAAATCATCATCATCATCTACAAAATAAAATCAATATTACAATAGCTAAATTTTGAAATTGATAGCGATAAAAAGGCTGTTTATTAAGCCTTGGTAAATTACCGAAAACAAAATCGACATCCAATTCATTTTTTCCCTTTTTTAAGTGGAGAAATAAACATCGCTTCATACGTTTATGAAGAAAAAATCATTTTCTATTTAGTTCAAATTAAGAAGGACAATTCATGGATTAATCCATGGACAATTATAACTAATTTAAATCCGAAAAACGAAACTGTACGCACCACAACGTGGTAGCCACATGGACTAGCTTTACTCATCCCCGTTTGACCCTAGTTTACCGTTAGCTCTTAACTATACCGCCAGAGCGCACATTTAACAATCGCCCGAAGCAAATATTCGGGAACGGGGTGTCCCTGTGTTAATTAGTCCATGGTTCAATCCCTGCCCGGTATAAAGTTTTAATTTTAATTTAAATTATTGAGACGAAATTTATTCAGAATATTATAGCTCACGTCCTCCATCATCGCCGCAGCGTGACTCTTCACCGCAATCAAGCAGCACATTAATTCAAATACTTGAAAATCAAGCCAACTTCAAGAAAAACATCTTACCATTAATAATTCGCTTCGCCGCTAAAATAAAATTATATCACACATTTTAAGTCGATTAGATAACTGGAAAAAATAACGAAGTAGCCAAATAGAATGTTTCTGCAAAAATCAGTTATTTCGCGGAAAAATTAAATACGTTTAAAAAATAATAAATAATAAATTCGCTTTACAATTTAATAGAATAGCTGAAAAAAAACCAATCATATCAAAAAATGGAAAGTAAAACAAATCGTTATCTGGATCATTAAACAAAGGTCAACAGAGGTAAAATAAGTCCTTTCCCAGGCCTAACATTTTATTAATGATAAAATACGCGAAAAAGTAGATTAGTCCATAATTAAAAGGGATAATATAGCTAAATCCTAAACAAATTTGAAGAAATTAAAAAACTTACTACTAACTCGTACCCAATAGGTCTTCGAGCAAAAAACGCGAAACTCGGATCAAATAGATCTTCGAGTAATAAACTAAATTAAAATTAAATAAAATAGCCAGAAATTCCAACGGTAGACCGGTTTCGTTCTATTTGGAACTCATCAGTACCGTGCGGGAAATCTGGCTGGCGACTGTCAAATCTAAAGGAGAAACTAAGCCTAAACATTTAAAATTTCAAAACGCGTTGCATATAGCAACGGAAAGCCGAAAAGGGGGGAGTGTGGTGGAGAATAGAATATACGATAAGTTAAGTTAGAAGAAACCACCTATGGACTGTGAGAAGGATGATAAAATACGCGAAAAAGTAGATTAGTCCATAATTAAAAGGGATAATATAGCTAAATCCTAAACAAATTTGAAGAAATTAAAAAACTTACTACTAACTCGTACCCAATAGGTCTTCGAGCAAAAAACGCGAAACTCGGATCAAATAGATCTTCGAGTAATAAACTAAATTAAAATTAAATAAAATAGCCAGAAATTCCAACGGTAGACCGGTTTCGTTCTATTTGGAACTCATCAGTACCGTGCGGGAAATCTGGCTGGCGACTGTCAAATCTAAAGGAGAATCTAAGCCTAAACATTTAAAATTTCAAAACGCGTTGCATATAGCAACGGAAAGCCGAAAAGGGGGGAGTGTGGTGGAGAATAGAATATACGATAAGTTAAGTTAGAAGAAACCACCTATGGACTGTGAGAAGGATGATAAAATACGCGAAAAAGTAGATTAGTCCATAATTAAAAGGGATAATATAGCTAAATCCTAAACAAATTTGAAGAAATTAAAAAACTTACTACTAACTCGTACCCAATAGGTCTTCGAGCAAAAAACTTAACTTAACTTCTAACCTAACATTTTATTAGATCCACATCCAAATATAAAAAGCAAATTTAGATTTGAACTTTTACCGGCCTTTTTTTAATCGCTATTTTTCCTTCAAAAGTTTGCCTATGACATGTATTTACATTATAGTCTCTTGAGAGTCAATGGCTCAACGGTAGGATGTCCGTTTTCTACCCGAAGGACCCGGGTTCGATACCTTGATGCGTTCATAATTTAGATTAAAATTAAGATAAAATAATTAATTAATTGTAAGTTTAATATATTTTAACAATGTATAAAATGTTGTAAAATAAATTGACGCTATTAACTTTATAACAGCATGGTGGCTGAGGTGTTAGAGTAAATCTCTTCGCGCAGCAGACCCGGGTTCGATCCCGGCCGGCGACAATAAATCGCAAATTGATAATAGGACGTATACCGTGAACATTTGGTGGAAACCCTGCGTTATGGACGTTGAGACGTTTATCGTAACCCTCAGCATTCGGTCCGTTCGAAAAGTCAATACATAGACGTTGGAAAGTAGAATACATACGAAAAACACAACACGTCACAAATGCACAATATACATCAACATCACTACACGACATTTCACAAATGCACTAAATACATGAACATTACAATCGCAACACAAACATCACAAAAGCACTATATACATATATATATATATATATTTTTTAAGAGCTAATACCCAAGGCACCACCTTCGACCACATAAGCAATGTTGCTTGTGCGTGATCAAGTAATAGGTGGCCGGGTTACAATGCGTAGGAGGGTGGTGGCAAGCCCTTCATGCCACGCGAGCCAACAGCTCCCTACACTAACTATTACCGTTAACCTCAGCAAGTTTTTATAAACATTATAATCGCATCACAAAAACACAACACGTCACAAATGCACCATATACATTAACATTACAATAGCAACATAACGAAACTGACTACTAAGTCTCATCTGTCGCGGCAGTGAGCGTTGACGAACAAAAAACCCAAAACGCAACTAACATCCGTTAACGCTCACCGTCACGGCCACACTTTAGAATCAAAGAAACTGCGTACGCAGTGATTACGCTTTGCACCAAAATTGCGAACGCGTACACATTACACACACACAGACAGACAGACACACAGACACACAGACACACACAGTGATTGTATAACCCCTCCTCGGAGAGGTAAAAAGGTATGCAAATATTAAATCAATTTGGAAATGATATTGTTTTCAGAAAAAAAATTCATGAGAGAAAATTGTCAGTAAACATAAAAGAAAGAGAACTGTACACCCTTTGGCCTAAGGTTTTTAAAAGCATAATATGTTCATTATATAGAAGTGCATTATATTAATAAAACCCTTTAAAAAGGGGTTATTCGCCTCACTGAGGCCAAACACGAAATTATAAAACTGCTTTTTCAAAACGTATTAATTTCTACAGTCGGGAAAATGACTAGCAATGTAAGTTAAGGCGATTTTTTGCGTTGCTCCCAATACTACTTAAGTTCGAAGAGTAAATTCTCAGTATCTCGATAACGTTGTCCATGATACCCCTGAATTGTCTCTATGTAGTCATTATCCCTGAGTATAAATAAATTCATGAAAATTAAAAGTAAATACCATGTTTTTCTTGTATTTTATCTTAATATATTTAATCTTAATTATACATCTTAATCAGTAGAATGAATTACAGGTATGAGCCCCAGCTTTTTCCTGTATTGCCAAGGGTCGGAGCATTACGTTGGGGGACCGTTCTCAAATTTCGTCACCTAATAAGGGGAAAGTGTTACTCAAATGTTACGTCATAGATCAAAGTTTTCTAACGTAACCTAAATTAACAATTATTTACGTTTACAATTTGCAATTTAGTAATTGTTTTTCTCATTTTTAACAGTTTGATTAGTTTTCTAGATAATAATTTGGATTAATTTTGAAAGAAACTGATAAATTTTAATTTTATGGTGTTATTATACCATTACCACTTTTACCAGTTACCACTAAGTTTGTTTAAAAGCCGACTACGAGTGGGTCGGTTTTCTTTATCTTGTCACTGGAAGTTGGATGCCTGCGTGTCACTTGAGCTATGTCGCCAGCCAACTTACAGTGAAGATACAGAGTAAACCGAACAAATATGTATTTGGAAATTAAAGGTTCAAATGGGTGTGAAAGAGGGGGAAGAAATGCCAATATTCAAAGATCTACAGGAAATTACATCACAAACATTGACAAAAATAAATTAGACCGGCAAACCAACTAGCAAGGGGTAGATTTCTTTTGGTGAAGGCCACAGCGAAATACGTAATTAGATTATTTAACTTTTAACAACTATCTCCCAACTGTGGACCATTCAGTTACGTACAAAAATTAACTGTTTTCGGTCCAGTTTCAAGAGTCATTGCATCTGTAGAACAGGTGGTTTTTCATCGGAGAGTTTGACACCAATGAAACGGTTATGGACGTAATAAGAAGGCCCTGTACCCTGACCGGAGTTGGTGATTGACCACTATAAGCCTTTCAGGTTACTTACAGTGCGTATTTCTGTTAAAAGGCCCTTATTATATTTCATTTTTTTCGGTTTCTTAAAAATAATTCTATTATTTTCGTTGTGCGTAGTTTCGTTCAAACCAAATGAACTTTCAAAATCAATATTATTTCAGAGATTAACAAGACGTACAACGGTCAGAATACACACAATCCTTCTAATTTCTTAAGTTTTTTGAGCTATTCACAGCAACCTGCAATGCCGGTATCACAACCAATATATATCCACGGCCACACATAATTGTATTTACACTTATTTGTTACTTTTAGTCATACTTTGAAAGCATCGAAGATTCCTTCGATCAGTGTCTTTCTTATTTTTTACTTCCGATCACACTTATTTGTCACTTCTGGTCATACGTTGTAAGCATCGCGTATTACTCCGATAAGTTCCATACTTTTTTGTTACTTTGGGTCTTATTAGAACGGCCTTGAAAAATTCCAGAGATAAATTATAGTCTCTATAACCACGCGTATTTCCAATGTTGGAAGTTAAGGGGGGTACGTACACACTGTCCAAAAAACCTAAATTAGAATTAAACTTAAGCAACGTAATTGCAATTCTAGGTTATATGGAAACCACAGATATTCAAAAATATAACTTTCATAAAAGTCGGACTTAAATTAAGGAACGTTATGCCGAATTTCAGGCGGAAATATAAGTGTCACACTTATTTGTTACTTTTGGTCATATTAGAACGGGCTGCGATAAATGTCACACTTATTTGTTACTTCAGGTCATACGTTCTACGGACAACGTATTACTCCGATAACTGTCACACTTATTTGTTACTTCATGTCATACGTTGTAAGCATAGCGTATTACTCCGATAAATGTCACACTTATTTGTTACTTCAGGTCATACATTGTAAGCATAGCGTATTACTCCGATAAGTGTCACACTTATTTGTTACTTCAGGTCATACGTTGTAAGCATCGCGTATTACTCTGATAAGTGTCACACTTATTTGTTACTTTGGGTCATATTAGAACGGGCTGCGATAAATGTCACACTTATTTGTTACTTCAGGTCATACGTTGTACGGACAACGTATTACTCCGATAACTGTCCCACTTATTTGTTACTTCATGTCATACGTTGTAAGCATAGCGTATTACTCCGATAAATGTCACACTTATTTGTTACTTCAGGTCATACATTGTAAGCATAGCGTATTACTCTGATAAGTGTCACACTTATTTGTTACTTTGGGTCATATTAGAACGGGCTGCGATAAATGTCACACTTATTTGTTACTTCAGGTCATACGTTGTACGGACAACGTATTACTCCGATAAGTGTCACACTTATTTATACTTTGGGTCATATTAGAATGGCCTTGAAAAATGCCAGATATAAATTCACGTATGGTCTCTATAAACACGTATTTCCAATGTTAGAAGTTGAGGGGGGTACGTACACGCTGTCCAAAAAACCTAACTTAGAATGAAACTTAAGCAACGTAATTGCAATTCTAGGTTATATGGAAACCACAGCTATTCAAAAATATAACTTTCATAAAAGTCGGACTTAAATTAAGGAACGTTATGTAGATTTTTGGGCGAAAATATTAACACACGAAAATTGGGGTCCCGTAAATTACCCTGAAAACTATACTTAAATTTAATATTTACTTATATAACCGAAGTTGTAGGTCCGCTGAATCCTAACCTATCCAAGAATATTTTTTAACGTTATCGGACTTGATTTTAAATAAAATATCTACCAAATAAAGCGAAACCACCGAAAATAGTAAATTGGGCAATTGTCCAACTTCTAGGGCTCCGATTTCAAAACTTTATGAAAGGCTATCAATGGCGATGCATGCACATTCGAAGGAAATATCATTGACTCTTCTAGCCCTAACCGTTGAAGAGGTATGCGCGGCATCGACGGCATCGACGGCATCGACGGCATCGGCGGCATCGACGGCATCGGCGGCATCGACGGCATCGGCGGCATCGACGGCATCGGCGGCATCGACGGCATCGGCGGCATCGACGGCATCGACGGCATCGGCGGCATCGACGGCATCGGCGGCATCGACGGCATCGACGGCATCGACGGCATCGGCGGCATCGACGGCATCGACGGCATCGGCGGCATCGGCGGCATCGACGGCATCGACGGCATCGACGGCATCGACGGCATCGACGGCATCGGCGGCATCGGCGGCATCGGCGGCATCGACGGCATCGACGGCATCGGCGGCATCGACGGCATCGACGGCATCGACGGCATCGACGGCATCGACGGCATCGACGGCATCGGCGGCATCGGCGGCATCGGCGGCATCGACGGCATCGACGGCATCGGCGGCATCGACGGCATCGGCGGCATCGACGGCATCGGCGGCATCGACGGCATCGGCGGCATCGACGGCATCGGCGGCATCGACGGCATCGGCGGCATCGACGGCATCGGCGGCATCGACGGCATCGGCGGCATCGACGGCATCGGCGGCATCGACGGCATCGACGGCATCGGCGGCATCGGCGGCATCGGCGGCATCGGCGGCATCGGCGGCATCGGCGGCATCGGCGGCATCGACGGCATCGGCGGCATCGACGGCATCGGCGGCATCGGCGGCATCGACGGCATCGGCGGCATCGACGGCATCGGCGGCATCGACGGCATCGGCGGCATCGACGGCATCGGCGGCATCGACGGCATCGGCGGCATCGACTACACTGTACGTGAGACTAGGCTCTAAATGGGTTAGAGTGTGCAATAACAGGTGGCTTTACCGGGGAGTCGGGGTCCGGCTCTTGTAACCCATAAGGGCGGTGGCGCACTGGGCGATGTTAGCTCTGATCAAATGTTCCTATCTCCACCTCCGACTTCGGTCAGGTTTGGGTCCAAGCGAACTGACTGCCTCGGCGGATTGGGTAGCCTGCTGTGGGGCGGCGGGCCTCCATATGCTGGCACGGCGGTCCTGTTTCCCGGCCTTTTGGGGCCCACCGGGATCTCCGGGGCCAGCTGTGCCGGGTTACTTGGGCTGCTGTGTGCTCGTCGTTCCCCTTTTGGAGCTCTCTCCAAAGGGTTTGGCTCCTTACCTACGTAGGTAGGGTGTCGGCTGGTGTTGCTATAGCATCCACTCTTAATCCCACTGCTGTGTGCGAAGTGTGGATTGGTCCACCCATTGCTGCACCTTCTGCTTGGTTGAGTGGCTTGCGTCAAAGATGCGACCATCAGTAGTAGGGTTCTGCTACCCATGCTGGGTTAGGTGGACGCTGGCGTATGGCACTATGATGATAGGCCTCCGGTGGTATGGTCTCTGTTACTAGGTACACCGGGCTATAAATTCGGACACACTGTACGTGAGACTAATACACACAAATCCTTAGGATTGCGTGTAAAAATGGAAAATGCATCTAGACCTATAAGTTCAAAAACACACCAGAAACTTACAGAGAAGTTAACCTTTCTTACTTGCCGGTTTTGACCTGACGTTGTTCAACGAAGACAACGGTTGGATGAGCGTGTTTTTGCGATCAGTTATCCTTTTATGACTTTTTATTGACTTCTACTTAATATTTTTTTCAAATTCAATGCCTGTTATTAATTTATATTAAACAATTTTGATTGTTTTGTGATCATTAGCAATTTATTGAAATATAAAATAAATAATTTAATTTTCGGATTTTCTAGCCCAGCAAATCTACCAAAAAATAGTACAATAACTGTATAATGTTTAAAAACAATAATATAAATCAGTTTCTACGCGACGAGCGTTATCGAACGTACTCTGCAAAAGGAAATCTTAACTTTATCAAATTTCATGTTTGTAAGTTTGAAAAATTATCTTTTCCTTTTTTATATGAATAGTTTTTGTTTGTCTTCGAAACGAGCGCTAACCTTGACCTTTCAAAGTGTACAAGATAAATGATTTCACGATTCGATTTTTTCACTATCAGAGACAAGTACTTTTGATAATTAATACGACCTTTGATCACGAAGAAGAAAATAATATTCCCCGTTCATTTTTGCGGAGTTTATTAAGGAAACATCCTCACAACTAAATTGTTAAATTCGAATGTATTTTAATTTAAAGTGCTTAGAACAAATTTCCGGAGCATTTGTAAATAAATATATAACGTGATTTTTAATATCAACCACTTAAATTGATCAACATCGTTACGGTGTTCACGTAGTAGATTTCCACCGAATAATGAAACACCCGTGCGATTTCTGTGGGAAACGCTTTGTTGCCCGGGAAAGCTTGATTCGTCACAATAAACAGAAGCACTCGGGCGCCAGTTTCAGGTGCCTTCTTTGCAAGGAAACATTTGGTTGCAGAGGGTCCTTAGAAAACCATCAGTGTAAGATACCGGATGTAAGAAAACCAGTACTCTTAAATAAAATCCAGGAGAACGACCTGAAACTACAACCACGAAACGGAAACAAACCTTTGCCGGATAACGATAAAGCGCATCAAGTAGCTATTGGAAATAACGACAAGGTTGGTGAAGAAGATTATGAAGCGGGAGAGAAACGTACCTGTCAAAAGTCCAATATTAATAAAGAGGAGATTTCGGATGGATCTTTAAAGTGCATTCAGTGTAAAGAATGCTTCTGTAGCAAAGAACGAATGGACACTCACGTCTGTAACATTGTTTTAAACAAGAACAATAAAGCGACGGAAAAGCACGATATCTGGTGCTTGCGTTGTAAAGTGCAAATCTTCGAAAAAGCAGCTTTCGAAAATCACGTGTGTACAGTTACAAGTGCTAAGCTTGGTCGAAATCAATGCGAAGTGTGCTTCAAAACGTTTCGACATAGTGGAGTCTTGTCGCGCCATAAACGAGAAAAACACGATCCAAATTTCGAGAGATTTTCTTGCGACAAATGCGAGTGCTCCTTTACGCGCAAAGAAAGGTTACATGGTCATCTCATCAAACATCATCCGCAAAATAATAACACCGTTAAAGAGCTAATTAGTACAAGCAATTCGAAGAGTGGGTTGCGTGAGCCAAATTCCACTCGTCCCGTGAAAGTGAAGAACAAATCTACTCCTCGTAAAACGAAATCCCGAAAGAAACAATGCAACCATTGCCCTCAAATGTTTAGTCGGAATAGCAGTTTATTCCGTCATAACAGAGAAAAACACGATCCAAATTATCAAAAGAGTCGATGCCAGGAATGTGGATCAACTTTCAGTCGCTCGTATAAGTTCAAGAAACACGTGCGCGGGCACTGTGTGCACCGTCTCAATCGTTCAAATAACACCGAGCTTATCGAAACGAATGATCAACCTTATTTAGAAAAGATTGAAAGTATGCGGGAGCGGAATAAGAAACGAAAAATCTTCTTTTATGACGGTAAAGAGACTCCTTTGAATCGAGATTGCAGCACGGCGCTAGACCAACAGCGGGAAACTGAAGAGATTGCATCAACTAGCGATAGTTTGGGAAATACACAAGGCAGGTTCATTAAATTTTTCAGTCATTTTCATCGAGCTAGCCGCAACTCTTCATTGAAAGTACAGAAATACACGTAACTGTTTTTAGAACATTAAATGAACATTATTGCTAGACCAAATCTAATTGCAAGCGTCGACAGATCAAGAGTATAACATTTTCTTAAAATGTTTAATTTTAATAGCATTTCCTTATTCGTCACAACGTCATCTGCTCCGTCGTTTGTATTTAATCTCGGGAGAGTGGTAGACCAGAAAATAGAGAAATAATAAGGGGAGAGGTATCGAGGGAAAATTACTATTTATCCCCCCGAGCGAATTGGCTCCTAGCGTCAAGCCGTTTCCATGGTTACCTCTTCAGTGCGCATCGTTTTTCGCGCATCTCTACCGAGCTTCATCCTGTTCCTCCAAGCTCTTCAGCTGCTTACTTTTTTTTGGCTTAGTCGTAGCGAGTAAGGAAAACGGTCGGGTCGTTCGATACATTAACTTTCATCTATATTTAATTTATAATAATGTTAGTTTAAACTTAAGAGTAACTTAGATAAAAAAATGCCGGGCTCATACATAGTGGGTTTTTTATTTTGTTCTGAGGTACAATCTGTTCTCCCACAGGCAGTGATCCAACTTTTACATTCCTCTAATTTACTTTTACATTTTCTAAAGGAAATATATTTGATTTTTAACTCGAGTTTCTAGTACAATTTTTACAACAACATTTTTTGCGGTTGACCATTTTACATTAAACTCTTTAACCATGCTTTAACCCAACTCTTATCATTGCTCTATGCCAATTTCAACCGTTTCTCGGTTTACAATTTTGAAATCTTGTCGACTTGACGTCACGCCGCTTAATTGGAAAGACCGGCGCAAACAGCGATGCGCATTGTAGTCCAGACTCTCTGTCACACCCTTTTGTAACTCGCCCACTTTCTCAATGCAACTCCCCTCATTATGTCTCTATGACCAGACGACGGCACAGATGCAAGGGCGTATCCAGGATTTATTTCAGGGGAGGTTTCAAGGGAAAATTTCAAGGGGGGTGCTGACGGAAGTTTCCCATGTGATAACTACCGTGGCGCCCACCTCCCCCTTTTCCCCATGTGATAATTACCGTGATACCCACCTCCCCTTTCCCCATGTGATAATTAAAGTTCCTCCCCTTTTTTCTCATGTTATAATTACCGTGGTACCCACCTCCCCCTTTTTCAAATGTGATAATTACCGTGGTACCCACCTACCCTTTTTTCCCATGTGATAATTACCGTTCCTCCCCTTTTTCCCATGTGATAATTACCGTGGTACCCTTTTCCCTATAGTAGAACCACCCCAGTAAGGCCTTTCCTCCCCATTTTTCCCCATGTGATAATTACCGGGGTACCCCTCCCCCCGTGGTACCCACCTCCCCCTTTTCCTCATGTGATAATTACCAGGGTACCCCCTCCCCCCGTGGTACCCACCTCCCCCTTTCCCCCATGTGATAATTACCGGGGTACCCCCTCCCCCCGTGGTACCCACCTCCCCATTTTCCCCATGTGATAATTACCGGGGTACCCTATCCCCCTTTTCTCTATGCGAGAATTTCCGTAGTAATCCAATTCCTTTCCAATGCGAGAATTTCCGTGGTACTCTTTTCCCAGCAAAACTAACCCCCTGTATCCAATGGCTGATGCCATAAGTTTATCATTCTCTCTAAGTATACAAATTTCGGGTCTCGGTCCGGTATCTTAGTCTGGGTTTCGTGACGTCAGAGCTTGTATAGAGAGCAAACTCCAGAGAAAATTTTTGAAAATATTTCAGTGGAGGCGCCACCGAGTGGTCAAGACGGCACCTCAAGGGGCGTTTATTGAACGAAACTCTACACTTGGATCTGAAACTGACCTTGTTCAAATATGGTACAGGTTTTTTTTGGGGAGGGGGGGGGGAGAAATTCGAAGAGCCAACCTCCAAAATTTCTCTCTCTCGGGCACTCGAGACACAAGCAAGGGCGTATCCAGGATTTTATTTTAGGGGGGTTTTGAGGGAAAATTTCAAGGGGGGGTGCCGACGGAAGTTTCACTGATTTTTATTTTTAAATACGCCCTTGACCACAAGAGATGTATGAAACGATAGATAGTGATAATTTTTTGGTATTTAGGGATAAAATTCCTCAATGACGTTCGCAACGGGACAGACATAT
This sequence comes from Leiobunum rupestre, assembly GCF_980474605.1. NCBI lineage: Eukaryota > Metazoa > Arthropoda > Arachnida > Opiliones > Sclerosomatidae > Leiobunum > Leiobunum rupestre. The sequence continues at coordinate 9,626,015 of NC_143384.1, read as the reverse complement.
TTCCCACAAAGTCCCTGCAGTCAGAACTACATTCAACATAAAGTTATGTATTTCAGATACGAAAAATGGAAAGAGAATTTCCGACAACGAAAGCTGCAAGAAGAAAAGTGACGATCTATCTACAAGAACTGATATTGAAATCGAAGTGAACGAAGCTATCTTCGACATGGTCGAGCCAGTTGTTTCCTTTTCAAGAGAGGAGCTCCAACCTTTCGCTGCAAATAAAGAACTTCAACAGCGTTTGAAATGAAGAACTAATGTCACGTTTGATGAAACGATAATTGAATAAATAAAAGGATGGTCTTTTAAAAATATATCTCATTTAGTTCATTAAGCGGCGAAGCCATAGGGGGCAGGGGGGAGAGCAGCCCTCACCAACTTTCTTCCAAAGTGAAAAACTTGGAATTTCAATCTAAAAGTTGACAAACTTAGAATTTCTTTATTTCGAAGTAATATGATATTTGCTTTGTTATTTAAAAAAACTTCAATTCGTTAAAATATTTTTTAAACGGTACGTGTCACTCCTCTATGGCACGCCAAACGGGACAAAATTATAAATCGTCTGGTGGAGAGATGTCTTAGTCTCGTGAGGAGATGTCTTAGTCTCGTGGGGAGTTGTCTTAGTCTCGTGGGGAGAAGTCGAAGTCTCGTGGGGAGAAGTCGAAGTCTCGTGGGGAGATGTCGAAGTCTCGTGGGGAGATGTCGAAGTCTCGTGGGGAGATGTCGAAGTCTCGTGGGGAGATGTCTTAGTCTCGTGGGGAGATGTCTTAGTCTCGTGGGGAGATGTCTTAGTCTCGTGGGGAGATGTCTTAGTCTCGTGGGGAGATGTCTTAGTCTCGTGGGGATATGTCTTAGTCTCGTGGGGATATGTCTTAGTCTCGTGGGGATATGTCTTAGTCTCGTGGGGAGATGTCTTAGTCTCGTGGGGATATGTCTTAGTCTCGTGGGGATATGTCTTTGTGTCGTGGGGAGATGTCTTAGTCTCGTGGGGAGATGTCTTAGTCTCGTGGGGATATGTCTTTGTGTCGTGGGGAGATGTCTTAGTCTCGTGGGGATATGTCTTAGTCTCGTGGGGATATGTCTTAGTCTCGTGGGGAGATGTCTTAGTCTCGTGGGGAGATGTCTTAGTCTCGTGGGGAGATGTCTTAGTCTCGTGGGGAGATGTCTTAGTCTCGTGGGGATATGTCTTAGTCTCGTGGGGAGATGTCTTAGTCTCGTGGGGATATGTCTTAGTCTCGTGGGGAGATGTCTTAGTCTCGTGGGGATATGTCTTAGTCTCGTGGGGATATGTCTTTGTGTCGTGGGGAGATGTTTTATTGTCTCGTGGATAAATATTTTTTTGTCTCGTGAGGAAATATGTTTTGTCTCGTGGGAAAATATATTTTGTCTCGTGGATAAATATATTTTGTCTCGTGGAGAAATATATTTTGTCTCGTGGATAAATATTTTTTTGTCTCGTGGGGAAATATATTTTGTCTCGTGGGGAAATATATTTTGTCTCGTGGGGAAATATATTTTGTCTCGTGGGGAAATATTTTTATGTCTCGTGGGGAAATACTTAATTATTTCGTTTTAAATTTCGAATTTGCCGCGCCGAGAGCGCAAGACTACTCCCACAAGAACTTTCAAACATCTCTCTCTGTAACTTCGAAAAGTTTCTCTCTGTAACGTTTTAAAATTTCTCTCCACAACGTGCGTATTTTTCATACCCCACCGAGACAGCGTAAGCTTTACCCGAGGCCTTAACCCAACGTGCCTCTCTTCGTGTCTCTGGGTGGGGCAAGGGCGTATCCAGGATTTTATTTCAGGGGGGTTTTAAGCGGAAATTTCAAGGGGGGGGGTGCTGATGGAAGTTTCACTGACTTTTATTAGGAACCCCCCCCCCCCAGTCATCAGGGGGGGGTAGGAAAAATACGTTCGTTGTGGAGATATTTTGAAGTTTCGTGTAGAGATGTTTGAAAGTACATGTGCACTCTCGTGGCGCCAATTTCAAACACAAATAAGGAATTTCCTCATTATTCGCTTTTATTACAATAGTTTAATTCCCAAACGTTTTTTTCGGGAATTTGTTTTCCATTTAATCGAAACTCATCGACTGGGATCTCGTTGGGGCTTCAAGGCCCCCCCCCCCCCTGAGTGGCGTAACGACAAATTTTGGGCCCCCCGCGGGATATCAAAAGGGCCCTTTACAAAAGAGTTTTTAATCGTTCTGATTTCTAAAATGTGCAGATATAATATATTTGGGCAGTGGCGGACTGGGTTTAGAAATATTGGTTGTCAGATCAGGGGGCCACCATGTGGAACACGTCCTCTTATGTTTAATAATAAATTATCAATAAAATTGTTGGGTTTGAACTCGTACCTTGGCAGAAATGTAAAAAAAAAGTAATTTAATTTAGAAAATGAATAAATATAAATTGGTTCGGCCCCTAACGATGTTCAGCTGAGACGAGCCATGGATAGACTGAATTTGAAGAACAGTGTTGGTTCAGGGTCCCCAAAGCTAGGACGGGGAGCCGTGAGAGAAAGGCTAGAAATCATCTCGATTTGGTTATTCACCTTAATTTTAAATAAATACATCCTTGATCTTGACAACGTCATTTAAAAAATTTCCATTTATTACAGATAGATGGCGAGCGTGAAGTTAATGTATTAATGTTCTAGTATTTGACTGGCAGCTCTGAATTGTTAGTTTACTCTTAAATGTTAGCGCGTTCTTCACGAGTCCTACAGTATTATATTTTATATTACGCATTGAAAAAGGAGACAACGCAACAATATTAAATTACTAATTAATATCTGAGTCAGAGAAAATAGGATCATCAATTTTATTTACAAAGCGTAATAATATAGGAATATCCAGTAGAAGCTAATTTATTATTATTATTAATATTTCTTTAAAATCTAAAAAATATTTTATGAATTTTATAAATTGAATAACATAACATTTGGTGAATATACTTTGAAGTGTGTTAAGTTTCGCCTTGTTTGAATATTGTCATAAAAAACCTCCAATTGTACCAATTGTTAATAAACAAAATATATTTTGGAAATACCGCGGTGGACACCCTAGGGTGTCAGCCTGCTCGATGACAAGTGGGCCATATTGGCTCCCATGGAATGCCCCTTCCTCTTAAACATAAGAGATCGTGTTCCACATGGTGGCCCCCTGATCTGGGGCCGTATTCTGAGATTTTAATAGCATTGAGGTTTTACGCAGTAGGGTGTTATCAAATGGCAATTGGGCAAGACCTTTTTCTTGCAGTGAGCCAATCAACTGTGTGTCGATGTGTCTCTAGCGTAAGTCAGGCAATCATTGACATTTTTACGCCAGTAGTAATAAAATTCCCTATTACCGACGAAGAGGAATAGGAAAACAAAGTTGGGTATGTATAATTTTAAAAAAAATCTTTAAAATGAATTTTAATTAATTTTTATTTGTTTTAGTAAAGTTGCTGGCTTTCCTGGGGTTATTGGAGCGATTGATGGTACTCAAATAGCCATCTTAGCCCCAGCCAGCAATGATGAGCATTTTAGAGAATATTTGTATGTCAACCGGAAAGGATTTCACTCTTTGAACGTTCAAATTGTAAGGTTACAATAATATAAATATGTTATATTCTAAAATTTCTAGAAAATGTATTTTTAAACTTTATTTAGATTTGAGACTATAAAAAGAAAATTTTGAATATTAATGCCAAATTTCCTGGATCCTCCCATATGATTCTCATGTATTTCGTATGTCGCAAGTTTCAACATACTTAGAACGCGCTTATTTAAATGGACGAAATAACTCTTGGCTTATTGGTGATATTTAATATTTGAACTTGGTTTACTTGTTGATTTTACTGTTAACCATTGTGTAATTATTAAAGGGGACAGTGGCTAACCTCTGAGACCTTGGCTAATGACACCAATAACGCACACCCCCAATGGAAGCCCGGAAGAAAGATTTGATGAAGCTCTAACTAAAACAAGGCAATTAGTGGAATGCACAATAGGAATATTAAAGCAGGTGTTTAGATGTCTCCTTTTGCACCGCACCCTACACTATCATCCAACTGCGGCAGCTCGAATAATTGTGGCATGCTGCACTCTACATAATATGCGGAGAGATGCTAACCACAGAGACTCGGATGATGAATTTACAGAGACATCTAGCGATAGCGATGATGAAGTTTTAGATGCAAGAAGGCGGCAGAGGAGGCAAACTCGTAGGGAGCGCAGGGCCTTAGTTGTTGATGTTCCAAACTATCAACCTCAACCTAATGAAAATTGGCTACTTTGTATAAATGCCAATCTATTCCATTAGTCAAATTTTATTTCATAATGCACAATAAAATTATTTGTTTTGAAAGTAGTTTACACTTAATTCTTTAAGAATGTTACAGTTGTCAGCTATAGACTCAAAAGCTGAACCTATTCTAAATTTAAATTTTCCCTCTAAATTTAAATTTTCCCTCTAAATTTAAATTTTCCCTCTAAATTTAAATTTTCCCTCTAAATTTAAATTTTCCCTCTAAATTTAAATTTTCCCTCTAAATTTAAATTTTCCCTCTAAATTTAAATTTTCCCTCTAAATTTAAATTTTCCCTCTAAATTTAAATTTTCCCTCTAAATTTAAATTTTCCCTCTAAATTTAAATTTTCCCTCTAAATTTAAATTTTCCCTCTAAATTTAAATTTTCCCTCTAAATTTAAATTTTCCCTCTAAATTTAAATTTTCCCTCTAAATTTAAATTTTCCCTCTAAATTTAAATTTTCCCTCTAAATTTAAATTTTCCCTCTAAATTTAAATTTTCCCTCTAAATTTAAATTTTCCCTCTAAATTTAAATTTTCCCTCTAAATTTAAATTTTCCCTCTAAATTTAAATTTTCCCTCTAAATTTAAATTTTCCCTCTAAATTTAAAATTTTAATTTTCCCTCTAAATTAAAACTTATAAAATTTTCATTTTCCAAGTTATACGGCTCGACTCCTTTCTCTCCGAAGTGGGTCATTGGCAAGCTTGCTAGTTCAATAACCCTTTCACGTACCAAACATGAAGGCCCCGGTACATTTGTGTTCACATTTGAAGGCACAAAAATTTGAGGCTTAACAAAGTATTTTACAATAAGTTAGATGGTGTACTAAAATTAGCTAAATATTCACCTCTTGAACATTTTGTTGAGCAAATCCCGCTTCAGTGATGTCAGTATTGCCCTCTACACTTATATTCCCCATAATGTTAAGAAGGCGCATTTCTATTTCTGTTAGTTCCATTGGTGACTTTTCTCCTCCACCTGTGGCACCCGCTGACTTCTTAATGTGGGACGCTTTAGCCTTTGGGTCACTTTTCCAGTCAGCTCAACACTAAAAATAAAAAATATGAGTGTAATTAACTAAACCAAAACTTGTCTCAAAACGCATGAACTCACCTTCGTCCACTTTTTAAGATCTTTAACCGCTCCAATGCCATCAGCATTAAATGAATTTGTCAATTGCTCCCAAAGTCTATCTTGGGCGATTTTCGTAAATGTGGCAGTCAGACGCCCGGATACTAACTCAGGGTGTTGCTCTAAATAGTCTTGTAGACACTTTAGGTCATCGAGGGGCCATTTTGGGTTAAAAATTCCAACTTCTTAAGTTAAATTAACAATAACTAACTAGCAAAGGCTTAGATAGATGTCAGATTCGTTTCCACAACTTGTAATCTAAACAAAGTATAACGTATTTTATAAACAATTTTTTTCAGCGATAAAAAATATTGACTTACCGTTAGCTTCAATTTATTTTCTTCAATTTTGTTGTTAATTTAAAGAAAATAATTTCAACCATAGGTTAAAACACGTGCACTTTATACCACACTAACTTTTAAAATTCCTCTCTCCTCTCTCCGATTGTCCACGTGACCCTTCTCGTGACCCAAGATGATAGTAGTTTTTGAGAGAGGGAAATATTCCGCCGTCATATGAAAAAAAATTGTTAGCTCTACCGAACGGTTAACGAATGGCTAAAAAACTACTCTTAGAATACCAAAAAAAATTTCGTTGCATATTTGTCGTTAGGAGTCATTCGGTGGCCCAAATATATTATATCTGCACATTTTACAAATCAGAACGATTTAAAACTCTTTTATAGAGGGCCCTTTTGATATCCCGCGGGAGGCCCAAAATTTGTCGTTACGCCACTCAGGGGGGGGGCCTTGAAGCCCCAACGGGATCCCAGTCGATGAGTTTCGATTATATTGAAAAATATTCCCGAAATAAACGTTTGGGAATTAAACTATTGTAATAAAAGCGAAAAATGAGGAAATTCCTTATTTGTGTTTAAAATTGGCGCCACGAGACTGCACGTGTACTTTCAAACATCTCTACACGAAACTTCAAAATATCTCCACAACGAACGTATTTTTCCTTCCCCCACCCAGAGACACGGAGAGAGGCACGGTAGGTGAAGGCCTTGGGTAAAGCTTACGCTGTCTCGGGGGGGTATGAAAAATACGCACGTTGTGGAGAGAAATTTTAAAACGTTACAGAGAGAAACTTTTCGAAGTTACAGAGAGAGATGTTTGAAAGTTCTTGTGGGAGTAGTCTTGCGCTCTCGGCGCGGCAAATTCGAAATTTAAAACGAAATAATTAAGTATTTCCCCACGAGACAAAATATATTTCCCCACGAGACAAAATATATTTCCCCACGAGACAAAATATATTTCCCCACGAGACAAAATATATTTCCCCACGAGACAAAATATATTTATCCACGAGACAAAATATATTTCCCCAAGAGACAATAAAACATCTCCCCACGAGACTTCGACATGTCCCCACGAGACTAAGACATCTCCCCACGAGACTTCGACATCTCCCCACGAGACTTCGACATCTCCCCACGAGACTTCGACATCTCCCCACGAGACTTCGACATCTCCCCACGAGACTTCGACATCTCCCCACGAGACTAAGACATCTCCCCACGAGACTAAGACATCTCCCCACGAGACTAAGACATCTCCCCACGAGACTTCGACATCTCCCCACGAGACTTCGACATCTCCCCACGAGACTAAGACATCTCCCCACGAGACTAAGACATCTCCCCACGAGACTTCGACATCTCCCCACGAGACTTCGACATCTCCCCACGAGACTTCGACATCTCCCCACGAGACTAAGACATCTCCCCACGAGACTTCGACATCTCCCCACGAGACTAAGACATCTCCCCACGAGACTAAGACATCTCCCCACGAGACTAAGACATCTCCCCACGAGACAATAAAACATCTCTCCACGAGACTTTGACATGTCCCCACGATACTAAGACATCTCCCCACGAGACCTAGACATCTCCCCACGAGACTAAGACATCTCCCCACGAGACTAAGACAGCTCCCCACGAGAGAAAAGCATCTCTCCACTCAGCATTTGGACGGAACATCCGTTTCCTTACTTCCGCCTGTATATTTCAATGGCGGTCACGTGGTTCAAAACGTCACAAACAGGATGTTCCGTCCAAAGGTCTCACTTAAGCCTCGTCTGCGGCCCCTCTTTTGTTATGGGTCTATTAGGATAAAAAAATTATGAACTTTTAATAAACAAAAAACTGATACCTCAAATTCATTAAATTTACAACGCGGAATGAAATACTAACAATTAAAGGTAATTAGAGAGTTCGCCCATCCGAATGGGTCCCGAACTTTTCGGTTTGAAAAGGTTGTTAGAAGCATGGCAAATAACACCCAGAAGGACTAGTAAGGCAAGCAAAAGTTCGTATTGAGAATTTTCCCTAGAACTGTCACGCGCAACTAACGTAGGGTTATTTCTCTCCTCGAGAAGAACAGAAATTTTTTGGGGGTTCGAGGTATCTGTCCCTTTTGTCCAGAGGGTCAGGTGATTTTTACAACGAGCGCTCGAAATAGAACCATGCGCGATATTGCGCCAATTTGGGAAATGGGTTTCTCAGAAGCTCGCATTCTAAAACAGTGACGCTGAAAAGTGAAATCACTCCATGGACAAAAGGGAAGTAAAACCGAACACATGTATACAGTTTACATGTATCGTATATAAAGGGAGAAAAGTTAAATACATTTTAGAGAGATAAATTTTACAGAAACCCTATCTAGGATTTAAACGAATACGAAATTAGAATTAGGACACATATATAAATAATTAATTAAATTTTAGTTAAAGTTAGTTAATTATCCATAAGAATAAAAAAAAGGAAATTAATACACTGTGAAATCAGTTTACAATGTAGGCCGACCGTGTACGGCTACTTCGACTACATAAAAGACACACACGGTCATACTAAAGACTAAATTCAATGGCTTGAAATGGGTTTAAGACTAGCTATTAAAACAATAGAAATATTACTTAATTGAAAGTAGTCGCACGACTGCAGTGTTGCCAATGTTCAAAATTTGAAACTCCCATGGCTGGAAAGTAAATTTCCCATGAATTCCCACACCCAGTGGCGTCACCAGGATTTCAAAACTGGTGGCGCTTAAGCCATTAGCACTGGTCAGGGGCGTCCTATAGTGAGTGATATGGGGGAGGGGGGGAGCTCCCAAAAAGGTTTTTAAAGTTGAAATATTGAGGCCGACTATGAAAAATTAAATTTTTGATGCCCATTTTTAAGTTCGAAGAAACTTTTCGACAAGTGAATTGGAGAAATTGGGAATTTTAGGTGGCGCTTCTCGGAAATTTTAGGTGGCGCTTCAGAAATTTGACAGGTGGCTCAAGCGCCGCCTAAAACACCCTAGCGACGCCACTGCCCACACCCCTATTTAGCCCCGTCCCCAAAGAAAACCAACGGAAAACATGCCATTATTTAAAAATAAATTTGAATTTGAAAAATAAACTTTTTTAAATAAAATTTGATTAAAATTAAAATTTTTAAACATTTTGGTTGTTAGGCCTATGCATTGATTGATTGTAGAATTAGGAGGCGCCTCCTTTACATTATTTCTAAAATCCTAAGATTCACGAAAATACACAGCTCTAGCTAATTTTGAGCTCTCCAATGAGCTTTGTATTGATAGTACAATTTAAAAAACCCGCAGACATGAAAATTCCCACGAAATGTGCTCAATATATGTTTCAATTTAATAAGGTTAATTTTTAAGTGCATAATCATTGATTTCAAATATTTCTATCGGCTCCCATAAAAATCGACGATTCGGCGTATCACCTAGAAGGGGAAAGAGAAGGGGGTTAGAACCTTTGCCTACGACAACAACGAAACGGAGAAGGTAAAGTCAAGGACGTTGCGATAGCCAATTCAAGTGCCAAATAAATAACAAGGGCAAATGTATATACTGTATAATTAAAATTTAATAATGCAATTGGTTTTTTAAATGTTTGATTACATTTTTAATGCATGTCTTTATTGACACATATTGGGCACCCAAAATAAATGGATGCTATTATATTTACGAACTATGATATATAAAATTTCGTAGACGCCCAAGATTAAAAAATAAATAAAACGCTAAATTAGCTTATATACTTTATTAATTTAAATGCCTCTATTTGGTGTTATAGAAAGTGCGTTAATGTGAATGCATTTTATTTGCAACTAAATAAAAATAACTTCGTTTAAATTAATGATTATATTGCTTTCTGAAAAAGGGACATATAGTTACATACAAAAACTAGTTCTGCGAACTAAAAAATAGTGTTTATTCTTGTTAATGTTTCGGCTAAGAAGGTTCAGATATTAAAATTGACTTATAATTCATGTCTTTGAGTTCGTAGAACCGGTTTTAGTGTAATTATAATTGTTTTAGCCTCATATAAGCATTTTTCATTTCTACGTGAACCTTGTTTTAGCACAAAAATGCTCTATTCGTCGCCAAACACTCTTCACTTAGCTAATTTTTTAAACCAAAGAATAGTATCGCTCTGTACCTTTGAGATCGGCTCAGGCTAACGGAGAGGGTCCGTGCAAACTGGCCGCGCCTCGGCGGATTGGGTAGCCTGCTGTGGGGCGGGGGGCCTTTTGGGGTCACACTGGGATCTCCGGTGCCAGCTGTGCCGGGTTACTTGGACTGCTGTGTGCTCGTCGTTCCCCTTAAGGAGCTCTCTCCAAAGGGTTTGACTCTTTACCAGTGTAGGTGGGGTGTCGGCTGGAGTTGCTACAGCATCCACTTTTAATCCCACTGCTGTTTGCGAAGTGGGAATTGGTCCACCCATTGCTGCACCTTCTGCTGGGTTGAGTGGCTTGCGTCAAAGGTGCGACCATCAGTAGTAGGGAACCACTACCCATGCTGGATTTGTCACCTGTCCGGGCTAGGTGGACGCTGGCGTAGGGCACTATGATGATAGGCCTCCGGTGGGATGTCTCTGTTACTAGGTTCACCGGGCTATATATTCTGACACACTGTACCTTTGAGATATGGCCGCTATTTTGAGGGCAGTATTTTATATACAGGGTGTTAACTAAAAACGATACAGAGCCAATTACTCAAAATGGGTTTTATGTAAGAATTTGAAATTGCAGGTTACATAGAGGGTGCAGGGTGACCAATGACAATGAAAATTTCAATGACTTGGTACGTCTTAAAACAATTTATTAACGTTTATTTTGGAGTTTTATTGGTTTATTTACCTTAGTGTTCGTACGGGGTCAAAATAAAGTCGGGGTCGGGGTCGGGGTCGGGGTCGGGGATGGAAAATTCTTTGTACTTATTAAGAATAGAAAAATTATAAAAATACCGAAATTTTACTGTTTAAAATTAGATAGTGTATCTTGTGTAAGCCAGCCTCTGAGCCTAGGGACTATTAGTAATAGCCTTATTCGATAGCTACGCCGCAAAATTTTCCCAGTCATGGGAATCTGACCAAATGTAAGGGTACCCCTGTAAAGATTTTAATCAACTTCGAACTTTTTCAGTATTTTCTTATTTATAGTTTCTAATTTTAGCATTTTCAAAAAATAAATTTTTTTACAGGGGGTACCCTTAATATTAGTCAGATTCCCATGTTATTTTCTATGGGAAAATTTCCATTTTGTGTTGTCAAAAACATTTTTGGTTGCCATGGCAAAACGGTTGCCTATGGAGACATTTCCCTTTAGCGTGTTTCAAGTTACATGAAGGTCTACCAAACCCCCGAGTTTGAACAAAATCGGTGTGTTACACCTCGGGTCGTCTCCTTGTCCGTTTATAGTGTCACGACAATTTTGATCCATTAGATCTGGTAGTTTTCGATTTAAAAACCGTTAAATGTCGTGTCTTGATTAGAATACCACACATGACCTTATGGTTTTTGGTCTAACATTTCTCGGCTTCCCATTGCTCAAATTAGATCGGGTCAAAGCTGTTTAGACTTAAAATTAAACGTAGGACCCATTTCTAATTGGAACCATACTTCTAATCCTAATAGTTCAAGGTCATTGAAATTTTCATTGTAACCTGCAAATTTCAAATTCTTACCTAAAACGCATTTTGAGTAATTGGCTCTGTATCGTTTTTAGTTAACACCCTGTATAGGAAAAGGTATGGATGACGTTAACATACGTCACGCGGATATTACTCTATTGCCGTTAAAACTGGGCTTACACCAAATATTTCCCGTAATCCATTACAGTTTTATTCTTTTCAGTAAAATTAATAAATCAAAGCCATTTACTATGAATTTAATTAGCCAGTTGATAGTTAAAAATATATTCCATGAAGTTGGAAATTTTTAGGCTTTGAGTTGTCAAAAATTGATTTGCTCCTCCCCTTTTCGATACGCCCCGTAGTTCATTCAATTTATTTTCCTTTTAAAATCAGTAATCTCATTGATTCCAGTTCAGTTCGACGCAGTGGCACCGGAAGAAAAATATTTGGTGAGGTAATACAGTACAAATCTTATGGAGCCCACTGGACTTGTGCGGGTTGAGGGAGAAGGAGAGAGGAGCTAACTAACCTTTCAGCGTAAAAGTGTTCAACGTATCTTTCACTTTTCTTTTTTTTAGCAAATGTTTCATTTTCAATGACTTAAAACAGCGTGACATTTTGATTTTCTTCTATTATCTTAAACGTCCTTGAAAAAACCAAAGGCAATAGAGGGCGCCATGTACGGGAAGCGGCCGCCAGTATAAGACCGTTATCAATGTTTTGATTTCGTGCCCCCCAATACGAGGGGCAAGAGAAGAGATATTGAAAGAGTGATTGGGACGTCGCCGTCAGTGAGGCCAGATGGGTAGTTTCCCGCCAAAATTAGGCTACTTTGGGAACGCTATTGCTATGCGGGGAAAATAAGCGTTGGACAAATTTTTAACAATTAGTTTAGAAACTTTTAATTCTTATTTTTAACAGTGATAATTTTATCACACGAGACTGCGGGTTTTATAAATATTTACTGCCTAGTGATGAGGTACAGAACCACATTAATAGCTTTTATATTTCGGTATATTAAAGTAAAGCGATAGCTTTACTGTTTATTCCTGGGTGGCTTTGCGAATCAGAATTATATTAAACCGAAAATGGGATGTTTTTGCCCGAAAACCGAGAAATCAATTGCGCAGTTGCAGCAAGAAAACCAGATGGGCCGTTCAGTAGTAATTTAATTGGGAACGTATCTACAGGCTAGTCCTGAAAGGCAGATTCAAGTGGTGTATGACTACATCAGCCATCCCGCCCATCGTACCCAATGGAGTCGCCGTACAAACCGCCTCTACTGGAGCCCTGCCAACAACAAGCAGGGAGTCCGGACTGTAAACTCTGCGCCGCCCCATCCGAAACCGTGGCCCACATACTAGAAAAGTTTCCAGCCCAAATCTTGGAACGCGACTTCATTCGTAAGACAGAGTCTGCTCCCGCTGGAGAACCTCCCTCAGCTCCGGAAGCTCTCCGATGACTTGGACTGACCTCGGTCAAACCAAGTACACCAACGACGGAGGCCATCTAACATCTCTTGGACAGCTGGTGGTCTCTCAGAAACCAAGTAAACGCTCCACGACGTGTTGAATTTTTTATCCCGTGCCCCACCGTGTCGCGTTTGCGCAAGCAAATGTGAGCCTCCCTGAATTAAAAGGGACCCTTTTGGAGGTGGAAACTGAACTGAACTGAACTATCTTAAAAAAGGGCGGTAACCTCGTAAGCCACGTATACGGCGACTTCAGAAGTAATAAATAAGTGTGCAGGTTAGCATGTAGCAAAAATTGGCGTTTTTACTTTCAACAAAACCCACATTTTCTTTAGATGGTCATGCTGTGTCGGACCGCCTGCTGGGTCATAGACACCGCTTGGCGCGATAAAAGAGGGCGATCTGCTCCGAGGGGTTTGACACTTGCCATTATTTTGTACGGGATTTCGGGATTTCGTAGAGATTTTGGCGATTTTATCATTAGTTTTTGAAGTGATTTTGGGATTTCAATGTTAAATTACAATAGAGAGAGTTGAAATTTTTTGCGATTTTAGACAAAGTGTACGGGATTTTGGTAAATGTCCGACCCCTTAATCTGCTCGGAACGACAAAGTTCCTTGCAAAGAGATATCGTATCGCTCTCTGTAGCCCCTTTATGGCCAATCGTGTTATTATTATCGTACAGTTCGATAAACCTTTCGATTTTCTCCGAACTATAATTTCAATCGCGTACGATAATTTAAATATATTTCCGATATTTGGGCGATAATTAAAGAAGTTTTAGAACGTCCCTTTTTGTTAACTTAAGAATGTAAATAGGGGGTTATAATATGCTAATATATAAATTTAAAATTTGCGTCGAAATAAATGTGAGTCACGGCCAACTATGACCAAGTGTTACCACATTTTAGCGAGCAATCAAAGATGCCCGTTTTATGTACTTTTATATAATTTCATTTTTGTGGCCTGGCAACGCTGAGTTACTTTCGGTATTCAGAACGCTCATCGTCACCAAATAGTGTCATTTCGGAATAGTTTTGCTTTTGAAGCTATGTATAAGTGTGGCACCTACTCATTGAAGCCGTGTATGGCCAGAAGTAATAAATAAGTGAGGCAATTTCTTATTGAAGCCGTGTATGGCCAGAAGTAATAAATAAGTGTGGCACTTACTTATCGAAGCCGTGTATGGCCAGAAGTAATAAATAAGTGTGGCACTTACTTATCGAAGCCGTGTATGGCCAGAAGTTATAAATAAGAGTAGCCCTTACTCGGTCACGCATTCGTGTCGAAAAATATTATCCTTAGATCCCTATTCTACGATTATCCTAATACGTTTGAGAACGTTGATTATGAGGTCACCGCTGTGAAATCTGGAAATTGTCGGATTATGTTTAAACCATGTACGAGAGTAAAACTGTAAAATATTCTTATTAAAAATAATATACAGGGTCTTTTTTTTTGCTCGGAAAAGTGTTTTTTTTTTCAAAAACTATTTATAGTACCGATTTCAAATTTGGAAGGTCAATTCTCTATACCGGGGGACATCAGTTTGAGAAATTTGAGCGTTTTCGGTAATGTTTTTCACCAATTTTGAAAAATTATTTTTCGACCACTAGGTGCGAGATAAAAAATTTCTATTATAAAGTTGTAGGCCGTCATCGAAAACCCTTAAAAATTGTTCACTCGACGAAAAACAACTTATTTATCAGTGAAAATTCGAGCTTGAAAAATTTACAAGTTGGTGAAGCCAAATTACGATTGTTTGAAACGATAATTGAAAAGGGAACAAGTCTAATACAAACGTAGTAGAGTTTTCACACTTGAAAAAATGTACACGTTTGGTTTTTAAATGCAGATATTTTATTCACATAAATTTTTACAAAACATTTTCAATAATATCACCATTGGCTGCAACACAGGTTTGTGCGCGGACAATTAAGTTCTCAAACGCTTTCTCTACCATTTCTGGTGTGACGTCTCGGCAAGCACTGATTATTCGTCTAATGAGTTCCTCCCTAGTTTCAATGGGCGTGGCGTATACCTTTGCTTTAACGAATCCCCAGAGAAAATAATCCAGCGGTGTTAGGTCAGGTGACCTTGCTGGCCAATGCACTGGACCATTTCTCCCTATCCACCTTTCAGGAAACTCGTTGTTGAGGTGCTCAGTTACTTGCCGGAAAAATGCGGAGGGGCGCCATCTTGCTGAATCCACAACTGACGTCTTTCAGCCAATGGAAGGTCGTCGATTGCGTCACTCAGTTCGTTCTGTAGAAAATGTAAATACCTTTGGCCGTTGAGGTTCGTCGGCAGGAAAAAGGGACCAATCAAACGGTTTCCAACAAGTCCAACCCAAACATTGACCCGTTCAAATTGAACCTGGTGATGATATTCAAAACCCCAATGTGGGTTGATGTCAGACCAAAGATGGCTGTTTTGATGATTAAAGGGCCCATCTCTAGAAAATGACGCTTCGTCGGAGAACAAAACATGGCGCAAAAATTGTCTATCTTCTTGGACAGCATTTAGTAACCAGTTGCTAAATTCATAACGTCTTTGATGGTCTCCGTCAATTAGTCCTTGGTGGAGCGTAGCTCTGTATGGGTGATAGCGATTCTTACGAAGAATTTTCCACACACGATTCGCAGAACAACCCAAATCAGCAGCGGCGTTAGCGCAACTGTGACGAGGATATGCCACAAAGTACGCGAGTACATTGTTCTCGAAGTCTAAATCCGGTTGACCCAATCCGCGAAACCTAGGTTGCAAGTTACCAAATTGATTGAAATCGTGAATTGCTCGTTATACTGTATTTACAGATGGTGCTCCATTTGGATGTCTTTCTGCGAAGATTTCAGTCACTCTTCTAAGGTTTTGCGCTGCTTCTCCATAGTAAATGGCAACTACTGAATAACGAGGCATTGTTCGAAATATTATCAAACACTGACAATAATCTCCCAAAGTTTTCCTTTAAATACCCAATGCATGTTTAGGATTGACCTATAGCCTCGTGTTTTTTAAATCCGGTCGTTTTTTTAACCAACGTTTCAACTGGATTAGGTAATTCGGTTTCAATTATCGTTTCAAACAATCGTAATTTGGCTTCACCAACTTGTAAATTTTTCAAGCTCGAATTTTCACTGATAAATAAATTGTTTTTCGTCGAGTGAACAATTTTTAAGGGTTTTCGATGACGGCCTACAACTTTATAATAGAAATTTTTTATCTCGCACCTAGTGGTCGAAAAATAATTTTTCAAAATTGGTGAAAAACATTACCGAAAACGCTCAAATTTCTCAAACTGATGTCCCCCGGTATAGAGAATTGACCTTCCAAATTTGAAATCGGTACTATAAATAGTTTTTGAAAAAAAAACACTTTTCCGAGCAAAAAAAAAGACCCTGTATATTTATATATTTACCAGTTGTTACAACGCATGGTGACTAGTGAATTTCTCTAGAAGAGATAATGTAGAAAAGATGCGACTGGTTATGTCGCACTCCGTAACCAAAGAGCATACAGGGTGTCCACTAAAAACGAAAAATGATACATAACGTAAAAAGTTTTTTTTTAAATTTCATACATTTGTTTCGTGTAAATCAATTTTATCACTAGCAGCAAGCCCCAAAATGAAAAATCCAGCTACACTAATTAAAATTTTGTCTAGTTGGGGTTTTTTTTTTCACAATTAAGAGTAATAGAAAAATTGGCATACATTTTACTTGTTTAAACCATTTTTCCTCCAGCAGCAACGTCAAACTCAAATTTAATGCAAAGTGCAAGTCAAGCTGGTTAAAATTTAAGAAAAATTACCTAGGCTTAGGTGAACGGTTGGAAAACTAAGATTTCAAAGTCATATTGACTTTTGTATTACTGACTTGAACATTAAAAAATTGCTTACCTCTTATTAATAGTTCATTTAAGTTTTTATCGTATTACTGCCGACAGAATTATTAGTGTTCTACGTGTTGAAAATGGGCCTTGGCGTCTAGTAAAAGCGTTACCATGCTGGCGTTACCAACTACCAATTACCAAACAAAACAATTTAGTACGCATGGATGATAAATAGACGCACAGCCAACTTCGATCACGCGCTGCCCTTATAGCAGGTGCTATCGAACTTGGCCGTGATAAAATAAAAATATTAATTTTCAAAATTATTAAAATTACTAAAATTATTTAAAGAATAATATTTATTTTAGTATAAATATAAAATAAATTTCTAATATGATTATAAATTGGATAAAATGTAAGAGGGAGAATATTCTTAAGAATTGAGCGCCAAGTTTAAAACTTTTTATACTTTTCTACTTTAATTTTGAAAATAATCATATTAGATTAATTGGAATTTTGGAAATAATTCTTCTAATTATTTACAAAAAAAATTTACTTCGTTTTTTATAGATTTAAGTCTAATATTTATATATTGCTGTATATTTAATTAATTTATGCAGATAATATCGGTAGTCCTGCGTATGTAAAATATGTATTTCTCGTTCTTATATATTTTGAGAAGTTTTATAGTAGTTTGAATTAATTAGGAAGCTCCGACGCAAATCTCCGATATTCGGACGTCCCAGGGATATGCATTAGATTTTGGAACTTGGATGTATGAACTGTAAGATATTTGGATCAATCATGGATATCCATACAATATCAAGTTTTGGGATTTTTGGATATGACCTACCAGAGAGATTCGGATCATATAGGGATATCCCCGGGACTTTTGTGTTTGCTGGGGAGTTCAATACCTCAAATTCTACAAATTCGGTGTTTTACACTTGGCAGTAAGGCGAAGGTAGTAGTATTATAATCACCGCTGTCCGGCAAAGAGGGAGAGGTCGAAAAGAATTGACCAGCGAGCATCCCCGAGCAAACCCCGTCCCAAACTCAGCGGGGTGCCAACAGGCAGGCAGAAAATGTCCCGGTCGCAGAAGCAGGCACGACGCTGAATCTTCGCCAAAATCAAGTTTTGCGGAAAGTATAAATGAAAGGGGAGTGTTGCAGGTAAGAAAAATTCAAGGCGGACAGGCAGAAGAAAAACTGGGAATTTAAAACTGCGGGAATTCATTTAGAAAACCCATGCTTTATGTGGCGTGCTCAAGAGTTGGAGCTGCAAATAACCTGTACATACTTACTCCAAACGGAGAAACTAAAAATATTGTGTACAAAACGCTTTATCATAATTACATCTTAAACTAATCAACGAAATCAAATATTCGCTAACGAAACGGGTATAGGTGGCGCGGCCGTCGCTGCCCCTGCAGCTTGATTTTCCCGTCTATTTCGGTGATCAAAAATAAACATGGCGAGCGTTAAGGCTAGGGTTAAAGGAGGTAGAATTTGTGCTGTACCTTTATGCAATAATACCGCACTAAAAAGGTAATTAATCGTAAAGAACAAACTTCAAACTTATCGGTTCACAATTTCCCAAAAGCAAGAAACTTTTAAGCGTGTGGTTAAGAAAATTAAATCGGGGCAAAAAAGTCTAGTAAATGGGCTTAGATTTGCAGTGCCCACTTTAATGGCAATGACTTCTTAGAAAGAAATTATTTATTATTAATTAAAATAAACTTGGAGATAAATAACACCGTTTTAGATGGAAAAACTGTGAAGAGACGTCTGAAATTCAAAGCTATTCCTTCTAAGAATTTACCATGTAGGCCTACTCCTGAATCAGCTGTAGTTAGAAAGAAATCAGAGAGATCACAACGTTTTCAAAATCGTTCTAAAGGTTGGTCATTTTATAAATTTATATTGTAAATTAAGAATTGTTAATAATGCATTTATTAATTTCAGATGAAACATTGGACGATTTACAATCAGAGTCATTGGCACAATCATCGACTGAGACAAATTTTATTGAAGGCCCTGAAAATGTTTCCACACTTTCCAACTTAAATTTGCTTGCCAAAATAGCAGCTGAGATACATTCGTCGTCTAGCGAAACTGTGACAGAAGTAACGAAAAATTCTATTGGCATTCAAGTTAATTTGGAGCAAACCAAGAATAAAGTGTCATCATCAAGAACTGGACTATCTAGCAATGGAATGACTAGTAGTGATTTTGTATCTCTCATTGGCATTGGAAAATAACTATTTGACAGTTTGTCAATTGAGGTTTTAGGAATAGAAAACAATAGTAACCTAAGTGATTTTCTAATGCCCGTTAATGACCGTATGTTATTAACGTTAGTGAAGTTGAAGTCGAATTTAACGTTCGATGCCTCAGCTTCGTTAGTTCTAACCGTTCAGTTTCAACGTACTTCAAAAGAACGCTTTGTGCCCTTTCTGATGAAATTGTTACTGTTATATGCAGGCTAGTAAATTTACAAAAAAACAATTCTGGCAAATGACAAATTTAATGATTAAATTTAAATACATTGCTAATGAATATGACTCTTACTTAAATTTGATTGAAAAAATTCATGATGTAAAAATTAAAATCTCTTTTAACCTCAATTAAAAGATCGCCTTTATTTCCACAAATTTCTTAAAGAAATCAGATTCTTCAGTAGTCATCTCAAAAATCTGATTCTCGTTGAAGAATTTCTTTCTGATATTTGGCGATTTGGTCTTCGGGGAGAGCTAAATTAAGTTTCCTACCGGACTGAAACAGTAGGAACCCTTGCTGGACGAAGTTAATGTAAAAAATACAACATTTTTTGGTAACCGAACAACTTTAATACTTTATTATTTCTGAAGGAAATGACAATCTGCTTTGGCAGAATTACAGCTAAGGACTTCGAGTTCGAAAGCTTATTCGATTCTGGTTGATTTCTTGGTTCTACAGGGCTTTTTACCCTTCGGAAAGGGCCCCTCCTTTCAAATGGGGGGGAGGATAAGTGGCCGGGCAATGCCTGGAAAATTTAGACAGGCGACAAGCTGACACAATACATTTGAAACATGACATACAATGAACGACCTTCAGAGAGGATTTCCTCTCTGAAGTAAAAGTTATTTTCTTTACAACAAAAATGGAATATTTTTAGGCCTATTTACAACAATCGAAATATTATATACAACACTATTATTTTTACAAAGGTTAATACACTTAAAATTTACAGTCATACAATACAATTTTTACACTAATTAATTTAATTATTTCACTTACAATCTAAAAACGCGTAATTAACTATTTTAAATTTTAACACTCGTGGAGTCCTAAAAGGGTTAGTTTCAAAAGTTCCTCGAGGAAAGAATAGTCTTCTGAATTGGACGGACCAATTTGCCTACGTTTAGATAGATTGTCATTTATTTCACAAGCTTCTGTATTTGCAGTATTATCAGAGTAGCAGTTGTCACGGTTTCTTTGGGTTTTTGATTCGAATTTACAAATTCTTTCGATCTGAATGGTAAATGTCTGGTACACATTGGTTCGTATGGAAAACTAGATATTATTCGTTCTTCAGACTTTTCTAAGCTATTAAGACTAAAGATGGGTTTCTTAGTAATGTGATTGCACTGTCGCTTTGATGTACATGACACTGCTTCAGGCATCTGCTTTAACTCTCTTCCAAAATGATTGATAAAAACAAACCAACTACGGAATGTTTACAGAATCCAGAGTGTCTACAAAATAAAAGAGTTAAAATTGAGAATTTGGTATAAATAAGAAGATAAATATTTACCCGCTTTTGCACGAACAGTGAATACTTTCAATATAGTAATTCAATATATAATTTTAACATCAAGGAGTGAGGGTCTCCGGTTGATTGGCTTGATTGTATGAAAAATCCTTCAATTACTGTAATACCATCCTCTTGACTAGAAAGGAAGAAATTTAAAGACCTCTTTGGGATTTCTTTAAAGGCACTATATCACCGAAAAAAAATCGGTATTGACCTCACTTGTTTTCTAAAAAGTGATTCCATATTTACGTTCTGCATAGTGGCGACCTCGTATTTTTGCGGTAGTTTTCAAAATTACTTTCAAGGTTAGGCAGGGTGGGGGAGATCGGCCGGTTTTGAAAAGGGGACAGCATGTCTTGAAGATACAGGAACCGAGATATCGAGAAGTGTTCCATCCAAAGGGGGATGAACTGCTGGAGGGTAGAAACGAAAATTGGGCTATGAAAGTTTTCGACGGTCGCGCGGACCCGAGCGAAGAGGGATCCCTAGAGAGATAATCCTTTTCTCTGTTCCCTCGACCGAACAAAGAGCAGCTTTTCCCTCGTCTAAATTCATTTCGAGGAATATTTAAAACTAGCTTATCACCTATAGAGTAAGAATGCTTCCGCAAATGCGAGATTGATAAATACATTTCGTTTACTGTATATACAACATAGGTGAAATCCTCCGTATTGATTTTATTTTATAAAAATTTTAAAAATAAAATTGCGTTTTCAATGAAGTAAATAAGGCTTACTTTTTTTCATCGATTTCCAATTAAGTTAATTAATTAAATCATGTATTTTTCCCCCTGGAACGGTGCCGTGAATCCTGCAACCTACATACACCTATATAACCAATATTTTTCTGCCTCAGTCAATTTAGCGGCTGTGCTGGGAGAGGGGGGGGGGAAGGGTTTGGTTTATGACTCAGTCTTCACGGGATTTTAGTTCTAGCTGGGGTCCGGCCGAAGGACGGGCTACTAGGGCTGTGCGAGTACTCGCTCATCATCGAGTACCCGATTTATTTTTATGTCGGTTACCCGAACTCGTAACTCGATTAAGAAAAATGCAATACTCGTCGATTATCGAGTATCGAAAATTTACATATTCGGGTACTCGAGTAAGCCACCTTGCTGAATTCGTCGGGTTATTATTTTCCCCAGCATGTTCGGGTACTCGACTATTTGAGGAGTATTTTACAAAATTTTGTGTTTCCGCCGCAATAATTTCAACGCGACGCTCTGATAGTACTATATTTATTTTCGTCTCCTTGAATTCGGATGACGCTTTTTCGGTTACGGCGCTTATAGTCCAAGAGCCCATGACTAAATAAGCATGTTATAAGGTACACGATGGGTCAAGGTATTTTTTAATTAGGTTAGTGATTTGTAACAAAGAACTGTTTGTCTTACGGGTCAAAGTGGGGGCTTTCCGGAAATACGAACCACGTGACGTCACTTCCGGTGACCTTGAAAATTGATATTACCTGATATTGGTATCATTCGATTGTTCTCAACGTGCTCTTACCAAATATCGCAAATTTAACGATCAAATAAGAACCAAGGGGCGCATACGATTAAAAAACTAATTTTGAGCCCCCCCCCCCCCCAAATTTACAGGTATAAGACAAAGTTACTTTTTTAGTCTTATACGCCGTTTGGTTCGGATTTGAAGGTTAAATTAGCCATATTTGGTAAGAGCACATTGAGACCAATCGAAGCAAACTTTCAAAAACTCGGTATTCATGGTATGCCCCTACCCTTTCAAATTTCGCCACGACCCCCCCCCCCCCCCTCCGTATCTCGCCCATTAAATCTCGACCTGACAAATAGGATTGAAATATACTGCCTACAGCTATCGGGACAAGGAGAGACTGGCCGCCCGCCGGGGTTCGAAATAGAAAAGCCCATTTGCGGGTTGCATATTGAACATCCTTTTTTCGATGTTCTACCCGGAAAACCAAAATGGACTCTTCTATCTTCGCCACATAGCAAACATTACCCGTCAAATACGAACAAAACTTTAGGAGGTCCGTTTCTACCCTGGCGCCATCTATTTCAAAAAATTCAACTACAAGAAAGTTTTTTTTAAATAGGTCGTGATATAGTGCCTTTAAACATCCGCTCACTGTAGTTTTCTTTAGCGAATATGTTAATATTGCACTAATAACCGTTTGCAATTTAAAAAAATGCCTATTTACTATTTAAAAATAATTCGGCCTGTTAAATCACAACAGTTCCCCTTACATATTAATTTAATATTAATGTGTAATTAATTTGGGTTTTTTTTAAACATTTAATTCAATTCGTTTTCTTGTACGGCAATATTTCAAACACCTTGTATATTTTCCGTTCTTTTTATCGCCAATATTCTCCAAGGTCGTTTTACTTTGTCATTGCAGAGAGAATTTATAATAGGGAGTGGAAGGTGGGGGATGAATTGTAGCTCCTAAACCCCCGCGATCGCAATATCTGGCCAGGCGGGTTTCCGGTATGACGTTTTCCAGGGGGCGGGTCTATAGTGAGCCGTTGAGGAAAAAAATTTGAAAATTTGAAAGCAGAAGAAATAGGCAGAGGACCAAGCTGCGGTGTGTGAGCGATGTCCTTCGGAAAAAAAGGTTATTTATTTATTATTTTGCATCTTACTTTAAATTATAATTATTATTAAATTCTTATTTATTTAGTTGCTGTAAACCATTGTTTGAAAAGGACCATCAAAAAGATGAATACCCAGAAATTTGTTTTTCGTTTGGAGAAGTATCTTGTTGGCACTTTTATGACGAATTTAAATCAAATGCTGTGCATAAATAGTGACAGAGAAGCGCTAATATCATACATTTCGACTGAAGTTCAGCAATTGAAATTTAATGACACAACAAGAGAAGAGTACCTAAAAGCCACACACACTATTTTGAAAAAAAAGAGGAAAGATCAAGGGCTTGGACACCTTTTACTTAGAATTACACCTAGTTTTAAAAATTTGCAACCACCAACACAGAAAAATCTAGCTAGCAGAATGCTACATTTACTTTTGCACGAATTAATGGTGCAAATGAAAGTGGGGGTTGACAGTGCAGTCGTAAAAGAAAGCTCCAAGATATTGAGGGAAAATAAGAAAAAACAGCTTATTGGATCAGTTTCTGACAAACCAAAGCCTCTGGGGGTAATCACAAACAAAATTGCAGAAAATCTCCCAGTTACTAGGTATGTTGCTGGATTTTCAGCCTACTCGTTAATAAAAAAAATGCCCTTCAGAACTGATTCAAAAGATTATGAAAGAAAAAGATCCAAGCCATGTAGAGCTAGAAGATGTAACGGACCAATAAATTAACCAGGGGTGGATTAACTTCTGTCACAGATCAATTCTTCCAGTTGATGAAAATGATTAAAACTATATCTGATGTAATTTACGTCACTAATGTTAAAAAGATCAGGCATCAAAATTTAAAAACCAGAGCTATCAAACACATTACACAAAATGATGAAATTGGGCAGGCATGGAAGCTAATCTACAATCAAGATGATAGCAAGAAATGGCTTTTGAAACTTTTAGATGTTTTTTTAAACACGAGAGGAAAATGTTTAGTGCGGGACATTCTTGAGCAATACCAATTTGAAACAAGAGAAGCCCTCAGAACGAAGAAAGCATTGAGAAAGAGCCTTATGGAGAAAAGCAAAGAATGTGAAAACCGAACCTCTCCAAAAAAGATAAAATCTAAAACTAGTCAGAAGAGTCCTGGCAGGGAAAATGTCAAAGCACCAATAAAGAAGAGCATAAGGAAAAAAGCCCAAAAACCAGATAAAATTCCAACTTTACATATAAGAGAATCTATTGAATGTCCCTCAACGCAAGCTACCACATCAACTTCAATGCAAAGTTTCAATAACTTTCAAGACAATTCCGATTATGACTTTTTAAAAGGGGATCCAGATCTTGACCTTTTTGAACAATTCCTACCTCAATTTACCTGAAAAAAAAACTAAGCAACGTGATATTTCAAAATGTTCCTATTTAAAACATGGGGCAGTTTGATGGCCAATTTAAGGGGTTTTACCTCATAATTACTACTGAAATAGTTCAAAAGAAAGTTTAGTTTAGAAGTAAGTCGCAATGAATTTCAATTTATCACCAAAATTTTTATTAAACTGTGATACTGTTTTTAAATGATTAAAACAATATTTACTTAACCATCTTTTCTGATATCATTGTATTGCCATTAACGGCTTCTAAAACAAGTCCTGATAAAGCTTTTAATTTATCCATATTGGCTTCAAAGAGAGAAACGGAGGGATTACAATTTCTACCACCAGAACATCTCTGTCTTCCAAAATACTGTTCTAGCGGGTCTTGATTTAGGTGTTGAGTCAAGACAAACTTGGCTCCCTTTTTAAGAAGGAATTTTACTATTCCCACTGTTGAAAGAGCTGTAATTGAAAAACAACTTAGAATATATGAAAATGTAAAGCTCTTATCGTTGTAATTATAATAGCTGTACCAGTCATACGTAGACCTTCAATAGTTGGAGCACTTAAAAGCATTGCATTCCTTTCCTTTTTTGAAAAATCACCTGGGCGTACTGCAACGTCTTTCTCCCAGTCATCTAAATATTTTATGAAGTCTGTTTCGAGCCACTAAATTTAATACAAATATTAATTATTGAGTCATCCATCAATCCAATATTGGTGTCATTACCTTCAAACGCTCGTCATTAACATCGTCATACGCTCTTTTGTTGACCTTTCTTTTCCTTAAACTTTCATTGCAGTTCTTAACATTACACAAGTCAAAAAAATTATCAAATGTCCGTATGAACTTCACTGTTTCAGGGTATTTCTCTTCCCCAAATAGTGTTTCTATAGCAGAAGCCACAGTTGTGCTCATAACTTGGGTTGCCAAATTAACTTTCATCTTAGAGTATCCATTTAAAAAAACGTGTCCATATGTTAGCTTCGATGCGTTTTTAAATTGACCTTTCATTTTTAATTGCGAGTAATAAAGGCGCAAAATAACTTTCCATGAAATCTCCTCACCATTTTTCCACATACTCCGAGACTTTGAATGAGCACCACTGTTACTAAAGCAGTTGCGAACAGTTTTAATCAAATGTGGAACGTCTGATAGAAAATATATCTCCCTTTCTTCATCAGCTGCATGAATATTAGTAGTGACAAATGGAACAGTCTTGTTTGTTTCATTACTGGCACACATACGAAAAAACTTTCGATTAGTCGAAGCTCCATCTCCAACTACAGCTAAAATTCTGAAACCATTGTTTTCCAACAAACTACTGGCCTCCCAAATAAGTGAATAGAGCTCTCCACTAGTAGCACCATTTGTTGGAAAATGCGCGAATGGTATTTTAACATTGCTGGTAATTCCACGAACCATAAATTGGAGAATATTGGTTGCTAGTGGCGGTGCAGTTCTTCCCATTTCTTCACGCTCCATGTCATCAAGGTCATTATGATGGTCATCTATGTCAATAAATCCAGTCATATATCCTGTATCTTTGTGACATATTACATCAGGCTTGACTGACATTTCATCTAACAGGAGAACAAAGTATTTCTTATGGCCAGGAAGATTATCAATGTCCGTCATTTCAACCATTTCATTAATCGAATCTTCATCAAAACCAGATTTGTTTTTTAAGGTATGGTCATGACTATAGAATGTTCTTGTTGAGGGAAGTATAACAATTCCAGATTTTTGTAAAGCTTCGTAGGTTGATTTTGATTTATTTTTAATGTAGGAGCACCACTTCAGAAAAAAACTGTCCCACCTCATGCCATACTTAGATCTTTCTAAAGCTCTTAATTGTTCTTTAATGAATACTGACATGAAAGATCCAGGTTTTTCTTTCTTAATTTTTTCTTTAAAAAGCTGTTTTAAATTGTTAACTTCTTTCTTGCCCTTCTTAGATAAAACATGCTTGGTTTTCATCTTTCTGTTGGGTTTCATTGGCTTCGATTTTCCTTTCATTTCTTCAGCTTTTTTAGCTAGAGCTTTGGATCGCAAACGTAAGGTTCGTAAGCTGGACCTATATTGCTGGCAAGCGAAGCAACGCTTCTTATAAACTTCAATGAGTGTTTCGCATCCGTTACTATACACAGCTCCAAAATGTTCAGAGTAACTGCTCATTGTTTTATGATTATTTGGGCGCCTCTCAGTGTAAAGTCTAACAAGATCTTCATCTTGATTGCCAGGGCACGTTTTGAAATGATTCATTCGCGCTAGGAAGTTGTAAATATACATATTATTCTCAATTTTTAGATCCTTCTCAATCTTTTCCTTTGATATTGTTTTACCCAAAGCGTTAACAGAAACCAAAAATGTGGGATTATAAAGAGAAATAGGTTCGTTTTTGAAGAATTCACATGATAAAACAATCTGTCTGTTGGAATGTTTAGTAAATATAACACTGTTAGTCTTAATTTCCATTGACCATCCTGTTGGTGGTGACAAGCCTTTGAAGTTGATTTGCGAATTGTTTTTATCAGATATACACAGATTTGAATCATCTTCATCCATTTTTTCCTGTACTTTCTGCGGTTCAGTATGGCTCATTTCTATTTGCAAAGGTATAATAATGTATCTATTTACGTCACAATTACCCAAGAAAAGATTTAAAATATATTACCTGATTTAATGCATCTTGATAAACAAAATTAGGGTCCAATAGACGTTTTAAAGGTATTGGATCTGGGTGTTGATCAGTTGGGCCTTTAAAGCCAAGGAAATGTCGGGAGCAGATGTAGGTACCCCGAGTAACGCATTCTAAATTTAAGTCCTTTCTAGCACAGGCCTCAATCCACCGCTGACATTTTTCAGTTTCTTTTTTAGCTGAGGGAAACTTGACGAAATACACTCCAGGAGCTCCATTTACTTGTCTGTTTGATGAATTTTGTTTTGAAGTGCATGAGCCATACTTGCAAGCAATTCGTTGAGGCATACTTAAGCCTTGTACTTCCACAAAAAGCTTTACTATTTATTAGGATAAACATGATTAGAAATACTATTACACAAAAAACTATTAATAACATATTAAATAGCCATAAAATATTTACCTTTCTTTAAAATTTTAATTTTATATTCCTTAATGTAAATTGACTTGATCATAAGTTCTCTCTGAGACTCTGACTTGATTGAAAAATAATCTTCACAGTAAACAACCAATAAGAAACAAGGGGTGAATTTTATTTTTTGAGTGGTCATGTGACCGGAAGCCAGCCTGGCCATATCAGCTCGGCGGGACCGCGTGTTTGAGCGACATCGCTTTTTGTGTTGTAGAAGGCAGGGCCTTCCACTCCCTATTATAAATTCTCTCTGGCACTACCTTCTTTTTTGTTTCGTAAAGAAAAAATAGATCTTTTTCTCACTTCCAACGGGTCACACGCGCCCAATTTTCCTTTCCGAGATTTTGGAGAATAAATAGTACATTTATGTTACCAGTCGCGGCGAAATTTAGTAAGATTATTGTAATTTTGTAAGTATTGCCCTCCTGTTTATTAAAGTTATTGTTTTAAAATAAATCCGTTTCGATTTCAATACGCGTTACTACGATATACGATCCCACTCGATAGGACCTTTAGAAATTCAGTAAAACCAAATTTTCATCCCCTCCGTCCTAGCGGATTGGCATCACACGGCCGGGCTTCTCAGCTAGTTGAGTAAATTGGGGTTTCGAAAACGGGAACAAAATGCACTTTACATTAAATATGCAAATTAAATTATTTTTAAATAGTAAATAGGAATTTGTGGAAATTGCAAACGTTTAATAGTGCAAAATATCATATCTTGTAACATATATTTGATTTCTTTGATTAGTTTAAGATGTAATTATGATAAAGCTTTTTTGTACGCAATATTTTTAGTTTCTCCGTTTGGAGTAAGTATATACAGGTTATTTGCAGCTCCTCAGTCTTAAGTGACTGTCCTTGCGATTTATTAATTGTCATTGCGAAGTTAAGATCGGTTGGTATTATAGGCAAAGATGGGCACTTGTTTTTCCTATCTATCTTTTTACCTCTCAAAATCATTAAGATGGCGCCCCTATGACTATCCCGATCAATTTTTTTTATAACCCCACAACATTTAAATATCAATTTAGAATCAAAGATGAGTAACTTTTCTTTATCAATTTTCTTTCCTCTCGAAATTTGCATACCTTTCAAAAATTTGAGTAAACACCACTATCAAATTCCTATCAATTTTTATCTAATGGTTAAGTCTATATATCAATTCAAAATCAAATGAGTACTTTCTACCAGATCAATTTTGTTCCTTTCAAAAATCTTTACAAGGTACCTCTATTAAATTCCAATCAATTTTTCACTAAAATCACTTAAGTTTAATATCAAATCAAATAGGCACTTTTTTATCCGAATACCTTAAATAGAAATTTACAACCCTTATCCCTAATCCACCGGAATTACGTGAACTACGGTTTTGGTTTGGTATTAGTTTTACTTTGCCAACGGCCAACTTCGATGACGCGCTTAAGCGCCAACAGCGCGTCATCGAAGTTCGCCGTGCTTTACCCATGTCGAAAATAATTCATTGCACGTGAAATCACGTGACACTCGTCAAAAGACGTTTTAGAGGAAGCATGGACGAACTGCCTTATAATAAAAAACAACGATTTGCCCCTCCCCCCTTTTACGTAAGCCGGACAATGAAAAAGACTGTTAGCAATCAACTTTTTGACCGAGAGCCGAAGATTATATTAGATTCAAATCAATATTTTAACTTAGTTTTTCGAAACTATCAAAAATTAAGTTTCACCTAACCTACAAAAATCAATCTCGTTCCAATTTTTTTCGGTAGATGGCGACCTCTTTAACTTTCAAATCAAATTTCACTTGACCTGTAAAAATGTATGTCATTTCAATTTTTTTTTCAATATTTGTCGACACGTGTCCTATCCCATTAAAATCAAATTTTCGTAACGATAAATATGCGGAATCACAAATCAATCAATTTTTTTTAAACCTTTCAAAATCAATTATTCTTTGTATAAAATTTTTTGTATTAAAAATCATATCAAAATTGATAGAATTTTAAAGAAAATTTCTTAAGTCAATCAAAAAAAGTATCAGATTCAAAAAAGATATGATAGTGCCCATCTTTGATTATGGGTATGCGTGGATTGAATACGGCCCGGGCAAAAGTGTTTGCGTGACACATACAGAGAGGGGAGGGGGTGGGGCTGAGAAAACAGAACGAACGCGAGTGAAAAGGGTCGAAGGTCGTGCTATGCAGCAGCTAAGTGAGGCAATTAGAGCCAGAGATATAAACTCCCGTGTCTCTTTATACCCGCGTCTCTTGACAGCGTGAGGTCAGGAATTTCGGTCTTGCGGTCACCGGTTATTGGTCCCGTGGTCAAAAACTACGAAGGTTAGCAATATCAAGACGCCCCTATAACCTGACGGCAAGGGCCACAATGCCACAGGCCAAATTTCGTGCGAATCGGACAATTATCTTGGGCGTGCATAGAAGGTAACAAACCAATACATACAAACATAAGATTTTATATATAGAAATAGATATATAGATAGATTCGACTGATTTCTCAAGTCTCTCTCTCTTCGCGCTCTACTACCCTCCCCGAGGCTTGTTTCTGGTTTCCTGTCAACCAGCGACGTCACTGAAGGTGGGCCGGTAGTTGCCAAGCCCCCCAACGTACCCGCTGAAGCGCTTCTCTACAGACCCCGTCGAAAGAGCTAACCTTATTATACGCAGTATTTTACCAACCTTGAGTAAGCGTCACCGGTAACTTTACTCCGCTCTTAACCCTTCGGGTCAGAGGTCCCCACTTTCGGAGAATTCCGAAGGTGGACGACGCGAGCGAGGAAGAGTCATCCCTACCTTCCCCAGCAGCGATGGCCCAAAACAACGACAGAATTCTCTGAAGTAAAGGGAAAGGCTGTTAGGGACAAAGCCTACATTTGCGAATGCAAATGCTAGCTTTACACCACTTACCTCCCCTTTTTGGATGGCGTCACCACGAATTTACGGTACAGAAACCCGCGAATTTGAATTTACTTTAAAGGAGTTGAGTTATATGGTTCGTTCGTAAAGCATTTTGTTTATATCAAAATACGTGAAAATGTTTTTTCTACTTCACTAGATATAGTTATTGAATATAAAAAGCGCGCGCTCGACTTGATGAAGATTTTGACATTTGAAGTCCACGTGCCAATGAAGTACTGATAAGCTTAAGACCTTGACGTGGAGAAAAAATATTATACTTAATTTTGTTATGATTTTAATTTATGGAAACTTAAATTTTTATTTCTATAAATGTTTCTTAAAAATAAAATGAACATAAATAAAACATATAATATGTTGCTCTTTCGTCACAAGACACAGCCTTATTAGTATGTTATTCGCACGCGCGGTAGGAAACCTTTATATTCCTCGGGTCTGAAACGCGCACTCTTAGACTTTTAAAAGTAAGAGACTGTGACGTAAGAGCCAAATTTAAACAAGAAGGCCACGTTACTTTATAAAAAGAGCTATTTAATTTTTTTCTTTCAAAACATAAGCTTATAGTTTTCTTTTAACCTAAAGCTCGACGTTTGAGTGTTTTATTTAATGTGGCGTTACCGTAGACAAACATTTTCCCACCAGCTCCAGGGCCAAAAATTTATTTCAACCGTCAACACTTTTATTTAATGTTGTGTTATTGTAAAGTTAAAAAGGCCCTTAAGGCGTTGGGGTGTGCAAGAACTGGTGGCTTTACCGGGCAGTCGGGGTCCGGCTCTTTGCTGGCTTTGTCACCTGTCCGGGCTTGTGGACGCTAGCGTACGGCATTCTGATGAGACCACCGCTGTAGAAGGCTTTTGATTCGCTTGGAGCACCGGTATATAAATTTATGACCACATGTTAAGTTTAAAAAATATATTATCACTGTTTAGTTAACGGTCAAAAGTTTTAAGTTCCATTTCACCGTTATTTTAAATATCAGAGTACCGTTAAATAACATAACAATAATTTGACCTTCAATTTTACGGAAATAAATTATACGTTCAGATGACTGTAAAGTTTAGGGTTAAATTTCGGTGTGGTTACGGTAATTTATCTAGGGTCTTCTAAAATTATTAATAGGTTAATTCGAGGGGCTAACCACTCTTAGAAAATCTGTACACCGGATTACGCTTAGATTAGCACTGCCAAAGGCAGGGACTTCAAAGATTACGCGTAATCCCATTAGTACAGTCAAAGGTACAGCTCTGTACACCGATTACGCGGAGTGATCAGCCCCTCGGGTTAATTGTACACCAATTACGGTGAGTGATCAGCCCTTATAGTATATGCAATTTTGTAAACGTTTTATCTTTGAATCAAAATATTTCATTGGAAATTATTTTAACCTATTACTAATTATAGACCCTAAAGCGTTACCCTTAGGATTATCAAATCAGTGACTATGGAAAATTTCTTGGACATTTGTTTGATTGTATTATTTTAAAACATTTAATGAGAGACAAAATAAAATATCTTATCAATTAGATAAAACTTTTAAGGAAGATACTATGCCTAAGCTTGCTTAAAACGCACAGCAAACATCAAATCAGTGACTGTGGAAAATTTCTTGGACATTTGTTTGACTGTATTATCATTAATTAAACCTTTAT
Source organism: Leiobunum rupestre (assembly GCF_980474605.1). Taxonomy (NCBI): domain Eukaryota; kingdom Metazoa; phylum Arthropoda; class Arachnida; order Opiliones; family Sclerosomatidae; genus Leiobunum; species Leiobunum rupestre. The sequence goes on along the minus strand of NC_143384.1, from coordinate 9,593,934 downwards.
GGAGAGGCAAAATAAAATATCTTATCAATTAGAAATAGCTTCAAAGGAAGAGACAAACAGCTTAGCGTGCTTACAACGCACAGCAAACATTATATCAGTGAATGTGGAAAATTTCTTGGACATTTGTTTGACTGTATTATCATTAAATAAACATTTATGGAGTGTCAAAATAAAATATCTAATCAATTAGAAGTAGCTTTAAACGAAGAGACAAACAGCCTAAGCTTGTTTAAAGCGCAAGTAATCAATGATGGAAATGTTTTAAAAGGGTTACTTACTTTAATTCTTTTGGGTCTGTGGTTTGATGAAAATCTAACTTGTTAGTAAAAGTGTTAAAACTATCACACTATACGTACTTAAATAAATAAATAAATGAACGAACGAATAAATAAATAAATAAGTAAATAAATAAATAAATGAACGAACGAATAAATAAATAAGTAATTAAATAGATAAATAAGAAATGTTTTAATTAGCAAAAAATAACACAAATATTTATGTTTATAACAAAACATAGAACCGTTAAGCGATAAAACGTTAATGAAAATTGAGGTCGCACCATAATAAATAATTTTATTATATCATCTAAACAGTCACGCTTTACAATAAAACATCTCTCCATCAAAGTGTTAGGGACACCATAGCCAAGATTGTTTCCGCATGTTGGTTTCCTCTTGTTGATGTATTTAGGTTCGATCGCGCAGAAAATACTCTTTCTGATGGAAGAAGTCAAGAGTATAGCGGGAACATCCTTATCCATTTTGGCAACTGATGAGTAACGCATTTCATTTTCCTGTAATAAACATTTTAATTGTACCATCTAACATTGGTCACACACTAATAATAATAATAATAATCAGCTAAGCTAATACCCAAGGCACCACCTTAGGCCTAAGTCATCAAGCGACTCTGTAATCCTTCTCAGTAAAAAGTCTACCGCACACATTACAATTATACTCATGTAGAAGATTTTCTAGAAATTTCTCGGTAGCGTTCTTCCGTCGGTATGTTACGGGTTTCGATGGTGCATTGTTTGGGCCCACAATGCCGTCGGAGAAACCGCAGAAAATATGAACGGACCACGAAGTCGAAGACGACAGTGAGGGATCTGGTACACATGTTGAAACTTTCGTAAAGATGGTTTCGAAATCAGCAAATATTACGTATTTCATCTAATGACCGAATAAGTTTCAAAAGAACCAAATAGAAAAAAATTTAAAAAAATTCTAGGATCGGGTCCTTAACCGCTATAGAAATTTTCTTACCCACGATGCTTTTCCTAGCATTTACGCTTTCCGAAAAACATGTTTTTATAGAAAGTTGAGCCATGTTTCTTAGTCTATGGTCGAGTGGCCTGCCTGCTTTGCGATCGGCATATTTTCTGCCGGCCAGTTAGCACCCCGCTGATTTTCGAAGGCAGAAGCTCAATCTGTCATTCTTTCAACCTGTCGCTTTTCGCTGGACAATTGTAATATGACTGCCTTAGCTTTAGAGTCAAGTGTAAATAACTACAGTTTAGATTTTAAATTTACTAACTCGTGTTACTAGTCACAACTGACAATTCTTTTCTAACCTTCGCTTTGGCTACGAGGTTACGATAGTCAGTATTATTACAAGCCTTTCTACAGAATTTCGAAATGGTTTTCTCAACCTGTACCTAGGAGGATTCAAGTGATATATTTTACGGGAAACATTTCTAATATTTTCAGTAAAACTGCAAATATTACATAGTAGTAATCTCACTTGATAGATTCGACCATAGCCGCTTTTTAGGAGTGTATTACCACTATGGGAAAAAGTTTGAGTGACGTAGTGTTACGTCCGCCATAAAAGCGACATATGTCTTATGTCGTTTTTGCTATATATGACTATGGTCAGTAACGCTCAGCAGACAATTCCTTTCCTACTAAAATAATATGATTTTATAACGTGTGGGTTTTAGGTATATACGTAATAATTAACTGTCATTTGTACGATGCATCTGGAAAATTTAAACTCGGATATTACCATTTTGCAAAGGAAATTATTTTATATGTTATACATTTACCTACATTCCCATATTGATAAATTACAACTTGTCAATAAATCTAGTGTACTAGCTACAATGATTTCAAAAACGCCTAGCCATTGTCGTGCAGCGCGGCCGCCGTTGTAGTCTATGCTTGAACACATTCCCGCCAGGCTCCTCTCGAGAGGAATTTTTATTTAACCTCAACTAAATTTTCCGTGAAAATTTTCTGTCTCTTTTTTAAAGCAACTTGACTTGTATACCTTTTAGTATAACGTTTGCTAATTTTATCATCCTTTGTATACCTTTTAGTATATTTTGAATATTAAAAATTTTTAACAAAAAAACTAGAACTGATTTTCTAACGTTTTATTAACAGTAGCAGCTGTCGCCAGATTGTCCTTAGTTGTACACCACGTTGGTCACCGTCTAAAAACGCTCATGGGCCGATCCAGTACCTTGAATTTAGTGACCCCCCATGGATACCTCCTCACCTCCTTCTCTCAAAATACTAACAATGGTCAGAGAATGTTACGGATTTGTAAGTCAAATAAATAGTCTTTTTCGGAAGAGCAAACGATACTTTTTATTCTCAACTGAAAACTGTCTAAAAACGCCACCGCTCTTATACTCGACCAAATCGCATCTGACAACACTTTTTTAGTTTTTTACTTTCCGCGCCCACTCCTAGGAGTGACTAATTTTCCGAGAAAGCCCGTGTTATTTTCTAGTTACAATATGAACGACAAAGCTGCGAAAAAGAGCGAGCGAGATTGAGAACCCAGCTGAAAGCCATAAACGCCTAAAGTAGATAGGGATCTCTTCTCTATTCGGGCACTAATGGTTTATTTTTTAGACCCTTTTCACTTCGAACCCGAAACCTCCACATTCTACAAGCATGAAGTATGCTCGTTAAATTTTATGGCATTTCCCCCTCTCTGGCTCTTTCTCGTTTACAAACATTTTACGTTTAAAGGAATCAAGAAATTTCCAATCCTATCACAACAATTACAGACATATTTCAAATCTTGTTAAAGTAATACATTAATTAAACAGCAATACCAATTAGGAAAAACTACACTATCATTGATGGTAAATTGAACACAAATTTCTGAACGACTATATAGTCAACTGCGCTGTAATAATTTTAATTAGCAGCCCATACTCATTGCGAACACAGATGTCTGGATTGCATTTGTCTATGCAGCCGGGGCCCTTTGCGGCCCTGCACTTTGCGGCCCTGCACTTTGCGGCTCTGCACTTTGCGGCATTACACTTTGTGGCATTGCTCTTTGCGGCTATGCTCTTTGCGGCTATGCTCTTTGTGGCATTGCTCTTTGCGGCTATGCTCTTTGCGGCTAAGCACTTTGCGGCTATGCTCTAATAATAACAATGATCTAATTTCCATTTTTAATAATATTCACAGATCAACTACAATTTACTACACAACACACTTATTATACCAAACAAATGACAATATATATATATATATATATATTTTAAACGCGATCTTTGCTTTATATATTTAACAGAGCAGCCGGCATTGATTGCAAGGAAATCACTTGTAGAAGTTGTAGTTCCCCTCTAAAAGAAATGCAGTGGCACTTTGGAGCAGAACTAAAGGGTTTCCTTCGCTTCCATCGCTTGGGTCAAGAAAATTAAATTAATTTAAATTAAAATAAGTTTGAATTAAATATTTTAGTTTTCTCAGATTTATCTTATGTTGAAATTGTATTTTATTTTTAATTAAATACTTTGGGTTATTTGAAGTCATAATTTCATCGTTGACAGTTTTATTTTCTTGTCCACTTACGTGACAGAATTGAAAACGATAATAAATATTAATATAATTAATATTCTTATTACTTATAAATAAATTAAAAACATAAAAAAGCTCAGCTGCGCTGAGAAAAAAAAAGATATATAGCTAACCTCGTATCGATTCACTACGGCCAAGAAGGGACATTGGTTGGTTAGTAAGGTTTTTAAGTCTACTTAAACTTCAGGTTAAATAAAAATTCTACTAAAACGTAACTAATAATGAGATGTGTAACTTAGATGTAATAACTGCGTTTTATCAAATACCTTTAGAGAAAATATACTCTAATACACCTGGACAACCTCCCAATTTTGCATTCTCCTATCTTAAGTATTTTATAATTGCACATGACGATTACTTTGGGGATCGTCTAAAAAGAACTCCTAGGGATTTATAATCGTTTAATTAATGTCAAATGCGTATTATTAGAATATAAGAATATGTTTAAAATGTGTATTGTGTAACGAGTCTAGGAAGTTTCATAACAAAGGAACTTTCATAACAAAAGAACTATCATAAAAAAGAAACTTTCATAGCATAGGAACTTTCATAACAAAGAAACTTTCATAACAAAAGAACTTTCATAACAAAGGAGCTTTCATAACAAAGGAACTTTCTTAACAAAGGAACTTTCATAACAAAGGAAATTTCATAACAAAGGAACTTTCATAACAAAGGAACTTTCATAACAAAAGAACTTGCATAACAAAGGAACTTTCATAACAAAGGAACTTTCATAACAAAGGAACTTTCATAACACAGGAGCCTTCATAACAAAAAACTTTCATAACAAAGGAACTTTCATAACAAAGGAACTTTCATAACAAAGGAACTTGCGTAACAAAGGAGCTTTCATAACAAAGGAACTTTCATAACAAAGGAACTTGCATAACAAAGAAACTTTCATAACAAAGGAGCTTTCATAGCACAAGAACTTTCATAACAAAGGATTTTTCATAACAAGGGACGTTCCTAATACGAGACGTTCCTAACCAAGTGATATTCCGAACAAGGGATGTTCCTAACAAGGAACGTTCCAAACAAGGGACGATTGTTACAGGTGACGTTCCTAACAAGAGACGTTCCTTATTAAAATTTAAGTTAAGAAAATTGAAACCACATCAACATTTAATATTTTAAATTTTAATTAAGATTATATAACAATAAAATAAATGTTTTACAATTTATTTTTATTTAAGAAAGAGGAAAAATATAGTAACATTCCTTAACGGTACGGGATTTGAACTGCCCACCACGTTGTATGTTTTATTAACAATAGTGCTCGTAACGTCTCAGCTGCGATCGCCCGAGTAGCGTTTTCCATTGCGATCATAATAATCAAACTATGTCATTCAAACGTTTTCCCATAAAGGTAATACACTCCTTAAAAGCGGCTATGACCGAAGTTATGAATTGATATTATAAATAATATTTCAATGCAGTTTTCTTGTACCGAAAATATAAGAAATATTTCCCTGAATCCCGTAAAATATATGATAAAGGTTGAGAAAACGATTTCGAAATTCTGTAGAAAGCCTTGTAATAATATTGACTTTCGTAACCTCGTAGCGAAAACGAAGGTTAGAAACGAATTGTCAGTTGTAACTAGTAAGACGAGTTAGTAAATGAAAAATCGATAATCGTATTGCAATGCTCAATTGTCCGGCGAAAAGCGGCAGGTCGAAAGAATAGGCGAGCGCGCTTCCGCCTTCAATAATCAGCGGGGTCCTAACTGGCAGGTAGAAAATGTCCCGATCGCAAAGCAGGCAGGCCATCTCGACCATAGACCTAGAAATATGGCTCAACTTTCTACAAAACAGTAAGTTATGTATTATCTACAAAAATTTAAATACAAAAGAAAAAAAAACACTTAAAGTTTGTATAAATTGTCCTCGAGGGAGGAGCCAGGTGGGAAAGTGTTCATTACCGCGGCCGCGTTACCCCGTTGCACGGCAATGCCGATACGTTGCGTCAAAAATTCCACAGAACGCGACTCTCCACTTCGCGTATTTTCCGACCAATCGCGTGCACTAAGGCCAAGCCGTCCCGCCCAAAGGAGCCAAGGGTTTCAACCGCCAAAGCACGAAACTGAAAACGATGCTCGAGAGCTGAAAACTTTGCCTTTTTCTTCGATTCAGCCTGGGTAGCAGCCCAGAGAGGGGCTGTAGAAGAAGAAGCCAAATATGAAGGCGCCAAAGGGTCGGTGCACGTGAAGTCCCACACTAAAGACTTCCCTCCGGACCACGGAACAAGCGACATCCCGTCAGGACGTTTGCCGTCGTTCCGCAGCAAACCCGGAGGTTCGAGGATAGAAGGCACACCGGCGTATACGATGGCACGTTTAACGATGTCGTTGACGGCGGCACGACTGGAGAGGCGACCAGCGCTTTTACGGCAGCTCAAACCGTGAGTCCCGAGCGAGTCGACATGGGCACCACAATTGCAGAGAAGGCGAACGAAGCGCGCTCAGCCAGGTGCCGGAGTCCTCTGAATTCAACGAAAGGAGCCGAGCCCTATCGCGGTTGCTTGAGGCGAGTTCCGTTAAACGCCGGATGGTTTGCTCGAAGGCGGGGTTCTCCCAGGAACGCTTATCGTTATTCAATGAAAAAATTCAGAAATACGAACCAATTGAATGTAAGCGAAAATAAATAGTTCGTACAGGACGGAAATCGAATCCGGTTCTATTGCATAGACAACTGATTTACGACTGAGCCACTGAAGCTTCGCCAATTTGAAATAATTTCAGGAATAGGAGTGGCGCTCCTTAAGCGCCTGTAGTATAACCGAAAAATAAATAAAAATTTCCTAGAAAGCATCGCAATGGATCGGCGGAGAATCAGCTAGCTAGGCTAATACCCAAGGCACCACCTTAGGCCAAGTCATCAAGTTACTTTTAAAGCCATTAATTCAGGTGGACGGGCTACAATGCGTAAGAGGGTGGTGACAAACCCTTCATGCCACGCGAGCCAACAGCTCCCTACACAACCTATTACCTATAACCTATACAGGTTATTACGGAAGGGGAAGCCGATGAGCTCGAGGGAAAACCCCTTAAACCAGTGGGAAGAAAATTTGCAAACTCAACGCGGAAGAAGTTTTTCCGGTTTTTCACCCAGTGCCACAAGCTGCGGTCGAACCCGGTTCCTCTTGCTGCGAGGTGAAAGTGCTATCCACACCACCACCCAAAGCCGGATATTTACTGTTTTACGATATCCGTCACTGGTCTCAGTCCTCAACCATCAACGTTACAAGCTGTGGATGTACCCGTCAACCAGATATCCGTCACTGGTCTCAGTCCTCAACCATCAACGTTACAAGCTGTGGATGTACCCGTCAACCAGATATCCGTCACTGGTCTCAGTCCTCAACCATCAACGTCTTACGCTGTGGATGTACCCGTCAAGCAGATATCCGTCACTGGTCTCAGTCCTCAACCATCAACGTCTTACGCTGTGGATGTACCCGTCGACCAGATATCCGTCACTGGTCTCAGTCCTCAACCATCAACGTTACAAGCTGTGGATGTACCCGTCAACCAGATATCCGTCACTGGTCTCAGTCCTCAACCATCAACGTCTTACGCTGTGGATGTACCCGTCAAGCAGATATCCGTCACTGGTCTTAGTCTTCAACCATCAACGTCACAAACTGTGGATGTACCCGTCAACCAGATATCCGTCACTGGTCTCAGTCCTCAACCATCAACGTCACACGCTGTGGATGTACCAGTCAACCAGATATCCGTCACTGGTTTCAGTCCTCAACCATCAAAGTCACACGATGTGGATGTACCCGTCAACCAGATATCCGTCACTGGTCTTAGTCTTCAACCATCAACGTCACAAACTGTGGATGTACCCGTCAACCAGATATCCGTCACTGGTCTCAGTCCTCAACCATCAACGTCACACGCTGTGGATGTACCAGTCAACCAGATATCCGTCACTGGTTTCAGTCCTCAACCATCAAAGTCACACGATGTGGATGTACCCGTCAACCAGATATCCGTCACTGGTCTCAGTCTTCAACCATCAACGTCACACGCTGTGGATGTACCCGTCAACCAGATATCCATCACTGGTCTCAGTCCTCAACCATCAAAGTCACACGCTGTGGATGTACCTGTCAACCAGATATCCGTCACTGGTCTCAGTCCTCAACCATCAACGTCTTACGCTGTGGATGTACCCGTCAAGCAGATATCCGTCACTGGTCTCAGTCCTCAACCATCAAAGTCACACGCTGTGGATGTACCCGTCAACCAGATATCCGTCACTGGTCTCAGTCCTCAACCATCAACGTCTTACGCTGTGGATGAACCCGTCAAGCAGATATCCGTCACTGGTCTCAGTCTTCAACCATCAACGTCACAAGCTGTGGATGAACCCGTCAACCAGATATCCGTCACTGGTCTCAGCCAATTAAGTTCGGATTCCTATCCAAAACGCTGACTTTGGGGTAAATTTCTACTGCTATTTCCGTTAAAAAGGCTAGGATTTAATATTAAATCGGGGATAATCCTGAAGTCCAAACCGTTCCATCTCCTACTGTCCAACATTATGACGCATAGGAAGAATTTTAGGATTTCTTCTTATATCAGTGCGAAGAGGCTTTACAGGAATATGTCGATAAACTCGAATTTCCTATGGGCATCGTTAATTCCTCAGAACGAGCGGACCTTATTAAATTAAATTTAAAGAATAATCAAGTTAAAGCTGAACCGGCTGCTTGTTCCTGACTAGCTTGAAGGGTAAGTCTACATTTGGCACGCGATTTACCCTTGGATCAGTGGTAACAGACCTTGAGGAATACATTAATCGTCATCGACCGGCTATTGAAAACTACCTTGTAGGTAAACTGTCTAAGGTCCACGGGATAAATTGGTATATTACTATTAGAGCACGATACACTCAGGAATTAGGTAACTCGTATCACTGTAAGTTTTTTAATTTATGTCTTATCACCAAAGCACTATGTAACCTTGGAGCAACAAACAAAGGAGAACGCAGCTTGCCTTTAAACATGCTAATGCAGTGTTGTGTTTAAATTTCGTTTGGACGAACCTTTACGCTAAAGCGTCTAACCAATGAAAAATGTACACAAGAAAATGTATGACTTTTGACCTGTTGCGTTCTCCTTGTGTGGTGCTGTGTTTGTTGCTCCTAGATGCAACAAACTTTAGCGACGGATATCATCCAAAGACAAATTGACTCGTGTGTGACGGTGTGTCAAAGTGATTTGGAAACATGGAGGATTTCGAAAACCCGCGAAATGGGTGGATTTTAGATCGGATTACGTTTATGAAAATGAACATCATAACTTATTAACCATTAATTGGTGAATCTTTCATTGATTTACCTGAAGAACTCATAAAGAAAATTGGCCTCCTGAACGTAAAATATAATAGGGAAAATAAGGATTTTTGATGGCCGGTTCTAGGTCATTTGCATGCGATTCGTTGTAATGATCATCCATACCACGTGCAAAAGTACGTGGCATTTGAGGACTAGCTAGCTCTTTCAGATATTGATTTCCTGTTTGAAATAAATGGTGATAAGCTAGAGAAGTTTGAACGGTAAAATAGTGTTTAACTAATGTGTTTTGTAATGAAAAAGAAGTGTTTCGGCGATATATACACAGAAAAAACAACGTTTCGAATCTAAACGTTTTCCTAAACGCCAAAATGCAACGCTTTTTTAAACACATCTGAAACCTAAACATGTTTAAGCCAACACGGTTAAATAAATAAACATGCTTAGTAACTTAAGTGTATAGGTTATCAACGTGTTTAAAGTCAATATGTTGTAGTTTTAAACGTGTTAAAAACCCCTTACGTTTAGGCTAAAAACATGTTTAAATTCGTGGTGTTTACATTGTATAAATGATAACCTTTTTAAAAGGTGTTGAAGATTTAAATATGTTAAGTTTTATGTGTTTATGTTACAAAATAAATTTAATTATTTTTGTTTTATTTTAAGGTATTAGTGCTCCGTAGATGTATGCAGCTCAGGATGTCGCAGAGCACTACTTTTAATGCGTTTAGCTTTCATTACCATTTATAATTTCTCAGACACTTAGTTTGATTTAAAATATTTTAATTCAACAAAATAATATCACACTTTGATAACAAAATAGTCTTTTGAGAAGTTGGCATTAAATATAGTTTAAAAGTAACTCAGTCTGTGTACTCCTCTCAAACATTATCATGTGAGAGAAATTGAAAGCTCAAATTTCTATTATTTGATATTGTACTAATTTAACTCACATGATGTTAGAGAGGTGTAATGGCAGAAGGACAAGGCTTAAGAATTTATTCTCAATTATAGGAGACTAAGAGAGTTGGCTTTCATTACACATTTAACTTACGACGTTCGTGGGAATTGTTAATTAACCATCTTATAATATGATTAAATAACAAAATTTATACTAACCATAAAGTAGAGCTTCGAAGTCCAGAAGGCCACACCAACAGTCTCTTCTGCCAAGCTCGGTTGAAGTAAAATGGCGCCTGTGACGAGACTTAGCTGGCGCGTAAATACGAAACGGTTCCGACTAAACGTTTTGTTTAAAACCTAAGCAGTGTGTTTAGAAAAACGTTTACTTCCCGAAAACGTTTGCGAAATAAACACTTCCTAAGTGGCCGCAACGCGTACGAAGTGTTTAAAATTTTAGCGTTTAGGATTTGAACATAATTTTTTACCGTTTAGGAAAAACACATGTTTAGATGTGAGAAATGTGTTTAAAAGCTAAGCGTTGTTTTTTCTGTGTAAGTTCCAATAATTTTTACGGATCGTGAAATCGACCTTTTATATCTCACACGAGGCAACAAAAACAAATTGGTCCTATTCAAAGCTTAAGTCGATTATTGTGTAATTTCACGAAATTTGGACACATAACATATTATTGTCGTTTTTGCCTACATCGTTTTTCCGAACCAAACGAGAAGCTTAATCGAAACCATCAAGTCGAAGATTGTAGGAACCATGGTGATCGAAAGAGTTTAATTACGCGGGTGAAAACCTAGCCCATTAAGGACAAAAAGCAGTGCACAGCCTCACACAACACACGTATACATCCAAGGCGACTATAATACGTAAATGTGCGTTTTATACGTCTCTGGAAACTGCGATCACAATGAAAATACTTTGATCCGAGTGGCCATTGGCGAACACAATGATAACACTTGGCCCCGGTTTGCCAACTGCGAATACCGTTCTAACAATTTGCCCCGGGTTGCCAACTGCGAACACCGTTAAAACAATTTGCCCCGGGTTGCCAACTGCGAACACCGTTCTAACACTTTGCCCCGGGTTGCCAACTGCGAACACCGTTCTAACACTTTGCCCCGTGACGTCAATTGCGAATACCGTTCTAACAATTTGCCCCGGGTTGCTACTGCGAACACCGTTCTAACACTTTGCCCCGGGTTGCCAACTGCGAACACCGTTCTAACACTTTGCCCCGTGACGTCAATTGCGAATACCGTTCTAACAATTTGCACCGGGTTGCCAACTGCGAATACCGTTCTAACAATTTGCCCCGGGTTGCCAACTGCGAACACCGTTCTAACAATTTGCCCCGGGTTGCCAACTGCGAACACCGTTCTAACACTTTGTCCCGGGTTGCCAACTGCGAACACCGTTCTAAAAATTTGCCCCGGGTTGCCAACTGCGAACACCGTTCTAACACTTTGCCCCGGGTTGCCAACTGCGAACACCGTTCTAACACTTTGCCCCGGGTTGCCAACTGCGAACACTGTTCTAATACTTTGCCCCGGGTTGCCAACTGCGAACACCGTTCTAACACTTTGCCCCGGGTTGCCAACTGCGAACACCGTTCTAACAATTTGCCCCGGGTTGCCAACTGCGAACACTGTTCTAATACTTTGCCCCGGGTTGCCAACTGCGAACACTGTTCTAATACTTTGCCCCGGGTTGCCAACTGCGAACACCGTTCTAACACTTTGTCCCGGGTTGCCAACTGCGAACACCGTTCTAACAATTTGCCCCGGGTTGCCAACTGCGAACACCGTTCTAACACTTTGCCCCGGGTTGCCAACTGCGAACACCGTTCTAACACTTTGCCCCGGGTTGCCAACTGCGAACACCGTTCTAATACTTTGCCCCGGGTTGCCAACTGCGAACACCGTTCTAACACTTTGCCCCGGGTTGCCAACTGCGAACACCGTTCTAACAATTTGCCCCGGGTTGCCAACTGCGAACACCGTTCTAATACTTTGCCCCGGGTTGCCAACTGCGAACACTGTTCTAATACTTTGCCCCGGGTTGCCAACTGCGAACACCGTTCTAACACTTTGCCCCGGGTTGCCAACTGCGAACACTGTTCTAATACTTTGCCCCGGGTTGCCAACTGCGAACACCGTTCTAACACTTTGCCCCGGGTTGCCAACTGCGAACACCGTTCTAACACTTTGCCCCGGGTTGCCAACTGCGAACACCGTTCTAACACTTTGCCCCGGGTTGCCAACTGCGAACACCGTTCTAACAATTTGCCCCGGGTTGCCAACTGCGAACACTGTTCTAATACTTTGCCCCGGGTTGCCAACTGCGAACACTGTTCTAATACTTTGCCCCGGGTTGCCAACTGCGAACACCGTTCTAACACTTTGTCCCGGGTTGCCAACTGCGAACACCGTTCTAACAATTTGCCCCGGGTTGCCAACTGCGAACACCGTTCTAACACTTTGCCTCGGGTTGCCAACTGCGAACACCGTTCTAACACTTTGCCCCGGGTTGCCAACTGCGAACACTGTTCTAATACTTTGCCCCGGGTTGCCAACTGCGAACACCGTTCTAACACTTTGCCCCGGGTTGCCAACTGCGAACACCGTTCTAACAATTTGCCCCGGGTTGCCAACTGCGAACACTGTTCTAATACTTTGCCCCGGGTTGCCAACTGCGAACACTGTTCTAATACTTTGCCCCGGGTTGCCAACTGCGAACACCGTTCTAACACTTTGTCCCGGGTTGCCAACTGCGAACACCGTTCTAACAATTTGCCCCGGGTTGCCAACTGCGAACACCGTTCTAACACTTTGCCCCGGGTTGCCAACTGCGAACACCGTTCTAACACTTTGCCCCGGGTTGCCAACTGCGAACACTGTTCTAATACTTTGCCCCGGGTTGCCAACTGCGAACACCGTTCTAACACTTTGCCCCGGGTTGCCAACTGCGAACACTGTTCTAATACTTTGCCCCGGGTTGCCAACTGCGAACACCGTTCTAACACTTTGCCCCGGGTTGCCAACTGCGAACACTGTTCTAATACTTTGCCCCGGGTTGCCAACTGCGAACACCGTTCTAACACTTTGCCCCGGGTTGCCAACTGCGAACACTGTTCTAATACTTTGCCCCGGGTTGCCAACTGCGAACACCGTTCTAACACTTTGCCCCGGGTTGCCAACTGCGAACACTGTTCTAATACTTTGCCCCGGGTTGCCAACTGCGAACACCGTTCTAACACTTTGCCCCGGGTTGCCAACTGCGAACACTGTTCTAATACTTTGCCCCGGGTTGCCAACTGCGAACACTGTTCTAACACTTTGCCCCGGGTTGCCAACTGCGAACACTGTTCTAATACTTTGCCCCGGGTTGCCAACTGCGAACACCGTTCTAACACTTTGCCCCGGGTTGCCAACTGCGAACACTGTTCTAATACTTTGCCCCGGGTTGCCAACTGCGAACACCGTTCTAACACTTTGCCCCGGGTTGCCAACTGCAAACACCGTTCTAACACTTTGCCCTGGGTTGCCAACTGCGAACACCGTTCTGACACTTTGCTACGGGTTGCCAACTCTAGATGACTTGGGCCTAAGGTGCTGCCTTGGGTATTAGCCTAGCTGATTATTATTTAAATTAAATTATGAAAATAAATATTGAGCATTATCTTACAACAAACTTCATTGCGGTCAAATAAACTATACCCTTATTCGTGGGAACAAACAACTTAAAAAGAGTAATCATTAATTATTATCATAATTAATTATTTATGATATTCATTTCTTATTATTATTTTTTCACTGAAAATCGCTCTTAGGTGTTTTTTGTCATTCACTATAGCAGCTAAATATAAAATTTCAATATTTATCAAGGTGGCCATCTTGAAATATGAGCCTAATAAGAAAGAAAAATTCTTGGTCATTACGCCTCTAAGGAGACGTTTTACCCGCACTTTATCTTAAGGACAATTTTTCTCAAGGATAATAGTAGAATAGCAAATTTCGAGTATAAGGACCAATTTTGATCCTTACGAATCATAAGCACCTGGTTGTAGAGCTCCTCAAGTACTGTCCAATGTACCCTCTAATAAATATGTAGATATTATATATTTTCACTTATACTGCTCCAAACGTTACTAAATTTATTGTTAAATATAAGGCATAAAATAATTTAAAGTTAGGTCTATATTTTAACGCGTCAAGCCACGTTTACGGATCCGTTACCAAAATCAGAAGGCGATACATTACATTGTTATTTAAATATAAAATATAAAATATGAAGTTTTTGCGTCCATGTAATTTAAAAATGTATTCATTAGAATTAGGCCAGGATTGATAATTTAAAATAAGGTTTAAAAGGGAATGGTCAAGCTTTAAAATAAGGCTTTAAAGGGGAGCGTTCAAGCTTTAACCGCTTAGATAGCCCTATAGCCCGTTAAAACTAAAATATATGGGGAAAAAAGCATAAAAAATATTAAGTATTTACTTTTTAATAAAATAAAGAAATTTCGGGAAATTGAAAAGCGCGCGTCCGCTGTGACACGTGGTGATAAATCGGTGAGACACAAAAACAACGTAAAAGCGCGCGCTTCTGAAGAGGTGAAAGATTTGTTCCATTTATACGAGACCTAAGCCGAAATTGCGCGATTTTAAAAGTTAGTATAGAGTAGTGTCAGTTGCACAACACGCAACGTCACCCATGCTTTTTCCTATAGAGAAAAAAACGCGCTTAAAATGGCAGCCATGGCCAAAGCTACGAGGTGATACTACTCTGTAGTCCGCAAATCGCTCACTAAGGTGCAGCTGCTGGCGCTGGCGATACACCTTAAGATGGCGGCGAAAATTCAAACCCAAATACTTGGCGATATTTTGCGTTTAAACTTTTTAGGCCAAAAACTATTTCTTAAAGACAAAATAAGGTACGTGCAAGTATTATAACAATTTTTATCCCCTGACCGTTCTATTAGATTTGGCTAGGCCTACCAGTTGCCAATTGTTACAATTATTTTACTACTACTGCGAATCTACTATAACCGACTGCCCGGAGTACGCTACTATTTGAATTTGTAGGTAGAGATGAAATAAGGAAATATATTTTGCCATACCAAAAGACCAAATTTTAGTTATAAACATAAAAATGGTTAAAACATGCACACTCTTAAATGAGAGGAAACTAAAAACTACTACTAAACCTCCTTAGCTAAACCCCATTTAGATGCCATTTTCACCGAACCTAATTTGTGTGCCATCTGCCATGATATTAAATCTTCGGTTTAAACTTATTGCAAATTTGTCACAAGTATTTTCACTATGATACGAAGTCCATCGAAGGGGTGGCCAACTCATTACGGTGAAGGGACTACGTTGTGGTCGTGAGTAAAGACATCTCAGGCGACGCTCGAAGAATTGAGAGTTTTTCGTCCAGCGAGAAAGAAACGTCGAAGATTTGTGGAGCAAAGCCATCTTTATGTTGATGACTATGTGACGGTTATTCTTGTCGACTAAAACGACTAAGTTAATACCCGAATAAAGATTTTCCGACCGATGAAAAGCATATTCGAGCTCGGTGGTACCGTGGTTCAGTAGACAACCGAACGGTTGTTCTGACAACCCTCAGACACGAAGTTTTTGAAAAAGATGATATCTCTGGGTGTGCTCCATGGTTTTGTACCAATAGACCACGTGGCCTACGCGTCACGTGCAGTGGTGTAGTCGGGCAGGGCCCCGCCCCGCCTTGGTTTTTCCATTTTGCCAGGGCGGGCCCTGCCTCTTTTTTTCAACTTGCCAGAGCGCGCCTTGCTTCTAATTCGTATATCATTTTTCTGGAATAAAGGGTGTGTGAATTTATGATAAATTTTGCCCGCAGAAAAATACCATAACAATTTCAAATCGTTACCTAGTTACGGCCAGCTTCGATCACGCTAAAAATCGAAGTTGGACGTGCATTTATAGCGGCCGGTACAGCCAACTTCGATTTCGCTCGCAATCGAAGTTGGCTGTACCCAGGTAGCGCCCCGGTTCTTTTTATTTTAGGACTACACCACTGGTCACGTGAATTTAATTTTTGATTATTAGGTGCAATCACGGCTGAAGGTGGAGTTGTCCCCGACTAATGGTCAAAAGGGGTAAGAAATTTAAAACCCCCGGTAAAAGCGCACACCACAAAACTTTGCTATTGACTGATATCTTCGATGGCATTTAGGCAGGATGGCACCGGCATTTCTAATCCCTGCGGCATCTTCTAAACTATCCTAACTAAGAATTTCCCCGTGCACACTAGAAAACCCCGAAAAATACCACCAATTTATTCAAAATACAATACAACACAAAATATCAAAATTACAGACTACTGGCGCCAGTGTCGGTTACTCATCTGCTAATACAAGTCACCGTAACCAAAGACTATATAACGCTGGTGTCCCTGTAGTAATAAGATGAAAATCGGCACACCTTTGATCTAAGAAATATATTTAAAGGCTTAATCCCGTAGACGCTTTCGTTGACGCCATTTTGGAAAATGGCTGCCAATAAGAGTATTTTTGTTAACTTAATATTTGGACAAAGGAAGGGATTAAAAACTTAATACCAACGGTCAATTTACTTAAGCAATATTATCTCACAGACCAACTTTTTATTAATATCAGTAACCATTTTGTAAAATGGCCGCCAACACTCCATAAATTCTTCACAGAAAACCGGAAGGCGATTAAATCATAATTCAAAACGGTTAATACGATTGAATAGTCTTACCCCTTAGGTATAAAATATTATGGTATCTTTGACGACCATCTTGGAAAATGGAAGTTGCTTTTAATTCAGTAATTATTATTGAAGTTTAAAGTTGTTTGATATAATCGGCACTATATTCCCAGATAAAATTGTTGCATTCGATTTTTAACCGCTCTTTATAATTGGGCCTAGTGCGAATCTGCCGGAATTCATGGCGTCTAGGTAGCAGGGAACACTTAATATCCCCTGAAGGTAGTTCCACCTCCATTTTTCCAAAGTGTCTCTAGACGCGGTTTAATATACATGGTGACTAAAGACGGCAATGAATGCAGCAGGAATACTTTCAACGTTATAGATGGTGGACATCTTACGCTCAAAGTCATTTGAAGATAACTAGCTCCTGAAGTTTTACAAATCTACGAATCTTATTTGAAATCACACTACGGTTACCAAGTAGTTGTGGTTTATGGTTACAGCTCTCAAAAATAATCGAATGTATAAGAAAAAGTAAAAAAAATCCGTTTCTGTAACATTAAAATTAAAAGACAACATGTTTGTGCCAGCTATTCACACTAATTTTTAAGTAATCCTCAGAACAAAAGCCAACTAAAAAGAGTTGAGAGCTACCGAGCAGAAGCGAATGTAACAACGACAATTACTGAAGCTGTTACAGTTGTTACCGACGACAGAGAAATTTAGCTTCTTTTGGTACTTCTTACTCATGATAGAAATTAATTATTACCAATAATAATACAAATTATTTTAAGGTTTAGAGTGTTATTGTTGTGGAGGGGGCTTTCATAATTTAGGAGGTAGCGGTTTCTGCATTTGGGACTCCATGTTTGCGTTACGTTATTTAAGAACGGCTCCTTAGGCGAGGAATCAGCGATTCTTTGGCTACTGGTCAGCTGCCGTCAGAAGCGGGGCCAGTGGGCCACGGGGGAGATGACCGCCAGCCCTTCACACAGAGCAGATAATTGCCTACACTCCTTCTCTCCTCATGTTTGCCAAAGAGCACCATCCTTAAGTCGAGATAAATACATTTTTGACATAAGCGATACATATTCGTTTGCTTTATTTGTATCGAAGATTCAAATAAATTAGTTCGTTTGTTTTATATGTCTCTATTTCGCGGGACGTGGTCTTGACCATGCAAAAGGAAAATTTCACTTTTTTGAACCGTTTGGTTTACCTGGAAGCAGTATGCAGCTTGCCGAACTTAGAAATGTCTTCATGGGTTTGGTGTCGGCTGACGGAAGAATGTCGACTTTTCCCGAAAAAATCTCAGCGCCTACGAGACTAGGAATATTGTGAAATAATTGGGTCAGGCGAGGGAGCTTGTACAATGGTCATATTGCGAAGGATTCAAATTTTAGCCTTGTGAAAGGCAGGTATTTTTTTATAATTTACCTGATGCTAACCATTTAATTATTCAACTTAAATTTAAATCAATAAGAGAGGGTATACTATGTTCTATGATCTGTATAAATTATATTAAATTCCTATGGACAGTTCAAAAAAGTTTTAAGTTAAGGTTAATTTTAATTATATTTAACAACTGTGGAATGGTTTTTATTTATTATTTCTTTGAATTCTAGGACATTTGGCATATTGCACTTTAGGAATACTCAAGAATAACTATTAATAAATGGCTGAAATAGTACAAGATGGTCAAGACCAGTAATTTCTACCAGGTGGGAGCTTATAAATTATTAGTCAAGAGTGCGGGGGAATCGGCGATTACCAAAGTTTAAAACACACAAAATAATGTATGTATGTGGGGGAAGGGTAATCTAAAGGATTACACCTACCTCGTAAATGCACTGTTTCCAATCGACCGTCGGCTTTTCCCCTATTTTATAAGCAAAAATGCTAGTTTTCGTCGCTCCAATAAACGTTTTCCACGAAAACTTCCCCCATTTAATATGTTATAATATTGTAAAATACCACTTGGAAATTTATGCTATTTTAATTTAATTTTAATTTGTTTTTACTCAAAGATCTATTTCATCCGAGTTTTAATTTTATCCAGTAGATGGCGTATTTTAAATGATAAAGAACTATTGGTCGAAGTATTTCGTAAGGTTTATCATTACTTTTAAATTTGTTAGGGTTTAGCTTTTTTGCGCCCTTGTAATTATGGACTCTTCTACCTTTTCATGTTATTTAACATAAGTGTGTCACATGCAAAAGTTTTATTGAGAGTTATTCACAAGACAGGTTGCATTACGGGCTTCGTCGCCGTTTTGCGTCACACGTAGCCTTTGACAGCGCCTCGCTAGGGGGATATTTTTTTCTTGTAATAACGTCACTCTCAGTAAAATATTCCCCGAAGTGACAACAAAACCCCCGGCATGAAATCGGGGCCCCGGAAGTGGGGTATTTGCTAATTGTGGGCGATTTATTTCTAGCAATTTTCGAATTCAAATGCACATAACGTTTTTAAATTAGGACCGACTTTGTTGTAAATTATATTTTTATTTAGTACTGATTATTTGAGAACTACGTTTTCCATTTTTTAATTTTAAGTGAGATTTCTGGCCGATTCGCGGTACCCAATCGACCATGCGCTAGTGTGATATTTGAATTTCGTACCAGTTGATACAGGCGCCATCTAAAAAATTGGTACGCGTGTCACTACCTCATTTCCAAAACTCGGTTACTCGAAAATTGGTTTTTTGATTAAATTAATTTAAATTAATGCGTAAAAATTTTGCTATTTTATTTCCAAAACCAGGTTACTCGAAAAATCTAGTTTGTCTAAAAATAATTTAAATTAATGTTTTCGCATTTCGCTATTTTATTTCTAAAATCCGGTAACTCGAAAAATTATTTTTTTATAAAATTCCTCTTGGGTTTGTTCTGGAGCTATAGCATTTTTCTCTAAAATTCTTCTCGGGTTTATTAAGTTAATGTACAATATGGTTATAAATTTGTTCAAATTTAAATTTAATATTTCAAATATAGTTAATACACCGTGGGTACGTTCAGTAACAGTCAACGAAAAAAAAAACCCGATGGATTTGATATTTTCCACCGATGAGCTTTTTCGTCATAATGACATCGTAAGTTGCTGAACGCTTTTATTCAGTAATCGGTGTTTTTTAAAATGGCGTAGCATTTATAGCAGTTTTACGTCAGTAATGACGTCAGTCATCGGAAAACCCGGCTCTTCCAGCCGATGCCTATTGTGACGTCCAAACCGGAAACGCGAAAAAGCGTACAGTAGGTAACCGATGTCAGCGATTACTAATCGGTGAGTCCGATGAGCGCTGCTGAACGTATCCCGTATTTTCGTCTGAACCTTTTCCACGACTGATTATTTCTGCCGTTACAATATGGTATTTTTGTTTACTATATGGCCTTTTAGTTTACTATATGGTAGTAATCTTTTGTTTACTGTATGGTATTTTTGTTTACTATATGGCATTTTAGTTTACTATATGGTAGTAATCTTTTGTTTACTGTATGGTATTTTTGTTTACTATATGGTAGTAATCTTTTGTTTACTGTATGGTATTTTTGTTTACTATATGGTAGTAATCTTTTGTTTACTGTATGGGATTTTTGTTTACCGTATGGGATTAATCTTGTGTTTACTGCATTGGATTTTTGTTTACTGTATGGGATTAATCTTGTGTTTACTGCATTGGATTTTTGTTTACTGTATGGGATTAATCTTGTGTTTACTACATGGGATTTTTGTTATTGTATAGGATTAATCCGGATTAATATTTTGTTTACTATATGGGATGAATCCGGATTAATCTTTTGTTTGCTATATGGGATTAATCTTTGGTTTACTTTATGGGATTTATCTTTTGTTTACTGAATCGGATTCTGGCCCAATATGCGCATGCGCTTGTATTCATTTCCAGAAATACAACTCTTTTCTATTCTTTTCTCTAGCTTCAGTATGTGCGTTTGCCTCGGCGGTTACACCAGGGCCTGGTTACACTGAAATTTCTAACTCTCTCTCTCTCTCTCCAGGGATTGTTCGCCTCGAGGTCGCAGGCCATACCGGGCCAAAAGCAAGAAATACAACTATGAAGGGTGATTCTTAATTATTTGGAATTAACTATAGAGTGCAAAATTCATGAGAGCCTCGCTTCTTTTTTTAGAAAGTGTATCAGGTTTGCTACAAGCCGACTTTGGCTATTTTGAACAATAGCCCCGCCACCTAGTTTCCACTTTTTAGTTACACCATACCAACGTAGGACCACAATATTTTCGAAATATGCTGCTGTAGTAGACGTGGGGTCTAAGGATTAAAATGACGGTGCCCGAAACAAAGCGGGCTACTATATAGGTAGGAAACAAAGACTATATAAGCTATCGCTACATAGACTGGACACTCAATGCATCAAAAAGGTTGGAAATTTTTACCCCCAGTGCCACGTAGTGTCTAAGCAAAGAACTAAAAATACTGACATCTATCGTTCAGTTTTTGAACTAAAAGGCTATAAATTTGAATTTGATTGAAAGCATGCAGCTGTAGACTTTGATAATTTTATTAAACAAAGCAGAATTTGTGTTATAGGCCTAATAAAAGTACATTTAAATTATAAAAAAAAATATATAAACTTTTCAACCATGAACTTTATTTTAGTAAGAAAATGTTTCTTAAACTGTTAAACATCATTGTTTCATGCAAGCAGAAAATTTGTTATTATGAGCATATTAAATTTCATTCTTTGAACACATCACCCAATTATTAAACCAGAAAAATTTTTGAATTCCCATTGGCACTCAGTTTACAATTGAAATAAATTCTAAGCCCAATAATTGTTAACGAGTTGTCTGTTCAGGAAAAGGGCCTCAGTAAAATAGTGTTTTCAGACGGTAAAATAAATTCCAACGGCTTCCCAGCCTCTGAAGGGTTTTTGAATTTGGGGGTAGGAAAAAAGGGGAAACGTTTCGTGACAGCATGGCTGCCAGCCTCCCCCCTTCGCGACTTTAATTGTCACTGAAGTCATTTCAATCGTTTTTCTCGTCTATTACGATTAATAATTAATAATTTGTATTTTAATTTAAAGAATTCAAGTTATAGGTAAATTTACAGTTAAACAACCATTTGGTCTAGCTTTTATTCCCGAAATATAATGGTCAGTTTACTTAGATGGCGCCACGTGCTCTACGAAGAATCATGATATAGATATTTGTTACTCGGCGACAGTTAAAAATTGGTCTCTGCGCATACTCCAATACCAACCAATCCGGTGTTCCCTCCCTGGCTAGTGTCCAGTTTTTAAGTGGCAATGACGGTTTGAAATTCCACCCCCATTTATTTTACCGTCTATAATTTCCATTAAAAAGACTAACTATCATAGACTTCTACTACTGTAAAAGGAGATTGTTCAGGTAATTGTTTAGTTGAAACTATTACATTTATTTTCCACAGAAATATAATAAGTTCTCAAACTCAAAGGGTTTTTATGACAAAGCCAAAGTAAAGAATTTGTTATTTCAGAGTTTATATTGGTAGTTCATTTCTTTGATTATCTTAGTATTAGAAAGTACTGTTAATTTTCTCCGCAATGTAGTATAAATATTGTTAATTCCAATTAGGCCATAATATCTTACAAACTATAACATGACAGTTAATCTTGAATTTAAATTTTTCAATTTTGAAATAGGTGTTCCAAATTTTTACTTTCTTTTCTCCAAGAAGTGAAGGCATGAGATTGAGAGAATATCAAATATACAAATGGATTATCTGAAGTTACTGCTTGAAGTGGGTGGTCAATTAATCCAGCCATAGCCCCTGTGAATTATGGAAAATAATAAGAATAATTTACAAATCTTTAACTTGTTAGGAAGAAGGGGCGTACCTAGTGAACTGCCTCCTGAACCACTTGAACCTTGATGAATGGTGATGCAGGGCTTCCAGGTGAACCAGGTTGTGGTGGCCACGAGGGACTGAAACCTGGACTAAATCCATTAAAATATAATGTTATTAAGAGATAAATAATTATAACATAAGCTTCAGTTAATTTAACCAAGGAGAAATTCTAGATGGGTCAAAGTTAGTTATTTCGTAGTAGACATTGGCAAGTTCCTGATCTTCACTGATGACAGTGTTTTGAGCATCTGGATCATAGTAAATAGCAGTGTTGGCTGTTACTTTCCTAAAAGTGGTATGCTCTAAACGACATAGTACATCTTTGGCTTTTTCTGCATCTCGAGCAGCAGCAGTGAGAGAAGGAGTCTTAGGTTTTTTAGATGTGTTAATAATTTTCTTTAGACGGGGTACACCCAAGGTTACGTTCTTGGCTGACACACCAGCGTAATGGAAAGAGTTAAGGGTCATTTGAGTGGCGGGTTCTCTCAAAGATTGGGCTGCTAAAGCTCGCACCATTTCCCCAGGTTGAACTTGAGACTGCTGGAATCTCTTGTCAATTTCTCAGAGCAGCCAGTCAAAAGCTTCAGCAGATAGTCTGAAATCATTAACTACTCTTTTGGAGCAAAGAGTGGATCTCAAGAGAGCTCTGAATAGGAATGTAACATTGTCATTGGCTTGAACCCTGACTCAGTCTGTCTTTGCCTTGCACAATAACCAACTTCTTGACCAATTCTTCTACACCTTGGGTAACTTTCAAGGGACTCAGATCCATGGGTGCTCTTAGATTACTAATGTGGAAAGTATTTTGGGCAACTCATTAAAAGTGCTCGCACTGCCTTTCATTTTGAATGTTAAATTTGAACTTCAGTTCAAATCTTTTATTTGATGGTTTGATTGTTGGTAAATTCTGAAACTCAACAGCGACACAGTCCAAACCATCTTCACCATAACGGAACTGAATAACTTGGCTTGTACTATTTCTGACTGTTCCATCATACGTACAGCGGCGGCCCTAGGGCGGTGCGAACGG